>NC_138827.1:60022070-60696366 GCF_965183815.1 Platalea leucorodia
CAACCTCCACTGTTGCTCTGTCCCCTTCCCTCCCTGGGAAGGACTCCCAAATCACTCCAATCTGCTTCCAAGAGACATTGTGCTCAGCTGATGGATGTTAAATAGATTTGTGGAAGAAAAGAGCACTCCAAATACTCTATGTTACTGCTGTTTATGCTCATCCATCATGATTTGTATAGCATTTTAAACAGAAGTAGTCCTACTACAGCTGAAATGTCTCCCTTTTCCTTAAAATGAAAGCTCTGATTTTACTGTTTCACATTAAACTGCATATTGATTTCTTGCTCTGTTGAGGTAAAGGGAGATGATAAATTTCAAATGGCAGAGTACGGGTTGGAGATCAAACAGGGAAACTCCTCATTCTGTTCACTTAGGCAGGACCTTGAAAGCTGTTCCTGGAACACTCTGCAGCTCTGTTGGCTCCCAGCAATAGATATTTGGGCATGTGTAAGCAATCATTGTTATACCATAAAGAGCCAGGAGGTCACCTAAGAGGTGCAATAAGGCTGTAGTCTGGCCACAACTGCTGAGACTGGGAAATCCACATACCCTCTTCCATTGGAATGAGGTTGGCAGGACCTGTGCCACAGAGTCTCACTTCTGCTCCAGCAGGAAGAGCCGCTCAGGTAGGACTGCAGGCTGTTGGCAGATATTAGAGGCACATCCACCACATCCCAGGCTTTGGCTCTGAGGTAAGTTTGCTAAAAACTGCAAGGTCTGCCAGGAAATAGCTGCCTTCATCCTTTCTCCGTTTATTAAGTTCTTTTCCTAGGCATCTCTTCTTGACAGCTGTAATGATGGGAATCTGCCTTTGGACCACTGTTATACATTTCTTCTACACTGAGTGTATCTCAGCATAGATGGGAATTTGGCTGCTTTGAGCTTCCTTTGCTGAAAATGAAGCCAATGCCTCTGGGTAACATTGACCTGTAGCATAGTCACATTGAATTTCCCAGTTTGGAGACAACAGGGCACACCTAAGCTGAGCAATGGAGCATGATTTGCATGGCCTTGAGCTGGGCAGTCCAGGCGAGCAATGCTGGGCAGGAGCATAACCCAGGGAAGCAGAGTGTTGCCTAGTTTGGGTGTTGAAAGACTACTACATCACTTCCCTGGTGGTTTGACTCTGTGTTGGATGTGGCTTTTCTTGTTGAAGAGCTATATTGTGTGGAACCACCTCCGCATCCCTCCAGCAATGATGTAGACATGTCTTGAAGATGGTTTGGCTGACACATCTGCCCTCCCCCTTGCTGGAAACCCCACAGGTCTATTGCAAAGCAAGTTGGTCAGCAGAAATTTCCACCACCACAACATACACGCCAGATAGATAGACAAACCACATCTGTGTCTATCCACAGCTCTTTCCACAACTCCTGGATTCCACTTCCGAAAAAAAGAACTGCTTGAGTTTTTAGTGACACCAGAAACCCCTCAATGTGTCAGTGAGTGGAAGCGAGTCCTCCAGGACCAGCATGGTCCCTGGATTCCCCTCTCACCAAACATCGTCTGGTACATGGACATGAAGAGCACTCTACGGTAGAAGTGATGACCACATTGCAACAGCCTTCTCCTACCTGTCTTCAAAGCCAAGTTTTGGCCTGATGTATCCGATGCTGTGGCATGGAATAATGTCTGCTTGGGAAAACTGGTCAATTGTTGGCTGAAGAAAAGAAAAATATCTTTCAGATATTTTATAATCCAAAAAACATGGTTCTCAAATGAGCTTTTTCCAAGCACATTAGTGCTACAGCCATTAATAATCATAGAACTCAAAGAAAAAAAACAAATCCACTGGAAAAGAGTTGAAAGGGAAATCTATTAAAATAAAAAAAGCAATTTCCCCAAAATATATACAGTTTCATTTCCAATTTTTTGTTGTTTTTTGAGTTATTTTTTGCTGTAACTAAAACTTTCAGTGACCTAATAGTCCTTTTAAAAGACAGCTGCACAGAATAAAATTGGGCCATTTTGTTCCTCTTTCATTGTTCCTAACAGCAGGACCTATTCTTCCTTCTCCTGATTGAATGCTTCCCAGAGTGTCTAGACATGTCGCCACCACCACTGAGGAGCTGAGAGATACCAGGGCTCATCCGAGGAGCTGTAAAGGCCAGTTATCTGTCCTCCCTGCCCAGAGCCTGGGATTTGGGTGAAAATCAGGCTTATGAGCAATGAGATTCCTAAAAATAAGCTTCTGTGTCGTCAATTTTTAGGTTGCGCTGGGGTCATATTTTCCACCCCCTCTTTTTCAGCAGTAGGAAGCTGAGATTCCCACAGAAGAACAAGGCTTTCTGGGCAGGGCTTTAGATGGCAGCACCAAATGCTCCACGCCTGGTGACCAAACAGCAGAAGTTCACAGGGCAAACTCGCTCATACGTCCCCAGCTTCTCACCTTCCCTCCAGCTTGTGAGCCTAAGCCAAGCCTGGAATAGCTTTGCCTGCCCTCCAGGGAGGCTCCAGGTGCACGTACCTAGCCCAATACTCCAAATGTTTCCAACATTTACCCTGCGTGAAATGTTTCACTCCAGTTTCTACCACTTTGTGCTACTCCTGCTCCCACCTCACAGCACTTGGTAACAGTTGCTCCTTGGTGAGAGATGTGGCGTGGAAATTCCCTGCCTCGGGCTGGCTCTGGTCAGGATGAACTGATGGTCCAGTTTGTCCCTGCATGCCAAATGAGCATTAGCAGATCCATCCCACAGCTCATAGCTCATCTCCAGTCATGCCCTTGGATCCCAACAATCCTGTGTGCTAGGGGCAGGAATCATCTTGCTGACAATTCAGAGAGCACTTAAGACAATAGGAGTGCTACCCAAATAATAAATAGCAGTGCTAATAATAGCCCTTATCCTTGTATCCCCCTGCAAGCCACTCTAATTCACTAGAACTTGGCCAGAGCCTGTAATCAGTCAGTTATAATCTATTTCAGTCCTGTGCAGAGGGATCTGGCTGGGTTTCCTGGGCTTGGGCTTCTAATATGACTCATTCCCAGCTGATCATTTAGTGGCTTCAGCCAGGTGCTTCTGGGACTCAGTGTCCTCAGCCCTGCTGCTTTCCATAATGAATTGATGCTTCGGGGCCAGGAGGCAGAAAGGAAAGGGTGGTGAGCAGCACACCCAGCAGGGTGCTCCTCTGCTGAGATATAAGCCTCTGTGAGGGCTTGAGAGAGTATTCTGGAGGTAATGGTAAGAAAAAGTCTCTAAACTGGGTTTCTGTGGGGCTGAGGGAAAAGTGGTCACAAAAAACTTGGGAAGATTTCCTGTGGACCCATCTCTGCAAGGGCCAGAGGAAGAAGGAGATGGAGGAATGACACCCATGGCAGAGCCTAGAGTCTGACTGTAGCCAGGTTGCAGGGTGCAATATGGGAAGGTGCGGCTGGGTCTCAGACCCGCTCCTTTCCCAGGCAACATGGGAACAGTTGGGTGTGAGCAGTAGTGCCTTTGCTTGTGTGAAGGGGAAATAGCATACAGAGGTCGAGCCTGTCTACACTTTCTTGGTCAAAAATAGAGCTGGAATATGGCCAAACCCTTGGACGGATGGAGCTGGAAGAGATATCTTCCTGAGTGTCAGCCCTGGCAGCATGGACCACTCAACTTGGTGCCCTGTGCAGACTTATGATGGCAAAAGCCCTAGGGGTGAGCCCTGACGGTGTGAGATATGTCCAGGACCAAGGACCTGTACCAACGTCCGTGAGACCACTGCACATCCACATTTCTCCTGCCAGAGGCAGCGTTAACATCCATGGGCTCACCTCCAGCACAGAGATGCTGCTAGTGCTGGCACCTGCACAGCTGTGGTCATCTGGGCTTGGAAAAGCAGACCTGTGAGCATAAAGGGGCAGGGGGCAGGGGGGGAAAAATGCGGGAGAGATTATGTGTGTGGGGTGCAAGCAGCTTCGGTTCATGACTCCAGCCCAGGACTCTCCACTCTGGGGGAGCGTGGGGGCAGGGAGGGATATTCTCCTTCCTGTCCAAGTACTCTGCATGCCGTGACGGGATCCCACCCCGCCAGTGTCCGAGCGAGCTGTGCTTTCCAATGCAGCCTGGAGCAGAAGAGCAGAGGGCTTTGAAATACAGTCCAGCGAGGACTTCAGCCCCACATCAGGCTCCAGCAGTATTGCAAAGCCAGGTACTCAGGCATGTTTTCCAAGCCCTGTGGTAATCCCCACCTCATGAAGAGCCATGTGACACTCTCAGTTTTATATATGAGCAGATCTTTCCAAGAATTTCACTCTTGGCTATCTGAGACAAGTCCTGGATAGTCCTTTCAACTGTAGCTATCTCATTCGTGAGGGGTCAGAGAGGCACCACAACTCCCATTGCACAGAGAATGGAAAATGGGAAAACCTTCCCTGGCACCCCTCCAAACTCAGGTCCTCTCATTTTTTGCACATGAAATAAATGCTGCAGGTTAAAAATGCCATCTGAGCAAGAAGGGGAGGGGAATGGAGGACAAGCACCATCCAAAATCTGCCACTCACATCAGTCTGTAAAAGCTGAAGGTGAAGCGAAGCTCAAGGTGAACGGAGATCATAGTGCAGAGCTCTGGGCAGGGAGAGAAAGGAAATGTGGTCCTAATTACTTGATAACTATCCCACATTTCACAAGTCATTTTAATGGCCCAAATGGATTGCTTTCAAGCTCAGAGCTAATGCCAGAGTGATAGGGATAGAGTTCTCTTGCAGAGGGACATATGGTGCCAGAAAGCCCACTCTGAGAAGAATATTATTATCTAAAATGACATTAATACATCCTGTTATTCCCTCACGACGTATCATGTGCAGGGAAGGGACCACGCTGTTAAAATGTCAGCATTCAGGCAGCATCTCGGCACAGAGTGAGCACAGTAGCTGATGCTGAGCAGTCATCCGGCAGCCCTTGAAGCAATCACCATTGCCCTGGGCAAATCCTGATCCTTCACGGGAGTGGGTTGCTCCACCTGCGGGCATAACCTGGACACATCCGCCTGCGCTGTGCTTCCAGGTGAACTGGAGCAGGGATGGGTGGCACTGAATTCAGTTGGGCCACCAGCAAGTGGTTTGGTCCAGGGTTTCTTCCCTCAACTGTAACACCTTTGTACCCAGCTACACTGCTTTGCAGATGATGGCAGCTTTCTTAGGCACTGGAAGATTATTATCATGTTGCCATAGCTTCTGGACACCTTACAGTAATTGGAAACAAGCTATGGAAAGCTCAATAAACAGCAGCTGCTGAAGCTCACCAAGTGCCTTTAAAAATGTAATATTTTTCCTTCCCCTTTCCCTTATGTTTTATTGGACTTTAAGTGGAGAGGTGAGAAACTGGATAGATGTTCTCCCAACTTTGCCTGCCTAATGAGTGTCTCTGCTCTGATCTTGTGGCTTAGCTGCTAAGGAAATAAATCAGAAAAGGGAAAGGAAACACCAGCTTTGGGTTTTCCTTTGCTAATTATGGAAAAAAAACAAAAAAATCCCCCTTGCTTATTATGCACAGTGATGGTGTATGGGAAAGCGATTAAAGGTGTGATGATTTTTATTGCTCAGATACCTGGCCTGCTCTGCAGAAAGACTTGGTTTTTTTCAAGCTGGACCCCAAACTGTTTGCCCCTCCCATTGCCTTAATTTCTCATAAGCAAATTGATCCCTGGTGTGACTCTGCTGACAGCAGCAGGGCTGCAGTAGAGAAGGATTTGGCCCCTGGAAGGCTCCAGGAGAGATGTCGCTCTTTCAATGCAATAACTGGAAGAACAAGACCAGTTGGAAGCTTGTTCAATAAAGTCAATGGCTCTGTTCTCCTCTCTAATGTGAGTACCTAACATACTGTCAGTGCAGATGACCTCATACCACCATCCTCACTCCCCCCTTCTGCTTTTCTAATATATCTCCTCAGCCTGTCTTGGCTTGTATCTCCTGGTGTCGTTTGTACTGAAGTTGAGTAGCAGTATGAAGGTGGATGAATGACCTCATGGATGTCAGGAGTGAGCTTTGCTAACATGCTTGCCTTAATAGCACAAACGAGCATGTGTTGAATCCATTTCTTTTCCCAAGCAGCAGGCTTGCATGCATCGGTTTTAAAGGTTTGTACTTCATTTTCAAGCCTAAGAGCTGACATGGAAGGAGATGCACCAATTCTTTTTCTTTGCCTCATTTTCCCTGCTTATAAATGGGAGCTGATATTTTCAGTCCCAACCTGCCTGAACACAGAGGGTATTATACCAGTGCATGTGTCACTGCTACGAACACGCAGCATTGCTGCTCCATGCTGTGCCTTGGCCGTGCTCGTTTCCAATTGCTGCTCACTGTAATGATTATCAGCGATAAATTTTAAATGTGTTGGGATCCAGTTAACAGGGAGTTTGCCTGGGCCCTGCTGAGGGAGTTTTTTGTTTCAGTTGGGTCTCTTCATCAGTTCCTGAGATCTTATTGTCGACACTCAGCAGTAGAGGGATGGAGGTAGCTCTTGGCTAGGGAGTAATGTCTTAATTTGAGAGTGGAAATTGCTGCTCGCAGCATTACCCCGGGTTACACAGTCTTCTCAGGGACATGGGTAATGCAGTTTATATTAAATGACAGTCCATCCTGCACTGTATCATCTCAATTATGCCCTACAGCTGTGCTGAAGTGGTAGCCCTGTTCCCAAAACCCACCACAGCAGCTTTTCCACCCAGGGCAGAAACATGTATTGCAAATAACAAGAGAGCGAAACACCACGTATCTAAACCATCTCAGTTCAGCCCTCTCACGCTTCCCAGGGAGCTCCTGTCCCATGGTGGAGATGAGATGTGTCTCTCGTAGTCTCACTAGCCTTCCAGAACTTCAAGCCAAGTCTATCTCTTGCTCATGAGTTTCATCAAGGAATCATCAGAATGAAATAAAAAGCTTAGAAAGCTCTCCTGGTGGCCAAATATGGACTCCCAAGTTGAGGGCTATAAAATTGCATATTACTTGCCAGATGTACTGACAAAATGCATGATCATATTGAATTAAATTTCCTTCTGGACTCTGTGTAGGAGAGGGATCGCTTCTGGGGAGAAATATTAGTTCAATGCTATCCAAATGAAACAAAATGGATTCTTGACCAGTTTGGAGCCAAAGTCCCGTGGACAAGTTTGAATCAGAATTCTCTGCACAAGGTTAGGTTCAATTTTGAAAATCTATTCTCAGATTCCAGACCAAGAGAAGGAAAGCTCTGGGATTCATTTGCCATAGATTTCTTGTAGAACTACCAAGCAACTTGACATGCAGCAAACCAGATGTCCCCTGCAGAACTCATGCATGTGCAGAGTATGCAAGCCAAATTAAATTGAGATGTTCTTCAAGAGTCCAACCATGAGGGAAAAGGTATCACAAGATGCAACTCAACAGGGTGTTCAACTTGCAGGCTGATAAAAGCAAACAGTGTACAGCTGTGTGTTTTATTCCTAACCAACCAGTGTGGCTCTTTGCTGTGAGTTCATACATGCTAATCTGTGAAAAAGTGTAAAGATTAACTTCAGATTCATGGATTTATGGGAGGCAGTGACAGAAATGATTACTGGATCTCAGAGAAGACTGACCAGAAAACAGCCTTCCTACCTGTTCTATGAGAAATGCTGATATTTTTGTGAACAAGAACTTAAACAAAGAAACAAACAACAAAAAAAAACATTTTGATGTGGAATCAAAATCAAATCAAAATTTGACCAAAACCACCAGCTGAAGTCTGCAGGGGAAAAAAAGTCCATTTCAGATGAATTACGATGCTTCATTTAATTTATTTCTTTTCTTTTCCTTTTTTTTTTTTTAACATCCTTCATCCCAGTAAAAATACAATTATCTTGCATTCTAAAGAATGTGAAAAATAAAAATGGAACAGCCTAGCAATTTGGAAACATTAAATGACAGGTATCCAGAACCTCATTTTTAAAATCTTTTATGGAAAACACTTTTACTTTCAGCAAATCAGTAAATAACAAAAAAACAGTGCTTCCTGGAGAAAAAAACTCCGTTTCTTCAATGCTCAACACACTACCTGTTTAACTGCTAATCTGATGCGAAACCCCTGCTCTAGCAGCTGTTTGTCAGCATCCAATGGGCAATGATCTTATAGGTGTTTGAGAGGATGTCCTGCCTTGCAGTGCTCAGATCCTTTCTCACAGATAACTTGCAACACTACATGCCTAATTCAAATATGTCCGGGAATTTTGGCATCCAATTCCAGAGCTGCATTGCTCCTTTGATCTTGGCGAGAGCAGTGTGATGGCTCTGCCACCCATTTCCAGTCCTGACTTCTGGTGGAAAGCAGCAGACTGGGACTGCTTAACCCCTTTTTGAGACCAGTTCTCCACTGTAAACTTCTGTCTCCTGTGTTTCCCATCATAGTTCCTTTTTTGCAGTTTACCTAATTTAGGCACATTTCCCATCAAAGCACCTGAGGACCCATTAGCAGGTAGAGTGACTGTTTAGAAGTATTAAATTTTTATTGAAGCCTTATCAAATGCATCCTTGGGCTCTCTGCCATCTCCCTGGTTGGCCACAAGTGTCCGTTTCAGCCTGTGTCTGATGGCACTGGAGGCAGAGCAGGGCAGCTCACATGACAGACTGACAGCAGCCACCAACATAACCAGATGCTCAAAGCTTGGTGGTTTAAATTTTCGATGGCAATCTCTCTCTCTCAGTCTCAATCTCTCTCTTCCCCCACACCCTTCAGTAAAAATGATTCTGAAAACATGAATCAATTATTCCCAGATTTCAAATGCTGGCACCACTCTTTGTGCAGCTGCAAGCACAGCATTTAACCTCTTCAGTATTTTGGTGTAAAGGACTGCAGTGAGGGAATGCATGGGGTTTTGTGTTTTGCATTTCATCTGCATGCCCACCCCCAAGCTCAGGAGCTGCTGTGCTCTCATCTCTGAGAGCATCCCACTCTGACCCTGTGCTTGGCTCATCTCTTTGCAATGGGCTGAACCAAAACTTCGGGGCACAATA
The DNA here is from genome assembly GCF_965183815.1 of Platalea leucorodia. Taxonomy (NCBI): domain Eukaryota; kingdom Metazoa; phylum Chordata; class Aves; order Pelecaniformes; family Threskiornithidae; genus Platalea; species Platalea leucorodia. Next base: position 60,031,012 of record NC_138827.1, read on the forward strand.
CACTGAAGGCTTCACAAAAGTTCAGTATTGTACACAAACCTTTCAACTTCTGTTTATTTTTTTCCTTGTATTTCAAGTTAGCGGAACTGAGTGGGAAATGGTTTTGTAGCCCCTCAGAGTAAAACTTCTTTCCTGAGAGTGAAAAAATGTGGTTGCTCCACTTGAGGATCAAAGTTTTGCATTTTCTTGATGGCTGCATAGAAAAACAGGCAGTCCAAAAAGCTGAGCTGTGAGGACACCCACAGGGGACTGGAGACCTGAACCTCTGCCACCGTCCAGGAAGGGATCTCAGCCAGGATTCCCTTGATCTGGTAGGTCCTCGAACAGCCAAGGGCTCTCCTGGGAAAGACGCCGTTGGTGCTGGCTCAAATTTGTGTGATTTATATCAAAGCAAGGTGCTGGGAGCTTTTCTTATGTTGGCTCAAAGGGGAAGACATCCCACATACCCCTTCCCAACTCAAACGCAGGTTCCCAGAATGAGGCACCATGAGGAACCATGGGTTGTGGGGTTTTTTTTCCTTTTTGGTTAGTAAATACTCACCTTCTCCAGCATTCAAAACTCCAGCTTGCCAGACAAAGGCAAGAATGAGATCTTTTTGGCAGGAGCTGGAAATCAGCAGAGCATTACCTGAAAATAAAGTGCTGATGTTTTAGGGAGAGCAGTTCATCATCAGGGACAGGTCACGGGAGGAGCTTGTCGAGCCCCTGTTTTTCTGAGCTCCTTCGCCAATGTGCGAGGGCTCTGCCAGCCAGATTCGGGCAAGCCAAGATGTCTTGATAGCTCATTACAGAGGCTGGTGGAGAGAAAGGAGCATGTCCTGGAAGCAGCATGGCTCCAGGAGAGGTGACTGGTGTGGGATTTTGGCTAGCTTCTCCTGGTTCTGGAGCTCAGGGAAGCTGTGCCATATGGCTGGAGACTTTGCAACCCCATTAGATGCCTACCTGGGCAATGGGCTCCAGCTGATGCAGAGCCAGGGGATGGATGGTCTTCTCTTGCTTGTCTCTTGTAGATTGGGTGAGCAGCCCCTTCTGGCCTTGAAGCCTACAGTTTGGAAAGGAGAGGCCAATTCACTTACCCATTGTTTGCCTGATTGCCTTCAAATAAAACACGGGCTGTAATAAAATGGTTTGATAGCGTGTATGGTTTTCCATCAGTGAGCAGTACTATGAAGCAGGGCAGAGCTGCAGAGTCTCTAAGCCCATCTGTAAGGTACGGAGGAAGATGGGTCAGAAGAGGTAGGCAGGGAGATGAGGTGGGCTGAGAAGACGAATTTAGACAGGTGTGAGCTGATCATATCAGATGCCTCAGTGGCTTACAAATTGACTGGTTTAATATCTGGTGGAGGCAGAGAGCGTGCAATGGCCAGCTCTGAAGAGCTTAGTTGTGCAAATGCAGCAGCTATGCCCCAAATTTTGCCAGGGCCAGGCTTGGTAGCCTTCAGATGCGAGTGAGATGGAAATCAAGCACCCATGGGGGATATGGCATGCACTTCATGCATTGCAAGAGGTCACCCTTGGCATCTGCTCGTCCCCCATGCTGATGCCTGGCAGCAAACTGTGCACAAGGCTGGACTACAACCCCTAGAAACCTGCACAAGGTTGTCGTGTCAGAATAAACAGCCCTCACCCAAATATATGAAGTGCTAATGACCCTTGTTGGCTTTACTTGAGGGAACAATGTTGTCTCAGCAGTAAATCAGCTTCCTCTTCATTAAAGCTGCCACCTTGACGACTTTGAAAATAATGCAGTCACCTCCTCCAGCTACCTGCCAGGCTCTGAACACCAGAGGACTTTTTATAACAGCATTTAAAAACGTACGTCCCAGAGTCCTTTGCTTTTGGAGAGGTATGAGTATAAAGCAAACACATAAGCAAGAGCAAATTTCTCCTTCAGCTACTTCTTTTTTTATTATTATTTTTAGATTTGTCCCAGGTTGCCACGTTGATTGATTAATTGCTGGTGGAATGGAAAAAAATGAAGGAATAGCCTGCAAATTTGAGAAGGCACCAGAGGGTTTGGGGAGGGAAGGGAGGAAAAGTGATCCACATTACAAAGCCAACAAGGGAATGTGCCCTGTGACTAAATTTTTTCTTTTTTTAATGGTAGATGGTGGAGTTGTAAGAGTCTGAGGGAAGAACAGGAAAAATCAGATTCACAGCCAAGTCAGCCCCAGCAAGGGACCAGAGTGATCTATGGGGAAGAACCAAATGAAAACTGAAAGTTTCAGCTGGAAGGAAGGGAAAGAGGGATGTCTAAAGAAAAGATGGGCTGAAAGACTGGGAATTAGAAAAAACAGCAAACGAGAAATTATGAGTGACATCTTGGAAAAGATCATGGGAGCTCACCGGCTTGGTTGTAGAAAGAAAAAGGTCATCAGGTAGCAGCGGGTATTATGGATCAATATATATACATGTGCCCTCGATGTGGCAGACCCACACTCCCACCCAGCCAACATGGTTGGGAAGCAGTTCTTAGGAGAAAGACCGACAAGGAACCTTCCCCCAGGTCATGGCACATATTTAACCCCAAATTCTGCAGCCAAAGCCTACAAAACTCCTTAAGACCAATGGAAAAATAATGAGGTTTAAGTGAGCAATTTTTTCTTAATTAGCCTTTCCCTCACCCTCCTGATATTTACCAAAAAAATTTGATACACTGATTTGGCCTTTCTTAGAAATAACTTCTCCAGACGGAAGTGGACATGTTGTGCAATGGTGGTTGGCTGACCTGGTGGCACAAAGAGAGTCAATCCAAAGGACAGAGCTGTGCGAAAGGGAGGTTTTCATTCTCCAGTGCTCAGCTGGAAGAAATTAATTGATGCTGCCATTTCCAGGGGGTTGGAGAAGGGGTTGTTGTATGGCTAACCCTTGATCCAAGGGTGGTCTGGAATGGTGGGGACAAGGACAGTGCCCTCCTATAGTACAAGCCCATCAGCAGAAGCTAGGCAAGGCTTGGCCTTCAAGGCAGAGGTTGTGCCCGATGGCTTTGTGTGCAGAGGAGATCCATGTGTCAGAGGCACCTTTGATGCACAATCTGTTAGAAAATGTGCCTGAAGTGCCCGAAAGGAAACAGCCAGCACATACATGTCTGGATGTCCAGACCCTTATTTCAGCATCACAGTGAGGGCTGGACTCATTCAGACTGCCCTGGAAGCCCATTCCAGGTTGGGGAGAGCTGGCATGCTTCAGACAAGGGGTCCCTGAAGCAAATGACCCTGGCTCTTTTAGTTCTTCCAAAAAATGAATGTGCCATGAATGCCCCATTGTGAATCCCTGTAAAAGGCACACAATGTCTTAAAACCCGAGTCAACAAACACACACAAGTCTTGATGGAAATGCATCCCGGTCAGACCGGTCTGGATCCCATAACTATAAAGGTGTTTTATTTCCTGGAATTCTGACATCAAAGCGTGGATTTTCAAGACAAATAGCTGCTATTTTCATTTCTCTGGAGAAATCATATGATGTGATTGACAATTAAGATCAGAAAAAGATTTGATGGGCAAAAGATCAGGAAATAAATCTCCCCACACCACCAAATCCAGGGCTGTTATCAAAAGCTATTCATCCCTGCTCAGCGCTATGAGGATCACAGGAATTCAGGACCTAATTTAGGGGTATTTTTTCAGTGACACTAACAGACGATTGAGGAAATTTGGCTTAGTTTTACCTGCTACAAAGCTCCATAAGTGCTAGAGTGAAGGAACAGATACTGAGCCAGATTCCCCAAAGATGGCACAAGGGAGACATGAGCTTGCAGCATCCCCCTCTGGACATTTTAACCCTTTGGGGCCAAGAGTTTTTCCCATATAGTGAGCAAACATCACCACCTTCCTCCATCTGGATTTTTCAGTGGATGGAAGAGTTACAATACTGGAAAAAAAAAGAACTGTATTGGTAAGTGGCAGTGACAAACATGCTGGGACATGTGGTTGCTATATGTGATCTGCCTGGGAATGGTGGGAGGGAGGGAGAAGGGGTGATATTAGGCACAGCCATCCCAAAAAATCAGGAGGCTTAGCAAGCCTACGTTTCTACAGTTGAGCTTGTCTCCACCCGTCTCTGACCATTGGGGAGCCTGGGCTAGATTTGACATTGATTGACCATTTTACTCTGAAGAAAGAACATTTTATTTCCTGAGACCATTACCTTTGTGTGTCACAACCGCATAGTCCAGACTTCTCTGGTAACAGGCAAAGGCATATGGTTTTATTTCTCTGGTAAGCCTAATGGTGTGCAGGAGGCAAGGTTATGATGCTGTGTTGGTTTTCCCCCAAGGGAACCCACAGATGGTGCTGAGTCCTGAGGTATGGCACAAGCTCAACCCAAAGCTGGGTTTGGGTCCTCTGTCCTACTTCAGGCCTGTTTTTCAGGGACTTTGAGAAAAAAACCTGAAAATATGGACAGAGCATTAGCAGAGAAGTGCTGTGATAGAGGACGTGTGACTGACCATGATATGCCGGCTGGCTGTTCTTATTCAGGCCTTGGCTAGGGAAGGGAAGGTGATCTTCTCAGTCCCATGACCAAGTAGCTGGGGCACCTGTGTTGAAATCCAACTATGCATGGGATCAGACAGGGGGCTGAGAAGTCATTCCTCCCTCCTGCATCATTCCTCCCTCCAGATCAAGCTGTTGGGCTGATGGTGGTGCTCCTGCCAAGCAAAGGGTGCTCTTCTGACATACCATCACCTACTTTACACAGAGCTCTTCTATGGCCCTTTGGGGTGTCCAGATCCTATAACGACATGGGGACGCTAACATTGCTCTACAGCCCAGATATGCTGTCAGTTATATGCTACAGTAACAGGAGTTATAGAAGTATAAGAGAGACTTGGCTTCCCTGTCTGTTTACTGTTCATGATCTGGACAGAGTTAGATAAAACTACTTTCAGGTGGAAGACTCAGCCACTGTCAGAACAAGCAGATTACTTTCTTTTTTCCAATTTTTTTTTAAATCTACCCAAAGACAGCATCATTATTTCCCAATTGTTCCAACCTGAATCCAGGAAAGCACCTTAAGCACATGCTTAACTTTTGGTATGTGAGTAATCCCACTCCTCTTTGGCAAAGCACTTAAGCACATGCTTAATTTTAAATTTGTTCTTGAGCACAGTGAAATGTAAGCTGGTGTTTGAGTGCTCTGCTGGATGGGAGCCAGAGCGCTCAGCACCTTAGAGGGCTCAGCTCCTCAAAGAAAGATGCCATGATTCAAGAAAGCTGTTAACTTTAAGTACTTGCTTAAGTTTCAGGTGTAATGTGGTATAAAGTCTTAACCTGTGAAGCCGTAAGTGAGTAATGTGGACAAATGCCAACCAGAGCTAGTAAAGGAATGAAGAAAAGTTCCCTTATTGTTTTTCACAGTACTTCTCTTTCTCTCTTTTTGCTAGTATTTCACTTTTTTGGAAATGTTGGCATCTGTCTGAGTTTAAAGTAGCTAAACTTTATTCGAAAAAACAAAGCTGGTCAAGATCTCAAAAGTCGCAATTTTTCTACAAACTCAAAGGACAATGACTGGTTTTATAACTTTGTTATGAAGTCAACATGTATGTATGTTGCAGAAAATGGACTGTAAATGTTTTTAAAGAAGGAATGAACGTGTATGTGCATATATATGTACACACACATACATACATGCACATATATTCCTCTTCTCATAAATCCCAGACACTTGCTTAATAAGGGATGCAACTTTGCAAGGCTATGGGAAGGAAAAAGCTTGCTGCAGAGACCACTTCACAAAATTCCCCTGCTCTTAAGGCTTTCCGACCATCCCAGCATAAGGGCATGCACTAAACGTCCCGATGTGAAATCTTGTCTTCTTGGTGGTTCTCAAGCTCCAGTGGTTGTGAAGCATCAAACAATCTCTGGCTAAGATCTGAACGTTGCCCATCTAAGTACACATGTCAGTAAAATTTTATGGGGGGGAAATTCCACATTTTAAGGCAAAAAAGAAAAGAGCAGAGGTTTGGATCTGGTTCTCTTTAAAAAATGGCAGCTGTTTGAAAGCTGCCTACAAGTTCAAAAATGTTAGAAGCTGGTATTAGGATCTCAAACCTGGTGTTAACAGAAATGAAGGAATGGATATCATGAACACATATGTGATATTGATGCAAGAGTTGATGGGAAGTCAGAGAGGGTGCTCTTGTGTAGATGTAACATGCTTGTAAATTATGTTTAGGTTCCTCTTCAGTCTTTTGTCCACAGAGGATAGCTGCCTGCCATCCCCACTGCCTGATAAAAGGTTTTCTCCAGGCCAAGCAGTAGACCTGAGGTGCTGGTAAAGACAGTGATGAGGGAAGACGGTTGATTGCTCTTGCCTGATGGCCACATAGACATGGGAGAGAGTTTGGTCTGAACCAAAGCAGAAACCGGGGCATTTTTTATTACAAAACAAAACAAACACAATGAATTAAGGTGAAACAAAAATTCTGTTTTAATTAATTCTGGTCTACCTTCCCAAGTCAGGCCACTTTTAAAAAGAAAAATATTGCCAATGAATGAATATTAATGATGAAATGAAACATTTGAAAATTTTCCAAGTGAAACAATTTCATTTTTAATATGTCAAAGTGTAGCATTTTGGCACCTAAGAAAATTTAAACATATATTTTTCTCCTTAAAACCCACTGTCTTGCCAAGCCTTAATTCAGCACATGATTCTGTCCTCTCTGAAATGCATTTTTTGGTGGTAGTAACTGTTCTGACAATTCCATTCCTACAGGAGGGGCAGTGGTGGGAGAGGAGAGGACTTCTGGTATCATCACTTGTCCCAGAGATGTGACCCATGGTAGAATGTGGCCACCCTAAGGGCATCTCCTCCTGTGAGGACATGTCTACTATCCTTGTAGATGCGTGGAGTTGGTCCACAGCACTGTTAGCAAACATCTGCCAACCCAATTTTTGTTGAGATCTACATCTCCAGCTCAAACCCTCCTGAATACCCAGTTTCCCAGGGAAGAAGGAGTATTTTGTACATATGTTTGCTCTTAACCCCTCTTTTTGTAGGAACCTGTCAGAGCAAGGGGTTAATACGTCTGCAGAACAGCAAGGGAAATGGGAGAGCCAGCAAGCCCAGGTCTTTGCTGGTGTCTATCATTGCAGGGTCTGTCTTTCAAAGCCTATATAAATAAACTTCCTAGTAAACTCAGCAATTTTGTCATCATAAAGGCTGGCAGCCTTTCCTGGCAATAAAATAAACTCTAATCATTTCTTCAAATAAAACACAAATAGCAGCAATGCGTTCACAGGAGGCTCTGGCCGATTTTGCTTCTCCCCCCGCCCCTCCATCCACCCAACCATGTGCGTGCCATGCCAGCCCATGATGGATGGAGAAACGCAGGGGCACTCTGCTGCTAAATGCCTAAAAAGAAACAGACCCTATGTCTGCAACGTAAATCAGGAATGGGCAAGGAGCTCAAACTAAATAAGAAACTGCTCTGATCCTCCTGCTGCGCAGCTCAACCAGATCAGAAATACTCCTGCCCCCTCCACGGATCCTGAGGATGCTTTCCTTCCCTTTCTCATGCACACCTATTTCCTTACCAGCTCTCTTTTCATACAAAAAAGCTCTGATAATCTCGGGAGGAGACTGTTCTTGCCATTTGCCCTCTGTGGTGTGACTGATTGAAAACCATGCTTCACAAAGAATATGTTCAATGGACAAAAAAAGGGAAACCTGGAGTCAAAAATCTATGCCTGTCAGGGATGTCTCATTCCTTTTCTTGTAGAAAACCAACCAGAAACCAGGCAAACATAAGCAGAAAGGATTGCAAAAGGGAAAAAGAAAGAAAGAAACTCCCGTCAGTCCTTCCTGCCCCTTGTGCACCTGAATACCCTGCTCATTTGAGGCTTGCTCTGCAAGATGTACCCTGAGAGCAGAAAAGGGAGATGGAAATGGCAAAAGAAGCTGAACTATCAATTTTTTACAACATGTTGTCTGGCATGTTGCTTGTTTGTTTCAAGATTAGGAAGGAATTGGGGATTTATGTACAGATCCATGGATATAAGCAGATCACATCCCATTCTCACCCAGATTCACTCTGCCCCCAGGAACGTGCCTGATGCTTGTTCACTAATAACCCTTCCTTCTGCGTGCTGAATATTTAGCTGACTAGCAGCTCACAGCACAGCCCCACCATGAGCTTGTGCAATATCTCCCTGGACTCCCAGCTCAGCCGCATTTATACTGCAGCATAAATGGCAGCTATGACTGCTATTAAACAGCAACAAGACTTGAACGCACTCAATAGTCATTAGAGTGGGGGGTGCACAGTGACACCAAGAGCGCACCAAGAGCACTGTTCAGTTATGCATCCATTTCAAAAACAAGCACAATATGGTCCAATGTTAGTCATCTCTAAAATAGAGCTGTTGGCTCTTGTCCTAGTGCGGCGTCAGCCTCACCAGATGATGAAAGCGTGTCACTTGGGCCGGGTCTCCGGCACAGTCCATCTCCCTCTGCATTACATCTAGGCAACAGAAGTTTTGCCAAGTGTTTTGTGTTCAGTGCAGGGGGTTTTTGCAATGAAAATACCCAGCTCTGGAAACTTCAGAGCGTTTTGCAAAAGTTTGCATGTCTCACTGAGCAGCTGAGTTGGGAAATGTTTCTTAAAATTCTCAGGACGTGGGTTTCTTCTGACATATATTCTGAAATAAAACATGGTGGCTTTTCCACACAAAACCACCTTTGCTTTTTGAATGTCCTTATTTCATTTTGCTTTGATTTTTGAATGCAATTTTCACTTGCTCAAAACTGCAAGGCAGTGCTTCTCTTTTAAGCTTAACCAAAACTTCTACCTGGAATTACTATCATTTTGGTTTGGTTTGATGAACAAAAAAAAAAAAAAAAAATCAATCTGATACGACTTGAATTCATTGCTTTTTTGATTGCTAATGAATCAGAAACCAATCATTTGGACAGCTGGCTTCTGCCAATCCACTCTTCAACTTGCAGTGGCTGGCATGGGAGAGTAGATGAGAACATCTGCTGAGCACTTCTATTGCTTCAAAAAAAGGGAACAACTTCCCTAGGAAAGTTTCTGGCCTGGACAATGCTGAGAGAATTGAGAGGAGGGGCTGGTTCGTCTTAAACTCACTGAAATCCGCACTTCACTGAAAAATGTGTTTGGAAATGCACTAAAACAGGTTTTTGAGGGCTGTGAAAAAACTTTGCAATGAACTAGAAATATGTACGTACCACATACACACCCCCTAAGATTTTAATTTGCATTAAAAAAAATTAAAAAATAAATACTACACTTTTTTCATTTCAGTAACAAAACCAATGTTTTCAGATTGGTGTTCAGCTTTAAGCCAGGTTGTAGCTGCTCAGGTTGTAGTTTTATTTTGAGTATTATTGTATCAATGATTAAAATCACCTAAAATTAAAAAGCAAACAAACAAAAAACCAAAAAAACCACAAAACCCTTTGATTTTAAATTAAACCTCTTCTGGACAAGTCAAAACCTTCCATTCAGATTATTCTTATATTTCACAGTGCTCCTCCACAAAGTTGCAGGAGAAAACACTGACTCACAAAACAAAGAGCATTCCTTCATCCTTAGATGTGCTGAATATATTTTCATTTTAATTAGGCTGCAATAAATTAACATTTAAAGAAGTAACACACAGAATGTCATTGACATGAAATTTAAATGAAGGTTAGTTTTTCATAGTAATGTCCCATGACACAGAGACCTAGCAGCACTTTTGGAGTACCACCACATTTGTCCAGAAACTCGGAAATTTGTGCAGAAGCTGACCTTGGACACGGGAACCACTGTGGTGGTTGTGCCTGGCACTGTCCTACATTTACAGTGGGAAATTGCTGTCCCAGGGAATAGCCAATCATAATTTATATGGGCCTTTTCTTCTTGACAGGTGGGTTTAAATGCATGGATGTGGCATTGTAAATCATAGCTTTGGAGAATATTTTGGTATGTCTGAGTATAGCCACTTTTTTGTGGAGAAAGCCATAGCTCCAGCAACTCTTAGTGGGACAAGATGAGATATTTGTGGGGAAAAAAAAATCAATATCTCATGTTCCTGCCTTTGCAATATTCTCCTGGGCAATGCTGTTCCACCACCAGTTCTCCCAAACCTCCCTAAAGGCAGGAGATGGAGGGGGCTGGTACCAAGGATACACATGCCAATGTCCCAGAGGGAAATGATTGCTCACACGCTGTGCTTTCACCACCCCCAAAAAATGCCAACGCAACACATAGCAACTAAGCACAGGGATACCCAAGGTCTCCACAAACAAGGCAGCTGAGGGACTCCAGCTCCCACAGCTAAGCGCTGACGTATTTTCTCGAGTTCTTTGCAGTCTCCAGAGTTTTCTTGACAGAGTAAATTAGGCAGTGTTGAGCTCTGTGGCAAGACTTCTTCCAGGACCTGAGTGCATTTAAAGCTAGAGGAGATATGTCCACATTGGAGCATATAGAAACTCTGTAACAAACAGTGCCATTTGGTGGAGCGAACTCGAGACCCATTTAGAACTGGGATATACTCAGCATCTTCCTCGCTGCCAAAACAAGGGTGAAAGGCCATTAGAATAAATGAGGGCAAACATTTCTGTGTTTAATTGCATTCTTTGGATGCTGAATGGAAACACTCTTCAGAACAGCCACCCACCAGACAAGGATGAATACAACCCTGCTAGCAAAGCTGAACTTCCCACCAGCCTGCTAGGATCTCCTCCAGAGTCCCTCACCAGGAAAACATCCACCTTCTTAGGGTAATTTCTGCACATCTCTGCTTTCCTCTTCCTTACCCATCATCTCCTTTTCACTCTGTCTCCTCCAGCTTTGCACCCCCACCACCATATCCTCATCTCTACCAGCTCCTCGTATCAAAAAGGCTTCCCCAACAAATCACCACCCACGTTAGAGAAATGGCAAGAGGACATCTAGGAAGAAAAGGTCCCATCCTGAAGAACCAGGTTGTATCATGCTTAGCCATTCTTGTCATACCTGGGATGCTGTCGCCTGCCTGAAAAGATTCAAAGTAAGAATATCTTCCCACTGAATGGTCATAAAACTTGACTGAGTTAACCACATTTTAAAGTGATAATTGGATTCTTCATTCTAGGAATTAAGAAATACAGCCTCTGCAAATCTTTCTTTGACTTGTAACACTGTTTATATGGTTATTTGTGGTATCATCTTGGGGTTTTTTGGTATATTTTTTTTTTCTGGTATATTCCCAGCTCTTCTCCTGGACAGCCATTTCCACTTTCTGGCTCATATTGCATCAACATTTTTTATAATACTTCTTTCATCTGATTTTAAAAATGCTTTGATCAAAATCTCCCTTCTGAAAACTGAATGTGGTTTGAATCACCAAGCCATGGCTATTGCTAATAAAAGGAAAGAATTGACTTTTAATGACTTTGTTGGTGTTTGTGTGATCCAAAAAGAAATCACTGGGAATATACCTGCAAGTAACAGAGGCTCCTTAGTGCTTATTTTGTGTGGATGTTTTTTCCAGGCTCTTTTTTTTTCCTGCTGTTGTTGTTAGAATTTTTATGGAGCCATCCAAGAAGCTTTGTTTGGTTTTATTTTTAAAGAATACAAATTTGTTTGACTTTTGCTTTTTTCTCTGGGGATATCTTGTGTGAAACGAAGATTTCTCACTGCAAGTCTGTTTGCAGAAAAATCTGCTCCATGAACACTTATATTTTGAAGCAGCTCCAGAGAGGTAAATGCATGGTGATACTTGCTAATGAGCATTTTCACCTTTCACCCTATGGATATCCTTTTTCTCCCCCCAAAACATATGTAGCAGAGATCGTTACAAGGCCTCTCATTCACACAGTCCCCCAGGCCACCCTTTGGTGCTGGGACCATCCCAAGATGCTTTCATTCCCATAGAAAAGAGCAAGCCAAGGAAGGTCTACGTGCAACGTGAATCCCACCACAGCTAAGACAGCCGGTTGCCCCTCTCCAACATGCTCAGCCCCACATGCATCAACACCAGGGCTGGAAACTGAGAATCAGAGTCCTACAAGACTGAGGACAATCTGCTTTGTGTTTTCTCATGCGGTGGAAGTGCACAGGCATCTGCTCTTCATTAAACACAATGATTTTGGCTAGATACAGGTAGTGTGTTTTCACTCGGTAGCTCTGGCATTAAAATCTTATCTTGTGATTTACTAATTTTAGGGGAGAAAATGTCAAATCTTCACTTGCAGATGTCCTGTGTTGAAGAACCCATCAAATCTGTAGCCAGGCTGGCTGAGAGCTTCTCTATATTCGGGTGTCTCGCCTGCAGCCCCAATTAGTTATGCATCAACAGCTAGATCTCTTTATGCCTCTGTCTGCTCAACAAGAGGGTTGTCTGCCATCAGAAGCGCTCCTGACCTAAGACATTGTAGACTGCTCTCTTAATTATCTCCAAATATACAATTTTGTTCCTGATTTCAGGTTGTGCCCATCTCTTTTCTACACTTCTTCCAGTGCCTTCATTTCCTGGAGCAACCCCCGTCTGTCTGTTACGCTCCCATCCTAGACCTTGGCAAAGCAACATCTCTGGAACTAGCCACAAGGGAAAAGCTATGATTTTATGCCTTTTTTTTTCTTTTAAGACAACAGCTACCCCATCCAATTCTGCAGCCTTCCAACCACTTGGTTCTGCCCTTGAACAATACTGCAATTAACTAAGTGTGGGAATGACGATGTGGCTCATTTGAGGTTTTATTTCCACTCAGATGAGAGTTAATCTCCCCTGCGAGTTCGAACATTTCTTTTCCTGATGAGTTGTTTATTTTTTGATTCTGGATGATTTCTAAGAATAGCAGTTTGGGTTCCATAAAAATTTACTCTTGTGCTTTGATTCATTGCACTTAAAGACGCTGTTGTCATTCTCCCAAGTGTTGGCATGCAGTATTTGACAATCTTCAATGGAGAAAATTCCTAGAATATAAGAAAAAGACCTTGTGCTTTGCCTTCATTTTCTTTTCTTTTCTCTGCAGATGCAAAATGGATGTTTATTTTTCATTAGCAACGCCACAAGATTTTTGAAGGCATGTTCCCTTCAATTTTTAGGCTGACTCTTTTTCCGGCATTAGATTTGCCCAGGCTTTTAGCCTTTGTTCTCTGCGGATGTTATTTTAGTGGGCCAGTGTTCCCGTAGGAAACACAACCATGGCCTTGATGTGTCGTGTGGTTTCCACAGCAGTATGAGTTTGTTGAACTGGGATAACTGGCTTGGGACTAGGCAGTAGCCAGCTACTCAATGGCTACAATGCTTGCCTTGAAGGCAAGCATCTTCTCCTTCATGTGTGTAATGGCATTGTGGGGCCAGAAGACAGCAGGGCAGCTTGAGTAAGCCCGCAGACGGGGATAGCACCTGCAGTGGGTCTCTTTGGAGTCCCAGGTGCCCTCGCATGGTGGAGCTCTTCCCAACTCTACACAGGCTGGTGCATCATCTGAGCAGGACACACTTTGAAGCAGGAGCTCAGAGCGCGAGGCTGGATGGAGCAGCCAGTGCTCAGCATTGCCCCCACGGTGGTCCATGGAGGCACTCCGGTGCATCTGCAACCGCCCTGTGAAATTGGTCATTGTCGTTGGGGTTATCCCTGGCTCTGATGCTTGCACAGCAAATCATGGAGGTGTTAAAGCAGCAGTGGTGTTAGCTCTTGGCCACTCTTTGCTGGCAGAGTGTACAAGTGGGTATGCCCCAGCACAGCCTGTGCAAGAACTGCTATATTCATTGCAGTGGAGGTTTCTAACCTGAACCCTGTGGATTTTCTCATATATGATGTAAATTTCCAGCTTGTCTTCCAGCACCAGAGATGATACCTTTGCCATGAGATTTACCGTACAGCATACTGCCCACTATTTTAACACCTATTGACCTAAGTACCTTTACAAGAATCCCCAGTCACCCAAACTGTTTCAGCTAATGCCTTCTCATATGAATCATACTAGCTCCAAAGGTTTGATTTTTATTGTCTATTATTTTTAAGACAAGCTTTCCTCATTTTTCACCCCACTGAGGTAACATCAGGTTCCTGCAAGTGCTATAGAGCTTCCTGGTGGCCTGGAGCTTCAAGCCAGCATCCACCCACATTTGTGGTGCCTTTGAACTGATTATAAATAGATTGTGCTCATGCGGCTGTTTCATGTGCAACCATGGGACCAAGGGGAAGAGGCTCAGATCTCAGGCACAATGTAGAGGCTCTGGTGTCATCCCGGCCATCCATCAATGCTGAAACCCTTATGAAATCCAGAAGAGATTCTGACATGCGATTTGCTCACTCCATCATGGGGGGCTTGGAGTGGGGAGAAAACATTTTTGGGAAAGCAAGCAAGCAAGCGAGCAAGCAAACTGGCAGAACTCCTGCCACAAGGAATGAATTTGCACACACACTTTGATCCCTTTATGATTTTTTTATTTGTGTTAGCCACATCCTCTTCATTGCACCACTCAGCAAAAGATGCTTTAAATTAGATGAGGCTTGGAAAACACTCTCTTTGTGGCTCCCTCTCCCCCAGCCTTGCCTGCCCCCGAGGCTTAGTATTGGTCTGGTAGCCAGAGCCTTGCCTAACATGAAACTGGCACAAATGAAAAGGCGGATAAATAAACGTCCAGGAATCTTGTTTGTCATATTTAATCCATCATGTTTCCCAAACAGCCTGGTCAAAAAATTCTGCAGCAGTGTTTACATCATCCTGATTGAAAGCTACATCCGTGCATATAAATACCATTCCTGGATGTAGCTCCAGTTTCACATGAAGGCAGCTATCATCCCGTCTGCCCTCACCACTGAAGAAAAAAGAAAAAATTTCTTCCTTCTCTCATTCCTGCCCAATCCAGCCTCCAGCACTTGCACACTCATTTTTTTCCCTCCTTTTCTCAAGTCTTCTGGTGAGCATTGCCCAATTCTGTGATTTCCTAGTATACACAATGAGTGATGAGCAAGTGGAATTCATGAGACCACGAGGAGATGGTTAATCACCGTGCTAATGAAAGTGGCACAATGCAAGCACTTAGACATGCAACCTGGTAGGGTTTTGCATCATCATGAGCAATGTATCTGGTACTGTGCACTGAGGCTGGGAGCAGCAACCCTGCTTTGAGGTGGGGAAAGCCACCAGAAACACATGTCAAGCCACTGCAAATGAGAGATGTTTTCTGTTTTAGGGACTGGAAGGAGCAAATGGAAGAGGAAAAAAGCTATTTTAACAGGAGATGAAGGAGTGGGAGGTGGTCACTGACCCTACATCCAGGCAATCAAGGGCAAGCAATTATGGTGGTGAAGTTTAGAAAGGACCACAGGGAGTCCGATGCCACCCCATGCCATGGGCCACAAAACATCTCCCAACACTTCAGCTCTTCAACAGAATGAAGAGCTAAGGGGGAAAAAAAGGAAATTCTAACCTGCTTGGGATCAGATGGTACATTTTGTCTCATCCAAAATGAAGTTTTCTGCTTGTTTCATGGGCTTCTCCTGTTAAAAGAAAACCAACAAAAACTGTCTTTTTCCAATCTCACACCCCCTCTCAACTTTTTTTCCCATGGCCAAAATTATTCATCACACTGGACACAATTCATCCCTGTATATTATGTTTTTCTATGGTACATGGTTTCACCAGGAAATGTCATGCCATGTCGCCTCCAGTGATTCTCATCCCACTTGGATATGCGTATTTCTATAAAATACTTTGCCCACTCAACTCCCTTTATAGAGTGAGTCCAATATTACAATGCACTTTGACACTGCCACACAGTCAAATAATTTCATTTTTTAAGCCTTACCCTCATTTTGTGGCATGACTTTTAATCACACTTATTGGCGGTATTGTCCAGAGGTTGGATTTTGCAAAACAATTGGAGACAAGCAGCCTAGAATTGAAAGGCTTTGAAAAAACAGGCTCTGACTTGAACATCCCCTTGCATTTGGGGTGGTTTCTGAGCCCTTATCGTTGAAAACCTCCAGCCCCAAAAGGAAATAGCACCTGTTTTATTCAGCCAAGCAGCACAGACATTTCCCAGGTGCCTCTTAACACTCCTTGGAATAAAAATAAGGCTGTCAGATGATGCGTCACAGATAAATCAGTATTTTGCCTGTCAGAAAATACCCACCTCTTTATTTATAAGTGCTGTTAGCATCCCTACTTCTGAATTAGGGCCTTGCAGAGGACTAAGGCACTGCTATCTCAAGTAACAGCAAACCATATAGCTTTATAAAAAGTTTTTAATCCCAGTAAAAAATAAGAGACTGTAAACCCACTTTTACCCTTCCTCCTTCACCTCTTGCCTATTCAAAAGTAGGAGCTGTTTCTGGCTTCCAGATGTCAAACTCACAAGCTCTTCCCCTTTTGCTATTTTTGCCGCATGCTTTGATCTTTTGCAAGGGCTGCCTGAGGAAGTGGGGGGAAAGCACATGGGGCTGGGGGCGGTGGATGCTGCCGTGCCCCCTCCGAGCCTGTGGGCTTTGCCCCCTCACTTCTCTTTGCTCTTCCTACGGAAGGGAGGGAAACTCACCCAAAAGGAATGAAAAACAGGGGAGAGAGGTGGGGGAGTAGTGGTGGGAAGAGATGGGCAGAAAGGCTGGGTAGGATGCAAAGAGGGAAAGGTGATGGGCAGGAAGGGAGCTGCTGGGTGGGCATGACTGAGCAGAAGCGGGGGCTGGAGAGCACCTGCCTGCAGACTCAGCATTAAGGTCTGAGTTGGGATGGGTCTTGTGTGGGGTAGGAATGAGTTTGCCACTTACAGCACATTGCTTTGGGCCGAAGTGGGATGCAGGAGCTGATAGCAAGCTGCCGGTCTCAAGCCGCCAGGGCAGCTGGAAGTGCAGCAGACCCACTCCAAATACATCTCACCTGCTTCAGGGAGATCTGATCGCCGTGGATGTTCCTTTTCCCTGTACTGAGGGTTGAACACCACAGCATTAAAGACAGGGGAATGTGCTATATATAGCAGTGTAAGTACGGCGACATATGAATCACTTGCTACCGGCAGGGTGCCTGACCTCCAGGCATCTCCAAAAGGGATGGGTTTCCCTTTCAAAGGCAGCTGAGTCATGCCCAGAGCAGTCTCTGTTATAATTCATTGCATGATCAATGGGCTGCATCGTCCCATAGTGTCTTAGACTGACTAACGCCTTGAAACCCACCAGCTCTCCAATAAAAAATAAAAAATAAAAAATAAATCTTTTTCATGCAATACCATACAAGGAAAATGAAATTATACTATCAATGGGACTCATTCCTGGAGCAAAGGAAGCTATATTACAGCTGGAGGGTCAATATCCAGTTAGAGAGTCATTAATATCTTCTTTCTGCTTCCCTGCCAATGTTTTATTGTTGTGGTGGGTAATATACGAAAGCTTTCACAGCACAGCTCAGCTTGCCTTGAGAGACTCACTCAACAACTTCAGGCTGGCAATAGTGCTGAGAGGATTGCATGTCTTGATGCTTTTATTACCAAAAAAGACAAAGGAAAAATTGGTGATTTTAAAAACCTATGGGAACAGCAGGGTGGAAATTGATGTTTGTGACTGAAACAAATCGCACTAGGTGTCTGTCCAGTCTCTGCATCCCACGTGCTTGGGGGTGAGGAAATATTCAGGCATATTGCATGGACTGAGGTGGGCAAAGAAAGCATAACCTACACTGACAAACTGCCAAGACACAGGCAAAATGCTGGTGAGTGCAAATCCTGGTGCTTTAGTTGCTCCAGCTTCATTCACTATGAGTGTACAGAGACCATAGAAAAGCAAATTTTTCATACAGACACCTTTGCCCTTTTGATTTCCAAACAGATCACTGCATTTTAACAGCAAATATTCCCATTCAGTGTGCTCCAGGAAAAACTTCTTTCCCATGGACTTTTTGCCTTTTTGGCCAGAGAACAAAATGTTGGGTCAAGTTCATGTGCATTTTCTTAAGGAGCAGCAAATTTAAGGCCTGGGGGTGTCATACTTTCATTGTCTAACTGACCTGAGACTGAAGAGGTGACTTCAATGTTCTAAATCAATGGGAATAAATGTAAAAACTCAGCTTGGCTACATATTTCATGCAGACCTTTGTGAATACTAGCCATGCAGAGCCCAGGTCTGACAGCTGCACAAGTGACCTAGGTGCCTGCTAGTACAGACGGTGCTGGTGCAGGTCTTGGGCAGGAGAAACAGCTCCAGTTCTGCTTGTTGTTCCTCCACAAGTATGCTTCCTAACCCTTTAGCCATGCTCTTTAAACTCCATTTCTTTCCTAAAGTGGGGTACCTTAGGATAATGCTTCTTCTTTGCCAACTTATTACCATGATGGATACTACAGTGCGATTTCCCTTGGCTGCAAGAGGCTCTCAGCAGCAACAGCCGCAACTCACCAGGCACCTCCCCAAAACCTAGCTCCATCAACTCTGTCTCAGCCCCTTAACCCAATCCAGCTCTGCCAGCAGAGATCCTGGCACAGCTCAGCTGCCATCCCCCTCCCACAGCTTGCCACACTGCTTCCTGGTGCCTGCACATCTGGGCATCCTTGCAAGTCTGACGTAGCCCAGGCTGCCTGCAAGCTTGCAGGCAGGTTCAAGCTCAGAGGTGCAATGAGTTTACTGCATCCAAGGCACACCGATGTGGCAGAGGGTTGCTGAGATACCCTGAAGCCTGGTTAACCCTTTTCCACCTGGATAGGGATAAACTGTGAAAACCAACAGCGAGCTTGGGAGTTACGCCGGAGCATAAGAGCCATCCTCCCACATAAGCTCAGTCTTTATTTGAGAGGGGGGCATGTTTTTGAGCAGATCCTGACCCTGATGCTTTCCTGAGGAACCCATGGCTGGAGGTGACCAGTATCCCCTGGGGTGACCAATAACCAGGCTCAAAAAGTTGGTAATTAGGATATTGAAGGGAGATGGCACAGATTTCCAGAAACCCAAGCCAGAGCCGCATTGTGGCTGTGGAGCACTAAGATGATTTAGAAGGTAATCCACTTGCATTTGTGTTGAATTTTGCTTTCCTCTGCTCTCCAGCACCCACACAGTTGCCTGTTATTCTCCAGCCCTCCATTGCTACCCCCACCCCGCTCCCAGCCACTGTCACCTCATTGCTCATTGTGGCACCAGCCGGGGTGACGACAGGCAGACTTTGCACATATTGAGGGATTGCACAGTGAGTGCTCCACAGGTCAGAGCTCCCCTCGGCCACCTCCCTGTCCCTGGAGGAGCTCGCCTTCACCTGGAGGGCAAGGGACCACACCATGGGAATGCTGCCTCCTCCCAGGCACCCACCACCTACCTTCTCCTAGGCGTTTCATGGCAGCCACAGTGGTGTAAAAAAACTAAAAACTGTGTCAACAATGTGCAAACAGGTGTTTCCTATATATACATATGTGTACCTATACATATACATATATCCCCAACGTGGCACTGAAACTACTTGCTGTTTTCTGTTTAAAAGCTTCAGTTCTGCCCCGAGGCACTTGCAAAAACAAGGCCATGATACACATTACAGACAGATACCACCACAGAAATCTCCTCTTCTGCAGCTGTAGCGACTCTTTCCCTTGTAAACATATCAAGTTGAGATCAAAATTCGCTCCCCCCAAATGAATAACTGCATCTCTGCTAGTTGCATATTTGTGGCTGTTTAGTATTCCCAATTTAGGCATTGGCAGAAACAAAGAATAAGTGAGTATAAGAACACATATGCTGAGAAATTCAGTGCTGAAGGGTATCCCACCCTTAATTTAAATAGTAGAACTAAAATATCTCGTGTGTGTGTGCATACACATATGCACACATGTCATGGTACTTAAGCAAACATTAGATCCACAGACCACTGAGCATTTGCTTCTCCTATGTCACATTTGGAAAAGTGCTAATGCCTTATGGGAAATGTGGAAAAAATATAAATATTTTGTTCCAAAGCAACATAGCTTACCACTGTGCTTTTCTGACTTTCTCCTCCCTTGCAGCAAACAGCAAGCAAATAATGCATTGAATGCTTCTGCTTTCTCTACATATAAACTAATTCTGTCCCTTTGAACCAGCCTAGCTGAGAGCAGGTTTTTTCCAGGTATGTTTTTAATGCTTTACAAATCATCAATTCCTATTGCCTGCCATCTTCTTGCGGAAAAAAAAAAAACGAACTATCCAAGTCAATTGCCAGGGAAAGGGCTATAGTTGCAAGAATTGGACTCAAATCACCCCATTTCTAGGCTGATACAGACTTTGACTAAGAGGGAGGGGATGGTTCCCCTTGCAGAAACAGCCACTTTAGGGCTGGTGCTCATCTGGGCTGTCCTCTCAAGGACCACCAAGGACACCTGGAGGGACACCAGGGTCAGTGACCCCACACTGGAAATGGCTCAGCAGGTGCAGAGAGATGCTATGGGCCCCCATCTTCAGGGAGAAGCTGATGGTCCCCAAAATGAGGAAATACATTCAGTTTTGGATCGGGAATGTTATCGAAAATAGTATGTCAGTACAAAAAATAAAATTTTTGCAATTTCAGCAAAGCTTGCGTGGAAAATGGAGACCTTAACAGTAGAATAGGACTGCTTAGAAAATACCAGCTACAAAATATTTCATTAAACATCACTGCTCTCCAAAAGAGCTGCAGACTGCTAGGTGAACCCACACACCAGCCCAGCAGAGGTTATCAGTTTAACAGGTTCTTACCATGCTGCCCTTTATGGGACCCTCCTGTATTATTGGATATATTTTGGCTTGCTGTGAAGAAAATGTTTTTGCCAAAAGGGTTGCTATTACCTCAGTGGCTTCTTGTTATAAGAGGGCAATAGGCAATGCTGCTGCGCTGGGATTGAGGAATTTTCCGCTGCTCTCCTGCTGCGCTGGGGGAGCACAGCATCAAAGTTACCGCGCTGAAACGCTTCTGAGACAGTATCATATTCTTCAATAGTATCTTCACCTACCCATTTCACTGCATTATTAGGGTTGTTATTTATATTACACTTGTGCTACAAGCTCTCACTACTCTCAGTACTGGAAAAGCACAGAGATATCCCTCTCTCCAAATGCTGTGGATGTAAATGGATACATCAGAACAAGGGCAGCAGCAGGGAAGCTATTTCTTTTTTTTTCTCCTTTCTTTGCATGGAAAACTGGCTCCAGCTAAGTGAGCTACAGAAGATTGCATTGGGAGCTGGTGGCACTTCTGAGAAGATCTTACACGTCATGCAGGGCTTTTAAAGCAAAGGATGTGCTGTGGCCAACAGGTTCAGGTGAGGTGGGAAACAGGGGCCCAAGTCTTTGTTGTGAGGGTCTTATTTAGATGCCTAGAAGCAGGAGAAGGGAAGTTAGCCTCAATGCAGGGAAGATCTGAGCCTGAAAGGCAGGATGCCTGCTACTGGTGGATGGGATAACACTCTCCAGTGGGAAGGGTTTGATGACCACAGCCATGCAGTACTGCCTCTGAGCTCCCTACCAGCTGCCTCTGCTCAGTGGGCTTAGCTTAAGCAAGGTGCTTGTACAGGAGCACACCAGGAGATGAGACACAGAGAGACATAGATGACCAAAAAAAAAGGCTTGATGTAAACATTTGCCTCAGACACGCTTTTTCCCATGATTTCTGTTCTCTCTAGATGGACATGAAACCATGCGGTTGCTTGCCACAGCCTTCCAGTCAGCATTGATGGGGAAGAGTGGCTTTTCTTGGACAGCTAGCAATCGTTTGGGATGAGTGACCTCCGAGGCTGTAGAGGGTTAAAAGGCATGGGCGAGTATGTGCTCTGAGGATGAATTTATGAACCCTAATAAAACTGCTGGGGGAGGAAAGATAATCAGGACAAACTGAAAAATGTTTCAGGGTTTGCATTCCTCCACCTTCTGTCCTAGAGGCGGGAAGACGTTCTCCCTCATGTCCTGCCAAGAAAAGAAATGGCCGTAAAACTGCTGATATCATTTTCAGTTCCTCCCCCCACTTTGAATCTGCAAACTTCATCTCTGCTTCCCTCTCGGAGAGTAGGAAATGGTTTGGGTTAAATGAGCGTGGAAGCTGGAAAGCCTGGAATTGGAATAATTTCCCCGCTGGTCTTCCAGGGGCTCTGACGGGAAAAGCCCCCAGGCACAACCGGAGAACAAGATCTCCTGCCAGGTCTTCTTCCACTTACACCTCCTGGTTCTTCACCTCGCGGGGTCTGCTTTAGCACTTAGGTGGTGGGGCAGAGTGAGGGAGAAGGTTGTTTTTCTTTCCTTCAGCCTTTGCAAACGGAATTCCAGGGCAAACAAAATAATTGGCTCAGGCAAATGCAAGAGCTGAACAGCATCACTTGGCAGGTGGAAGTATCACCTTTCCCATCACTCCTTCAGTTTCTTATTGCCAAAGCACCCACCTCTTGAAGGAAATGTACTCCCTGAACATCCAGCTGCTGGCCTCCGGGGTTATTATCTGGAAGATGGTGGCAGGTTTGAGCACAACCCTTATGCTCGCACCTTTCAGGATCGAATATGCTTCAACATAGGGCTAGGATCCCCAGAGGAACAAAAGGACACTGACTAAGTACAGTTATGCTTCAAAAAGCAGGTTAAGGTTTCCAAGAATCATGTGTGAGGAGGAGTGAGGGATGACACGAGGAGTGGGGATGCGCAGGAAGCTCATCTCTGAAAATTCAAGGCATCTACAGCAATACTTGAAGGAAGCTTGGTCTGCACTATCTGTGCGAGGTCCATTCCCCTGATCACACACAGAAAACAAGCTGATTAAAAGAAAGGGCAGTGCAGCTACAGAGTTGACAGCATTTTACTGGAAGACCTGGAACAGAAAGCCACTGGAGACCTCTGGAAGAGACTTGCATGGAAGATGTCTCCAGAGAAGTACCATCACGAAGGAGCCCCCAAGCCTAGCTTGGTGCAGGTCTTTCATTGGTGAGGTTCCAGCTGGAGTTCTGGGACTCCAGTTCCTCCATGCCAGGCATTGTACAAACACAAAGGCAGTCCTGCCTTGTGGGGTTTGGAGTCCACTTATTTAAGACATCTCCCATGCATGCAGGCACTGACTTTGCTCCCCTCGCATCCTGGGAAGACAGCCCTTTCCCCCGTCTTGCAGGACTACATGATCTCCTCGGGCTGACACGAGGAGCCTGCAGCAGAGGCGGGTGTAGGATCCAGGCTTCATGAGCACCAGCTCTGCCTGTGTGCTGGTTTTGGCTGGGATAGAGTTAATTTTCTTCATAGAAGCTAGTATGGGGCTATGTTTTGGATTCGTGCTGGAAACGGTGTTGATAATACAGGGATGTGTTCGTTATTGCTGAGCAGGGCCTACACAGAGTCAAGGCCTTTTCTGCTCCTCACCCCACCCCACCAGCGAGGAGGCTGGGGGTGCACAAGGAGCTGGGAGGGGACACAGCCGGGATGGCTGACCCCAACTGACCAAAGGGATATCCCACACCATATGACGTCATGCTCAGCATATAAAGGTGAGGGAAGAAGAAGGAAGGGGGGGATGTTCGGAGTGATGGCGTTTGTCTTCCCAAGTAACCATTACGCGTGATGGAGCCCTGCTTTCCTGGAGATGGCTGAACACCTGCCTGCCCATGGGAAGTAGTGAATGAATTCCTTGTTTTGCTTTGCTTGCGTGCGTGGCTTTTTCTTTACCTATTGAACTGTCTTTATCTCAACCCATGAGTTTTTTCACTTTTACTCTTCCAATTCTCTCCCCTATCCCGCTGTGGGGAAGGTGAGCAAGCAGCTGTGGGGTACTTAGTTGCTGGCTGGGGTTAAACCACGAGAGCCTATTAAGCACCAGACCAGCCTTCTCTCCAGATAAACAGGAGGCAATTCCAGCACTCTGGCAAAGCTGCTTGGAGAGAGGTGATAGAGCCCCAAGGCTACCCCTAAATCTGTCATACAGCACGTCCTCCTTCCCTTAGCACTCACGGATTGATATTGTTGGGGGGGGGGGGGGGGGCGGAAAGCAGCCCTGGCTCTCCCTGTAGGTCCCAGAGGAAATGGTTTTATAGGACCCCGATGGATGCAGAAAATAACTTCCACTTAATGGCAGGCGCTGGCTCAGCATTTGCTGGCCTAAGACAGATCAAACACTTCAGAGCAATTCCCAAGTTATTGGTCCTCCAGCTCAGAGGTTCCCAGCCAAATCTTTATCCTCTGCTTCTAAAAGCTGGTTCTACTTTATATTCAGGAATAATATCCCTAAAAACATGCATTTATGAATGAGCAATATTTTCCCCACCTCCACAAAAGCCCAGCACTGGGCTGGAGTCCAGGACGCAGCAGCATCTCTTGCAAAGGTGCAGAGCATTTGTGTCCAGACCCTTCAAGCGCATTGGGAGTCGGACCCAGCCTAGCACTGCTGCCTTTGCAAACTGGCTATTGGGACACAGGCTCTCCAGCCACGCTGTTTAGTTAATGAGTGTCTGCACAACACATTTTTAGTTCTTGTGACCCTTCATCTCTCGTTATCCAACAAACCTGAACCAGCCTGTATGGATGGGACTTGCTCCCCCAGAGCAATCAGGCTTTTGAATGGACACTGCATTTTTGAATGCAATTTGAATGGACATTGCATTTTTGAATGCACATTGCAGAGCTTCAGAAACAGTGCTCAAGATGGATGAGAAAGAGCAGATTAATCTTGGTGGCCAAAACCTTCGCACTTTGGGAAAGGCCGTGTGCAGACCAAAGAAAGAAAAACAGCACAAGGTAAATGGAAAACTCTCACCCACAGAGTGCTGTGCTAATCAGCACCAGCTGGCACTCTGCTAATATTTTGATAAAGTCCTGTTTTCTCTCCAGAACAGAAACTTTACTGAGGTTTTTTTCTCTCCTCCAGCCCCTCCCTGCCCTTTCCTTCTGTCATAGTTCTGGCATGGTGTAAAGGGGAACATATGCAGCAGACATAAAAGCCGGATGAAAGGAGAGAAAAATAGAGGAGGATAAGAAACCACTCAGCTTCACCGACGCATCAAAACCTGGATTATATCCCCACGCTACCTGTCCTCTCCTCCCTTCATCCCCATCCCATGCACACACCTCGCCTTCCCACAGCCTCCCTTGCAGTTTAACACTGTAAGGGGAGCAGACCACACACAAAACCTATACCGAAGGGTAAAGGATTCCCGTTATAAAGTTGAGCTCATGTGTTCAATTAAGGAAATGAAGAGGAACCAATTCGACTATTCATTACTTACTCCATGCTAAATTGCTCTTTCCAGCCAATGCCTAGAGAAGCTTTGGAGAAGTTGTTGGTCTTGGTTGTCCCAAGGAATGTAATCAGCTTCCCAAACAGACATGGCCATTTTGTCAAACCCAAGGGAGGGAGATTTCAGGAATACATCAGTTTTATGCTAATTGCATGCAGGAGAAAAGAAAAAGAAGAAATTATATCAATGTCTTCCAATATAAGGTTTTAAAAATGTCTTATTTTCTGTTTTTAAAATTACATTAAAGCCATCAACATTGGAATTAAGCCACATTTTAGTAAAGAAGAATCTGTTAAAGCACCTCCTGCCTACCATTGCAGACTGTCAGCAAACTGCAAGAAGGGGGCTGCCCCATGCAGGGGGACAAGCCGGGAACCAAGGGGGACCCTGATGCAGGTGGGTCTCATACCAACAGCATGGTCTCCCACAGCATCTGCACGCAGTGGTGCAGAGCGGGGTGCTGGCAACAGGGTCCACTAGCAGCCCCAGGCAAGTCAAAGGGACAGACCACACCAGGACCCAGCCAGGGGTCCAGCCAGGATCAGCAAGAGATGGAGCAAGGGACAGGGCTGGAGGTAAGTCTACAAGACTCGATCCAGAAGACAGGGCAAGAGAAGAGATGGGTATACTTACCGTGTAGCCCAGGGCAGGAGTGGGTGCCCTGTCCTGAAGGTAAATGAGACCAAGGGCAGAGGGTGCAGCCCTGATGAGGCTGCTCAGGGCAATTAAGGTGCATTGGTGTCTTCCAGGCCCTGACAGAGAAACCCTCCTGAGGTTCAGTCCCCTTGGATTATGGGAAAATCTCTCTTTCATTAATAAGGCAGTTGACCTCTGGCTCTCACAGAGCATGTTTGAGCGTGTCTATGGTGCAAATCTTGGTGACAGCTACCTTGCGGAGAAGGTGGTGTCCAACTCCTCCACTGCTCTGGCAGATGCAAGGGCATGGGATGGACTTTCTCCGCACTGAGTCCCATTACCTGGTTCATGGATGAAATCTTCTGGATATTCACTTCTTGCATCCAGCTGCCATTTATCTACAACCCTGCCACAGAGCCAGTGGAGTTTATTTTTTTTAACCTACTGTTGGATAGTAGGACAGATGTCTGCACTGGGTCTCATTTTGACTAGATCTAAACTAGAAACAAATGTATTATATGGGATGAATGAATGTGTAACGTGTACCCCATTCCAGCATCTCTGATTAAAGTAAGAAAGAGCAGCTAGCTCCCATTTTATTTTTTGAGGGAGCTGCTTTTTAGATGGGAAATGGAAGTACCCCAGCAAAGGAGGGGGGATCCTTGGAGTAAGACATGACTCCTGTAGGGAACAGTAAAACATAGGTCAGAAAATATAGCTGAAAACATGCAAAATACAAGAAAAGTGGTGCTGGCCTACTTCCTCTGCCTCCTAGCTCAGTCCCCTGGGGTGGGCTGAAGTGTTCGGATGGGGAACAGGACACCCTCTCGGGGAAAGCTGAGTTGATTCTGAAGGAAGGACATGCTCTCGGATGCCTTTGAAAGTCCAAGGCAGTATTTCCAAGGTGGAGATCGGCACTTGAACAGAGACCAGAACCACCTAGGGAAAGCAGAGGAAGAAAACAAACCAGGGGTGAAGTGGAGCAGCAGAGGAAGGTAGGGCGAAGATCAAAGGAGAAGGGCAGGTTCAAAGGGCCACCGTGCTGCCTCTGGAGCCAAGGAGCTCTCTGCTTCTGATGGGTCTTCCTTCACTGGTCCCAGCACACATGTGCATCTGTTTGGACAGCTGACTGTCACTGACCCCAGGTGCTCAGAGTGGTTGGTGGGCCCAGTGGTGCCGTTGCTTGCTGCCTGGGATGCTCCTGGGGGCTCTCCAGGGCAGCCCAAAGCCTGTGTGTGGTCAGGGCGCTGCCTTCCCTCCCAGAGCAAGAGATTACAAAGAGCACAGCTGAGAAACTTGAAATGCATCAGAAGGAAGCAGAATGGGAGCTGGGGAATTCAGCATTGCAACCACCTGGGGCACTAGCATTAATCAATATGGTCTATTTCATTTTTTTAAAGCAGACATTAGTGATGCATCTGTATTTAATGCCTGTCCCAGGACTCTTTATACTTTCTACAGCTGAAAAAGGCAACCAGATTACCCTAGCCCATCCCAGGCTAGCAAAAACAGGACAGAGGCAAGCCATCATGCCACAGGAATGAAGGGTTTGTCACCTCATCTGTCATCTCTTGCATACAGGACTGGGGGCTGCCGTCTCAGGACAAACATCTGGTACTGGGTGCCTGTCTTCACCCAGTCAGCCAGCTGCTGCAGGATGTGAGGAAGCCTCTTCCCAGCTCTCCTATTAGCTTCTGACCACCTGGGTTTTTTGATCATGAGGTGTTGTCAATATTTAAGCCACTGTTCAGAGAAGAGTGTCAGTAGAGTCCAGCTACTACAAAAATCCTCATCCCAGTCTCCACTTTGGAGCTGATGGGTCCAAATCTCAGCAGCATTCATTCACTACTGCTTATTTCATGGGCAGGAACTGATGCAAGCAGGCCATGCTGGAGGACTCCAAACATCATTAAATACTCTTGGAAGCCAGAGTTACCTTCTGACGCTCCTGAGTTCAGAAAATAGCTGAACTCATGAGGCCATGGTGTCATCCTCAGCGAGGTCCCATCTGAAACTCCTCTCACTGTTTTAATTTCCCTTAACATATTACCCTGCCCAAAGAGCTTTACTTCACTTGTTAGGTTTGGCATCTCTTTTGTGCTATTTTTGGAGGATTCCAGAACATGTTTTTGATTTTGGTCATCTTCATCTTCTTCTTATAATTATTAACAATATTTTTCCTTCCAGTCACTGGACTCATTCCCATGTTGGCTGCAAGGCTTCAACACCAATTGCCATTTAATTCAGTCTTCCTCTCTTTCAGGAGCACCTTCTCATAACACTGCCCTATTGCTGCTGCAAATCCATGGAAAATAAAAACTTGGAGAACCAGGGGGTTTGACTTATGGAAAGCACCTTGAAATACATCCCTGTGTATGCTTTGTACCATAAATGCTTTCTCGCCCTCTTCTGTGAAACAGAAGGTCCCCCATACCATATGCCTAATTGATAGAACACAGGGAGATCCCCAAAACCTCAGAAGGCTTAAAATACAATTTTTCTCCCTGAAAAGTTGCGATCTGGCAGGCTGCTGCAGTGGGATATCAACGTTAGAGCAGAAGGTATCTCCTGATCTGATCAAGTCTCCCCCATTTGGGACCAGCCTAGAATTTATCTTCTCACAAGATGTGAGAAATTTCTCTTGGTTCCTGGGGCTCCAGAGAAGTCCTGAGATCCAGCAAAGAAAGAAGAGGAGGGGATGTGCCTACCAGAACAAGGGAAGAAAAAAAAAAAAAAGCTGGAAGAAGAAATAGGTTTTCCTGAGCTTAACAAATACTCCAGATTCCTTCCTTTTCTCCTTTGATGTTGAACTTAGCAACACAGAAAATATGTCATGTCAAAATCCACTGTCTTCTACTGTTTGCAAATAAATAACACCTAAAAACCAGCAGGCTTAGGTGAAACGAAGGCTATCTATCTAATTTGATCTCCCTGTGCCTTTTGATGTAATGATGAGGTTCCTCCTACATTCAGGCCCTTGCTGTACTTGGTGCTCCACGTTATCAGCTTGGAAAGCTGACCAAACCCCAAGAGGCTCTTTCAGGACAATGACAGCTCAGTCCCTCCATTGCATGAGAAAACATTTACATGGATGTTTGCATTCACCCTGACTTCAGTGCCAGTCTACCAGCAGATAACTCAGGTCAGAAGCTGATATGGATGGAGCAGTGAGGATATCGCTGCTGGCCCATGTACGGACAACACGTAGTGTAGCAGAGAGACAGAAAGGAAAGTTATGCATCCCAGCTGAGTAAACATTAGACTGCAGTTGGCTAGAAAACTGGCTCTGAAAGAGAAAGGACCTGCACAAAGGAAGAAGGGGAGAAAGAGAGATTTCTGAAGGCAAACGCAATACTCATTTCAAGTCAACTACAACCAAATCTCTTGTTATGCTCTACCAAGATTGATCTCAGTGGGGAAATCCACAGCTGGGCAGGGTGTGCGTATATTGACAACCACAACCATCACCCAGTAAGTGGAGACACAGGCAGACTGGAGATACAGAAGACTACTGAAGATAAAGAGATAGGGTTGGCTGCTTATAGCCTTGAAACTGTTGGTGTCTCAAAGGAAATGCCTTGCAGAATCCAAACCTATTGTTCACCAGCAAGACTCTTAAAAAATGTGAAAGAGTGAATGCGTACAACCAGCCATGCTGTGGAGGAACCTAGCTGCCAAGGTGCATATATCATATTGCATCAGCAAAAAGAAAAAATAAATCAGACCTGAGCCTAGTTTCTGTCTGTGTGTGGGTCAGGTCACCCATGGCCATCAGAGCCCTTCCTTGTCAGTATCTAGCTGCCTGGCTAGAGTCCTTTGCAAACACACAGGAAACTTAGGGCTTAGATAAAATTAAGGCCATCTAACTCTGCGGTTTGGTACCCTTGTTACTTAGGATGTGATGATGAAGTTCATCCTACCCTCAGGCCCTTGCTTCACATAATGCTCAACACTCACTGCATGGCATTAGTGTGTTGTGGTACTGCCCTAAGACTGAGTGCCAAGCACTTCTCCTTGCTCCCCAGGAGAAGGGATGAATCAGAAGACCTATGGCATAAACCATCTTCCCAGAGACACTTCTGGATCCATCCCTGTAGGGGTGACTGAGTGGCGACCCTCCTGGGATGCTGTGCAGGGCTGCTGGATGAGGAATGGAGACCTCACCTCATCTTGCAAGAAAGCAAAGGACTCAGCTTGAGACCTGAGGCACGGGCTGAGCTTTGCACCCATGTGGCAGGGAGCAGGGCAAGTTTTGCATCATGAGAGGCTTCCACAGAAGGGAACCATGCCCTGGCTGGTATGAGACAAGCCAGTGCTCTTCCCTCCAACCAAGACATGCCCTCATCCCTGCAGCAAGGAAAGAGGAGCACAGAGCTGTGTCTGCAGATCGTGAGCCCAGCATAAACAAAGGTATTTCTGAAGCATGTCCACAAGCCCTTGGCTGCAACATCCAGGGCCCTTCTATGCTTTTGTTTTTCAAGTTGAATCTTCAGCATTTCGTCAGCACAGAAGTATTTCTGCCCTTCTCTGCAGTGCAAGGCAGCATGGGAAAATGGATGTGATGGTGAAGGTGACAGCTGAGCTAACCCAGCATCACCATGCTCTTTAGCATCCTACAAGCACTCTCTCTGCATGTCTGCAGGGTGCATATCATCCAGGTGGTCTCTGATGGCACAAGGCAGGCCAGGACTTGTACCTACCTTTCTCCCAATGACTGCAAGCCCTGCCAAGCCTTGTCTCCTGCCTCAACAGACTGCTAGCTGCAAATGCTCCTACTAACCAGGTCCCAAGTTCCCTGAGACACAGAATGGGGGGGATGCACAGCCAGGGTCACAGCACCCAACTCACCCACAAGGACTCTAAAGCATTCAGGGGGCTCCTTTGGGAGTCTTCACTAGGACAGGGACCCAAAGCACCCATCCACTTGGGAGGCCAAGACTAAGGACAACCACCAAACAGCACTGCAGTGTTTCCAAGGTTGATTGCTCTCCTCATGGTGCCTCGTTGCCTCTGTAAAGGTGAGGCATGCACAAACTGAATCTTTTGTCTCATCCTCATGACACATCTTCTAGGAAACCACGGTTTGCAAGGCCAAGTAGGTAAAAAAAGATTCAGTATAAACAGTCTCCCAGAACGCCTCTGAACGTCAATCAAACAATTGAACAACTCATAACTTTACTGAGGACATAAATAAACTTTTTTCTTGTAATATGGCATCACTCTGTCTCCTCTCCTTCATCCTTGAGGAGATAGATAGCTTTCATGGTGGCTGTGCAACACTCGCAACACACATCCCCCTCACCAGTTGCCAGAACTCATGACCTTCCCTTCTCCTAAACCTTGAGCCACTTCTCTTCTGCAGCAACTCAAACAGTGGCTTGTTGCTGTCCAGTCTGCCACGATACAGAGAGACTCCAGCAATAAAAATGAAGACATGCAATGAATATTAATATAATCATGGCACTTCAATGGCCAACGAAAGGCATGTAATGTGCATGCATCCACTTTTTCTCCTGCCTGTACGTATCTCACACAAAATTAGCAAACAGCATCTGGGAAACCCTAAAACCATTTAAAAAAAGGATTAATGGCAAAATAAGATACTTGTCAAATTAAAAAGTATCAAACGAGCAAAAAGTGATGTGTTATTCCCAACAGGCTTCCCTGGGGGCAGGAGAGTACTTCAGGACAGGGGGAAGCGAGGGATGCTATTAGAGAAGGTAGCTGATGGGGGCCTGTACAAAACCTTCCCAAGAAATCTGCCTTAGTGGCTTTTCCCAGCACATTACACAACACAGTGCAATAAAAATGTCGGCAATGAAATAACACAGCTTGTCTTTGGACATCCCCCCTTTCCTGAATCAAGAAGTACGATGGTATGTTAAGGCACCAGTGAGTTTTCCAATAGTAAAACAAGGGAAACCTTCATTTTGGACACCTGGAGGACAACACAAGGCAGGTTGCAAGTGAAAGAAAAGCTCCTGCTTCCATTTAAAGGCAGCACTGTGCAATCAGGTGAAAATTCTTTTTTTTTTTTTTTTGCGGCTGCATTAAGAACCTGAATTTGATATTCCTGCCTGCTCTACTAAAAGGTTTTCCTGCCCTCCATAGGCTCGCACAGTGCAGCAAGTCAGCCCAAGGTGATTTACAGCATTGGGTGAAAATCAGATGAAATTCAGTTGTTTCCATTTGAGCTTGAAACTAAGCAAACTTGGGCTTTTCTTTGGGGTGAAACTGAAGCACAAAGGAAAACTGGGAGGGTGAGGAAAAGGCAGAGAGGGAAACCAGGTAAGCTGAAATGAAAAAGTGTTTTTCTCCTGAACTCATGTGAACCCAAACCACTGACCTCCACGCATCCAAGGCCCTCTCCACACCAGCCTGTAGCACGTAAATCTGACACTGAACTTGGAACTGAGCTTCAACATGGTTTTAACCACATGCAATTAGCCCAATTAAAGGATTTTTCTTCAGGGCCTGGTTAGGTCCTGCCTGCATTTTAACTGGGAGAAAACTTGTGTTGCCAGCAGATGTTGCCACTTTTGCAGCAGGGTGTAGTTTGGGGCCACATATGCTTGGAAAAGTTGCGTGCTCAGGCTATTAGCAAAGGCAGGAAAAAGGTTCACTGTAAAGATGAAATGCATTAAAGAAGCTCACATGCTTTCTGATCATGCTGTGCCAGGCATCAGTAAATGTGACCAGCTGAAATTGCTTCCAAAAAATAAAAGGGGGGGGGGGGAAGGACACAACTGCTGGAACCCAGAATTATTTAAAAAGAAAACAAAACCTGGAAACATTTGCCGAGTGAAACCAGACTTTGGTGATTATTTTGTAATTATTCATGGTTGAAGGGACAGAAAAAACTCCAGTATTTAAATGGACTTATTTGTTTGTTTGTTTGAGTGCAATTGCTAATGGTGATCGTTAATGGAAAAAAAAAAGGAAGAAATGCGTATAACTGACACACAGTGCCTGCCCTCCGCATTAGTTCCCAAGTCAACCAGTAAAACCATAGTCTTATCGCTCTGGGCCTTGTGTGGACTTTATTCGTAAACCTGTCTTTCAAATCCTGGGTAGTTGCCAGGAATGACTCTATTAAAAAAAATAAAAAGAAGAAGAAATCCTGTAGGGTTATGAAATACATTTCCCCGTAAGCCATACTCCATCCCTGTTGTTGGCATGGATAGTAAGGAAAAAAGCACATTTCTTTCTCATTTTTTAAATATGTACATTTAAGAATGATTATGGGATGCTCTGAAATGGCTCTGTACCCCTTTGAAGCTCTGCCTTCAATCTGAAAGAGATCTCAGGAGTCCAAATGTGTTTGCGAGCAACAGAACTTGTGCCTTGAGAAGCCCAAGGCAGGATGCAAGGACTCAAGCTTCCCCTAATGCTCCCCTGGCATCCTCGTCTGCCATCTGTGAATATCCAAGGAAAACTATTTTGCAGACTCCCCAGCTGGGAAAAGGTGTCATGCTGCCCTGTACATCTCCTCTGGTTACCAAGAACAATTGCATGTATAAAAGAAAAAGGTTGTGAGCTCTTCCTTATTAGCAAGGATAAACTCAACACTTCTTCCCATCACTAAGGTCTTGAAGCCAGCAGGACTCCACGCATCAAACATCTTCAACAACAAAATGTACCAGCTCAGATAATAGTCCTGCTGGCTTAGGAGGTGACAGGTTTTCCCGATGTCCATCAGTGATTTAGGAACATACATTCCCCTGACACCTAAGGCATTTAAGTACTTGAGAAAATGCCTATCTAAGCAGGAATGCAAAAGTCAAAACTGTGGTCTGTGCTCCTCAAATAGTGGCTTTGAACTGGATCAGACCAAGACCTCACAAGGTCACAGATATGATGTCTCAGACATGCCTAATGGTGGTACAGCGCTTCCTACCACCCTTTTGGTTCCTGGAAGAGCAGCTTCTGCCTGAGGCTGTTCCTGTTTCCTGTTGGAAGGCATCCGAGCTGTGAACAAACACCACGGGTGGGCATTGAAACATCCAAGGCAACCTGAGACCTTTTGAGTTCCTTCCTAAACGTGGGAGCATCGTGCATGGAGCTCCTTTGGGTTACTCAAGACAACGGCGCTGGCAGATGTGACAGAGGTGCTCCTTCTGGAGCACTGGTGGGAGACTCAGCAGCCTAACTGATCAGTCCTAAAGTGGCATCATCTTTGAGCAATTGACTCCAGTCCAGGATGTCTGAAACATTTTTTCCATCCAGTGACCTTATCCTGGCCCCTACCCGTGAAACACTTGGAGAGGACTGTGTCCTTCGCCTGCAGCGTGGCATGGTACAGAGCAGAGCACCAGCTTAAACTACAGCCAGATGGGTTCAGGTCAGAAATTAGAGAAAACTTTCTATTAGGAAGGACAAACAAGTACAGGGATTAATTTTCTGGAGACAAGCTGGCTCAAGTCTTCCTACCTGGCCAAGCAATCTGCTTTCCCGAGGAAGGACAGGACAGGACAGGTTTGGAGCTCCTTGGAGAAAATGGAGATTGGGGGAAGTACTGAAGGAGCCCTTCAAGACTAACTGGGATGGCAGATGCTGACTGCAGGAGCAGCAGCTGCCTCGTTTGTCCCTACCCAGGGGACACGGCTTGCCTGCCAGGGGTTCCCCAGAGCAGAGGTAGTGGCTGTTGCACCAGGGATGCTCTGTCTTTCTGAAGGGGTCCGGACCCACCTGCTGATCCTGGCTGGTTGGAAAGAGCCTGTTCAGGCAAGAACTGCCAAAGGGGCATTTTGACAACCACCTCCTTGCAATCGCCAACAGACATTGGCATTAGCTGGATTTATAGTGAAGCTTCATCTGTTGCCTGCAATTCTAATTTGTGGTTCATAGGCCATAAAACTCCAAGTTTTCCAGGCAGGGGGAAAAAAAAGTGACGATTGACTGTTACTGCTGCTTCTTTTTTTTCCACTAGAGCTGTTCCTTATGCAGTTGTGACCAAATAGTAACCAAATCGACTGTCTAATGGCCAGTGCTGTTTATTCCAAAACAGTATGGATTTCCCATTTGTAATTCAAAAACCATAGGGTGTAACTTTCCTTGCTTGGCATTAAGCATGGTCAAGCTTCTAGGATACAGAGATGGTCCTGAGGAAAACTGTTCCTGTCTGAAGAAGGATCCATGAGAAATAAGCTGCCTTTCACTTTTGGTGAATGATCTATTTTTTAAAAGCATGTCCAGCCTAAGCTGCAAAACAGCCGTTTGTTTCCCAAAGTGAGTATTTACTAGACTCTGCATAGTTAAATCCTTTTTATTCCCACTTAAAAATTCATTTTTCTTGCCCCAGGCATGGATGGGCTTCCATTTACACTTGAAATTGGTTTTTGAAATGAGCTTCATCAATTCCAAACAAAAAGGAAACCACAGAATTACAGAGAAATATTAGCCTGTATCATTTCATGTGAGACATAGGATAAAATCAGAGCAAATTCACTATCAAACAGAAATCTGGCTGACCACATCGAGCGCTGCAGCTATTTAACCACACATGCAGGCATGCATTTCTGCTTTCCTCTACAGGGGTGTTACTGGACCACCCAGCCCGCCACCACCAAGGATGCTGCCTGTGGCAACGCATCGAACAACTGCGACTCACTGAGTTTCCCCTGCTGAAATGCTGCAATTCGGGAGTTAAGGAGCAAAGTTCCTCTCCCTCCTGATCAAGGAGAAAATTTGGCAAGTATTTTAAAATTTGCAAAGCTGATGTAAAGCTGCAGGAAGCAAAAGAAAGATGGAGGAAAACACAACAGCTCAGAAAGACAGGGTTTGTAAGGTGTGGGGTTTTCCATATTCCCGTGACTTCTGAAAGCCTGAAAAATGTTGACATGTTTACGTTGCAGAATAACGTCATTTTTGGGGAAAGCATCCAGGCTCTGGCATATTATTCAGTGCTGGTGTATTGTTCAGTGCAGGTAGGACTGGGATTGGGTCTTGCATTTCAAGAAAGCTGTGGAGCAATGCCAAGGTGCAAACAAAGGCTCAGGAGAGAAGAGCCATCATCATACATGTACCTGCAAGCCAGGACCGGATCCCACCCCAGCTATGGGAAAGACCCGGCAGAAAGGACAACCTCAGTAGGTGTAAGATGACATAAGTGAGATTTAAGGAACCTTTCTCATGAGGAACACCAAGAATTGGAATAAAATGCATGAGAAGAGGGTGGGTTTACTGGGGAGGAGGTTCAATGCACATCCCTGGGAATAGGTTAGATGGGGAATGCAGCAATTGCGCAGGCGAGCGCTGGGGTGGGATGGACTGGCAGAAGTGCAGCATCCATTGCAGGCGTGGCTCAAGG
This sequence comes from Platalea leucorodia, assembly GCF_965183815.1. NCBI lineage: Eukaryota > Metazoa > Chordata > Aves > Pelecaniformes > Threskiornithidae > Platalea > Platalea leucorodia. Next base: position 60,067,078 of record NC_138827.1, read on the forward strand.
GGCCACAAAGAGTTTTGGCAAGCAGACCCTCCTCAGGAGCCAAAGGGCAGAGCAGGGAAGCTTCCTTGAAGTCCAATTACCTCGGCGGGAATCTAGAAGATATTCCCATTGCCTGCGAAGCCGTGTGCCAAGTCTGGTGTTTGTTTGTGTCTGTGTTTATTTCTCAGAGAGTTTCTTTCTCTGCACCCCAGGGAACTGGCTGGATGCAAGCTCTGGCCTTCTCATGGAATAAGAATTAACTCCTGGATCTTGGCAGCACCAAGAGGAGACCGGCTCATGCTGAATTGCAGCCTGACGAAAGTCCCACAAGCCACAAGACACCCAAAACCCAAATGCTGCGTGCTTCCCATCTGTCCAGAGACCCAAAAAACCTGGGGCCATCTCTGTCCTATGGTGTTGTGTTGCACAGGAGGCTTTCAGCATTGCTTGAGGACCTGCTGACCTCCTACTGCAGACATAATCATTCAGACCACTGTGGACTTGAAGGGCCCATGATTAACAGCTCTGTGTCAAATTTGAAGGTGAATAGGGAAGCAAAAAACAAGAGCAAAAGGCGCAGTACTGTCTCAGACATCAAAATAAAACGGTGTTTGCCTGAGCCCAGTTTTCCGCTGGGCTTTTAAATTCCTGAACTAATTAAAATCTTCTGGTACAAATTGGTTTTGCTTCTCCAATGGACCATGCTGACTTGCACGAAGGCAGGCTCTGACCCATTCTTTCAGGGGCTACTTCTGTTTTAAGAGAGCGTGAGTAATAGCTGAAACATGTGGGGACTTCAATATTTGGGGTAGTTTGGTGAAAAATCCCTTCTCCCTACCCCCAGTGGGGATAAACCAACGTCAGTGCTTGGTGGTTGCAGGGAAATGAATCGCCGGTCTTGGACTTCCCGCATCCCAGCATCACACATTCCTGCTGGCAGTGAATCACAGGGAGTAGACATGGCACTTGCCCACAGTGACCCAGCTTGGGCTCAGGGAAGTCTGGACAGAGAGGGGGAAGGTGACGTGAAGGAAAAAAACAGAGTCAGTGAGAAAATGGGTCTGGAGGCTCACAGGCTTGTACCTACCCATGGGACCTGACCACTGCACATGCCTGAGACACATTAAGCCAGAGAGCTCATTGCTCTATCCCCTTTCTTGTTGTTGGCTATAGAGAAGGCAAATAGGCAGCTTCAGACACTTGAAAGATAAAATGCTGATACACCGATGCACACCTAGAGTCATCTGGACAGAAACATCAAGAATATCTTCTTGCGAGTAGCAGATGCTGCAGGGAGGAGTGGGCTTGTAGACTTGAAATGCCAGCTGCTCAGGGGCCAAACAGGCACCCAAGCAGCCAGGGCTGTTTAGCCAGCTCCATCTAGTAGCCTAAACCTCATTTTAAAGAGAGGTGGTCTCTGGAAGAACACAAGATCCATCTGATTTGTAATCTAATCTTCTAATGACAGTCATGGCATATAAACTGTTTTCCATGGAAACCTATCTGCAGAATGATATGCACACCAGATGCCTTGATTTAATTAGCCCATATAATATCCTTAGTTATGTTTAAACATCTGACCCATGCTAACAAGATTGGGTACTTCAAAGCTGGGTGAATCATTTTTCATACCAGAGAAAAGGAACATCAGAAGAGCCAAATTCACAGCGGACACCCATTGACGTCCCGTTTGCCAGCACATTTACCATTTTCACTGACCTTGGAAATGAATGCATCACCAATTAAGTAATTTCTTCCAAACAGCAGGGTGGTGTTGTCCATATTCCCACTGGACCCTGAAGAGGATCCCACGTGAAAGTACATCCAGCCAAGGCTGCCCAGTGAATTCTGTGCTGTTTCGAAGTGGAATGATGCATACTCACCATGTTTCCCTGGCATTTTAAATGCTCACTGCTGGGAAGCAAACACAAACTTGCAGCAGTTCACAACAACACAGAGCTCCTTTCCGTGTTACAGAAGTCTGAATGCACAAATAACCTTTAACTATCCTATTTTTTGTCTTTGGATAGCATAGCATTATGGGATTCATACCTGCACCTCACTTCTTTTGGCCTCTCTTGATGCACGGACACATATGCAGAGTGAAGAGGAACAAGGTTCATGCACCAGCAGTGGGAACAGTAAAACTTCCTAGTGTTGTTTGCATTGGCACAATGCGTTTTGCTGACATCTTTGCATCATTCATAGTCTACGATGCATGAAATATTTAGGGTTATCACTAAACTGAAAGTTTATGGACTAAACCCAAAGTTCACTGAACACCCAGCAAGAACAACTCCCAGCAAGAGGGACCAGACGCTGTCTCAGGCTACCGAGTTAAAAATAATTCTCAACTTTCAGATTTCACAGATGGCCTTTAGGCTACAGTTCTGGTTTGAATGATGGGTGATTTGGACAGGACACTGCGGTATTGTGTCATGAAGGCCACGGAGATGCTGCAGCAGGCAGGGAAAGAGCAGCTGGCATGTGTGAAGGCACGGATAGAAACAGAATCGTTTAGGTTGGAAAAGACCTTTAAGATTGTCGAGTCCAACTGTAAACTTAACACTGCCAAGTCCGCCAAGTCCAAGATGACCCACCTCCAGACTGGTGGCAGTCACCAACTGAGGCAAAGAAGAACCTCTGCTTTGATGTTTTGGCTTTAAGAAAGTTTGCACTAATGGAGGCTGGTAATTACAGTAACTGATATTAGGAGCGGAGCTAGGGTAATTGGAAACTTCTGCTTTCCTAGGTAGTATTTATAGGAGGCTTTATTGGTTGCTTTGATGAAGGTAAGGACTCGAACGCCTTTAAACAACAGAAAGTCTTACAACATGTTTATTGTAGAGCAAAATTCATTTCCAGCTTGACAAGAAGTATCTGGAGGTACGTGCCCAAGTGCTAGGGTGGTGTTGAGATGCGAGGAAGATCGCTGTTACACAGCCACAAAGACTCAAAGACTGCAGTATCTCAAAACAGAGCCAGGCTTTTCTAGGCCCAGCAGCTTCATCCTACCAAGCACTGCCCAGCAATGAAGTGCTGCTCAGAGATGCCACCGCGTGCCAGTGCATGACCAGGGCTTTGTCACTCATCTGTGCAAGATGGCACCACGCTGATATGCCCTGGACTGCTCTTCAGAGCATCTATCTGTGAATCTTGGTGGTGCCCAAGCAACCCCTGAAAACATGCTTAGTGTCTAATACAGCACGCAATCTTTAACCTCATCCTAGGTCAATGGGGAACAAAGCAAAACAGTTCTCATTTAAAAAAATAATAACTTGAACAAATTAATTTGATGTATTTTCCAATCAAGACCAAGCTGCAGCTACCAATAGTAATTTGAAAATAAAAATTAAAAAATTAAATTAAATACTGCATCTATTGCATCACAACACTTTCCACTACAGACAGCGTCATGGAATAACATTGATATGATCAAATATAAGAGAAAACTTTCAGGAGCTGCTTTCATACTGATAGGAAATATTCAGTTGCTGAAATTTTCCAAAATTAAGACTTGTTGGTAAAAACTGTGTTTTGTGGGAAATGAAACAAGGGATGAATCTATTATTTCATTCCAACTGCAAACAAAAACAGGCTCAGAAAGGCCAGAAAAACCCACAAAACAAGCCACCCCACTCCCTGTGCCTCCTTAATCTTCCATGCCTCCAACCGGTACCACAGCTCTCAATGCCGTAAGTGACACAACTACATGGAGCTAGCAGCGCTTAGTGCTTTTAAAAAGATTTCTTAATTTAACTTCCAATTTATGAAGGCATTTTACCATCCTTCAACTCTCATTTTCTGTGAGCAAATGCAGACCCTGCTTTGCAAAATGTTAAGTAAATGGATGTCGCCAAATTATTAAAATTAAAGGCAAGTGCAGAGTTGGCCAAGCGAATCATGGCTGGAAACCAGCTTCCAGAATTCCCTTAGCAGCTTTCAGATGATTGTGGAAAGATGCCATGAGAGAAAATGCTGTGTCTGCAAGCATCACCTCACCCTGGTATGTTTGGAAAGCTTATAGAAAGCCTGTGCCATGGGGAGTGGACTGTGTACAGATCGTACATCATCCTGCTACCTTTTGGGGGATGGCTGAAGCCATTAATCAACAATACCAGTTGTCCTACTCCATCTTACCCATCTTGGCTTTATTTTTCTCTCTGACTTCCTAGTGACAGAAGCATCCTATGAAAATATTTGGAGATGCTTGTTCCTGGAGCTCACAGGTACGCACCACCTGCCACTGTTCCCTTCTTGCACGAAGCTTGTAGGCAAAGGTTTACTTGAGCCTTGTGGTAACTCACAGCCTTTGCTAAACATGCATTTGATCAGAAATGTGAATTTCCAGCATTTTACCTGTAGATTTTCACCATTGTGCAGCGTGTTTGGCTGGCACTTTCTTGTTTTGGACTTTTTAGTACCTTTTTAGAATCAAGATTGTGGCACACGTGAAGTCCTGGCCAGGCACACTCAGGCTGGCTGATTTTCTGTTGGAAAGATTCGTCGTGCATTTTACAAACACCAGATGCTCGATGATGGGAAAATAAAGCATTCTTTCCAGTAAACAAAAACAGATTTCATTTGTCTCTGAAGCATAAACAACAAAAAAAAGTGGAAAAAAAGTGCAAAACAGAACAGTACAAATCAGACCCGTACATATGCGTCGGAGCAGGGAAAATGTGCTGAAAGCAGCAGGAAATGCGTATACCTGGAGACGGGTTAATGAGCTCCGCAGTGAAACTATGGTCTTGGGGGGCCGCAGCCTCCTTTCCCCTGTGCAGGGCTGGTGTGGGCGCAGGAGCCAGGCACCCCACACGTGCTGCCCTGTCTCTCAGGCACACCACAGGTGAGCCACAGACGTCTCCGTTTTCTTCCAGGTTGCAACTTGCAGGGGACCAAGAGCTCATTGGGAGGGAAGACAAGCCTGAAGGAGCTGATAGGGAACAAAAAAAAAAAAAGTTAAACAAGTAGAGGTTTCCCCAGCAGCGGCTGGGGGAGTAGAAGTAACGCATGCTAGAGGAAATGCTTTGAGACTGCCTGAGATTTACTGCTGTCTTGGTTGGTTCTCATAGCCCAGAGCAAATATTTGAGCATCACACGGTGCAAGGCAAAATCTCTTCTCTTCCTTGCTGCTGCAGGAAAGGGAACTCTGCATTAGATCTTAAGATTAATGAGTGTGAGTAATAAGGAAAATGTTGCAATGCCATTATATAAACCAAGGACAGACTCACCCATGAGCTCTTCTCCCCTGCCATACACGAAATTCAGTGAGAGGTGACCAGAAACCCCAGCCTGTCTACTCCAGAGAGATAACCAAGCGGGGACAGGTTAATAGCATAGAAAATTGCATCTGGAGTCTAGCAGCCCTTCAAACAATTCCACGTTTATTGTCCCAAGGTTTGCAGCTCAGACACACAGATCTCTCCCAGTTGACAATAAATCTCCTGTTCTTTCTAAGCTGCAGCACAGAGATGCGATCACTGACCCACCACCCAGAAAGGTCATGGGTGCCAAGTTGGGGTGGCTACTGCACAAGCCTGGGGGGAGATGCACTGGGAGGCAGGAGGGAGCCACTTCTGAGCTAGAGGAATATCGAGGCTGGGGATGTTAGAATTCCAGATTAGGGCTTGTTTTGCTTTGTTTTTAATCACCATCACCATAATTCCAAACGATTTGATCATTTTCTTCCAATTTAGGAGAAACTCTTTTTGCCTTTAGAGGAAATGCTGGCACCAGCTCGGACAAATATCTCCCAAGCAAAAATAGCAGGAATCCTAAAAAAGGGACTGCGACCTTGAATGGAGATAGCTACGGGGACCAAATCCTCAGGTATCCGAAATGCTCTTTCTGCCACCTGAGCTAAAGAACACAAATTGCCCGGGTGTTGCAGATGGAGCCTGCACATCTGCTAACCCCTAGGAAGAACTGAGCATCCATCAGAAATGCTTGCAGCTTAAGCTTGTAGGGAGTTTTCCAATGAAAATGCTGGAAAAACCTAAGTTATAAGAATCAAAATATTCTGAGGAATATACCGACTTCAGAGTACTGTAATGCCAGGACAAACCCAGGAGCTACATTTCCAGAGCTGGGTACAAAGAAGGAGCAGAAATGAGAAGTCTGAAGAGCCTTCTTCAGCCTGTTTTGAAGGACCAGGTGGAAAGCCAAGGGCTTTGGGCTGCTCTAACCAGCAGCAGGTGACAGCAGCCACCTTGCACTGTCACAAGCTGCCCTGGCACCCCGAGGAAAGGGCAGGCCAGCACCGCTGAGAGGACACGTGAGCTTGTGAAAGAGAATTTGCAGAGGGGAGAGGCTCCAGAGACAGGGCTCCTCTGCACATTCACATCATTTACATTTTGATTTGGCTGCCATATCCCTCCTGAAAATTGTCCAGGGGTGGCAAGGCAGGAGTTGGCAATGGTGCAGGAAACCACTGCCCAGCCCCTGCCTGCTTGCCTGTAACCCCCTTGCAGGCAGCACGGTTCTCCGGCCCCCTCCAGTGGCTACAAAACATGCAGAGGAGTCAGCTACAGCCTCCAAGCCGAGGCCAGCGGGATTCAGGCTTTTGCAAATCCAGTCCCTGCTCTTTGCTGCACAGAGCAGTACTCCCCCTTCCCATGGGGAGGTAAATAATTAGGCAGACAGCCATGCTTTTGCACTGGAACATCTTTATTCAGCTACACATGGATCCAGGCCCACCACAGATACCTCCTATCTGCGCTCAGGTTTGATATTGCTGCTGTGCGTGATCATTTTACGCCAGGCAAAATCAACAGACCACTGATTAGCTATAATTGAAGCCGAACTCTGTCACCTCTTCTCTGTCCTGGGCAGGTTCTTACACTGCTTTCTTTGCTGGAACAGGGAGGGCTAAAGAGGCGCTGTACCTCAAAGGCTGGGTTTGGTGTAAAAAAGTGCTTTACTTGACTTTGGGGGTGGGGGAAAAAAAAAAACCACTTCAACCCAACAGATGCTGTTCCTCTGCCTTTTGCAAAACTCCCAAAAAGTAGGAAATTATATTTGGGTACCAGCATTTTGTGCTCTGGAAATCCCCTACAGCAACAAAGAGAAGAAGAAAGCCCACATGAAAAAGACTGCTTTGGATCGGCTTTGCTTATTCCAGATCTGTTTTGGTTCTTTAACCATTTTCCACATCTCGTTATCCTATCCCACTCAAGCTCACAGCAAGGCCACACAATGCACACTTGATATATTATGCACAAATATAATAGGCATTCTTCATTATAGGGGATGTACACTGCAGAAATGTTTAATTTCCCACCCATGACTTCACAATACACATTTGTTATTCATGCTATCTGAGCATGTCCCATGAACAACATGGAAAAGAATACCTTTACAAAAGAGAATGCTTTGCTACATAGGAGGAAATGGTGAAGTCCAAGTTAAGGCAAAAATAAATGCAGTTTATGTAGTGTGAAGATACATAATATGCATGTATTACTCCGATCTCATACTGGAAGACTGTTGTTTCTTGGGCTAAAAAGGACAGGGACAGCCAGAGGATATAGGTCTTGGCCCTACAGGACAGGACACCAAGGTCTATGAATATCATGAATCTATTGTGAGGTTCATTATTCTCTCTCTACAACTAAGATTCCAGATCTTCTAAATCTGCATATTAAACCATTTTACTTAGGCAAAGCTGGCTTTATGTAGCCTCAACAACCAATGTCCATAGGGACTTACTCTGACAGTAGTGTTTGCACTTACGGCTTAATATTATGTGAGTTGTCCTCCTGAGTTGGACTCCCTTCAGGCCCTCAAGCCAAAAGACAGACCATCCAGGTTTACCACTGAGACCTTTGCAGGAGGCACAGTCCCTCAGTTAAGATGGGAGTTGGATGCGTAGTCCAGGCAAAATGTCTCCTGCACTTCAAAGCTTTGATTCTGCAAATGTCCAAGTGATTGGTTAACTTCAAGCTTGTTTGCTATTGGGTTGGGAGAACCATCCTTTGACCTGTGGATCAGGGGCTGGAGATATCCATGGTCAGGGGAATCCTTTGGACTCAACATCAGTTGGATTTGAAGACTCATGTCCTTCAAGTCCTTCAAGCTTGACGTCAAAAAAACTACCCATACATACAAAGTTCAGCACACTGTTGGAGCACCATGATCATCATATCTCAAATTATAAATAAAGAAGTGGTTGCCATGGCATTTTCTCAAGACAAGCCTTCCACATCCACCCTACTACCTTCTCCCAAAGGCACTAATGTGTGACCTATTTGCAAAACTGTCTGAACAAGCAAAAATCAAGGAGGAAAAAGTCAACCCAAAGAAGTGGTTGCCATGGCATTTTCTCAAGACAATCTCCCTCATTTTCTGCCGCTACACTGGAGCTAGAGCATACGTTCGGCCCATGCTCCTGCAAAACATTACGGTTCCACCAGCAAGGTGACAAGAGGCTTTACAACCTGTTTGCATCTTTCAGACATGTTAACACTTCTATAAAGCAAGCGCACAACTCTCAGGCAACATGTTCATGGGCTGCCCTGGCCTCCAGCATGGTGAAAACCTAAACCATCTGCAAGCCTGAAAAGGAAACAGTGCAGAACTGCTGCCTTCTCACCTTGAAAGCATGCCTACAGCTACATATCCTTGTCATTATATCTCACCTGAGGAGGGTTTTGAAAGTATCCTTTGCTTTTGTATCTGAGCACTGAGCGTAATCATCACACCTTAGCCTGTTCCCAGCAGTGCAAATTTTGCCACCTTATCCTAAAAATCAGTGATCAGAGCAATGTAAGGGGCCAGCTGGACCTTCCAGGCCTGGCCATGGAACTGAAATAACAGGAAACAACCAGGGACTGCGTTTTTCCTGCCCTTCCTCCTTCTCTGAAAGCATCTTGGAAAGGCACGTGTTCTTCTGCAGATAATAAAACATACAAGAAAGTCCATCGTTACTTATTGAACTCCACCCTAAATACAACCCATAGTGGGAGGACCAGAAACTGAACTGTGATTTTGCATTCATTTATGCCTCTGGAAAAAAGAACATTTTATAACTAGTGTCGAGACCTATGGGGCAAGTCCATAGGACAAGTCTGTGGGGCAGCCTTGAAGATCTTCTCCTATAGAGGCAGGATAACCAGGGCTGTCAGTCAAAGGCATTTGAAACTGAAATGCAAGGCAGCTTAAACAACCCCACTTCCCTGTTACTGCAGTGGGTCAAGGAGAAGAGCGACCAGAGCTAGATCCCATTCCAAGGAGGGGCTGTCTTACTGTCCTTGCCATCCCATGCTCAACAACAGGTCCCTAGGCACTAATACCATACAATAAGTAAATCCACACCATCTTTAGGATCACATCTAGAAAAACACCCTTGCCAACTGCATGAGCACTGGAAGAACATCTGGCAAAAAAAAATTGTCCAAAAAATCAACTTATAACACAGGGACTAGAAAGAACTTGAAACAGTAAAGTAAAAGCAAGTACCAATTATCACCTGAGTTTTTACCCAAGATCCTGAGGGACCATCATCTCTGTCCTTCTAAAGTTGCTACTTTGACAATGTTTCCTATACAATGACTATGCCGCTACCTTTAAGGAGCTGGCTGACCCTGAGATCCCGATGAAAGGCTGTCGACTCACTGCAGAATGACACTCTTCTGTGAGCTTGTGACATGAAGGTAAACAGCAATGCAGAGGCACTGGAAATCAAAGGAGCCCAGGCTGCTGGATGCAACACTGCATTTAGAAGCACATAACCTCCTAACTCTCCAAGAAAAGACAAAAAGTCCCTTCTCCCTTTTCCACAACGCTGGTAGAAGCAATATGCAAACAAACAGACCTGTTAAGTGGATCTGGGAGGGTTTTCTCTGGTCATACTGCCACCATGGGATATGAAGTAAAAGGTAGGTAGGAAACTTCTATTTCTATGTGCTGTGCATTGTCAGCTACTTTACTGGGCCTTCAATAACATCATAATCACTGCAATACAGCAAGCAGGCAGCCTAGAGACCATTTTGGTGTCTTTTTCTTCATAAACGCACAGATATATTCACAGCCATTGCATCAACTAGTATCCAGCACAGCAACACAACAGTTTAATTTAGCAACCCCTCCACTGTTGCTCCTGGTCACTCTCAAATATTCAAACCCATTTTACAGTGAACAGATTAATTTAGCCATTGCTTTTCCAAAAAGTAGCCTTGAAATCTTTCAGCTTCACGAGCTGGCTTCATCTGAGTATCACAGTCCTTGTCCCACCACCACTGCAGTGGTGACTGAACCATAGGGATCATGTCCCCGCAACAGGCTGTGTAGCTATCGGTTTCCAGAGGTGAAACTACGGTTTCCTCTTCTCTCCACGTTTTCTCATTTGTGCTATGGCAGTGCTCACGAGACTTGACCCAGTCCCAGGCAGTCAGGAGGAGGACTGGCCAGCCCCTGTCTTGTCCATTACAGCGCTGGAGGGAGAGCCAAGCTGCCACAGCAGATCTGGTGCTCTGTAGAAACGACTCAGACAGGATAGGATTACATATTCTGCTACTCTCCCATCTGTGCGATGGGGCCTCTACATGAAGAAAGCCAAGTCAGCAGCTACCTTGCAGCACGTAGAGACACGGATACAATTCTCCAAGTAACACACGGCACTGGACAGGAAACTTGATGCATTTCACACCAGAAGAGGACAGAAGAAAATACACCCACTTTTACAGCAGCAATCACAAACTCCATAGGGAAGAGAAAGGCCAGTTACTGATGGCAGAAAGAGAACAGTGCTGTTGTAAAACCTTTACAAGGAGAGGAGAGACTCCCTTGTACACTATAGGAAGAGGAAAGGCTTAAGTCCGGACACTTTCCCCACGCAGAAGTGCCGCTGAGACCCAAGCTGTGTGTAACACAGAGCAATAACAGAGGTAGAGTCATAACAAACAGACATATGCTAACAGCTATAGGATATATTGTATTTGCTCATGTAACAGCCACACACGCTTATTGGCCTCATCACCCAACCAGTTGCAACCAAGAGATCACCAGTTAGACAACTGGTAGCTTAAGAATAGACACAGAAAATCACTGCACCCTAAATTTGGAGGGGAAAATCACAGGGGCAGGGAATTATGTGCACTCCATGAGCAATATAGTGTTTCACTGTGGGGGAAGGGCTAGGATTGGCACCTGGCTTTATCAGCGCACTCATTTACCAAATCGAACTGTCCCGGAAAGCAGCCAGTTGCCCTTTAACTGTGTTCGTGAAGTAAAAATTGTTTAATGGGGTCTGGGATTGGAAGGATATGGATCAGATCCAGACGAGATTTGCCAAGTATTCTTCGTACAGCTATGCGGCAGAGAGACAAGAGGCTCCGGGTGCGGCCTGCAATAAAGAAAGCAGAGAAAAACTACTGAGGGACAGAGAGAGGAAGGGAGCGGGATAACAGCATGTAAATTGTGCTGAGCTCTGGCTGACAGCTAAGGAGCCATTTACCCCTTCCAAACACCAAGGCCACGTCCTGCACAGCAACACAAAGGCAGCGCAGGAGAGCTGAGCATGCACAAATCCTCCCTGTGAAAAGGCCAAACCTTTTGGCCAAAGACTTGGAGCAATGACAGCTGCCACATGGGCAGTTTGGAAGGGCAAGCTGGAAACTGCATGGGGTTGTGACCATGGAGCCAGTCCCTGCATGAGAGGGTTCAAGAGATCACTGCCAAACCCACACCAGGGGAGGCTGTGAGAGGCTTTATACTAGTCAGATAATTTTAAAATTACATGGACTTTATTTTTGCTCTAAACCACCCCCTAGGAAACAACAGCATTGATGACCAGCTCAGGCCTTATCCCAACTTTCTTTTGAGGGCTTCTTTTGAGTTCATGGAGAGCTCTTCCAGCACAGGGACAAGAGGATGGTGGTGTCCATGTTGATTCAGGAACTGGACCGCCACGGCACCACTCCATTATCCTGCATGCTCTACCTGAGGAGTCCCATTTGCCTCCTAAACCCAGGCTTAATGGAAACCACCTGCTCCAGTTTATGTGCACCTTTTCTCAGCAAAAGTCCAGGCAAGTTTATAAACCAGGCATGTGCAAAGCTGAATAACTTCGGGGTGGGCGCTGGGGGTTGTATCCCACATCCTGAATCCCTTTCAAATTTCTGTGGAGTTCAAGAGGGAAACCCCACTTCCGACCCTGGTGCAAAGCCCTGGCATTCACCAGCTGAGCCTGGTGGTTTCATGAGGTGCTGCCCTTGCTGGAACAAGGGTGCGCACTGTATTGATGTTGCTTTCTTTATAAAAAGAAAGTAGCAGCAGGTAAATTTAGGCATGTTCAGGTCTGAGGCTCTGGTTTACTTCTTTTGTAACTCATCCGCTTCCCAGAGGATGTTAAATTCAAAAAGCCAACTTTTTCCCACCTTTTTCCACCACCATCTGAGCTCCCTCCTGCCACTTGCTACCATCACTTGTGACTTTATTTCCCAAGTAGCCTGTCCAGATAGAACTACCTCTTGGGTCCCTCCCTGGGTCCCCCTGCAGAGCACAGGGTCACTCAAGAACAGCAAGGGCACACCTGCATGGCCTTGGAGAACTGGGTCTCACTGGATATGCCATAACCTGCCTATGGTTTGCAGGCCCAAAGCCCAGCTCTGACACGACCCCACTGCCTCAGGCTGCTGAGTACATGGTTAGGCAATGGAAAAGTGCTGGGAGAAAGATAAAAAAGGTAAAGTTACAGACGGAGGCTCGGCGGCTGAGATAGGCATCATTGGTAGCTGAAGGACTCAAGAGGGAAAACATCACGTGAACGTAAAAAATGCAACAGGGAAAAAACAGGGAGTCTAGCTGGAGGCTTATGGGGAAGCCATTGGGTTGAGTCATCAGTGTTGACAGAGCAGGAGTCAGGCAGCAGCTTGGCAACACTGAGGATCCGTGCCAGGGAGCTGCAGAGGCCAGCCACACAGTCCTCTCCTGCCTGATGCCTGCCTGGCCAGCAACAGCTCTTTGGGAGCCATATCAGGGGTGGTGAAGTCATTAACACTTAGCTTAACAGCTTGTTAAATCCCAGTTATCTTTTTTGTGTGTTAGAATTGTTTTACACTTTCAAGTACACAATCTTTTTGCACTTGGTTGAAGGCACTTGAAAAACAGACCCAGAAGAGGATGGTAACATCCACCCTACCATCTTAACAGCTCCCAACTACCAAATAAACTCTCCAAAGAGTTCTCCTGAATCCAGAGACAGATAAAACCAGTGCCACTTCAGTAAGTCAAAGCCACTTACCCCTTGCTTCTTTGAACACCTGCAGAGCTTCAGGGTTGACTTTGACCCTTCCCGTAGATTCAACTCCCACGGCCTCCACTTTCACCAGGTTCAGATTGGCTCCAAAGTCAATCAAGAGGTGGACGAATGCCGCTTCACAGCCATGCCGCAGGACAGCGTCCATCACACACACCGGTGAGCCCCGGGAGAAGCCTTGGATGTTGATGGGCCCACAGCAGTTAAAATCCGGGTTGGCTCCTGCCTGGAGCAGCAGCCGGAAGCACTGGAGGTTGTGGTAGGCAGCGCTGATGTACAGCGGGCAGACCACCAGCGTGGTGAGGGGCCGCAGGGAAAGGCTGGGGACCCGGGAAGTGAGGTGGTGATTCACATCCACGTCTGCACCGTACCTGGGTGGGGGAGAGAGAAGAGCAGAGGTTTGGAAACAAGGGCAACAGCACCACGAGTGCACCCCAGGGTGACAAAATGGCAGGGGATGAGGCTGAAGCATACCCAGAGGGTGAGCACTCTGCCTGGTTTTGGTACTTCTGGGGCCCGCCACCCAAGAATTGCCCATACCTACCCTCAGAGGGGTCTGGCAGGGCTTCTGAGTGGGAATGCCATATCCAGCACAGTCTGATCTTCAAGAAGCAAAGCTGTTTCTCTGCCCGCAACAGCCCAGGCTCAGGAGAGAGCCGCTGAGGAACATCTTTCCTTGCCCTCCTGACGGATGTGCCAAGCACGGCCTTGGCACAAGGGACGGCTCAGCCCTGAGCCAGCAACACGTAATGCTGGATGCTAATGAGCCGGCTGGGGAGCAGGGATGTTTCCAAATGACTCAGTTGAAGAGTTGCAGTGAAATAACTTCCCCACCAGGATAAAACAGGCCAAAATGCAATACAGGCAATCGATCTCACTGTCACAGACAGCAGGGAAATGGAAACAGAAATCTGTGCTCAACAGCGAAACGTGTATGACAAAATCCTGCTCCCGAAGGAGCCGGGGTGGTTGAAATCCCATCAGAAATCCCATCAGGGAGTCAAAAAGAGGCCTTTTCCCTAGTATTCAGCTCAGCTGAAGGGATGTACCCGCCAACTCTCAGCACGTAGGAAACTGGAAAAACACAAAATAGTTGCATCAGACCCTCTGCTCTCCCCATCCATCCTGCACAGCTCCATTCACAGGTTATATATTATACTAGATACCGCACAAGAGATTACAGTTCACTAGCCATCACTCCAGGCACTGAAGGGGAGACCTGAACGAGCTGCAGCAGCAAACCTCTCAAGCCTTTTGCAACTGGCTCCTGCCTCACTCTACCCCACAGAGAAACCTGTACCTCAAATCTTCGCCGCATGGTGCCATGGTGTCCTAACTGCTCCACAAGCCCTGCGGCCAGAGCAAAGCAGGCCCGGGTTTGCTGTGGCGTAGAGAAGGCACGTGAGGAGGCTAAAAAGCCCTGCTCAGTGGACATCAGCATCGCCATCAAACAGAAGCAGCACCCACAACATACTTCTTTTTGGGAAGTACAGATGGCACTAAATTGTGAACAAGCAGAAAACAAGGCTTATTGGCTTTGGTTCTTTTCATTTTTTTGGAGGAAGTGAAGAATGTGGCCAAATAAATGGGAGCAAAAAGGCCAACTGTCGCTTTCTGGAAAAGCATGGAATTTGAAAAACGCCAATGCTGCAGAAAGAAGAGACAGCAGAAATAAGCACTTATTTCCCCCAGGCTGGGTAACACCCAAGCAGTGGCGACACTAACTCCATCTACTTCACATGCAGCTTGGACCGGAACAAGGAGGAAGACAATGCAATCCCCTAAGGAGTGGCTCGTTTTCATTGCAGCGTTGCAGATCAACAAAAGCTTTGTCCCTTCTCCCCAGAGAGGGATAAAAGGTTCCTTTACCCTCTAGTCCCCCTCCCAAAACTGCAGATTGAGCATTCAGAGAACTAGATTTTTCTGTCTTCCTAGATAGCATTATATTCATTTCTGCAGTTAATAAAACAAATAAGGAAACCACCTGGGGACAAATTCTGCCTCAAGGCAAGCACAGCTCTTGCTGAACCCAGTAGGGGCTGGTCCTTGTCCAGCAAATACTTAACAAAATGCTTCAATTCTGAGGATGAGAATGGTCTCATTTAAATTAAGCACACATAGAACAAGAGTCAAGGAAACTTGTCTAAGAGCTGCAAATGGCATGCAGTGTATTGTTACCCCAATGCACAAGATCTCCCAAGCATGAACACCTTGGCTGAGATCTCAGGAGACCTGTGGGGTGGAGAGCTGCAGAAAAAGGACAGAGCTAGGCAGTAACAATGCTATCGAGTCCAAGCTGGTCCTTGCACCAGCCACAGGACAGAGCTTTGCTTCCCAGGCCAGGCAGCTGGCCCACGGATCACTGCACACTACGGGGACATTCCCACCTTTTGGGGACTTCCACAGCACTTTGCTGAATCTGTATCACTTCACCTATGTTGGAGCACAGAGGGCTAAATAAGAAAAGGTGTCTGTTCTCCACAGGCAATCACACATATTCGCTGTAGATAAACCTCTTAAAATCAGACTACACAAGCATTTGAATAGTCATCTGTGCTGCTGTAGGACCTCTGTAGGGCTGTTGTATGGCCACTGCCTCCTATGGCCATGGTCCTGACCAGACAGCAGGTACCCCTTCATTTCAGTCCTTTTTTTTTCGTTAATGTCATCAAAATTCTCAGTGGAAACCCCCAATTCAAAGCAAAATACAAAATTCTGCTTTTATCACAGTTAGGCATGTGCCTGAAGCATTGTGATGATTTGTCAGATCTCTTTTTCACTGTTTTTAGTGTGGCAAAAGGATCCTCTTGTCCTGAATACGCTGGGTCAGCCCTCAGTTACACTGCAAGTATAATGCAACAGTCCGATCCCATCACAGCATGATCACATCACAAGCTGTTAGGAAAGCAACCTATACCCTGGCAATATAACCATAAATATTTCCGCCAGCCGTCTTATAAAATGGATCGCTATTCCATAGCTATGTGTGTATTTACTATTAATGGATACAATTTCACCTATTGCTGCTTGGTTAGCTGGTTCAGCAATTGTGGTAGGATTCAGGAATCCTGATTGTGCTACCATATGATTAAAAAAAAAAAAAAAAAAAGAAACAGGTGATGTTTACACACCTGCAGCAAGCCTGAACTGGGTTGGGCTTTCTTTTCAGGACACTGAGGCTTTCTCAAGCTGAATATGCTGAAATATTTCTTTGTATCTCAGTAAATGTGTCTTCCTCATCACATTCCCCCTGCCAAATTCTTTAAATCAACATTTTAAAAATCTCTGAGTGAGCTTTGTAACATAAGACTGCACTTTAAAGTATGCAACTCTGAACAGATCTGTGAAATCCGTACTCCGAGATATTTGAAATTTTGGGCAATCTGACAATTTGGTATTAGCTTAGCAGCCTTGGGAGAGACATTGTCCAATAAAAAGATATTGGACAAACTCCAGTTAATTTTTAATCCTGAAAGTTTTCCAAAATCTTGCTTTTAATATTGCTGGCACGGTATTCCAAGGAGTAGACACATAAATCAATGCATCAGCTCTCCATGTGCTGCTGAAATACCATTTGCTACATTTCACCCTGCCTTTGTGGATATATCAGGGGAGATTCTCAGGAATGCAGCATGTGAGCTGAACCCTGTACCAACAAGCACATGGCGATGGGGACATCCTTCTCTCAGCTTGCTGAGAAAGGAGAAAGGAGGGGGGGACCGTCTCCCCTTCTTTCTACTTGCCAGCTTCCTTAAAGCTGCATTTTTATGAAAATTAACTTCCCCACAAGCAAAAAGGAAAGGAGAAAATCCCCAAGTATTTTGAAATTTTTCTATTCAAATCCTTTTCGTTGTTATTTTCTAGCATTTGTGGTCACTGAAGGGATTCCTTGGAGAGTGTTTCTGTGTGAATCCTAATAAACTTTCCTCTCTTTTGCTATTTCTTTCTACAACCTACATTTTCCCTTTATGATCCCTTATTATTTGGTGTCAATGGCCCACATAGTTGCTCAGCATGGTCCCTTATACAAAAAGATTCCAATTTAGAAGAAAGGAAGTATCATGGCATGCCACAGAGGAAGAAACTCAAGTTTGCACAGCGTACTGCTAGACTTTGAGCCCACTCACTGCTGGTGCTGCAGAAGAAATTTCCTGAGGGACAGGAGGTCACCGGCCACCCGCCACCCAGCTAAGGTTACTATTCATCACCTCATAGTGATGACCGTCACTCCCTGCCCCAGAGACACCACCCCTTTGATGAAGCTGTGCATCAGGTATCCGGCAAGGGGAGACCGAATCAGATGCCACGGAGGGTGTCCTCGTGACGGGCAAACGCCAGGCAGCCAAGAACAGACAGTGCCAGCGAAAAGCATCTCTCCTTCCAATGACAGCAAATGGTCAGAGCAGCAGAGCTACACAAAGGAGAGATGCGTTTCCAAACAATTTTTGGTTCGCTGTGGGGTCCACCTCACTCATAAATTCAGTCAGTGGCATGGAGCTGGCAGTCAGGATGGAGGTGAGAGGGGAAGATAGTTTGCAAGATTTGGCTCTGACTGAATAGTGGATGGTGGGCTCAGAAACACAGACTCCTCTCTTGGGCTTTGTCTTAGTCACATAGCAGGGCACAGACCTGTGGCCATGGCCAAGCGATGGGGAAGACAAGGATGTCCCTTTGGGCACCTCTCCACCCTCCCTCCTGTCCATCTCTAGGCCAGCTTCACCAGGCCTGTGGAGGCAATGGGCATGTGAGGAGGGAATGGATGCTCCGAGCCCCATGGGGGAAAGATCCCAAGAGAAGAAGAGAGGGAGGTAGAGCCACCCATCTCCCCACCAGGACCATCTCCAGCCTGGACCTGAGCTCTCACCTGATCAGCTCCCGGAGGATGTCTGCCCGGCCCACACGTGCTGCATGGTAGACAGGGGTGCTGCGGTGGTGCCGGCTGCCATTGGGGTCAGCTCCAGCTTCCAGGAGGATCTTGGCACACTCGAGGTGCCCATTGACCACGGCCACGTAGAGGGCAGTCTGCCCCTTCACGTCCACCAAGTCGATCTCGGCCCCTTTGCGGAGGAGGAAGTCGACACAGGGGCCGTGGCCGGCGGTGGCAGCGATGCGCAGCGGCGTGCAGGGCAGCCAGCCACAGCACCACACCGACTTCTCGTTGATCCGGCTGCCATCAGAGGGGAGAAGCGTTGGGTCAGAGAAGCCCTCCTGCCACCTCGTGCCACCCCACCTCCCCCAGCCCCAGAGGAGGATGCTGGAAGAGCAGCACCTCTTGAAGTTTTACTGCACTTTATAGCAGCCCTGAAAAGCTCCTGCCAATAACCTGACTAGGCACTGCATGTAGGTAGCCAGAGACTATGGCATGTACCAGAGTAATGCCTGGAAGATGGGCTTTATTGCAGCTCTGCTGAGTCAGGAGCTGCACATATGCACAGTGAGGGACAAACCCTGCCTCAAAACTCAGTCAAAATTACCAATACAAAATAAAATACTCCCTTTTTACAGGGAGATGTCCCAAATCAGAAGTGACCAAGCTGGGGACCACAACCATTTAATTCAAGCTGCTTCAAAAGGGACAAAAGGTGTCAAAGCAGCAGGGAAACAGCAAGAGAACACAGGAGGAGGGGAGCAATGTACAGAAATGCAGGCATACATCCGTATCACACTGCTGGCAACATCCACACTCAGCCATGCACCATGGGATGACATAAACACAAATCCAGGGAAACTCTGCCCTGCCAGCAAGGAGCAAACTTGGGAGTGCAGCCGTCCTGCACAGAACAGCATAAGTAGGCCATTAGCGTCCTTGTTGGATGGCTGTACTGGCATAATAGCCTTTTCCAATTTAGAGAAGAGATGGCTCTGGCTGGCGGCTGCTTAGGTCCCCTCTGAAATCTCCTGTATTAGTTGTCACACTCATCCAGATCTCAGGTTAGCCCTACAAATCTCATAAACATCCAGACCTCACTCCGAAATTCTCTGCAAATCACTGCGGGTACCCTTTTAGCAAGAACATGTAGAGAGGAAGGGATTTCTTTAAGGCCAACATAGTCTGGCGAAAGTGCTCTTTAACCAGTGCAGCAGCAGATTTGCTCTTCTAGCTCAATCCATGCAGGCCCACGTTAACTGGTACAGGACAAAGCAGTTTTTATACAGTGCATTTACAGAGTTTGCTAGGAGAGCAATGCCACAATTCTTTTTCAACCATGTTTTAGGAAGAGGAGTAGTATAAACCTGACATCAAGCACTCAGCTGTCAAGTCTTATGATAAAAGTGCTCCCTTTAACCTTTGAGGTTTGGGGATATCCATCCCATACACACCCCCGAATTCAAAGAAGCCACTTCTCTGTTGACTTCACCACCTGTGTGATGGTGCTATGGGTCCAGCCCTCCTCCTCTCGCCAAACTTTTGCTTTTTCCTGCAGGGAAGGACACAGCATGGGACAAAAATAAGGCAAAAATCTCAGACCAAGGGACCCGAGAGTCCCAGCTGCCCAGGTGGCAGAAAGAGGGGCTAGCTCATTCTCATTTTTGCTGAAAGGACACTTTTTTTGAGGCTGGGAGACATTTTGCACTCTAAGCAGTTTTCTCCATGATGCAGGAAAATTAATTAACTATCCCCACAGTCACAGACTTAGCACCGGGCAGATTTTGTAACATAGGGTTTTTCAGGTTTATATTCGATTGTAATCCCTTTTGGATGTTTTTCCCATTATACGTAGGCTCCTGTTTTCATGGTATTACATTTCCACCCTGATCTGAAAAGAGCTCGTGCGCGGCTGCCGCACGCTTGCGAACTGGCGTGAGATTTGCCTCCTGGGAGACCCCGGGGGATGACTCCAGGGGCGAGCGGAGCATCCTCCCAACCTGACACCTCTCCTGTAAAAAATGGAGCGGGATGGGGTCTCCCAAAGGAGGAGGCTGTGGGGAGGCGGGTGTGGGGTGAGCAGCCCCGGGGAGTCATTAGCCCAAATCGATTAAGCGGGACCTCGCACCCTTCGTGAGGGTCTCCAACGGCAGCGTGAGGGTGCGGGCAGGGCGGGGTGTGAGAAGCCCCCCTCACCTTTGGAAGCTCTCCTCCTGCAGCAAGCTCTTCAGGGTGGGCAGGTCCCCCACGTAGGCCGCGTCGTGCAGCCGGGTGTCCTCGCAGTGCTCGATGGGGTGGTCGCAAAACTGCTCCCGCAGCCACTCCTTCAGGTTACGACCTGCGCTGGAGAGAGCGGGGGGAAACCGGGCTGAGCCCTGGCCAGAGGCGGCCCGGGCCGGGGGAGGCGGCCCGGGCCGGGGGAGCTGTCCCGTCCCCTCCCCTGCCGGCACACGGCGGGCCCGAAAGGAGCCCCTGGGCCGGCGGCGGGCCCGCAGCGGGCAGCGCCGCTCCCCCCGCGCCGCGCTCGCCTCACGTTACCTGCCTGCCCGCCTGAGGCGGCGGGCGGGTCCGCGCCGCCGGGGGGGCCGCCCTCCGCCATCTGCCCCTCGCCCCGCCGGGCCGGCTCGGCCTCCCGCACCGCCGGCGGCGTCCCCCGGCCACCGCCGCCGCCGCCCTCCCTCCCCGGGCCGGCCTGATTGGTGCCTGCCGGCCCGGCGGCTTCCTGCCTCCGCGTTAAGGTGGTTTTCCCCGGCGGGAGGAGGGCGGTTCGCCTCTGCTCCGGCAGGCAGGAGCGGCGCCGCAGCCATTCCTCCTTCAGACCCGCCCCGCGGCGGCACCTCCGCGGGAGGGAGGCCGGGACGGCCCGGCCCGGCTCGGCCCGACTCTGCCGGCGGCGGCCCTCAGCGCCCCGAGCCGGAGCCCTTAGCCCGGCAGAGCTCGGTCGCTGGTAAAGAGGCCTGGGGGCTCCTTCTTCCAGCAAGGGGCAAAAATGGGGCTGATAATTTACAGTGCTGTCTCCGCGCCCTGGAGCAGCCTCACGGCCGCCGCCTGCACCTCTGCAGAAGGGATGCCAAGTGTTTGAAAGCTGGTGTAGTGGACGGTTTTGCTTTTCTTAGGCTAGACAAGGTTTCCCACGGCTAAAAGCTGCAGAGAAGGTTTTATGTGATCATATTCTCCTGTTTTTCCCTGCAGCACAGCTCCCGGGGTCTTTTGTCAGGTTGCCGCAAGCCTGAAGGAGAAAAGGGCCCATGTGAGGGTGGACAGAGGTGCAGCGGCTGGGAGCAAGCAGAAAGGCAAGGTGGTCATGAAAATGCCACTGAGAAGCAGCCAGGCCTGCAGGGTCTGAGCAAAAAGCCACTGCTTTGCTTAAACCCCACTAGGCAGCCTCAAATACAGCGCCCAAAGCTGCAGCCTCAAAAAGGAGCAGAGGACTTGTTAGGTGCCTGCACAGGCACGACGCTTTGGGAGTGCAAAAGGAGGAGAAAGTGTATGGAAAGATGCACACACACGTGCAAAAGGTCTGCAAGGAAAGCGGTTCGCACAAAACCCAACCTCCTCCCAGGGCAAGGCTCACAGCAGAGCTGCCGTAGCAGCTCGGCGTGTTGGCGCCCTGGCACAGAGCCGCTCTCCGAGCGTTTGAAACACACCCTCGGCTTCTGAGTGCACGTTTTTGAGTCCCCAGTGCCAGAGGGGAATGGTGGTAATCCATCTAGCTTTCCTGCAGCTCCACTCCTGCTGCTCCGTGGCAGGATATCAGTCCACAGACGCCAGACTCTGGCTGCAAACACGGTTTCCTGTAACTGTTATTATTTGGGCTCGAGCAATCCGGAGGAGAGAGGCGCGATCTGCAAATCGAACCCGTTTGCCTTGCCTGGTGGAAGATCAAAAGGGGAATGGAATCGATGGGATTTTCAGAAGCCATCGGTGCTGGCTAGCACTGCCACCTTCCCCTGCCTGCAGTCCTTATGCCATTAGATGAGGCAGACCTGGGGCCAAGAAATGTCCCCTGGAATGAATTGGCTGCCGGTCTGGAAACCTGACTCAATGTCTGTTTGGCCTTCCTTGAGTCAAAGGGACCAGATCTGAAAACCAGACAACGGGGCTAGGTGGAGCTCCAGCCCTCAGCTTGGTCGGTCCGTGCTCCCCTGTGTTTGTGAAAGGCTTTCTAGGCAGGGGATGGGCTCAGGCAGAGCTTTCGGAGGTGGGCTTGCCCCAGGGCTGGCCGCTCTTTGGGAGATGCCTTTGCTGAGTTGGCAAGCGTCTTGACGGAGCAGACCCACCACCCTCCAGTGGGCTCCTCCACGTTCCTTCCTTTGTTTCTAACCCCAATGTGCAACTGCATCCAGCTACAGAGGCTCTGTGTGACCCCCCTCTGTGTCTGCTCACGGGCAGGGAAGCAGCCATATACATGGCTGGTTCCCTGTGCCTGATGATAGCACAAGACAGACCAGAGCAGCATTCTAGCTGTTGCATTGTCTGCAGCCCTTACGGATTTAATGGGACTAGATTTAATGAGCTCCTCCAGCTGCAAAGTGTTGTGTTGGACTGCTGGCCAGCAATGAGGTCTCGTCCAGAGGAAAAAGGCACGTTAGTCCATGGGCTTTCATACACATGGCCCCTGACCAAAAGCCATAATGGCTGTGTGCACAAGGGGATAGTTACTGCAAGGGACAGAAACCTTTGTACTTCAGTGCCTTCCCAGCAAGAATGCAATGGCAGTTTTCAAAGCTCTTAGGAACAGGCCACTCCTGCTCAGCACAATTTTTCTTTAAAATAGATTTGTTTACTTTGTGTCATTCGAAGCTGCCTCTTCTCTCTTCTCCCATGGGTAAAGCGCAGACAGGCAAGAAAGGGGAGCAGAGGATGCAGTAGTGTTTGCTTGAAATATGGTAGTTGTCCCCGTGGACAAAGCAGAGCCCCAAAGAGGAACAAAGTGGAGGGTAAACAGGACAGACGAAGCTGGAATGCCAGTGTCTGGATTGCTTGTGATTCGAGGTTCATTCAGTTCTTGCAGCAAATGCGTCCGTTTAACCACTCTCTTCTCTCTCATCCACATATTTATATGTATTTATGTACTTACAGACATGCTGCAA
This sequence comes from Platalea leucorodia, assembly GCF_965183815.1. Classification (NCBI taxonomy): domain Eukaryota; kingdom Metazoa; phylum Chordata; class Aves; order Pelecaniformes; family Threskiornithidae; genus Platalea; species Platalea leucorodia. The sequence continues at coordinate 60,090,275 of NC_138827.1, forward strand.
CAGAAGGCAGAAAGTTTTTACATACCATATCCCATTATACTTTCTAGCAGAAGTTTATCTCCCGAACCAGGCTTTTTTTCTGTTTTTTTTTTGTTGTTGTTGTTTTTTGTTTTCCTTAAATGCACGTGTAAACCAACCCATCCCAAGTTGACCTAACAAGTTCTTCTGCGGGGGTGGTGGAAAGGGAGTGACTGTGATTGCTGTCTCAGCCTTGGAGATGGCCAGCACTGGAAATCCATAGGTGTTTAAAAAAAAATCCCATGGAGAAATACACTGTAAATCTGTATCACTCTAAGTGAGTGAAATGGGAAAATGTAAATTTGCAAACAGGTTAACATTTGGCCAAGACCTAGGAAATGCCTTTTCCAAGTCTGGAGAAATAATTTTATGATGTCCAGCATACCTGACTGCTCCTACCAGACATATGTCTTGCAAGCTGAGGGCACAGGCAGGAGGTTGGAGCAGATGACCTCCCGAGGTTCCTTTCAGCCTGAATTATCCCATAATCCTAATAATAATCAGCCAATGCTTCCTGTAACTGGAACAGTGCTGAAGTCCATGGACTGTTTCTAAAGACTGCAAGAGGCAGTTGCTGCTTGTTTGAGGTACACCAGGCAGATCCTCCACTGGCACAAGACAGCAGAGCTCCAGAGGAATCGGGATCTGCTGGCTCACTGTCTTGGAGCACATTACTTCTAGAAACCTGCCCTGGCCAGGCCCACCACCAGAAGGGACAAGCAGCCAGGGCAGGTGATCTCACTTGGCCCCTCTTCCCTCCACGGCCCGCAGTTCATTATCTGTGGGTGGCCTTTCAGACTGCTGCACTGATCCCACCCGACTTGAAAACCAATCCACCCAGCAACTGGGGCCTGGGACTCTCTCAAGGAGAGCTTCCAGTATCTAAAAATAGCCAGTAATCCAACACAGCCAACACACACTGACTCGCTCATTAGGCAAGACCTTGTCTCCAGCTCCTGACACTGAAGCAATGAAAAAGAAAAAAGTAAAAGAAAAAAATAAAGGCAAGGAAAATTCCTTCTGATTCTTTGGAGGAGCCCTCAGCCATGGGCAGCCAGCTCAACCACCCCACCACAGTCACTAACATTTCCCACTGCCTCTCCTGAGCAGACACATCCTTCCACTTGCCATCCTCTCCCAGCCACGCTCCTCGTTCTCCAAGTGAAACAGGGAGTTCACCCGCCCTGGCCCCATCGCGCTCCTGAAAACAGGGTGCTGGATCCCCATCAAGCACCGCTCGGATGTGAAAGGAATCAGCCCATCTATCGGGGCACCGCTAGAGAGTCCCTGCCCTGCAGGACCGGGGCACAGGTCTGCTCCTCTCTGCACAACCCACCTTCCCGTGTCCCTTGCCACCAGCCCCCACAGCCCAGCGGTGGTCTCCCTTCCGCAGGGTGGCAGCCCCTGTGAGCAGCATGCACTTGTAAAGCTAATCGCACAGGGCGTGGACATACAAAGACCCATGGCTTAACCCTTCTTTCTGCACTTTGTCACTGGGATTATTGCAAACAAGAGTTTCCAGTTTCAGGGCTGCGAAAGCCCTCTCTGTGGACTTAGAAGGTCTGTCTCACCTGAACATGGTGGAGAAGAGAGGGGGCAGGGGTGAACTCGTATTAACCCACTGCTTTTACTTCCTGGAATTAAGCCAGCGGTTGCATTTAGTGCCAGACTGCACAGCGCAAGACTGAGAAGAGAAATGCACCTCCGTCTCTCTCTCGTTTCTGGATTAACAAGGACATCTTGACAGTCTTGCAGCCAGGCAGGGCGCTCTCTTCTGTGATTGAAAAGGACAATTATTTATACCTGGTGCTAAAATGAGTGGTTAGCCCCATCACCACCACCACCTCCAACGTCCTTTCCAGAGGCACCACCTTTTAAATCCCCCAAGGTTCCTCCCAGACCTGCCAAGCAGCAGAAGAAAGCTGTATTATGAAATACTGTGCAATTGTAACCGCTTCGGTGCCAGAGTAACAGTCAAGCTGTTCTTTAAAAAAAATAGAAAGAAAGAAAGAGAGAAAGAAAAAAATTGCCGTAACCATAACTGTAATTCACGCTTAGCTCAGTCTATAAAACCTCTCCCTTCCTGGATCTAAGCCAACAGCTTGAATTTTTAGTGAACTCTAAAGTTAGGTTGCCCTGGTGATAAATGCATCTGTGGGGAAAGAGGGGGGAAAAAAATCCCTCGTCCCCCCATTTTTAGCACAGCTCAACATTTGTCTGTGGAATTTGTATAGTTTCTAAAGTGGATGTGAAGACGTACATTAACAAGGGGCTGCAACAGAAAACAGGAATGAGAGATGGGAGGAGAACTTAATTCCAGCATCCGGGACTGTCATTAGGACTGGGGCTGTAATCACAAAGACGACAACAGATAGGTTGCTTGGAGTCCAATAAGTTAATTACGCTGCAAATGTGCCTTGACATGCCTAAATATGACTGTCTTGAGGGAAAAGAGGCAGGGCTGATGCATCGGCTGGCTGTACGTTGACCTTCCATCAGGTGTCCAGCACTTTGCTCCTTCAATCCTGACCACGAGAAAGTGGAGGACATGGAGTGAAGGTTATACGGTAACACCACAGAAAGGCAGAGACTAGAAAAATCCCACCCATCTGTCATCTTCAAGATGGCACAAAATGAGACAGAGATGAACGGCAACCCTGCTGTTCCCAGCAGATTGGTACAATCAATCCTGCAAGTGAGGAAAGAGGGTTAAAATTGATTAAAGAACCGCCAGGATAAACACAGATAAAATTGGTAGCCTGGATGCGGGTGCTAGCAGGTCATGAACATCTCACCTGCATTAGGAATGCCAGCCCCAACACGGTCCCAAAGGAAAGTTTACACTGGCCTCACCATGCAACGAATCCATTAAGGCAAAATGGCAAAAAAAAAAAGTTTGTATTTCATACTGGTTGTGCCCAGAGAGGTGTGGGTCACACCGCATCTCTGATCCTTGGATGTTTGCTGTTTAGCATTTTTAGCCTTGACCAGAGGATGCCTGTTTATAAGGAAATGGGACAATCATTGTCCTACATGCCCCTTTCATTTCTCCCAATAAAATTATGGGACCATTGAGAGAGAGCTGGATTTCATGCATTTTTCTCACCTTTTCCTAGCTTTTTTTTTTTTCCCCCTTATTCTTTTCCTTTACTTTTGTCAAGGGCATGCAAGGCTCTGGCTCTGGAAATCCTTTTACAGCAGCCCAGTACTGTCCTGCAGGAACTCCTCAGAAGAGCCTAGCTCAAAGCACGAAGGACCCAAGGAAGGGCTTGCACCAGTCCAGTCTCTCAGGCATGCCCAGCATGTGAGAGAGGGTGCAGCCCGTACCTTGGCCACAGGTCCCCAGCTCAGGGAGCAAGCATGGTTGCAGGTATTTACTCTCCTGGGCGCATTACTGTGATTGGGCCATTATCATCAACAGCTTGAGGCAGCATCAGAGACATCCCCAGCATGAGGCAGGGGAGGAAAACACCAATGGAGTTTTTATCACCGTTTTCCAGGAGAAATGGCCATCTGGAGCCTTCCTCTGATGGCAGATGTGGGAATATCAAAGGAGAAGCAGGCGCCTCCTTTACCTCAGTCAACAAACGAAACACCTCCTTGCAGGCAGGTTAGAAAATAACATAAAATCTGCTGAGGACAAGTTTCCATTGACGGCAAAGAGCTGCCCAGAAATGAGTCACGCAGGAACATTTCAGTCAAACCTCCCCTACTCCCACCAGGGAATTTGCAGACAAAAGGGATTATTTTTTTTTCCCTATTTTTTTCTCTTCAGAAAATATTCAGATTTTGATGGGAAAATAAAACTGGAAAGCTTTTTTCCCCTTTGTTTTTGCCCTTTGAACAACTTCTTTCACCACTTGTGTGGAACTGTCAGAAGAAATACCTCAAGGAAAAGCAAGAGCGGGAAAAAAGAAAAGAGCTGTAAGAGCTGGGGAGGAGAAAAGTTCATTTTCAACATACACAAGACGCTTTTCTGCAGACTTCCCTGTCCCTCCCTCTTCCTCTGAGTCTGGCCATTGTCCCTCCCACTGCCCTGAGTAAAGCCATCTTCAGCCCCTGTGCTGTGGGACGTGCACCCTTTCCTCAGGGCTGGACCCCTTCTCTTGCAGAGAAGAGGTAGACAGCGTCCACCAAGCAATGAGATGGGGCAGGTCCCACCCTCAGGCAGGTGGTTTCTCTTGCATTTGTCCTCAGTGTTGAAAAATGCCGAAGACACTGTGCTGAAGAGCAAACCAAATGGCTAAAGCCCCCAGAGGATTTTCCATTTATAATGTTAAGTAAGCAAAGGGAATGTTAGGAGCAGTATCCTGGCTGTTAAATAATCAGAGGAAAATAAATCGCTTACAGAAAGCCTATCTGCATGGAAATGGGGAGGGAAACTGCTATCAGCAATGAGCACTATCCAGCAGCAGGGATTATTGATAAAAGCAATAAGCAGAGGTGATATGGGATGGGAGACCCGGCTCCATCAAGTGCCTGATGCCCAGCCTCTGGTGTTTTTTTCCTCACATGTTGGACCCACAGCTCTGATTCCTTTCACCAAGCAGATACATCTCTATGTAAAACTGATAATGGAAATCCTAGCCTGTTCTATACATTTCCTTCAACAGACCAAATAGACTACTTGCACTCTTAGGCACAATTTTTAAAATAGATATTTCAGTTAGGTTTAGAGAAGATGCTGGCTCCAGTGGGAGCAAAATTGATCCCCAAATAGAGAAAAAAGAGAGACTGTGACACAAGTTGCTGGATAGTATGGGAATGTTTGTCCTTCACTTTGCTAGCACCATTGCTGAAGACATTGAAAATGTACATAAGCTCCTAGGCAAAAATGTCAAATACAAGGTAACTCCAATGCTTGCATATAAGCTACAGCAAGGCTGTAGCCTGTCTCTAGCAAAGGAAAGGTCCAGTACAGCCCTGGGGCTTTCTGTATCACAAGAGGAGTGTTAATACAGAGGAGACAAGTCTCATCTGAAAACCTTTCCTGTTTTTAAAATGTTAAACAACAGACAGGATCAGAATCTTTGTTCAAGTTATAGTTAGTCAATTGGTTTCATCCTCTCTTTTTCTGGACCAGAATCTCCTGTACACTGAGGTGTACCCACCAGAGAGCTGACACCAGCTTACCCAACAGCTGATGGCAATCTGTCAATGGATGGACACTCTTTCCAGCCTGCAGCATACTGTCTCCATCCTCGGCTGAAGGGAGAAGCAGCTGCCATAATGGAAACAATTGGTTTGGTTTTGCAGATCGAAAAGGAGGAGAACGGAATCTGAAAGGAATCATTTCCATTTTTTTGTAACCATCAAATATTTCTATCAATCAGGAGCAAAGTGGCAAGCAAATCTAACTCAAAGCAATAAGACCAGCTCGTCTCAAAGCAAGAGTGCTGTTTAAGAAGCTGAGGACAATGCAAGCAGGAAGAAAGCAGACTACTGCTCATAGGATCTGGGTTCCCACCCCTGCCTCTCGCTTCATGATCTTTGGCAGATTTCTGATGCTCCCTGAGCCACCGCACCCCCCGCAATGGGAAGATGGAGATTTCCTAACCCCCATGTCATGGAAAGCAGAGCCAGAGATGCTGTAAAAGGCACTCAGCTTTCATTCAAAAATATATTGTAAGCTTCATCACTGGGTAGAAAACTTTGAAATTGTGAACGGGAAGGCAAAACTGAAAGAACTAAATACGTGGGTTGTTTTTAATCATCTGATGCTATGCAAAACCAATTTCAGATCAGGAACTAAGGGTCAGGAGAGACTTGACTCCTGATTTCCCAATGCTTATTGCTGGCAACGCGGGCATGACACTTCCTCTGCCTTGTGGTTCTGGTTGAAGGTCTCTCAAGCAAAGAACACGGTTTATTCTGTGAATGCTCAGTGCCAGGCCCAAAGGGAACAGGAATCACCCTTAACTACTGGCATTTGAATGCATCTGGCTTTTCTGCATCAGTCCATCCACACTGCACATTGCCAGGCTTTCATACTTTACTGCAAAGATGCAAAATGTCCCAAACCAGCATTTGTCTCCTCACACACAGAGAAGTCAAACAGTAAATATTTCATAGAAATCGCAGAATCATTTGGATTGGAAGGGACCTTTAAAGATCATCTAGTCCAACCCATCAACCCAAGGGTGCAGCTCCCAGTGACTTGGAATAGGACTGCTGTCTCAAATGAAGTCTGCTGTGAAATTTGGTCTCACCAACATTGAGCAACAAACTCATAAACCTGCATTAGTGATAAAAGGCTCACTGAGTCTCCCATGGCAGCATCTACACCTTCACCTTCCTTCAGAGGCTGTGCTTTTGGAGATGCCCGACTTCACTGCTGCATCCAGCTAGGAACAGGCATTAGGGTCTCCATGGTGCCGGACATCTATGGGGAAAGCATATTGTGAAGGTGGCAAGTTCTGGCAAAAGCTAGAAAATGCCATTAACTAGAAAACAAGCACGGGACTACGCAAAAATAGGAGACCTTCATAATGTGCTCACATAAACAGATGAATTAAGCCTGCTCTCCAGACAGCTCTAGCTATATCTGCCTTGCGAGTGCTTGACTTTCCCACCTTAACACTGTGCTCTTAGCATGCTTTTTTTTTCCCGTGCGTTGTATATAGAAAATACAGGCGCCTGCCCGCACCCCAGCTCTACAGTAAGAGAATCCCAGTGTTGAGTGAGTGCAGGCACTTACCGGCTGACACAGCGTCCCTGCTGCAATCACAAGGGTCTCTTTATAGAGCGGCTTGCTGGGCACACGAGACTTGGACCAGCCTAACCGAATCAGCAGAGAAAAATAAACATCCTTCTCTTGGAAGTGCCTAGCACAATTTCATTAAGCCAGACTATGACTGTGAAGGAGCCGGATGTATATTTATTGAATTGAGCCCTAGGAGAATAAAAGGGGAAAAGAAGCCCCTGGCTGTTATGGTGAGGGGGGATTTAAGGAAACTAAACAAAGCAAGAACTACCCCCCTACTCAAATCCCAATGCTAAAACAAGAAACTACAAAGTCATTTTCAGATGTGATTTCCACGGAGGGTAATGTGAACATGCTGTGGTTTTAAAACAATTAAATGAAGAAAGGTGTCTTTTGGAAAGAAGGGCACAAGAATTACGAGCGTGTTTCCAACCAGCGGCATTCCTGCCTGTTTTATGGCACGCTCTGGATGCCGGCCTACCTCCGAGGTGGAGTGTGAACATAAAACATTTCCCCAATTGTTTTCCCCGCTCAGATGCGGCGATGCTGAACAGCTGCGAAGCGACGCGCGGGCAGCGTTCCCTGGCCTGGCTTTCACTCGCGGTGGCAGGGCGCAGGGGTTTAGACCTAATTAAGAAATGAAAATTGACTCTCGACTCCACACATTTAACCACCTTCCCTTGCTCCCAGTCCTTCCCAGGGAAGGGGTTTCTGTTTCAAGGTATTTCAGATCAACCCCTGTTCATTTTTCTCTGCTTCTTTTGCCTTTTTTTTTTTTTTTTTTTTTTTGGTTATTGGAAGTGGCTCCAGAGAGGCTATTTAAAATGTTTCAGTTAGTTACCAAAAATCAGCTTCCAGTAAAGAAATAACATTGACTGTTCTGATAATCCTTCTTACTGTATCTCTCTTCTCCCTCAAGTGCTAACAGCGATGCAAGATTTCTTTTAACAAATGGCCCTGAGTTCTTACCTCTCCCCTCAAAAAGAGGTCCTGGACTGGAGATGCATTAGAAATGTCACCCTGCTCTGCTTGAGGGAGATACAGAAAATACAGGCAGTCATGCCTGAAGAACACGGAAATGTTTTATTGGTGATCAGAACAGCAATATAGCAATAGCAACAATAGCAATGAAAAACATTTTGTAGTTATACTGGTATAAAGGTGTAATTTTGGCTTTTGGCTTTTAGCTTGTATCTTTACTAAGAAGGAATAAAAGGTGAAATGAACTAATCAAAGAAAAAATAAAAGGAACCCAATCAATCAGGTATAATAAATTATAATGCGAGAGATGGCTGGCATAAGGAGCACACAGAGAAGAGGGGCAGGCAGGGCTGTTTCTTTGCCACTGCGCTGATTCCCTCCTGCAAGAGCCCAGCAAACACTTCCCCTGGGCCCTCCAAATCACCCCCTGAAACGACAGAGCGATGACCCTCTGCCCAGCTGCACTGAATCTGCAAGGGCTGCAGGAGCTGACGGGCAACATCGCAAGATATGCCACAACATGAACAGTGTCTCTAGCACATCAGGCTATCTCAGCCCACTTTTAATACCACCAGCATCCCTTCCTCAGGTCAGGAGTATCACATTACACAGTCCTTCTGGTGTGAGAAGGGGGAAGAAAAGACAGAATAGCCCCTCAAGAATATTTTAGCTGGGTTATAAATACTGATGAAGCAGGCTGCCTTCCCTTCCTGATGTTTCACAAAGCTTCTCCAAAAGGAGGAAAACACACGAGGAAAAATCTACCCCCTGCTTGGCATCAGGCTGCAACATCTCCGCACCCTTGAGGATCCTTTTCCAGGCAGAAAAGGGGTGTTGTAGCCTAGGCACTTTGCAAAGCTGGGTGAGTAGATTTGCCACATGTTGCTGGACTGAGGCAGTGGACCTGGGGCTTGCGGGCATGGGGCCGGAGATGATTATTATCCCTAATTATCTGAGCAGATCTGGGAGCACCAATGCATCCCGCTCAATGCAGAGATAGATCGATACAAACCTCTTAAGGCTTTGTTCCCCAAAGCGTGAAAGTTGTTAAACTCTAATACAATGCAGTTGCCTCTTTCTTTTTTTGTTCAAACAAAAGCTAAAAACAAAGAAAATTGCAAGAAAAGCAGAAAAAAATCCAGTCATCAGCACCTGGTTATTACCAGAATCCATGGAGTATGGAATCTAATACCCATTGCCTTTATCGGGTCAGGGTTTGACAAGTAAAAGAAGTAGATTATGGTAGATTTTCAAAGCCCTTTTAACAGTGCAGACAACTGAAAAGCTGAGTTCTCCAGTCTCAGCCTTATTAAAGGCTATTTTCATAACCATAAACTAACAGAACAATGTCTCATTTTATAATTAATACATATTGTTATTAATAGATTTAAACAAAGCTGGCTTTCATTCCTTTATTTAGTGGTGCATTTGGTGAAGCACTTAAAGGGGGCCATTCCAGTGTACACATATAACTGTTTTAATTACATCCTGTGAATTTATTTTTCCAGGGAGAAATATTTCTCAGGGAAAATGTCTATAAAAGTAACTTTAGAAGCAATGTAATTTTGTGTGTGTTTCCTATAGGAAATCTGTTTAGTTTAAGTCCCAGGTTCTAACACACTCTTTTATGCAGCAGTGCGACCTGAAGAATGCTGCTGACAGCCGCGTTAAATCCTTGTATCTCTTCTGAAATGAAATTGCTGATGGATTTGTGAGTCATATATTGATGGGACTTTGCCTCCTCCCTCTTGACTGGATTTCACTTGCAGGATGACTCCTTCACAGACACCCCCCCCAAAAAGGAGGCACCTTACTTTAACGGGCACTTCAGGCATTGATTTACGTGCCCATGTTGGTGTTGCATTTGTGAGTTATTTTTACCGTCATTTATTTAACCAAGGACAGCCCCACAGGAGCTTGACTGTAGTTTCCCAGATATAAGAAGAAAAACTTTATGGATTTCACAGCCATCAAAGTGAGAGTTCCCAGGAAATGTATCCTCCAGGAGGGGCTTTGGTCAGGCTTGAGCGTTTATTTCTTTCCCCTAGGAAGTGACAAAGACATCTGGAAACTCCAGCCCACGGCCACTTTGTCACCCTTAAACTCCTCATTTCTGGGGCTTGCACCTATTGTTTCACCTTCTAACTTCATCCTGACCTTGGGGAGTTAGCAATTAGTGACTTTTCATTCGTCTGCCCAGAAAGACTCCGTGTTCCTCATGTGACTGAACACAGACTAGGGGAACAGGCACACTCTGGGTCCTTGGCACTGCCTGTCTCTTCTCTGCAGACCACAGGCTGCTCCCCATGTGGCACAAGTCTGTCTCTGTCTGGAGACTTTGCTTGGGTTCTGCTTGTGGTTCTGGTCATCACCAGATCTTCAGCAACTTTGACTTCTAACGCAAGGTGATGGAAAAGCTGTTAGCTCCCTACTGCTGGAGCCGGCAAACCAGGTTTTTCTTCCCTGTTAACTTACTCTGTAGCACTTAAGATCATTCTGCTCAGATTTTTCCCTATGCCTCATCATCATGGAAGTGCAGACATACCCCAGCACCACAGAGAAAAGACTCTGATGTACCGGCACTGTGATGTCCCGCTTGGAAAGCATTTCTCTGCCTTACGTCCGCTGGGCACTGGTGTGAGGAGTTGCACCAGGTCACCTTGGAGAGGAGAGCACCTTTCCTCACCTGAAGAAAAGGGCACAGCTTCTAAGAAAGCCAAAGGAAGGCAAGAGCAGCTTTTCCTCTAGGTAATGGCAAGGAATTGGACACTCCCAAGTGGCCCCTTGCCAGCGAGGGATTTCTAGCACAGAACAAGTGTGACCCTCTCTGACCTTCAAGTGCAGTTTTGCACTTGGTATTCTTCTAGGAAGCTTGAAACAAGGGCTGCTGCTGGCACCCAGATCACAGTGCTGCAGCAAAGGAGATATCGTAGGCTGTGGGACAGTGACAGATGGCATGCAAATAGTCTCAGGTTAAACAAGGGAAGAGCCGATTGTCCTTCCCAGACTCTGGGCTCCAGAAGAGTGGCCAGCTGTACAGCTGAAAACATAGTCTGGGTTTGTGCATGGTCTGTGAAGAAAAGCCCACAGGGCTGGAAGTTTCTGATGGTAACAGTTGTCCTAAAAAAAGACAGTCTTTTAGCTTAAGAGAAGACAGTGTCTTCAAGATTAGTTACATTCTGCTGCATCTTTGGTGCTAATTGCCTTGGGCTGATTTGGCACTGTCTTCAAATCAGCCCTACCTTACATGCTGTGCTGCCAGATCCTTTGTCAGAAATGTCCTCTTCCTTCCTTTTCCTCTCCACCATAAACCAGGAGAAGTAAATGTAGCATGGGTTCTTGCAAGTAGGTGTGATCAGCTCTCTGTGAACTTATTCGGCTCCTGCTGCTGTGAGGTTTCACCACCTTAAAAATTACATCCTTCCAGAACACAGAGGAAAGGGTTTGAGTCATTTTAGGCATAGGAAAGAAAAAAATACAGAGAAATTAGCTTTCCCATATGCAGAGTATGGTGGATCAGCTTTGCCAGATATAAAAACCTATCCTGGTTACTTACTCATTGTGGTGACAGGATATTTTCACTGTTCACTTGAGATAGATAGTGCATTAGCGGTACCACAAATTAGTCTGGAAAGACCATTCTTTAACTCCAAGAAAGTGAGTCTTTCCATGCTACAAAATGTGGCATGGCATTTCACACTGCCAAATACACTTATGAAATATGCAGAGAGTGCTGTAGGCCGATAACACAGGAGGAGAAAGACAGTTGTACCTGATCATATAAGAAAGCAAGTCTCCAACAGATGGAGAAATAGTCATTATTAGCCCCTACTAATTCTTCTCTATCACTACTATTGATCTCTGTTGGCACTATTGCAAGCCCTAGGTCCACTGTTGAAAAAAATGCACAAAGATGGTGCTGTGAGTTGCTAGCCATTTAAATCAAAGCAATGGAAGGGAGATGGCCTGCCCCAGACTGACAGAGAACTGTTGCGGAACTGGAGAAGAAGCCAACATAGTGAACGTTACTGTGTTCCCATGCCAGTACTCATTGCTGTGGCCTGCAAGTCCTTGGCAGGGCTTGATGTCTGATCTAAATTTATCTGGATTTTGGACTGACCTGGATCGAGCTGTGTAATCCAGCAGCCCAGCTGAGTGGTGTCACATAAAAAAGTCTCATCCGCTCCTACTTACCTCTAAGAAAACCTGGATGGTGGACTTGAAGTCATCTCGAAAGGCTGCACCTTCACCACAGCAAGTGCTGAAGTTATGGTTATGATCAGAAAGTATCAACTCACCTAATTAACTCCTAAAACTCAAAGAGAATGGAAGATACTGTGTTGAACAGGTGAAATGCGGAACAGCAACGCTAGCAGTTCCTAAACACCTTCCAGGTGGATGGGTTTGAAGGAAAAAGCCAAGGCATGAATAAATGGCCTGGAGCTCTCCATAGGGATGTGAGGTCCAAGGCTGAAATGGAGCGTCCCATCCCCCTGCAGCAGGTTTCACACTGACTTCAGAGGGATACTTCAGGCTCACACTTCCTGGGAAATTTTTTTTGCCAGGCTTGGATGCACAAAGAGAAATCCCAAGTGGTTGGACAGTTACTTGCCCAACGGATGCTGTGCTATATCTGTCTGGGCTTGGAATGAGAGATGCTACTCTGAGTCAAAACAAGGTGGCAGAACAAGGCCCTCCTTAGAAAGGCTGGTGGAGAAACCTCAAGACCCATCCTGCTTCATAGGGACTGAAGACAAAGCTGTGAGGGGTCAAAGCACAGTGGTGGGGTCCTGCATTTCAGTCAAGGACATATGAAGAAAAAGTAAGACAATAGAGCAAAAATAGATTATTTTTATCTATCTCCTGAGAGCTCAAGAAAACAATTTGCTTCTGCAGGAAAACGGCAACCTTACAACTTCTTTCTTGCTAGTAAAGACAAAGTTCCAGCTTTTGTTCTAATGAGTGCCATGCTTATTTATTAATTTTTTCATGGTTTGACTGTGCGGGGTTCAAAAGAACCCCTAAATCTCAAGCCCTCTTTCCACTGCTACTCAACCACGAAGACTGTGCTTTACAGCCCAGACACTTGGTTACCCTATCTACACCCAGGACCTGGAGGAAGCCCTTGCGGGCTCTCATGGAGCCCACCATCTCTTGGTCACTGGACTTTCCAGGAAGATGGCAGCACACACTTCTTTATCAAGGTGGAGAGCACAGAGCCTGCACCCATGCTCTCATGAGGTAAAAACTACAGAGAAACACTTTTAACCAACTTCCTCTGTGGATGATTAAAAGATTTATTTTCTAATGTGAAAAGAAATAGTGGAAATGCTTAGGACAAAGTGCCACAGGCTGCAACTCTTCACCTTGGTTGAGATTTTCTTTAACCACTTCCATGCACCAAAGTGCTCAGGCAACAGGCAAATTCTCCATGGCTGGTATGCCCCTCCTGGCTCTCCTAACAAAGCAAGGTTTACCCACCTGCTCTGCGACAGGGGAGAGAGGAGAAGTTAAGGCTTTATCTCCCATCGCCCAAGCTGGTCTCTCCAGCCTCTGGTTTTCCTCTCCCTTGTTTTGTCCCTGGACAATAACCATCCTGTGACAGCGCTGGGAGTTAGGTCATTTCCTTCCCCCTCTTCTCTCTGAGGGGTTTTAATTAGCATTGCCATTGTACTCCTTAATTTGACTATACTTCTGGCTTCCAGTTTAAGCCCCCCTTTATTTTTTTTCTTGTTATGAGCCCTTTAAGACACAGCTGTAAAACTCTGCAGACCGTATATCATAACACTTCATAATCACACTTGCATTTTAGTAACACGACAGAAATCAGCTCATTCCTAGTGACACGGGAAGCCTAAAAGCAGTATGCCAGCACGCATTAACAATGAAGCTGGGAGTGAGACATTGAGCTGGAGCACCACTGCCCCCCGCCGCTGTCCTCAGTGGTCCTCTGGGATGACCTTGGTGGGACGAGGCTGAACCCGAGAGAGTCAGGGGACTGGGTGCAGCATCTCATTCCCTGGCAGGTCCTTCCTGAGCTAGATCACGTCCGCACAAAGGTGGATGCTTCCTGGTGTGTGTTTTCTTAGCGGGGCTCTGAGGGATGTGCTGGGCTCCCCAAGGCACACTGGGGAGGTCCTACATTTCTGCGAGGACATCTGAAGAAGGGATAAGAAAATAGGGCAAAAATAGATTCTTTTCATCTCATAAGGGCGTAGGAAAACAATCTGGATATGTGGAGACAATATTCAGTCTCCCAGTATAGAAAATGGAGTCAAGCATCCTTTACAGCGTATACACACACGTGTAGGCATGTTCATCCACAGAAAAGGGACTTTCACTCACAGATCATTCCACAAATTGAATGAGCAAATGTATTTTCTTACTTTTTTTAACTTAATCCACAGAGAAGATGTGTTTCCGAGGCGCCAACACAAAGATGACAATGACAGCCACACATTGTGCTCATTGGAAACCATCCAGGCAGCTGAAAAGCACTGCTACCCCTTTTCTGTGCCAGCAACCAAGATCAGTGCAGGGCAGGGTCCCTCTCCTGTCATGTGTTTATACAGCACCGTGCACAGCAAAGCCTTGATGTAATTAGCCCCTTTAGCTGTAATGACACCAATAACGGCTGTAAAGCCTTCCCTCCTGATCTTTCACAGCTGCAGACCTCCAACTCACCGGGACTTTCTTCTCCCCAGGACCCTATTTCCACTTTCAGCAGTACGCCCACTGGTTTTCATGGCAAAGGGCGGTGCAGTTCTGGCTCTCGCGTACCACCAGCCCTTCCTCCACCGTGCAACGTGCTGCAGCACAGTCCTTACATATTTTTCCTCCTGGCTGCACGTTTGAGGCCCTGATCCAACAGTCAGAGAAGTTTGCAGAGTGCTTGCCGTTGACTCAAGCAGGTTTTGGATCAGGTGCTGCAAGTAAAATTTGTCCCAGCCAGATACCAGTCACTAGGGTGTAGTTTTTGAGACTAAGTTTAAATACCGAAGCCCAGGTCTGGACTTGGCTCCCTTGCTGACCTTTCAGAAAGCCTCTTCTCATTTTGCTTGGCTTCTTTACCAGTTCTGGAGCCGCCTGTGGGTTTGGTAGTGGTTCAGGTTACTTGCTGATGGCCTGTTCTTCTACCTCTGCCTTTCAAGAAGAGTTCACTCCAGGATTTATAACAGGTTTTTGGTAGCACCCTCTGTACTTAAATCTGTAAAACCATTTCAGTTTAACCACCTGTTTTCACACGCTCGTAATTTCACAAAGCATCCACCTTTTGGGATAAAATTTTCCATGCTTCAGCTCTTGCCCAAGGCACTATTTTTTTTTTCTTTAAATAAAATTCCAAAAGAAAAAAAAAAAGTTTGATCCAAATCCATTCCACATTTCTGTGCTTGGCCTGAGGCAAGAAACTTTCCCCATTCAAAAAAATTTCTAACCACACTTCTTGTTGTGGAGCTCAAAGGAAAAAGCTGATGCTCGGGAGCTGCCACAAACACTCTAGGAAGATGACTGGAGTCCAGCCATAGGCTGAAAACCCTGATCCACCCCAAAGACTTGAAAACGAGGTGCCTCTCCTTCTCTTGTGGTCAGGCGTTGGGTGGTACGTAGCTGATGCAGCTCCGCTAGTTTGCAGTGCCGCCAGCAGCGGTGGTGTTATGAAGGTGGCTCCTCCATCACAAGAGCCCATGGCCAGGCTGTGACCCAGCCTCTCCTGGAGCCACTGGGAGCTTTTCCACCAAAATGGCCTTTCGGTAACGCTTGCAACTGCATCTCTACTTACAGGCTGGGTTCAAAGCCCCCTGAAGTCAGTAGGAGCCTTTCCAGTGACCTCAGCTATCTGAGCAGCTGTGGTTCAAAGGGTTGACGGGGTCTGTGGGAGAAGCCAGCGCAGCTTGTAAAATACATGCCAGGTTTTTATTTTATTTTTCACTCCTTGCTCTTCAGGGCGTCTTAGGAAATGAAATGCAAAGAAATAACACCAAGGCAGTACTCAGGCTGTAAGATCAAGCAGTCAAAGTAATCAGGAAATTGTTTAAAAAACCCTTACATTGCTCCAGAAATGTTGTCTCAGCTTCACCGAGCCATTTCTGCTTTCCCCTGTATTAAAGGTAACATATCACTTGTCTTATTTGAAGCTGTCCTCATTCCTGTTACCGCAGCATGCTGGTCCCAGGCCACCCCCAGGGCCCCAGGCATGGCAAACAGAACAGTCCCCACCCCAAAGCAGGGGTCTAGCTGCCTCCAACAACATTTTGCTCCTCCTGCCCTGTAAGGGCTGCCCTGGAGAGTTATCCTACTCATCACCCCTACAGATTAATTTCAGGTGGCACAAGTCTGTCTGTCACTCTGAGCTCTGGCTTGGAAACTCACGTGTCCAGCTTGCAGCTGCCAGAAGACAGGAGAAAGGGTATGGGAGAAAGAGATTCCTGGTACCACCGTTGGATCAGAAGAACTGCGAGGCAGGAACATTCATGGATCACAAACTAAGGCTGGGGTGCAGCAAAGATCTACTTGCAAATCTCCTCCCGGTCAACCTGTCAGACTATCCTTCCTCCAAACCTAAGGCTCACTGGGGCAGTCAGCCATCCTGCAACGTGCTTACAAGGTGCACAAGGTCCCTTGTTCCCCATGAAAGATGCTCTCGGCAATCAGGAGGCAGCTTAGCCACTTAGCCACTCTCCTAGAAGACACATTGACACAGCCCTTTGACTCAACAGCAGCTGTACCACCCCACACACACTTTCAAGCAACCCTGCTGTTTTGGATGCCTTTTCTGCCAAGCAAGGCAGTTTCCATTTTCCATTCTGCACTTTTCTAAGGATGGCTAAGGCCTACGCCAGGATTCCCTCCTCAGAAGTCCAGTAATAAGCTGCTCTTCCAAAGCCTGAGATTTGGCTGCCTGCTTTTAGATGTCTGCAGAGATGTTGATCTTCCTGGTCAGATAAAGCCTAGCAGCACACCCAAACCTTATTTCCTGTTACAGAAAAAAAAGCCTCAAGACCTCTAAGGCAACCATCCCCAGAGGAGTCAGAGCCAATCACATGTACGTGTCAATTAATCCCTGCTTTTGAACCTGGGAACACTCTTGGGATGCTCCACTTCCATCTTCCAAAGCTTTACAGAAGATACAGCTTGAGAGAGGACAGTTTCTTCAACAACTTCGGCAGTATCACAGTCTTCTAGTGGTCTTTACCACTCAGGGACTTCAGAACAAGCAACAAGACCATCCCCAAGCAGATATATCAGTGGTTGACCTGCGTGCCGTTGTAGCTTTCCCAATCAATCAAGTGTGTCTACAGCTTTGACAATGAGTGCAAAGGTGTAAAAAGAGAGCCAAGCTCCAGGAGACAGTCAAAGCAAGTACTGTGAGTATATGAAGATGTGGGGGTCCACAGTAAGAGAGACAAAGGGGTGGCATGAAAGCAAATTACATCTTTGACATGAGAAAGGGCACTTCGCCCTTGCACAAAAAAATTAAGGACAGATTTTCTGGGCAGGCCCTGGGAGTGAGCTGGAAGTGAAGTCCAGTGGGTGTGCTGGTTTTGGCTGGGATAGAGTTAATTTTCTTCATAGAAGCTAGTATGGGGCTATGTTTTGGATTTGTGCTGGAAATGGTGTTGATAATACAGGGATGTGTTCGTTATTGCTGAGCAGGGCCTACACAGAGTCAAGGCCTTTTCTGCTCCTCACCCCACCCCACCAGCGAGGAGGCTGGGGGTGCACAAGGAGCTGGGAGGGGACACAGCCGGGACGGCTGACCCCAACTGACCAAAGGGATATCCCATACCATATGACGTCATGGTCAGCATATAAAGCTGGGGGAAGAAGGAGGAAAGGGAAGGACGTTCGGAGTGATGGCGTTTGTCTTCCCAAGTAACTGTTACGCGTGATGGAGCCCTGCTTTCCTGGAGATGGCTGAACACCTGCCTGCCCATGGGAAGTAGTGAATGAATTCCTTGTTTTGCTTTGCTTGTGGACACTGCTTTTGCTTTACTTATTAACCTGTCTTTATCTGAACCCATGAGTTTTCTCACCACTGTGGGGAAGGTGAGCGAGTGACTCTGTAGTGCTTAATTGCTGGCTGGGGTTAAACCACAACGGTGGGCCTCAGACACCTGACACAAACGCCCCTCCCTTATTAGCAAATTACAGCCTTAATTCGCACAGAAATCTGCACTTAATAACCCAACACTTTCCAAAAATGTTGTTGCCTTTAACAGTGTAACGAAGCTTCCAGCTCCCTGTCTCCTTTTCTGCAAAAGCACCAGCAGGTGAGCGGGACCCAGCCCTACATGGCCTTCAAGCCATCCTGTCTTCATGACTTTACCCCTTCTGGAAGGGCTCCTTCCCTCCCCAAGCACGCTTTTCTCCCACCGGGGAGACATCCTCTCTCCGGCATCACACAGTGGCTTTCCCACAAAGCCCAGCCACCAGCGGAGCCAGCCCGGGTGGCAGCAGATGCTGAGACCAACAGTGGAAGTTCACACGCGCCTTCCACCACGGGCTGTCCCCCCTCCGCAGCACTGCATTGGAAGCAGCTGGATGCCTTCGGGTGGTCCTATGCTCCAGTTGCTCTCCGCAGTCGCATACTGAGAGCCCACAAGCCCCGTGCAAATACAGCACATGATACTTGAGAAAGTGACATTTTAATGAAATAACACATTTAATGCGCATTCCCACACAGCTTTTGGTCGCTCCTACCAGCAGACATAAAACGCAGCACAATAGAACAGTATTTAGCTGCGAGAGACCCTGGTCTCTCACCCTTCATTTTGGCTCCAAAAGACAAGTATCCTATTAACATGGGCTCTGAGTTTACAGCCCTCCGTCTAACGGAGTTAAACATAAAACCAGCCCTTTCTTGACACTTCTGTGGACAGGAATGGAAAGCTGAGAGCCAGGGAGCTCTATAACTGGAGAACACCTTTCCTTCCTCCCAGGCTACCTATGAACCACAGAGGTTGGGTGGCCCATGAATTCCTCCTGGCTCCAGGGCTGGTCTCCAGCGTGAGGTGCTCCTCAGCTGAGCTGCCCCTGCATCCACCGGGAACCCCATCAGGGATGCTGAGGCCATCAAGGTGGCATTTCTTGCTCTCCTCTGCCTTGTCCCACTCCACCCACGCATAGTGACAGCCACAGCTTCACCACAGTGAAAACCTGTCACTATTGGAAAATCTCCTCTGGCTCTTCCCTGTTCAGCAGCTTCCCGGCATCCAGGCTGCGCAGGATCACTTTAAATCAAGGTCTCAGTGCATCCTCCAAAACAGCTATCCCTTTGCTCTCCTGTCAGGACATTTTTGTTTGGACCCATGGCTGTTTACTGAAGACCCAAACTGCTGGAACAGAGAGGTACTTTTATTCAGCTCCCAAGAAGCATGAATAAAACTCTTAGTGTGACTAGAACAAATAAACCTTCCTGCTCCATCAAGCTGCACGCCCCAGGAAGGGCTATGCATCTTTGTCCAACCTAAATAACATCTATCCTTCCTTGCAGTCCTCATATCCTTCCCCCCTCCAAGTGTAACTCTCAGTGAAAAGACTGGCCTGCAAGAGGTGAACACAACGGAGTGAAATCTGGAAAGGATGCTAAACAGAGGACAGGAAGAAAATCCCTCCTGCAAGAACTGCAGAGGAAAATCCAAGCACCGTTGGGTTTTACAGCTAAATGTAGCACAGCAAGAGTAATCTTGAAAGACAGATGAGCTCCACATCAGCTGCAAAAGAATTCCAGATTAACTGGTATGTAAAAGGGAGCAATTTTTTCCCCTCTTGTACTATCTCTCCTTCTCCCAAATCTCTGGAGAGACAATGCACAAAGAGCCAGGTGTGAGTCTGTAGTTATGACAAACCAAAAGAGATGCAATAACAGAGTTTTCGATTCTCAGAGGAGTAAGTAAGGAGGGGGGTCAGCAGAACTGCTACCTTGGACTTCCAGAGGGCAGACTTTGGCCTCTTTAGGAGCCTGGTTAACAAAGTCCCTTGGGAGGCAGTCCTGAAGGGCAAAGGAGTCCAGGAAGGCTGGACGTTCTTCAAGAAGGAAGTCTTAAAGGCGCAGGAGCAGGCCATCCCCATGTGCAGAAAGGCAAGCCGGTGGCGAAGACGACCAACCTGGCTGAACAGAGAGCTTTGGCTGGAACTCAGAAAAAAAGAGAGTTTACGACCTTTGGAAGAAGGGGCAGGCAACTCAGGAGGACTACAGGGATGTCGTGAGGTTATGCAGGGAAAAAATTAGAAGGGCCAAAGCCCAACTAGAACTTAATCTGGCTACTACCGTAAAAGACAATAAAAAATGTTTCTATGAATACATTAGCAACAAAAGGAGGGCTAAGGAGAATCTCCATCCTTTATTGGATGTGGGGGGAAACATAGTGACAAAGGACAAGGAAAAGGCTGAGGTACTTAATGCCTTCTTTGCCTCAAACTTTAACAGTCAGACCAGTTGTTCTCAAGGTACCCAACCCCCTGAGCTGGAAGACAGAGGTAGGGAGCAGAATGAAGCCCCCATAATCCAAAGGGAAATGGTTAGTGACCTGCTACACCACATAGAAACATACAAGTCTATGGGGCCAGATGAGATCCACCCGAGGGTACTGAGGGAGCTGGCAGAAGTGCTCACCAAGCCACTTTCAATCCCGTATCAGCAGCCCTGGCTAACCAGGGAGGTCCCAGTTGACTGGAGGTTAGCAAATGTGATGCCTATCTACAAGAAGGGCCAGAAGGAGGATGCAGGGAACTACAGGCCTGTGGGTCTGACCTCAGTGCCAGGGAAGGTTACGGAGTAGATCCACCTGAGTGCCATCACGCGGTACGTACGACACAACCAGGGGATCAGGCCCAGCCAGCATGGGTTTATGAAAGGCAAGTCCTGCTTCGCTAACCTGATCTCCTTCTATGACAAGGTGACCCGCTTAGTGGATGAGGGAAAGGCTGTGGGTGTTGTCTACTTGGACTTTAGTAAACGCTTTGACACCATTTCCCACAGCATTCTCCTGGAGAAACTGGCTGCTTGTGGCTTGGGTGGGCGTACTCTTCGCAGGGTTAAAAACTGGCTGGATGGCCAGGCCCAAAGAGCTGTGGTGAATGGAGTCCAATCCAGTTGGTGGCCGGTCACAAGTGGTGTTCCCCAGGGCTCAGCACTGGCGCCAGTTCTGTTCAATATCTTTATCAATGATCTGGATGAGGGGATCGAGTGCACCCTCAGTAAGTTTGCAGACACCAAGTTGGGCAGGAATGTTGATCTGCTCGGGGAAAGGAAGGCTCTACAGAGGGATCTGGACAGGCTGGATTGATGGGCTGAGGCCAGCTGTATGAGGCTCAACAAGGCTAAGTGCTGGGTCCTGCACTTGGGTCACAACAACCCCATGCAACACTACAGGCTGGGGGAGGAGTGGCTGGAGAGCTGCCTGGCAGAAAAGGACGTGGGGGTGTTGGCTGACAGCTGGCTGAATATGAGCCAGCAGTGTGCCCAGGTGGCCAAGAAGGCCAATAGCACCCTGGCTTGTATCAGAAACAGTGTGGCCAGCAGGACTAGGGGAGGGATCGTCCCCCAGTACTCGGCACTGCTGAGGCCACACCTCAAATACTGTGTTCAGTTTTGGGCCCTGCACCACAAGAAGGACATTGAGGTGCTGGAGTGTGTCCAAAGAAGGGCAACGAAGCTGGTGAAGAGTCTAGAGAAGAAGTCCTATGATGAGCAGCTGAGGGAGCTGGGGCTGTTTAGTCTGGACAAGAGGAGGCTGAGGGGAGACCTTATTGCTCTCTACAACTCCCTGAAAGGAGGTTGTAGCGAGATGGGGGTCAGTCTCTTCTCCCAAGTAACAAGCGATAGGATGAGAGGAAACGGCCTCAAGTTGCACCAGGGGAGGTTTAGGTTGGATATTAGGAAAATCTTCTACACCGAAAGGGTGGTCAGGCACTGGAACAGGCTGCCCAGGGCAGTGGTTGAGTCCCCATCCCTGGAGGTATTTAAAAGATGGGTAGATGTGGTGCTTAGGGACATGGTTTAGTGCTAGAATTGGCAGTGTTAGGTTTATGGTTGGACTCAATGATCTTAAAGGTCTTTTCCAACCTAAATGATTCTATGATTCTATGAACCAACATGGCTATAAAACCAGTGCTAAAAAAAATGAGGTCTCAGCTTGCTCCAGTAGAGGCTGGAGTGAGATATGCCAGGTGAGAACTCACCAAGATCACTCTTGCCTAGCTTTACTTTTTTTCTAAAGTCATCATTTCCCAATACCTCCTGGGACTTTCTAGACCCAAGCACCAGTGGGGTGAGGACATCTTTAGCTGTCTCCCTCAGCGTTGACACAAAGTCAAAACACACTATTATAGCAATTATTTTCAGGTTAACATATATGTTGAAACACTTACTTTTACAAGCATTTTGTTCCAGTTTCCCAAATTTACAGACTTTAATACCTGTGCAAATGAAGGCCAGGAGGAAGGAGGCCATCATGGCCTTTTTATATTCACTATTAATTGTCAGTCTGTTTACTTTCACCTTTCTCCCCATGCTACAATTTATGTACATTTTTATACATGCATTTAACCATTTGAGTGCTTTGTTGACACTGTCTGTTTCAAACATACTTGACTCTAATGCCTTTTTTCTGATGTCCAGTCATCAGACTCACAAGACACTTCAAGATGCTGGAGGAGTCATTCTTTGTTCTCCACATCCTCAGACATTATAGTTGCTGAGAACTATGAAAACAGCACTCTCATTTATTTCACATCTATCCTTACAATGAGAACTGCAGCACAGACATCTGTGATCATCAACGGAGTAACTCGGGTATTTTATTGTGGAGAGGAGCATCTTGGGCTCTTTCTCTTCCCACTGCTATATCTCTCCAGTAAAAAAACCCAAACAAACAAACAAAAAAACCCACACAAACAAAAAAACATCATGCAAATGGTTAAAGGCTGCTTGTCTGCCTTTAGGAGGATGCAATGAGACAAAGCCCAGCATCTCTATGTTCTGGCTGCACATTCACAATCCATCAGTGTCACTTCTGGTCCTTACCTGTGCATTCCTACTCTCCATGCACTGATGCTGACCCGGGACCTACCTCAGGTTGACTCCAGTTTCCAGCTTTGTAACGTGCACTGGAAGTACCGCCGAGATTATTTGAATTGGACAGAAAGACTTCCTTTCTCCCTCTTGAGGTTAAAGCCAGACCAGCTTGGAACCTCTTGCTCGGAGCGACTGCTCCTTATCCAAACAGCTTCTCCTTCCCAGACAGCTCTACAATACGCCGTGTATCCCCAGCACCTCCCAAGCACGGCCGACACTTGGTCTCCAGCATCAGCAGATGCTGTTCCAAAAAGCAGAGAAACCTGAAAGCACAGAAGAAATTAAGCACCTCTTGCTACCAACCTATTCCAGCCTAAAGCTGTTAGCCAGAAAACAGTCCCTGTGGCTAGGCTGCCAGCCCAGGAATTGAGAGATACTGTGCAGCTCCTCCACGCTGCTCGCCTGTACCACTTCCCATCCATTTCCTTCTAGACCGAGTCGGTCTTCTGAAACAAAAAGAGCTCTGTTAAAATATGCCTTTTCCATTAAATCAATAGAAGTCCTTTCAGTTTATGTCCCGGTCATCTGGAACGGGCTTTTCTGGCCTTTTGGGGAGGGAGGAATTTACATCCATGATTAGCCTTTCAAACAAAAGCAGTTACACCAGATGGAAACCAACAGCTATTCCCTTCCACAGCATTGCAGCACGAGACCTCCCTAAATGTGGTTCAGCAGGAGACAGAGAGATGACAGGTCCTGGTATACCCTGGGCACATGGACTATATCTGCTGTTTTTCTCAGGAAAATTAAATTCCTTCTGTTTGTCTCAGTTTTTGGGTTGTATCAGTTATTTTAGGAATTTAAGTAGTTTCTCCTGTGTAGAAAGTAGTTTCTCCTTCTCTGTATTATTTATGCTATTAACCTTTAATAGACCTTGCAGTAAAGATAGGCATATGGGCCCCCTGGGGTAGATTTGTTTCGGTCATTGCCTCTACAACATCCTCTTGGGAGGAAGGAGAGAGCAGGGAGCCTCCCCAGCTGCACATCCTGCAGGACAGCGATGCCCAGTGAGGTCCCCAGACCCATCCTGCTCCAGCAGCCGAGCATCTAACCCCGCTCGTGTGTGCTTCCGTGTCCCTCAGAAAAGCAACCGTGCCTCAGCACGTGACCACGAGTCCATGGGGTTGTAGCTGCTCTGGTTTGTAGAAGGGAGTTCTCTAAGCGATGCCCCACACACAGGGAGACCACGTCCTCTGCCATCTCTGGAAGCCCCTCACCTGCAGGGTGTGGGACGAGCAGCAGTTAACACCAGCCCTGTCCTGTCCCTCTGCAGAGGCAGCACACCTGGAAGTACCTCCAGTACTGAAAAGGAGAGAAATCACCTGGCCTTTTCACATACAGGAAAAAAAATCTGTAAAAAGAAAAAAAGGAAAAAAACATCTACCAACACTTTTCCTTAAAAGAAATTTGCACTTCTTCAAAAGCTGGAAAAAGACATCCATTTTCCTTGGAGAAGGAGACTCATTTGCAGAACATGTCCGTTTTCTCCGTGGCTTCAAGGAGAAGGTTGTCACCATATGTGTGCAGCTGCTGCTTTCCCTGTAGGGCCAAAGATGGCATTTCCACATCACCTTTGCCTTCTCCACGTTATCCAGCACAGGGCAGAGTGAGACCAAAATAATGCAGCAGGCATAGTCCCTGTCCCCTAGGGCTGGATGCATTTTCAAAGGTGGCATCTGCGCTTCATTGCATGTCCCACAGTCCATTTCCCAGTGCTGCACTTTGGGTGAAGTACCAGGACAGGCAACAGCTGGGCACCCTCTTCCCTTGTGTCCTGGGTGCCTCTGGCACAGCACCTGGGGAGAATGCCTTCAGCACATATGTCACCAAGTGTACATACTACAGTAGGATTAGAGACTTTCTAGAATCACTGGGTCATTTGGCTTGGCCTCGCATGCCTCCCAGCCAACCCATTTAGATCCTGCCACATTGCTTCCCAAATTTGCAGTAAATGGAGGAGGCGAGCTCCATCCTGGTCCCAGCTCTGGTGACCAGCTCATCCCTTGGTGCAGAAACGAGGCACGACCAGGATGACAGGAGAAGGATTCCCTGTGCCACTTCAGAGCAGGGCTCCCATCCCCACCTCTTGCCTCTGAGCAAAATAAATTGCACAACCAAAGATAATTGGCCCAACTATGCTGTTACCTAGTGCTGTAAGTCTTCCTGGTTCTGCTGAAGTCCTGAGATGTTCAAGGAATCCCAGAGGTCATTTCAGGGCAAAAACACCAGGGCTGGGAGGGTGCAGAAAGCTCCCTTGCATTGGGCTGCGCCATGAGCCTGACAGATCCTGAAGGAAGAAGCCACATCTGGGTTCTTCCCCTGAACAGCAGATGTTTGCTTTGGAAAGTCTATGATAGAGAAGGGCTGGAGCAGGGGCCACCAGGCAGAGCGTTTCTCCTGTGCACCAGAACTTGCCACCCAACTGGCTTGAGCACAGTGCAGGGAAAACCTTACGATGCCAATGTCCCTGGGGCCAAACCCCTCCCGTTCATTTCTGCCCGGTGCTCCTAACCATTGTCACTAGCTAAAAAATGCCAAAAAGGGGAAACTGCCTGGGAGGGAAAACCCCACCTTGCAGGAACAAGTGCATGCTCCCCCACATGTCTGAACACACACTTCGCCATGTACACACAACCAAGAGCCTCAGCGGACCAAAATAGCACCTGAGCACACAAGTGACCTACAAAAGCAGCCAAAAAAATCAGTTTTCAGCTCATTCCCGGGCACACAACAAAGTCGAGTCTGTGGGACCCAGCAAGACATAAAATAAGGCTAACCCATGCAACCTCTGCTTCGCAAGTCGTAAAGCTGGGGTGGAATTTCTCTCCCTTTTCTTCTTGGTAAGCATTTACCTTCTGTGGCTGTTGGATGCGAGTGGAGGCCAGGCTGCCATCATCTTAGGCTGGGATTTGGGTAGGAGGGGGAGGGAGCTAATCCTTTTTTCATCACCTTAAATTAAACTATAAACTATACCTTTTAATTCCTTCTAATTAAATTTCTCACTGGAAAACGGAAATGATATTTCTTAATATTTTTTCACAAAACATGGCAGGCAGCATTTTGGAAGAGATGTGCCTTGGCACTGCAGGCAGCTATCCACAGCGTTGTGGGACAGACCTGGGGCTCTCCGAGAGCTGAAGATCACTCCGCGGCTGGCAGCTCACGAGTCCATCATACATGCTAGACTGGCTCACCTCCACACGTGCATTCAGACTCCGGGAAGGGGGGAGAGTGCAAATTTGGCTGAGACAGGGTCCAGCCGTCTAGGATATGCTAGCCCACCCCCTTGGACTCTTCTGGCAGAGAAGCATGCATTCCAAAAAGCCCTTGAAACACCCAAGCAGCCCTGCATTTGCTGGGCTTTCCGCAGCCATGGTCCAGCCCTCTTCTGCAACCACAGCAGCAATATCAGGCTGCAGTGGTTGCCTCCTCAGTGGATGGATCCAAGGTGCTTTGCGGGGGTTGGGGGTGGGGGGTGGAAATCACTGGGGCTTTTCAGTTTTTAAAGCAAAAAAAAAAAGCCCAGTTTCAATTAGCTTTCAATGGGCTGCATCCCCTAAATGACAAAGGGGCTGGCTGGCTTACAAATGCCAGGCTTTTCTCTACCAACACAGAAATATAGCTAGAGCTTTGCAATTCTAAAGCATTTAAAAGTAATTGGCATTTTCCCCTTTAAGTTCCAAGATGTGCTCAAGGGAAGTAACCCAATAGGCAGGAGACCGTCTCTGAAGCCTCTGAACTATTCTGGCTTCATGAAGGAAGAAATCCAATACAGCAAATTGCAGCGGGGAGTCAGCTGAAAGCAAGGGCAGACCATGAAGAAAGCAACGTGTCCCTCTCAGTCCTCCTGGCTTAGCAAGCAGAAGGAGTTTCCATCTGCTCTTCAGATCCGCAGCAGCAAAGCAACCCAGTATCGCTGAGCCAGATCAGAGGGAGCTACAGCAAGATCAGGCACCAGCTCAACAGAGTGGAGAAACCCAGATCTGACTTGGGTACATGTGCATCACGGCTGTGTTGGAGGTTGTATGTCCTGGGTTGCACACACGTGATCAGGAATTTCAGATTTCAAGGTAAAAATAATGATGCTGGTGTTCCTTTTGCCCAAGCTGGTGAGGCTGGTGAACGGTGGTTGTGCTGTCTTCCCGGGTCAGCAGGCAGCCTGGAGCCACAGTTTGGGAAGAGACAAACCACGCAGTATTTACCCCCAAGGCTGAAACACAAACACTCAAGTGCCAGCTCTGGCAAGAGCAGCTCATTTGCAGAACTGTTAATTCCACATCTACATGCCCCCAGGCAGGACCACATCCCATCAGAACCAAAACAAGAGTGAGCTCTGCCCTTGAGCGAGCTCGTTGAATTAGAGAAGCTGTCTCCATCTGGAGGGCATCAGTGCATCTACCTTTGCGATGGGTGAGGAACCCTGGCAGATAGCCTCCATGAGATGGGAAGAGACACCTGATCTTGTAGTTAAGGTGCAGGGTGCGAGACTGAAGGACTCATAAACTCATAGATGGGGGAGACAAATCTCACAACTTCAGACACCGGCAAAGAAAACAGCCTTACCTGAGCTTTCTTGCCCAAGGCTACTCTTGCAGACAGGGCAGAGAAATGGGCTTTTCTAGGGAGCCCTATTTTTGAGCTAAGCCTGACAATGAGGTGAATTGAAGAATGCTCAAGAAGTGGGCTGAACCTAGAAGCAGCCTAGGTTGAACCTAGAAGCAACCTAGAACAGCCAGCACATTTGGACTCGGGACACCTGGCACTGGTGTCTCTGGAATTGAGGGCTGAGGTTCCAGGTGAGCAGAGGTCCCTCACAACCACAGTTGGACCCTCTGGTACCTAAACTCTGTCCGAGTCCCATTACACACACCTCAACCCTTCAGGCTTCCTTTCCCCTGCACCACTGAACACAGAACTAAGCCTCTTCCATTCCCACCCTAGGGAACTGTCTCCAACACCCAGAGCACTCACTGATGTCCTCAAATGGAGACCTCTGAACTCACCCCACTGTCCCCTTCCACCCTGTCCTAAGCCCACCTGATCTGGGGAGGTCCTGTCACCTCACCGGTGTCCCTTGCTGGCTAGCCACTGTGTTTCAGGATCCTGCCAGCAGCTCTACCTTTTCAGCTGAGAAAAATTCTCCATCCCTAACCTAGAGGGGCTGGCAGCTACCTCCCAACCTGCACAAGAGAGGAATGTCAGGCACGTCATGAAATACAAGTTCTGCTTCCCAGAACTGTCAGGCTCCATTAGCACCAGGAGGGCCTGACAATGTAAGGGTTTTAAACCCTAAACCACTGCGCTAGCAAAGTTTCCCTTGCTAATGAACCACCCGCAAGCTGAAATACAAGCCCAAGGCACGGGCAAGGCGTTGTGTGCAAGAGAGACACAGGCAGACGTGCGCACACAGGCATTCTTCTCTATCCATTTACAGAGAGGCTCCTTTCCCCTTTGTGAGGCACAGCGGTTTATTTGCTTTTTCGGTGCTGCATCCTCAACCTGCCTTTAAAATTAAACCAAGCCTCAGCTCCAAGGCACTACCTTTGTTCCATCATACCGGAAAACAAAGCAAACCTAGTCAGAGCGCCATCTAAGACTGCAGGAGAGGTTAGACATGTTATTAAACCCTAACACTAACCCGTTCTTGTTTAATGTGATATTTGATGCTGAAAGCATAAGAAAAGAGCTGCATAAAGATGCAAGAAGTCATCCCTAAGGTCTCCCAGGAACCAAATCAGTGCCTCCAAGCCCCAGGCATATCATATGAGCCCTAGGCTTTCCACTCCGACTCAGGAGACAGTCACTTCTAACACAAGGACAGATGAATGTATGGGTCACGTCACCACGTGAAGAGCGTGCAGCGCCCATCAGCAGGGGGAAGACAAGGAGAGGGGGTCTGGTGAAGGGAACTTCATCAAATGGAGTAGCTGAGGGAAAGGAAAAGTCATTATTTAAATCCTGTTCAACCAGGGCACAGCTGAAATCACTTCATGTCCCTGGAGAACACCTGAAACACCCTGCTACTGGTCTCCTCTTACTGCTGTCCTGCCAGCCCTGTGCTCCAGCAGTACCACGCTGGTCTTGTCTGTGGATGCAGAAGGGGTGTGGGAGAGGCACCGAGGCGGTGACAAAGGCTGAGGGACTGGCAACAAATCTCGCTGTGCTTTTAAAGGGTGGCTTCTAGCAGTGGCAGCAGAAGCACCGAGGGACCAGGGTCTCACGGGGTCAAACACCTTCTAAGCAGGGGTCTGAGCAATCCGACCAAGCCCTGTATTTTTCGATGCAAGTATTTAAAAGGAGAAGGGAGGGGGCATTCAAACTGCTCCAAAGTTATATATTGACCACGCAGGCTTTCACCATCAGTTCTGGGCTCTGAGGATTCCAGTGGACGTCCTGAACCCCTTTTCCTTCGTGTGATGAGACCCAGGATGCAGTGGACAGGCTCCAACCCTGGGTGAGAAGCAATGCACGGTAGGAGAGAGTGGCAATGCAGGGCTGGGTCACTGCAGGAGTCCTGCCTCTCTGGACCCTACCCGCAATACTGCTTCACCATTTAAGTTCATGTATTGAAATAAAAAAAATGAAGTGACAATTCAAAAGCAAAGACCTTAGTGTCATATGCTGTTAAGAACAGATCAGAATATTTCTCCTATTGCTTCACAAGTCCCCTACTTCCTCACTACACCCACCAAAACCCCATGCAGCAAAGCATCCTGCCCTTTAAAATGTCTGTATTTAACATACTAAATACTCACGCTATTTGGTGGTGATCCGTTTGGTAGGTTTTTTGAGGTCCAGATACCAGAAAAAGAAACCAAGAAGAAAAAGAAACCACCCACAGATTTGCCAATCAAAGGAGGGAACAAAAAGGATGCTAGTACTTCATACACAATCCAAACAATATGGGAGGAGAAGATGTGCTCCCACGTTACAAAAATCTTGAGAGAACAGCCTTGCAGGGGACTAAAGCCTTCTGTGCTCAGTGCAGTGTCATATAGTTGTGTCTAGGCTAATACACTTTGCAGATTTAGGAATAAGTAAAGCTGGACTCTAACGTGCCGTACACTCAAGAGGTCATTAGGAAAACAGTACAGACATCTGCAGTTAACTAAAAAAATCAGTGGAATTATTCACGTACAGAAAGTTACAGGAACATGCATTTGGGAGGAAACAGGTACTTAAATTAATCCTTTCCAAATGAACATATGCAATAAAAATGGAATTAACACCTGTGCAGATAAAATACTTCTGCTCCCTTACGTGGTGATGCTCGTATTGCATTTTCAGTTGTTTCTAATAAGATTCCTGATAGCTCTGAAAACATGACATCATCCCTGTAATGGTGCAAAGAATTGCAAGTTACACAAGGCTTTACTTCTTGATCTTGTGGCATTGTTTTGTAGATAATTTTCCCTGTTAATAACAAATAGGATTCAGGAACCTTCTGATCTGCAGGAGACTGGAACATTTTTTTAAAGGGGCAAAAGAAGTATCTAGTACCCATTTTTCATGACAACGTGTTCAAAAGTAACCTCAGTGGAAATGAGAAGAAGGAGATGTAGAGAGAAGTGGCTCAGAAACGGTGTTCAACAGGGCAGGGAGGGAAAGTGGGCTGTGAAGACCTCGTAAGTGAGTAACAGCAGTTCACATCTAAACAAACAAGTTCTTTTAATAGCTCTGCAATTTGAGCATTCAAATGAATATAATTTTATCCTGGGTAATATCAACATCTAAAGATCAACGCAATAATGGGATTTTATGTAAGTTTTAGACTTCTGGTCCCTGAACATTTTATATCTAAACAAGGCATATTTTAGTTTTCTCCGCTATTTTGTTTTTATTTGGTAGGAATGTCAGTCAGTCCCAAGGCTTTTTTTTTTCCCCCCTTCTTCACCTTCTTGAAGACAGGTTTATGCTGAGAACCATCCTCCGGATTTTTTCTTCATTCTTTAAAATATTAGCCTTTACAGCACAGATCTTGTCTTGCTGGTCTTTAATCAACTGCTCCAGTTCAGCCAGATCAGCTTTTAATGGTTCTACAGCGCTGTCTGTGATGCTGAAAGAGACACAAAGAGCGTAATGTTATCGGAAATATTATCCTGCTTTGGGTTACTTAAGCCTCCAAGAAAGTACATTCAATACTTGAAAGTTCACAAAGATTTTAAGTTGTGCCCACCCTTCCTGAAAGAAAGTTTAGAATAAGAAGCACAAAGGCAAAGCTAACAACATGGACAGAGAAGAGTATTGTTCAAGAGAGATCACCCACAATTCAACAGTAAAGTCACTTCTTGGTTAACCTAGTTTTTCTCCTAAAATCCTGATTTCTGCTAAAATTCTGCTAAAAACTGCTTTGCAGTTATTTCACCCCACACTCTGCATAAGTCAAGCACGTCTTTCATTTTACCCGGCCAAAAGCTGCAACCACCTGGCCCAGGGATGAAGCAGCACCTGACTCTGTGGGACATAACAAGGACCAGAGAAGTTGTGGATGCCCCATCTTTGGAAGTGTTCAAAGTCAGGTTGGATGGGCAAGATGTCCCTGCGCATGGCAGAAGGGTTGGACTAGATGATCTTTAAAGGTCCCTTCCAACCCAAACCATTCTATGATTTTACGGACACCCACCTTTTACAGGGGCCCCTGGGGCCAACCATGATATACATGGTAACAGCCATCCCTGTAGGCCTTACCACAAGAGCTTAAATGAGAGAACCACGTGGCAGAGAGGGACAACTACAACTGCTGTGGAGGTTGCTGGCCTGCTACCAGCTATTTCCTATGATAAACCAGCAAGACAGCAGTGAGACACCAGCAGCTGCCAGCAGCACCAAGCTACAGCAGGTAGACGTCTGAGAAGAGGCAAGGTATATGAAAACTGACCCATCACTAGCTGCTGACAAGGGCAGGCAATCCCACACTAACAGGAAATTTAATAAATCCTATGCTAATAAACCACAAGTACACTGACACATCTTAAGTGAATGGGGCTGTTTGGCTTTAAAACAAATGTGCCCCTTTCTGTAATGCTTTGCGGATCTTCAGGAACGCTGAACAGCCAGGGAAATGACAGACTGAACTAGCCTGCTGTCATTCTGAATTACCCAGCCGCTTTGAGGACTCATTAGCTAAAGTCCGCATCTCAAAATCATTTAGTTTTCCCCTCCTCTCTACCACATTAGCATAAATCACAAAAAGCATCACTAGAAATTGCACTAACATTTCCCCAATGGGATCCTTCAATTGTCTTTCACAGAAGCAAAGAAAGCAAAGACATGCATCCAAATTCGAGTACATATGGGAAGCATTGTCTTCTTCATGCCTGATACTCTAATTCTTTCCTGAAGGGTTGGACATGCCTTAGCACTACACTGATCTGATTAGGATCTCATATGAAACCTTGTCAAGTGCTGCGGCAGTCTTAGCGCGTGAAAGGCAACTGAGCGGCTCTGCTGAGGGGATGCTAGCCTGCCTGCAGTCTTGCACAAAAGAGCTGGCCATTGTAAAGCTTGGTTTGACATATATCTGCAAACAAAATCAGCTGGGCAGTTCCTTCTTCCCACTCCCTCTCTCTGTCCTGCACCAATATCAAGGAGACTGTTTTGTCCTCAGCACACTTTGCCTGGGAACTCAGGGGACATATGAGTCCAGTGAAGCACGTACAGTCACTGTGCTGGGAAACCAGACGAAGTATAAATGAGTTGTTTGGCAAAGCCAAAGTGGATCCACTGAGTAAGCATATGCCTGGAGAAAGGCCTGAGACTTGCTCCCTGTCGCTAGGTGTGGTGCAAAGGCGAATGAGTCAATGCCTCAGTTTCTCCAACCGTAAAATAAAGCCAAACACCATTTCCTTTCTCTTTGCAGGGGCGGTGCATTCTGAGGCCAACCAGAGTTTTAAAGCCTGTCAAGGTTCTGGGATAGAAGGTGCTATGTAAGTGCAAGGAATTAACATCATTACACTTTATATGTGAACCAAAGCCCTAATTCCCACTCCAGCCAGTGGACTAAGCCAGCAGCTGTAAATTTCCAACATTTAACACATTGCTACCTACCTAGATAGGACTTAGCTAGGAATACCATGCATACTTGCTTCTGCATGAATGAAGCATGTGGATTCAGGGAGCAGCAAATCTATATAGGCTGATTGTGAATCAAGAAGATCAATATCTAGCTCATGTTTAAGATCAGAGGACACACAACTGGAAGGGAAGTTCTGTTTTCAAGGAGCATAAAGACACATTGGTGAGACAAGTAAGGCCAAAGAAACTGTTTCTAGGCTTGACCTCCTTGTTTCTATTATGCATACCACCTTCACTCTCCTGGCTTTCCAATGTTGTTTTTTAACCCTGCACAGATGACAACAACTGTTATTAACACCCCTGCAGAACACACTGAATTCAATGGCACAAAGAGAGCAGGTTGTGATTTAGGAATCTACTCCTAGTCCCAATTCAAAATCTACTTTGTTTACTAAGTTCTTCCCCCATTGCTCCTTATATATTTGTGAGAAGAAGAAAACAAAACATCAAGCCCTTTCACCTCACATAAACGTTTGCTTCTCTGCTGTCATTTACATCATATGAAATTGAGCTGAAAAGACCTTAAGACTTTAGCACTTCAAAAAACAATTCAGACTGCAAAAAAAATCCCAAACCCACAAAAATGACTGATGACAAATTTTCTTTGAAAAGTGAGCAAAACTCTCCCCTCTCCTAAAAACAGAAATCTGTCTCGAGAGATAAATCAAACTTTCCCTGACCACACTCACCTTTGCTCTTTCTGTAGAGCTTCTGCATGCTGTTTGTTCTCATGCCGCCACATCTGCAACTCGTTCTTCATGGCATCCATGTCTTCTTGAATGTAATCCATGATCCTGCCAAGTGTAAGGGCACTCTGGCACAGAGTCTGAATAGAGACCTGAAACTTCTCAATTTCTTTGGCTACCAAGTCTCTCTCCTTCTTCCTAGCTGCTTCCGATACAAAGGGCTTCTCCTAATAGAAAGGATGAAGAAGGAAAGCATCAAAACTAGGAAAAGTGTTTGTTGTACATGAGGTATTGAATGAAGAATGTTTTAGAGACTTCTAACTGTGAAGTATCTGGAGAAATGTTAATGACAGTCTGCAATGAAAGAGAAGAAACGAAGCAATAGTCTAGAAGTAGATAAGCATGCCATATTTCAGTCACCACTGCTACAGAGGACAGCTACAAAACCATGCAACAGAATCAGCAATATTAAATTGCTTTTCAGATCACAAGTGAACAAAAGTAAAATTAGTATTTGATCCCATAAATGATCTCAGTGATGTTCTCATTCCCGACATGATCTTTCCCGAGCACTGGGTGTAGGGGAGGGAAACCTCCTTCACATTCAGTCATGGTTTACTTAAACCTATTTCTATATATGGAAAGGGAAATTTCTGTGGCTTAATGTGGCATCATTGAACAGAAGCTCTCAACACTTTTGTCATCAATCTTCTGTTGCCACTGGCTGCCAACGCGTTCACTCTGTAAATCACACATCCATCCATCCTCCCCCCGCGCACTCTATGGGGCAAGGCTGGACTGTCACAGTGTCACTCTAGAGCCCTGCACCAGGACGTGGAGGATTGGCATATACTCAATACTGCTGCAAGTCACAGTGCATAACGACACTGAAAAAAAGGTCATGTTAAACTCTGGAGGCAGATGATTATGAAATCTGAAAGGCAGCAATTTGGAGAAGCAGAAGCATCCCCGCTCATGATGTTACAGGCTACCGCACGTTAAATGTTCATTGGACCTGCTTGCCACAGTGTTTTGCTGCTACTTGGGAGCTACAGTAGATGCTGAAGGCCACAGCCTCCTCCTAGTTCTCTATATCAGTCCCTTCAAGATGCTTCTCTCCCTCCACTGTCTGTATCTGGATTTTCAGCTCCTAATGCTCGTCCTAATAATAGCACTTCACGCTGTACAGCTAAAATAGACAGCAGTTATTCCGTGCATTGTACTCCTGTTAACAGTGGTTGTAAAATCATGCAGGCTGCAGATGTGGCCTCAATAAACTCCACTACTCAAAAATAATTTGGTCTTGTGCACACTTCCCTCATGTGCAGCCAGCGGAGTCTCTGTGGTCAATCTCCTGAAGCCTCCTAGCTTACTGCAAGTTGAATACAGAGAAAGCATTTGCTAAAGCGGCAAAGTCACGAAGAGCAAAAGGATGCCATAAAAAGAGCAAAGTGATGCCACATTACTAACACACTGTAATAATCTTATTCCAGGAAAGCCTTCCCTGAAAACAACAATCACCATTAAAGAAAAGTCCACTGGGTTTTCTTCTCCCCCATCAAGAAAAACAACCTAATTTTTCTTTCTTTCCAAGAGCCCTACAGGTCGAATTCCCAAACCGAGTTTTTCTTTAAGACACACAAAGCTTTAAGTGAAGTTTACTTAAAGTAATTTCAGTCATTTAACGTATGCCAGAAAACTAGAAAGGTCTTTCTCTACCACCCCAACCACAGGATCAACCAATTCCTAAGCACAGTTCCTAGCGGCTATATAAACAGAGGTGGCAGTGTGCTTCTCTCTCATGCTGGGACACCAAATCTACCACGCTGTCCCCTCCTGCCCTCCTACCCAATTGGCCTGTCTTCCTGTGTGAGCTGTGGACTGTTTGTTCAGCTGTGTTTGGAGGCAGCAGGGACTACAGCCAAACACATTTCAGCAGCCCTTGGCTTACTGACGAACTCAGATATATATATAGATAGATAGAGAGATATATATATTAGAAAAATACTTCTAAAGATTTGAAGGCTAAGATTTACTTATGTCTGATGCTTGTGTTTTACCACACACGCGGCACATTAAAACTGTGGGACTTCTGAGTTTACTGCAATTTTATAATGTTAAAGTTGTTTAATTAGGAACTGGGCTGAAGTGACAAATGCTGCTGAACTTGTGACCTTTGCTTCCTAAGTCAATTCGTGAGTGCTGGCTAAACTGTTAAAAATAACACTCATCTTAATTCTTTCTCACTCGACCCGTACCTCTCTCACAGAAGCAGGTGTTTCATTATACTACATTACATAAAACACGTTATTTAGATACTTTCTGGAGCCATCCATGTGTTTGCTATCCTTTACGACGCAAAGATGAAAGCGCTGCTTCTTGACCCGTTTTGTCCCCCGAGAGCTGGTGAGCACCCCCATTCCTAGCACAGCTGCTTAGGGTTGAGCAGATCTTCTCCCCTGGGTCTCCTCCTTGGCCAACCTCTGAGCACAATGGCCAACGGTGTTGCCATCAGTGTCATCCAGCTTCTCTCCCTGTTGATCTTGCAGATCCCCAGAGAAGAGAGCTTTTGCCCGAGTACCCCAGAAGGCACAGATCACAGGACTGGGTCCTGCACACCAGCCATTTACTAGGGCTCAGCACACATCTCAGGCTGACAAGAGTTTCTCTCCTGGAAATACTTTTTCGCCCTGCTGCCTTGCTGCAGCTAGTAAAGATGTATGAACAGATCTGCACTCTCAGTGTTTCAAACCCCTTTGCTCTCTATTGTAACTCTGTTTTCCTAGTCCTTGCTCCATGTTGTGCTCCACCAAAGCCATAGGAAAGGCTTAATCCATGGCACCATACTTTCCACATGTAATTGGGAAGTTACCTATAAAGACAATCACCTTCACTTCAGCAGCAGAGCAGAGTTGTATCAGATCCAACAGCTTCCCAGGAAGAAGTCCCATTGCTCTGTTTTTCCTCTCCTCCTATGTGCACCAAATCCTTACCACTTCCCCCCCCACCATCCATTATAAGAAGCCACAGCCAAGAGAGAAGAAATTTGTTTCAAATACAATTATCTCAGTAGCAAGAAGACTCAGCCAGTCCATTATCTGAGGATATAGTTGGGTGTGTGAAAACCTGAAGAGTGCTTCATTTTTATTTTCCAAATGCTGAGTTCTATGTTTTACATTCCTGTAATGCTGGCGTGACCTCCCTGATACCTTGACAGTCCAAGCAGCCACACTTATCAACACCAGCAAGTATGGTATAAAAATAAAAAATAAAAAAGAAGTGAAAATCCCACAATTCAGTAAACAAGCAAACCAGAATTGTATACTTTAAAACATAGATCCAGCTAACAATTTGAAATATTCCATGGTAAAATACACAGCTGCTTCAAAAGCTCAAGTGGAAATAAAGCACCATGGAATATTTTCTATTAATCAGGAAGATGCCCTTAAAGTGTATTAGTAAATATCCAAAAGTAATTTAAGTGTCCCTGTAACTCCAGCATACTCTTTGTGTAGTTCAATTCTTCAAAACTGACATAAAAAGGACAAAATATTATCCCATCCAAAGTCATTTCAAGTACTGAAACATACTACCACTAAAAATCTATTAAATAGTATTTAGACTTAAACAGGTACATCAACAGCCTTGTTAAAAAACCCCGTGTCTTTGAAACACATACTATATATCTAAGTGGTGTAAGAACATGCAAGAGTTTTTTAGTATATCTCTCTTTAAAAGAGAAGCACTTAAATTTCAAGCTCTCAAGAAAAATTTCCCAACACCTGAAGGTGCAGTAGCTCAGCTGGCACATTGCTGTCCCTCCTCACATGAGCTCAAAAATAACCATCAATCCTTTCTTTCATTTCACTAACACTTGTCCTACCAAGATGCCATGTTACATTTCCTGCAGTCTACAGAATGCTGAGCTCAGGACAGAGAATTATCACCATGAAGCACTCAAGCTTTGCCAGCTATTGCTGATTATAAGTAATTAAGGTGGGGGAGGGAAGCATACTGTCTGTTCTCAGTCTCATAGTTACAGTTATGGGTTAAAACCTACGTGGGACACTCTTCTAAATCACTAAGAATTATGGCAGATGCCTTATTACAACAGGCAACATGGGTGGTAAGACTCCTGAATGCCACCTTTACTCATTTTGCACAAACATGTAACTGGATATATTCAGTTTTAAGAAAAATGCCAGAATCAGAATTGTTCCAGTCTATTTAATTAGGCCATACACCTCAATGAACTCTCCTTTCACAAAAGCCCAAGAATCAATAAATTATCCTCATATAAAAGCCTATATCGCTTCTGTAGGCCCAACAGGCTTCCTTTCCTTCGTGTTTTTCATAAGGCACCAAGATAAATGT
Organism: Platalea leucorodia; assembly: GCF_965183815.1. Classification (NCBI taxonomy): domain Eukaryota; kingdom Metazoa; phylum Chordata; class Aves; order Pelecaniformes; family Threskiornithidae; genus Platalea; species Platalea leucorodia. Next base: position 60,128,190 of record NC_138827.1, read on the forward strand.
TTATTTTGGATTCCTGGGAAAAAGTCTGCCTTTCCCATTACCTCAATGTGAACAGAACACAACGTGGACTCGGATGCAGGGACCTGAGAAATTAAAAAACAGGAATTTTCTTTTTCTTCAATGAAAGGGAAATTATCAACAGGGCTCCAGAACCCACCAGAATTTACTTGTGTTTAATTTACCCTCACTAAAGCAATCAGTATAAATATTGCAGCGTGCACAGCTACATAAAATGGATTATTCACAAGACATCCATTTCCGATAGCTGGGCTGTTGGGGGCATTTGAAGTGCCTGACATCTACTAAGCTAAAGAGGTGATATTTTTTTCCCCACTGTTAGAAAAGTTTATTTCTAGAAACAGTATTTGCTTACTTTTATATAGCTTCTCCTTTGTTTCCATTTTTTAAATTAACAATTTTTAAATATGAATCAAATTAGAACAAACATCCATCAAGCACTTAATAGTTTCTACAGCCTCTTTTAACTATTGTATTATGTCCCATTATGAAAACAGACCCAAGTAATCATAGTTTTATTGAGCTATACCATTTCCCCCCTACCTCTTTCTATAGGACAGGACAAACTTCATTTTGGACAAGTAATTTTGATACATTCAATGCAAAAACAACAAGGTGGGTTTTTTTATTGTACAAAATGTTTTTTGATCATAAAGGGTGTTTTCTTTTCCTGGTTTTTACAGAGTCTGCATTTTAAGTAGATTGTAACTATCCACTAGGGATCACCATAAGAAACTCTTTCACAGAAACACAGGCAAAACAGTAAATGTTAAATCATTTCGAATGAACAGGATGCTTTTTCTGCTTATGCCAGGTACCGAGTTCAGTAACAGGCCACAGAATCAGAGACACAATGTTCTTTACCATTAGATGTCCCAGAGTTAGTCTGACCTGTTTCTGAGTTGGAAGGCACCAGAAGAAAATAAAAGGACAACTCTTTAAAAGGGGCTTTTTCCCTTTTTTTTTTTTGGGGGGGTGGGTGGGTGGTGGTGGTTTTTTACCCCCAGTTCACATTTGATACCTCTAAAAAGAGCTGGACTTTTCAGATGTACATAAACACCCCCTCTCAGCCCCCAGAGCGAGTCTGCCTTACTTCACATTCAGTCGTGTTGGGGAGAAGTCAGTTCCTCATGTACTTGGTGCAGTATCCAGCACGCTAAGCAGAATCCTATGAGTCTGACCACACGCATGCCAAGAGACAACTCTAGCGGTAATTAACGATAGCAGATAGTATTAATTCAACCATAATGGCATATTGGGTGCCAGTCCTGCCCAGCTTTCCTTTTCTGCTCACACTGCTGAAACTCTGGGTCCATGACCTCCTTCTCTTGAAACAGCAGCCTCTTCCCTGTTCAAAAAGAATTTGCAATAGACATGTTCTTTGTGTTAACCAACTGCTTTCACACCAGTCTATGCCCCAGAAGAATATCCCAGCCAAATCCATTGATAAGCTTCTTGAAATATGTGAAAGTCACCTGTACTGTGTCCTACAACACACTGCTGCTACACAGCTGATGCACTGCCTCCTCTCCTAGAGATGGAAATCACAGCTGTCTCACTGCACTTTTATATATCCTTTCTGTTTAAAATATCCATCTGCTGTCTTATGTTGTATTTATGCTGTACCCACAGGAGAGAACATTTTGTGTTTTTGTGTGCAAAGGCCACAGCAAAGGAGCCATCATACCAGGAATATCACAAGAGTGACACAAATTCTGTTCCTGTGTTCACAGCTTGTAACACAATTACTTGGGGACCACAGTTTTTTTTTTCTGAGAGTTGGTAGTAGTGTAACAAGGACACTCAAGCATACGCTCACTCCATTTAAGCTCCTATGGTGCTTGTCCATAACCAGACTGCTGGGTATAGTTCTTATGTTTTAGGAAATGCATGTTTGCACCAAAAAATTCTCACTGCAGCTTTACTCCGATCACTGCGTTAACGTCACATCATCATGAACAGAGCTGTCACACAAAGATGAAAGCCCTTCTGCAGGTAACTCCTCTTAAATTTTACTGTCAGCATTTCTTATGACATATTAAGCTGGCAGGATGCTGAGAAGCTGTGGTCTTGAATGGTGAGCCTCTTCAAAATACTTAAATGGTGGGGCATATAAATACATCTGGTTAACATGACACGTTACTAATTGCACTGACTGGAGGGGACGCCCAGTGTTGTGCAGCTGATGGATTAATGTAAAAATCAATGACCTGAAGAACTTTAAACAAACAGAATCAGCAATGATTGTATTTGTTCTAAGCTTAGAAGTACATACTTAATTTATCACATTTGTAATTAAAGTTAATATTATCCAGGTGCTAAGCTATTTAATATCACTTGTTCCTAGCACAAACCTCAAAGCTGTTTCTTTTCTGAAGCTTGTGAACTGTATTTGGTAGTGCAAAGATGGGAATTCTGTGATCCCACTTGCTTAAACTATTTAATAACCTGCCTACATTTTCCACACATCAAATAAATGAAGTGGAACACAAAATGTAACATCTGTTTCTTCCTCTGCTTAACATTAGAGGGTTAGATTCTAAACAAATACATTTAGGAAGTCTTTTTAGGAATTTGTTAGGCTGAACACAGCTAATCAAGGCAGCAAAAATCTTGTGTATTTCCAGAATGACCTCTTTGTTTGACCTGAAAATTGTGTATATTATTTTAAGTTTCTGCACATGCAAAACCTAGATGATTAAAGTCCCAGTCTTCTTTTCTTTCCTCTTCTTTTTCTTTATTAAAACTTCTTAAAAAGCAAATGCATGTTTGGGAAATGCAGCACATAAAAGGTTTCAGAGGAATGCTTTTAATGCAAATAAATGCTCCTCAGTAATCAGCAGTTAGAAGTAAAGGTGTGAAACATGCCCAAGAGTGCACCAGTGTAACATTTGGATTAAGTATTAATTCACCAACCTCACCTAATTTCTAGTTGATTAATCCACAATAAATCAGGTAGATCCATTGATCATTTTTTTGCTGAATATTGGACTTAATAAAGTATTAGCCAAACGTTCCAGCACTCAGACTACAAACATATTTTTTTCTCCCTTCATTTTCCCAATTGGCAGAAGAACAAGGCTTTAAACACTAATGAATATAACTGGAAAAATATTTCATTTATTTTGTATGTATTGAATAGTTTAACAAAACGAGGGAAGATGAACATTCTTACTGACAGACACAAGGAAAACCTTCATTTCATCAGACGTAATTTCCCAAAGCAAGTATTCTTTCAAATTTTCACTGGACTTTTGGTTACCTTACTCCAAAATACAGAAGTACAATTACATTTTACTCTCCACTGCGTAATACATTTTGGAATACAGTTGCATACTGATGTAGAAGATATTTCTTCTGGAGAGTTTGATGGAAAACAAATTAAATAGAAGAGCTGACAGTCTGGGGAGAAATGGTCAAATCCCAGACTGATGCTGCTTCCCAGCAGACTGCAGAGCTAGACCTGGCACAAAACCTACGACCATTTGAACACAGCACACTGGCCAGACTTCATTGACCCATTCTCGCAGTCCCATCAACATAACAGGACGTGGTTCCACTTGCCTGCCTAGACCACTTGGCAGGAATAAACCACTTGAAACTCTTCCTTCTTTTTAATTACTTTTGCTGCCTCTCTCCAAAAAGATTCCACAGACCAGTAACTATTCCTCCCAAAATTGCTGGTCTGCAGTCTCGCAAGAATAAATCTTGCTACTGCCTTCCTCATGATGTTCGGAACATCCCTCAGACGTGAGACATGCTCATGATGCTAGTGCCACACGAGCATGCAAGACCCCCACCTGCTAACCTCTGCATATCTGGTCCCTGAAATGTTCCCAGAGGCAACGCCACGTTGGAAATGTATTTTTCACTTTTACTGTCTCCTGCGTCACAGTGTCTCTGTCCTCTAAAATAAATTCCCAGGATTCAGTAATGTCTCCAGCTCATGTTTTCTGAACTACATCTCTTAAGTCCCAGTCACTAACTCTGAGCATTTTTAATCATCTTTTCCATTGATTTTTTCATCTGCTGTCAGGAAAACTACACTACTCCTCTCTGGATCACAATGACTTCAACAACATAATTTGAAAAGCAGTAGCAGCAAAGAAACCTAGTGCAGTAGCAGCCAGCTGCTTGGATATGAGATCAGATGATATTCCAGCAGCTTAGCGTTGTATGCAAGTTTTCACATGATGGACTAGGAAGTCAGCACGTTTTTTTCCAGAATTAGTTGTCTATTATCAGCACTGCTAACACAGATCAGTGCTTCAAAAGATGCAACAAAAGACAAACAAGGACTGAATGAATGTTTTAGAGACTGAAAACGGGCAATGGGACTAAATGGTTATTGTAGAAGGACACAATTGTTCACGTGCATTTAAAAAAAAAATCTAAGGGGTTAAAAGAGAATCGTTTTAGTTAGTTACTCTTATTCAGAAAAAAAACCCAGAAAATTTAGCACAAACACCAGAGGAAGCTTCCTGAGCATGAAATCCATGCACTTTTGTAAACCCTCCCCCATTGTCCCTCTCTACGTCCAGTGCTTAAGTCGACAGGACACAAGACCAAACAGTACAGCCTACAGCACAATTATGTACTGTCAGAAGACATTATTAAATGAACTACTGCCAAAACTTAGTCTCGAGACTGATGATTCAACAGCACCACCTAGTTATAAAACCAGGAACAGGAACAGCTGTATCTCTTGTTCTTGCAAGTGCCAGCTCAATATGCACTCCAGTAACGAGCTTTAGAGCTACTGCGTAAACAGAGCAATATCAACTTTTACCCCTTCTTTTCTCCAAACAGTTATATAAAGACAGAACTTATTCAAGCAGGCAAATTTTCACATCAGACATATTCATTAGAAATAGCCAACAGTGTTTCAATTATCAGTACACAGACGCTACAAGCTGCACATTTATAATAAATGGTATGTGATTCAGCAACTTGGATAAAGCTTTAACTACTCCTAACAGGTTATGAGCAGGAAACTAAAGGTGTTTTCCTGTTTTAAGGAGGATTAACTTTCTTCATTAACCTCAGCCCTTGCAATACATGAAAGGAATTTTCTTCCAGCCAAGCGGGCCTGGATCTCAGACAGCCCCAAACTTCAGATCGGAAGATACTCCCCCAAGGGTCTGATCTGCCTTCCCAACTTTCTCAACTTGCTAGGGAAGAAATGAAAAGGCTGGTCTGTGTGGCAGCATAGCCCATTACCACTGGACACAAAAGCATATGGGAGTATCTCTGTTTAAGAGGAGAGAATTGTTGATTTTACCCTCCCAAAATTCCAATCCTAAAAGTTAACACTGTGTCACTTTTGCTGCAGATTGTACAGGTGATTATAAAGTTATAAAGGTTCTAGATAAGACCAGGTTTTTAAAACAGTCTACTGTCTACCATGGTTTTAGTAATTTTTTAGACATTTTTTTTTCTGCTGTACACTTTGCTCATAACCTATCATAGTATCATTACTCATTGCCAAATTACTATAGCTGATAAAGCCAAAAGAGGCAGTCAAGTGGTCAAGACTTCAAAAGTCACTACTGATTGCAGACAGCTATTTGAAAGAGCTTGATGCTCTGTGAAAAGCTGGACCCTTAAGGCCTGAGTTGCAGCATCTTAAAATGGTATGCCAAACTATAGATCATTCCTGAAAAGTAATAGGTAGTAAAAACCTACAATACTGAACTAACATTAAAAAAAAATGAGAAGATGTGATTGGAATTGAAGATTTAAGAGTTCATGAAAAGCACTCGCCTTTCCAAAACATTACATACCTGTCTGTATTTTTATAACAGCACTCTGCACTGCATTCCTCAGTGCCTCCTCACCAGCACATCAAACTAGATCAGTGATTTAGAAACTTTCCAAAGGGCCAATGGATCAGAAAAGTCCATCTAAATGCTCTGCCTTTTGCTGCTTCTTGTAAAATGAGCTTTGCAAGGCTGAAAAAGCAAGAGCTCTTCAGTTTTAACAGGAAGACACTGAAATCACAGAGGTTCAGGTTTTTGCTTTTGGTTTGTGATCACTGCTAGACCCTTTCTAGACCCTTTATAAGCTATCAAAACAAAAAAAAACCCCACCGACAAAAAAAAAAAAGCAACAACAAAAACGACTTTCCCTTTTCCCAACTACTGATTACGGAAAAAATCAAATCAAATCAAATCAAATCAAATCAAATCACTTCATAGATTCAGACCTGAATGCCGGGGTATGCTAGGACATTACTAGGCAAACATTTGGTGATAGGAAAATGCTTTATATGGTTAACTGCATCAGAGATCCCATTTTTTTTTAGACAATTATAATGATTGCTCAGCAATAGGATACTGCTCTTCAAATGCCCAGAGGACAGCTAAGATTGAAACAATAACGGTGCAGCTGTACAAATGCACAGTGTGCCCTACTACATCTAGGGCAAGGCTGAAATCAGCAGACTTTGTTCTGGAAAACAAAAGAATAGGCTAAAGAAGGCTCCCTGAAAAATTGTACTGAAATACTGAAAAAAAACCCCAAACCACAAAAATTAAAAGGTGAGAAAGAGAGAGCACTACACAGACAAGGTAACAATATCTGACAGACTAATAGAGAAAAAAAGCAGCATAACACATCAAGAAGGAAAGCTTGATCATAAATGGGAAAAACACATTTAAGGCAGAGAAAAAGGTCACAATGACAGTATTTAGTATTCACAGTTCTTTGAAGACCATTACCATCTTACCCTCTCTGTCGTCTTTGATGATTTCTGTGATGCCTCATAATCTTTCTTTGTTTCTAGGATTCTTTTTACAAGCCCACCTGTTGAAAAATCAGTATATTTCGCAGCATTGTTGGCACTAAAATGTTATTTGAAACATTCAGATAATAAAATCAAATCCAACTCCTTAATTTTTTTTTATTAAAACAATTTTTAGAACAACATGAACAGCATTCTATCATGTATTTTAATTACTGAGATACAAGGTATTTGTTATTTGATCTATTTTCTCCAGTGTCCTCTAAATCAAACTGTATCATCAGTATCATTTACTGAATGACTCTTAGTACAGAACCAAATCCTTAAGCTGTATTAACACAAAGGCTTTTCCTTTGCACCCCTCTTTTGGAAGAATTCAAGAACTGCACATGATAGGTACACAGATAGATACATATTTTCCTTTGCTAGGAATTTTTGGATGCAGATAAGTATATCTGCCTAAATCACATCCAGTGTAACCATAATGTAAGCCCCTGAATCAGAGATCTGAGATTATGAGTAAGCATAAACATTGTTAAGAACCAGTCCACCAATTTTCCTAAAAGCTTTTCTATAACTTGCCTTGAACAGCCAATACCATCTCGTATCTCAGAGCTGGCAAGCTGTACCTGACACTCAAAGAAACATTAATTTATGACTTTTATGCAGAATTTTAAATCCTGCTGACATTAAAAATGTATAGAAAATCTGTACTTAACATCAGTTGCAAATCCAGCTGCTCAACTAAACAAGACTGCATTTGATAAATAATTTCTGTTTTTCTTCCAGAAGTTGCAAGCTCCTACCCTCAGGAGATATTTTGCTGCTTTATTCAGCATTTTAAGTGTTCCGCATTTGGTTTAAACCGGTGGTTTTATTCTACATATGCATAAATATATGTAAAAGCAAACATACCATGCTTTTCATCCTCAACCAGCTCCACTTCTGGCTCCTACACATGCAGGAAGAAAGCTTTAGTTGCAATAAGTTGGCATTGCTATAATATACAACTATTCAAAAGTATTCAGCTAGAAGATACTTAAACAAGTAAGTTACAAACAAAGTATTGAAAAAGGTTCTATAATTTGCAACATGAACAGACCATTTCCATCTCTGGCATTTCTGGCAGTGGCAGTGATGCCTCCACCACAAACTGGTCATCATCATCATCAGAAGTCTGCTGGTCTATGATCACATTTGAGACCATTTTACCACTACCACTCCTGAAAGAGACACAATGAAAACGAAAAACTATTAAGATCTGTCCAAACCTATTAAGATCTATCCAGAATAGAAGAGACAGCAGTTCCCTCTCTTCCCTCCATAAAATAAAGCAGCACCAGTTAAAAGCACATCAAATTCTGTCATTTCCATTCACTGCCCAACTCTGAAAACAGTTAACCATCCTTTTCTTGCAAAAGGACGTATATTTTCCTTCTAAACCCACTACTTCAGTGACTGGCACTTATCAGAGATCAATTAAGCCATTTTGTCTGTAGTTTCAAATGGCTCTTTCAGCCTTTTTTGCTGAAAAAACCACTGCATGTTTTACAGATTGCTTCTAGTGGTAGTTTAAATTAATGTTCTAGGGTTATCTGTTTCAGAGTTCCCAAAGGCAAAAAAATTAAATCTTATTTTTGAACTTCCAGATGTGACTACCAACCATAACTTTTAGATAATGCACTGGATTTGCAGAAACAATAAAACAAATAAAGCAGGCTTGGATTTTCCAGTCTGAGTCAATGAGCAGCGGGATGATCCATCCTAAAGCTGTTGAGCAGCAGGTGAGGCACAGAAGATGTGAGAATACTGTGGCACAAGAGCTAGAAACATCTGCTCTGCATCTCCCACATTCCTTACCTTTCTGGAAGTAAGACCTCTGTGCTTTCTTGACGTTTTACTCGGGGCGGTGCTGGTCTTGCACTGCTAGGACGGGGAATGCGTCTGCAATAACAAAGAGGCTTTTTCATTTACACTATAAAAGGAAGCCTCACATGTCCTCCAAAGGAACAGACATGTACACACACGTGAGCTGAGTAAATTAGCCAATGCATAACAACACTGAAAACATCCCCAGTGTACAATCCAATATCGCAATACTTGCTATCGTAGTAGGAGTCTAGGAAAATCTAGAAAATGTGTCCTAAAACAAAAAACTATGATTCTGTGTAAAACCACCTCTCGCGTTGTCTCACTAAAAAACAACCTGTATACAACACCGTTATTTACGATTAACAACAAATTTAGCATTAACAACACACACTGCAACGTAAATAGAAAAAAAAAAATTCACAAGTGATGCAATTCCACAAGCCTTTGCTGGGCAAAGAAAAAGTAAATTGGCATTTAAAAGGCAAGTTCATCTTATCCGTAAAACCATGCTTATGAAAGTCATGTATGTAATGCAATGTTGTTCTCATTAGACTCTCCATACATCCCTCATATTTTAATAACATTATATTGAAGCACTTCATGGATTAAGAAAATAAGTCCAAAACACTTCACAATGTTAAAGTTTTCTTTATAGAAGGACATGAAAGTGAATAAAGGGAACCATACGTGGGATAATATTTATTATTTGGTACCACTTGCAGAAACATACTGCTCCAAGTTTCATTGCTGTTTTCAAATGGACTGTATTGCCTCCAGACACATCATAGTTTGATTCAAACCGAATAAAGGATAGAAACAAACCTTTGAATGGGGTGAGGTGGAAGATCATTAGGTACTTCACCATTTTCAGATACTGCAGGCTTTTCAGGAGGCACGTTCTCTGCTTCTCCTTCTATTAAATGAAACAAACATACAATTTTGGCTTAGCTGGCAATGCAAATCTAACTTTTCTTACAACAGTATTTTGAATCTTATCAGCACTATACTTGAATGTGTGCTCACGAAATACATCACATGACAAAACTTGTTAAATTCGAAATAAAATTCTATAAGCTTATATAAAAGTTAAATATCTTGTGAACTTCCAGTTTTTAAACATCTCAGAACATTCACAATTCAAAAGGGACACTGAAAAAACATTTAAACTTTCTTCATTTTTTTATTTGTTTCTTAATATTGTGAAATTCCCTCATCGGTGAAAATGACATCATCTCACTCAAGTCTTCCACAGTTGCATGGTAACATTTGCAATATTTCAAGTTGCTCATTATACAAAATCATAAGAGGAAAAAACGCATTAAAAAAACCCTATATTCTCTATGCTGTTGTTTTGTTTTTGTTTTTTTTTTTTAATCTTTCTTTTGTTTACTTTAACTTCTTATTTTTCTCTACTGGTATTCTTAGTTGACCCAGATTTGAGCAGGGGCTTGGACTGTCTGACCTCCATCTGTCTGTCCCTTTCAACATCAAGGATTCTATGATTTGAGGATGAGGGCTTCTTCTGTAATCCCACCATAGTTATGTTCTCCATAGGGTTGACTCCACTTGCAATTTAAATCAGACAGAACCAGTTTTACTGCTCCTTCCCAGTTGACAGGTTTCCCACTGTTGTGGCTTAACCCCAGTCGGCAACTAAGCACCACACAGACACTTGCTCACTCTCCCCCGCGCAGTAGGATGGGGGAGAGAATCGGAAAAAAAAGTAAAACCCGTGGGTTGAGATAAAGACAGTTTAATAGGACAGCAGAGGAAGAAATAATAATAATAATAATAATAATAATAGTAGTAGTAGTAGTAGTAGTAGTAGTAGTAGTAGTAGTAGTACTAGCAGCAGCAGCAGCAGAATATACAAAACAAGTGATGCACAATGCAATTGCTCGCTACCCACTGACCAATGCTCAGCCTATTCCTGAGCAGCAATCGCTGCCCCTGGCCAGCTCCCCCCAGTTCATATACTGAGCATGATGTCATATGGCATGGAGTAGCCCTTTGGCCAGTCTGGGTCAGCTGTCCTGGCTGTGCCCCCTCCCAACTTCTTCTGCCCCTGGCAGAGCATGGGAAGCCAGAAAGTCCTTGACTAGTGTAAGCACTACTTAGTAGCAACTAAAACATCAGTGTGTTAATCAACATTGTTCTCATCCTAAATCCAAAACACAGCACTATACCAGCTACTAGGAAGGAAATTAACTCTACCCCAGCCAAAACCTGGACACCCACCAAGTTACTCTGACCAGTCCAGTGCAGTTAACAGCATGAACCCACACCTGCCAAGCTCAGGTCAGACCATTCTCTATTAATAGCAGAGAAGATGATGGATGACAATCTAACTGTGCAGGATTATGGACATCATTCACCACTTTCTGCTTTAGCGTTTCTAAAAATAATTTTTGTAGGTAAAAAGCATTCAATGTTCTTGGATTCCATCTAGAAAGCTTGCTCAGATGAATAATCTGTCGGTAAGTATTTCTTCCATGTAATGGCACATGCAGAAAGGACTCCTCTAACACTACTGCCCACTTCAGTGTCCCTCTGCTCTGAAATCACCAAGAATGGCACCATTGAAAGAAAAAGGCCAAGGCAGCTGGGCTTTTATGCACCCAAATTTAGGCAAAGAAATGCAAGTATCTTTCCCAGAATCTACTGCATTCCACTTTCCTAATAGGTTTGTGCATATTCTTTGAGCAGCCATTTCACAGGTAGGACCTTCTCATTTAAAATTACTGAACAGTACATATGCTACATTTTTATACAGTGTATTAATTCTACATATGGTCCACTGGAGAACATAAGGAAGATAGGTAAATACACTTAACAACTGTAAGCACTATATTAAGTCTTCCCTCAGTCTTACTGGTACAGAACAACCACCATGCATCAACCAATCCTACGGTCGTTGGCACACAAGCTGGAGTGGTCCCTATGTTAAGACTGAGCCAGGCCCAAGTCAGAAAGCTGTGCACTGTTGCTGGCTGTACCACGAGCTTCCTATGCTTCCCTGGGTATCTAATTTAGCCTCCCTGCCTAATGGATGCAAGAGAGATTTCAAAATTCCCCTTCCACAGACCAAAAGGCATTTTCCCACATGATGGAGATCACAAAAGTACAGAGAAATAAAAAACAGAGGTCTACTCTTTAATAAAATATTTAATTTTGCACTAAGGCTCTGCTTGGAGCCTGCACGTGCAAGCACAGGAGCTGAAGCAGCCCACTGGTGACCGTGGGTACCCCAGGTAAGTCAGACTGAATGAAGAACTCTTTGGCAGCCTTTATGCAGACAAGCTTCAGGAGAGGCATGAGCATGTCCAGGATTTTTAATTCTTTGTGTGTTACATTCAGTCTGTTAATAGTACAGCTTCACTTCTTATACTGGAAAGCCATCACTGACCTTTGGCACAGCAGGTTTCTGCAGGTTTGTGGGAAGCACGTTCCCTTTCCTCTATATACACCCAGCTCCCAGCAAACAATGCCTGCAAGATCCACTATTTTTGTTTTCAAAGAAACAGATACCATTAAGCAAGGAGGGCAAGAAATTTAGCTTTTGGAACAATTATCGGCCATAGTCAAGGTCTCAGCTGATTTCTTGCTCTCACTACGTCGCAACATGCGTGACATAACAGCTGACATAACAGCTGCTCACGAGACAGAAAGTCAACAGTCGCAAGGAGTCCTGCAAGCATTCATTTACGCTGTGTGAAAAATGAGCATCTCTAAAATCTCACTTCCTTGGTTCATCCCAGCCCCACAGCACCAGTGGAGACGGAATGGTGATGGTATCACCGCGCACTGCTGTGGTACCTGCACAGAGCAAACTAAGAGATGCTTCAGGGACTTCCTATATACCACATTTCCAGATTCACTGTCTATTACTGGCCCAGTTATCCAATTACTTGAGGAAAGGTTTTGTGGATCACTTTCACTTTTAATACGAACAGAAGCCACAAACGCATCAAGTAACAGGAGGAGGGAAACAAAGTCATGTACTGACATTAAGAAAATGGAAAACGTACGTTTTATTAATCTGGTTGTTGCAATAACTACCTGTAATAGACCGCAAGAAGTTCCCCACAGGTTCTGCTTATTTTCAGGTTAGAACCCATAAAGTGCTCATAAACTGTTACTTTTTTTTTTTTTTTAAACACTTAACCCAAAGCACTAAGCACTTTCATAGATGGCTTTTTCCTATCCTTTTAAATAGAAACTACCTGGATAAAGTCTACTCAAAGCATTCAAACACAACTAAATTATGTTTTGTTACAGTTTAAAAATTCTTTATTACATAGCATAAAAGGAAAAAAAGCACTAAACTAGAGAAGTGCTTTATTTATAAAAAGCACTGTTTTTTCTATTAGAAGTTTTTAACTATCATTGGTGTGTTCAGTGCTGGTCTTTTCTTACTATAATGTTCCTGAGTCACTAGCAAATTCACCTGGACATAACAAATACATTGATTTTTCAGATAAGTTCTATAAATTCTTTAGTAATAATCTGACCAAGTTAGGCATGAAGCACACAATGAGAACTACAGCCAGCTTCTTACTTGGGAACTACTACCAGGGCCAGGAGAATAGGGACAAACACATTAGGGAGTGTTTCCAACAAACTCACACTTCTCTGCTAAAGACATCAATGTTCTGGTCACTAAGCAGAATGCACTCATCAGAAATGAAACTTTTTTTTAAAGTTAAAAGACATGGGAGGATCAAAATTTGTCTTGATAGAATATCTGAAGAGACGCTCCTGAAAGTTAAATGAGATGTGTAAAAGGTGAATTATATAAATCTGTACAACAGATTTGAGAGGCAAAGCCATGCCAATCTGCTTTGAACTAGGAAAGCCCAGGGACTGCTCACCCCTCAAAGTAAGTTTACACAGTCCAGCAATATAAAAATTAAAGGTCCAGAGGAAATTCAGAAGCAGTTCACAGAAGGCAAGTAGTGTAAGTAAGTACCCCCTAAACCCTTGAAAACCTTGTGAAAGAACTATCTTTCAGCTCTTCTCTGACTAATCTACTCCAAAGGTAGGTCTGGAGTTGCGGAAGGGCAGCGACTGTAATTTTCAAGCAGTTTCAACATCTTGCAAGGACTGTGATTTCTAGGATGCTTCAAAGGGCACTAGCAAACTAAGCAGTTTCCTAACCCTCCCACTACTGTAAACTGGCACTGCCACCAAATAAGTACTCCTGCCTTCACACTTCCCATTCCGTCCCATTAGCACATGCATTCACACACTGCCTGAAGAACTGAATCAGTGCAACTGGGTTTAAGACACTGCCCTCCCAGCCCTTCTGCCAAGCTGGTAGAAAGGACATTCGTATTGCACGTATAACACTAGTCCTCTGTGGATGGGTGGTAGGTGGCTGCGATGGCTCACCTGAATGAGTGACAACATCTTAAGGTTGCTTTGAGATAAACTTTAGAAAGGAGCCTGGCGTTACTCCTCCCAGAGAAGTGTACCTCAGCATAATTACCAAAACTGTGAGAAGATAAACTGCACCAGTGAAACCCCCAAAAAAGTTCATTTTAGAATTTAACAAGGTTCAGAAAAATCTTAAATCACCATCAGCTTCTAAAAAAGCCTCAAGCAGGCCTACACTTTATGGAGTCACCATGAAGTGCAACTGTTCCTCCCTTCTTCCCACAGTGGGTGCATTTATGTGCACTTGTCTAAAGAAAGTGGAGCCCAAGTAAGTTCAGGGCTGTATGAGCAAACAGTTCAGGCAGGTCAAAACACCTTTTTGTCAGAAAGCTTTAAACATATACTTCTTATTTAAGAGGCTGCCATGAACTAGCCAGTGAGGATTTCTAATGGAGGACACCAAGGGAGAATAACTGATATGCTGACAAATCCTCATTTATAAAGAAAAAAAAAAAAAAACACAATGGAAAGGTTCAGAGCCTCAATGCTCAGAAACAGAATATAAGACTTTTTAGCAGAATGCAGAAATAAAACCTAAAAAGATGCAGGAAAATAACTTTATTCCAGCTAGTAAACAATATTTTTAAAATCCCATAAATGATTCTTCCTTTGGAAACTTCAATAACTTTCATTTGCAGTTAAAGACACAAGAACACAGCAAGAAGGGACAGGTCATCACTGACTTATGATTACTGCCAAATAAACATCCAACTTAGCTATCTGCAATGACTGTTCTTATCGACTGTCATAATTGATTTTACATCGCAACTATGAAAGCAATCACATGTATGAATGACAATTTCATCTCTATAAGAACTTACAGAAAATAAAGATTCACTAATGCACTAATATGTTACACTATCTTATTGAATAAAGCTGAAAATAAAGAACAGTCAATACAATATTTGGTTCTAATACCACTTGAGAATCCAATCCAAATCAATAATGAACCTGGGGGCACTCCTCTTAACATACATTCAAATTAGAAATAGAGCAATATAAACTTACATTCCGTAACAGATAAATTCCAATAGACAAGACAGCTCCAAGAGATTAAAAGGAATTAGTGTGGAAGCTCTCCCAGTTGTGTAAGGTCACACAAATGTCTTGGCCAACCTATCTACATTTCATTAGACTGATACAGCTATGAGGCCCTGAAGGCCACAGGTGGACTGGGAAACAGCCTTTGACCTCCCACATTCATGGTATCAACTCTCCCAACTAGGTCAAGCATCTGGATCTGGAGAAAACAAAAGCGCAGCTTTTTGCTTAAATCTCAGTTCTTCCTCCTACATTTTGCTTCTATGGCTCCATGTACACTGTAGCTGGATACAAATACCTCATTAACAACATATGTCTTGGGAGCTATATACAACTTGGAAAAAAAATGGAGAAATAAGAATGCAGAGATGGAATTTTCCTCTAAAATCCTGTAAAATGCAAACACTAAGTGAGACTCCCAAATACTTACACAAAAAGGCAACGTGCAATGATTCAGTTCTTACATACAACAAGTCACCAAGGGATTCAGGTGCAGCAGTCCTGCATTTTCCTTGGGACACTGTAAGCACTGGCCTCGTTGAAAACTTGCATAGAATAAGGAAGGAGAGAATATAAAGTAACTGTTTTATCAGGAAACATACATTTTTCAAACCAGGACATTAATCACCAGATGTGATTAAAACACAAGGCAGCAGTTGGATTAAGTGTAAATCACCCTCCTTAAATCATTTAGCTGCATGGATTCAAGTTTGACCCCGAAGCACTCAAGTTAGACTTTCCAAGGCAGTCAAGTTTTTATTCTCCCTACCTTTCTCTTTTACTGCAAGTCCTGGTTCAGCTTTCTCTTGCAGTTTAGCAACATTGCCCTCTGAAATCCTATCTGCCATGCTCTTCGTTTCCACAGTTCCTATAACAAAACGGTTTATAGTCAAATGAAACCAAAGATACAATAAAAATTGAAAATAAAAAGCCATGCTAAATACCTCTTACACTTACTATTTCTTTAAGGGCTATCCTAGTTCAATAAACCATCTTGAGTGTAAAGAAATAACATTCAAAGTTCACAAAGACTTTTTACATGACCGCTGATTGAACTCCTTATGTTACTGCAGACTAATAGCAACTTCTTCAATTCAGAAACGATTTACAGATATTATTTATTAGCCTGATAGCTGGTAAAACAATACAATATTTACCTAACAAAATCTAAGTAATTGCTAAAATACACAATGTTGTTTGTATGCTACTTGGAATGCATAATGCACTTTGGTTTGTTTCAAAGGCTTTAGCTTTAAACACATTTCATACTAAAGCCATTAAGAAATTTCAAGCAAGAAAAGCTGATTTCCGGCAGCTGAACTCCACAACTTTCTGGTAATGCCACGGAAGAGCCTAGTCCACAAATGCTGTTCACTTTTGATGCTACCTAAAACAGTTTTATTTTTGCAAAAAAAATGAAAGACCATTTAATCTACCAATTATCTTAAATTAATTCCCCCAGTTACAATAGGACAATGTTGACAAAAGCAAAGTAACACACAGTGGAAGAAAGCCGAAATATTCAGATATACATCTGATTTCTAAATTATCTGCCCAGGGAGAAGAAACATTCAGGGTGGAGGGACACAAAGGAGAATTATTCAGCACCATTTGCACATCATTCCTGAAAATATACCTGTGTATTGAACACACGTGGTCAAGAAAAGTTAAACTATTCATACAGTTTTTCAAGATATGTACAGAATGGGTAGAATATTTAGCTTTAGTCTTATCATTAAAAAAACATACACACACACACACACACACACACACACACACACACCCCCCTTCACTTGGACTCACACTCCTCAAAATGCAGCAGAAGCAGAATAAACTCAGAAATAGGCAAGATTACAGATACAGAAAGAGCACATGTGTTTAAAACAGAGGTACCTAAAGCGCTGCCCAGGAACTGAACTCAGCACTTCCAAATCTCCTTATCTGCAAACAGGTAACTGTAATGCAAAGGTAAAGAACAGATTCACAGGGCCCCTGTCTACAGCCAGGACACCTCAGGTAACATTTCCAGCATCAGAACAAATGAGCAAACAGTTTTGATAACACGGGAAAGGATTTACTAGATGGAGCCCTGCCTAATGCTTGGGTGGAAACATCCAATACTTCCAAAACCAACAATGAAACGACTGCATGCAGCATAAAGCTGAAGCTTTCAGGACATACAGATCAATAGCAGAGGATCTACTCCTCCATCCATGCCATGGGAAGCATACACAAAGATATATAGTCCATTGCAGTAGAAACACTGAGTTCTACTAGTTTAGGAGGAGATTAACACGCAGCAGAAAAGGTCAACCAGCACTTTCATTTATCTGTGCTGACTAAGGTCAGGATGAGTTGTCATTTAATCAAACTGAAACAAGCATTTAAACATTCATCACCAACCTATACAGCAGTGCTACAAGTTTCCCATAAGGTCTGGAGCTTAGCAGAAAAGCCAGACCAACACTGCAAAGTGAAGCACTTTACTCCATCATTTTCATTTAGAAACTAATTGAGTGTCTGAAAGGAAACCTTTTCAGATCTCAATTAAGAGCAACTGCAAGTTTAAAAAAATTACGTTCAATTTATCAATCAACTTTTAAATTAGCAAAAATGGTCTCTAATCCATGATACAAATTTTGCTGCAAGGCATGTTGCAACTATAAAAGTAGTCATTGCCTGAATAGTAATAAATGTAACATTAACTATACTAAAAAAACCAAAACATTTGCTCCAATACAATTAGGAATTTGTTCGTAATAGAGGCGAGCAAATGTTGGTATGACTTGTTTTAATTACGAGGATAGCAAATATACCTGATTTTGCTTAACTAGTCCTCCATTCACCACTTCAGTTTTATTTATTACAAGTTTAGTCATGGCAATAGCCCTTGTGTGTTCTCCTGTTGTGCATTTATTTATCTCCAGTTAATCTTAGAAAGTATAGAAAGCTCTGATCATCATCACCAGTAACTACAGAGAACACTGTGCAACAGGCATCAGCGTTGCTCCAGAAGGTTTTTACTACCCTCTGGATGACTTACTGGAGCACCTCTGAGCCTTACTCACCTATTGCAGCTCTGCTGCATTAGAACAAAAAGAGGGCTAATGCCCCAAAGTATATATCACTTAGGTAAACTGAAATTTGAGTGCGCTGGCCTGCTGCATCACGAAAAGAGGAGTATTTTAAAATATTTACCTTAAAGCCAAAACACAGGATAAGTCAAGTCATTAACCATACTTCATTTATCAGAAAAACTGGATCCTGATTTTAAAGAAGGGATGATCCTATAAAATGAGGCATGCCTGGTCACTGTAGTTTAGTGCCAGTTCAGGCTATAAAACGAATATTCAAATCTTGGGAAATAAAAAGTTATAGGATCAGCTAAGGATCACTAAGTAGTAAAATAAGACTACATTTAATGGAATCCAGATGGTATTTTTCATCTACAAAATTATTAAAACCTCACAGCACATAAGTACATGAGATATGACATAAAATTTTCAATTTTCAAGCACCAACTTGAATTAAACTCATAAGTCAACAGACGTTCATATCTAAAGTGCCAGATCTTTCTCAAAGTATCTAAGGTGCCTAAACATACTTTTAATTTTTTCCCCAAGTCCTTTTGAAAACATGGCTATTGGTTGATATGAAAACACTACACAGGCTCTGATATAACTTCAGTATTCTGCCTCAGACACATGGAAACCTACTAAAACACGAACCCAATGAAAATGTGGATGCTTGCGAAGACACAGCAACACACAATCTCTTTACATAGATTAAAAATAGTGACATTGGCAGATTAAGTGCATGAAGATCTTCATGCTTCATTAGTCTAAACAGTATATCTTTAGCCAGAATTAGCTATTTAACAGGTATCAATTCACAGGTATTATTGTATCTTCTGAACTGAGATGTTAAAACTGATTTATGTACAGTGACTTCTTCATTAGAAATAAAATATCAGCTCCCAGGGCACAAAACCATTGAAAGAAAACTTGAATCAGAGTAAATAATCAGGTCACCAAAATAGGAGTAGGAAGGAAAAGGGCACTTAAATACAGACAGAAATTGCAGTTACACTGTCATTATATGAGCTCCGATTAGCAGCTGGTTTTATTCCTTACCTACGTGTTTCTCTAGGCTCTTCCTCTTGGCTTTCTTTCACAAAGGGCTATCAGTACTAAGTTTAGATTCCTTTCTTCCTTATGTGAAAGTATTAAGTAATTGGGATATTCTGAAGAGTATCTAGCTTCCATTTAGTATGCAAATACAATATTTAATACACTTACATATAAAAGCTGGTGACATAACCAATTGCACTGAAGCACCTTAACAGATAAAATAAAATTATTTACTTATTTGTAAAGCATGCACAACTGTCTATTATACTCAGTTAAAACTATCTCAGGACTAAAATCTTCACTTAAATCTTGTCCAAAGAGACAAAGAGAAATGACTAATGCAGGTGTAAGGCAGATGAGGAGGAATGTTTATTGATGATTGTACCATTTGTTAAATAGCTCCAGTCAACAAAGACTCAGAAGAGGTTATCATCCAAAGGCTGGTAAGATGGCCTGTAATCAATACAATTACAGTTTATATCAATCCACTTCCTAATGGGCAAGCACGGATACCACAGATCTATTATCACAAGTGACAGTCTTGACAGACTTAGCACCAAAGCAAGGACGAGACGATTACAGAGCTACCTCCTCATCTGCTGTCTAGACTCACGTGGCCAGGATTCAGTCCAGAGTCCTGGCACTGCACACCCATCAGGGGTGGCAGCCACACCGCTACCAGGGGTGACTCCTGGCCAGCCCAAAGAGATGGGCCTTTTACAGATTCTCATTTCCTGCTGATAACTCCTTGATAACAAATAAATATCTGGCCTTCCTTCCCCAGCACTCTCAGCAGAACTGCCACAGGCTCCTTACACCTGGTTGAGCTACTGTGGAAGATAACGTGGGATAGGATTCAGTACTGATGATACCCAGATCACCTTCCGTGTTACAACTCAAATGACAAAGTCCTAGCCTGACACCAGCCCAGGTGCAATACAGTTGACCACAGCTGTAATGACAGACATTACAGACAGTCAAAGACCTACAAACATGTGCCATTGTTTTAATACTCAGAGGACTCTTCTCTAGTCATCAAATGCCAGAGGTTGTGCTTAACACCTTATCTTCACCTGTTCTCCAGCTTACACCTGGAGTAATGTAAGTGTCTCAAGCTATGGAAATCATTCAGAAAGGTTTAGCTAGTCTTGAATTCACCTAACCATCTTTTCACTGAAGAAACCCCAGAAAGTTTAACACGAATGTGGATGGTTTAATATACTGCTTATCAAACAAATACCTAGGGAAATTCCTTTTTGCACTGGCCAGTACTCAGTTAATCTCCAGGAACATTCCTCTTTCTTTTTTGTGTGGGGTTTTTTGGGGGTGTTTTCTTTTGTTTTGTTGGTTGGGTTTTTTTGACAAATATGATCTTTTAATTTATAAACCAAAAATTTCTAAAGACCATACACTAAGACTTCAAATCGTTGAGAAACAATTGAAAAATTCAGAAAGTAAATGAAGTTTGGATTCCCTAGCCACATTTAGGAAGAGCACTCTTCCATTAGTAAGTGATGAAGTTACAAATTCAGGGTTCATGGCTGTATGATTTATCCCTAAAGGAAAGCCCATCTTGCCTCACAAATGTCTTTCATCTTACTAAAACAACCTTAAACAACATATCTTAAGTCTTACTAAAACAATAACACTGTGCTGAATATTGCTCTGATGTAAACATTTAACAAACCTGTACATGTGATTTTATGTAAAGGGAACGTACAATAATTTTATCAACTCAGACATACTGCCCACTAATCCTCAGTGACAGAAAAAAAAAAGCACCAGAGTTTTGCAAGGCATATTTGTCTAAACTTGCTAGATTATTAAGCAAGGAAACAGTTCTTGTGAAACTAATAGAAAAATAAATAGTTGTAGACCAACTAAAAAAGCCCATTCAGAGAGAACACAATAAATATCAAGAGCAGGCTGAATTTATATCTGCAATTGTGCATGAGGAACGTGAGCAAACTGAAGTGAGTACCACTTTCTATGTATCAAATCCATGCAAAAAAAATGCCGATTAGATTCAGAAATGCAGACTGGGAGTATAAAACAAGCACTGAAAATAATAAACACGGATATTTAAGTATTTATGTTATTCCTATTCAATAACCCTCCAGCATATTTAATAGAAATAATATCCTCCCTCTAGTTACCTTCTCCTCCGGGTCTGGCACATTGCCTTGATCCTTTTGTTGAAGGCTGCCTTGATATTCCTGCAGGACTTTCACTCTTTAAAAAAAAAAAAGTCCACAAATTTATATAATTGTATATATAAAAAAATACATATTTATCTATAAAATTCACTTACATGTGTTGCTTTTTTATCTATATGTATTATACATAAAAAATATTCACTTACAAACTGACCCACATATATAAGATTAAGAATATGTCGAGTCTATTTTCCTCAAAGTCTGCAGGTATTTTTCCTGGATACATGCTAGCTATTTTCTTTTAAATGAACCTATAAGATTAGATTTCATTATTGTAAAGACAACTTCCAAATGTGAACTAAGAGAATCCAAGTCAGAGCAATGTTGTGAAACCTGTAGAGGATCTGTGATGCCACTGCTGGTCTTGGGACACAATGCTTAGCTACCAGTAAGCTACTGAAAGGAATAAGATGCTTACAATCACCTATATGTTTCAGCTAGATCAGATGCACAATTCCTCTTTAACCTTCTGGGAAGCCTCTTAAATTTCATTCCAAAATAGAAACAAAGACTAAAAAACTGTGCCACTAGACGTGCATAGTCCTTTACGCAAATGGCAACTTTCCTGGACAAAGACCCTGGACGAACTAAGAAATGGGTCCTGCCAGAAAGTCCAGCAAACAAGCAATGGATGATCTGAAGGTGCAACTGGTACAGGAAGGAGGATAAGAGTTCAAAAGTGGAAAAGATCAAACTGGAGGAAAATTCAGGATACTTCTGAAGACTCTGACCTTAGTCTGAAAGTGATTCAGAGAGGCCAGGAAATGAAAGCACGCAAGCACACACAAGAATTATTTTGTTTTCTCTGGATATAGCTTGTGCTGCTTGAAGTCAAGAACACCTGACTGACAATACTTTCTGCAAAGGGACTATGTTGCAGAGGGGCAGGTCCATGAGAGCTGCCACTACTATAGGTAGGGTATACTACAGATTTACTGTAGGGTATACTACAGATTTATTATTACCTGAAGCCCAGTCAGGGCCCAAATGCCTCCAGAGAAGGTGTAAGGTGTAAAGGAGGACTCCTGCCAGCCCAACAAAACTTCTTGGTGTAGGATCAGGGTGGGAAGGAGGCATCCATCCCCTTACACCGATCGTGGCTAGCAGAAGGAGCAGACTTCTGCTTACATGTAGACTGGAGGATGGAGCCAGCGATGGGACCTGGCCCACTATGCACGCACACAGCACTTCCTGCTTCTTACAGGACCGTACATGCTAATAAACCAGTTGTTTCCAACAAGCCATTCATGCTTCTAATAACTTTCCTGTCCTTTTACCTAACTCCCTGATTTCATTAGCCACATTTGTTGCTAAAGAGGAAGCAACCGCCTTGGAACAAAACAGATGAAGTACAGGTGATTTATAGAACACCATTTTATGTTCCTATGCTTTCTATCCCTATAATACATCTCTGCATCTTATTCAAAATCCTGAAATATGTTTAGCACCTCACAGGATTTCCTTTTTATCTGTTTTTTTGTAGTTTGTGTGAATTAACAGCCCATGCAGTTTGCATCCAAGATTTATTGCTAGCCCTGCTGATAATGTCCGTATCGATAACATAAATGAGATTACAAGTTCTTTCATTTCTATCCAAATGTTAACACTACATGTTCCAATAACCTGTAAGAGAAAATTGTCAAATTACACAATGTAAAACATTCATTTTCCATAATGTCTTGCATATAGGACAATGGACCATACATGTTGTAATGGAAAGTAACGCTACAAGATGTTTAAAAATATGGGAAAGTATTTTTACTCAAACTAGGTGACCATCCAAGAGAAACATCCCACCTCTACAAGCTTACAACAATGTACCCACTGGCCCTGGAGACACAGCTACGTGAAGGAGGGGAATGAAGTTGACATGTCAGGAACATGGTGGTAAGTTTGCTTTGAAGGCAAATGTTGCTTTTTTATATGCTATAATGCACCACGAGCTCAACAGAAGTTCTTGACAAACAAGGGGGAAATGCTTATTAACAACAGATAATCACAGCATGCAACTGTGATAAACTGAGAAGTTGAACTTGTTTGGAGGTGCTTTATAAGAAAGTGAGCAGTCTATGCAAGAGTCAGGTTCAACAGTTACTTTAGGTGCTCTAGAAACTACATCTCCTTCACCTCCGTGATTGTAATATAATGCACATGCTCAGAATTTCAGGTATTCGATCATCCAAAAGAAAGCCCTACATGCTACGCTTCGCAAAAATCTAGCCGAATGGACAGTACACCGTCTTGCTTTGACATAAACTAGTTTTCACTTGCACTGTCTTCACTGGACTATTGCCATTATTATTTGATCCACAACCAGAGCTACCAATAGTTTTGTTTCACTCTTTAGAAAATGCTGGCATATTATAAAGAAAAATAGACAGAAGTCCAAAATGCATAGCTAATATTGAAGTGGTTAATCTTAATCTTAGTTCATCTTAATTACTACCATCTTTCACAATCACAACACTATGCAAGGAGCAAAATTAAAGCTTACATACCATCAGAGTCTGGCTCTACAGGCCCGCAGGCTGCATGTGGTACACTCAAACTTCAGCAGCTCTTGGGGTGATGTAATTATTAGCACAGGTGGGAAGGAGTTGAGAATAGGTGCTGAGGCTTCTGGAGGAGTGATTCAGTCATTTATTTATGTCAGGTAGTGACTACAAACACCGCTTAGCATTTTTGTAGAGCCACATGTGCACACTGGCAGCAGGTGCAAAATAAAAGCTAAAATTTAATCACTATGGTAGCACACAAAAACATAAATCCCACAATATTTATGATTTGAGTATTTCCAAAGGGAGATAAAATAGGCCATTCTTCTTCTTACAAATTCATAGGCTCCAAGACTTTGAAAAGCAGTGACTGGAGCCATTAAAAAGAAATCCTACACTTCATCTCTCACCATCCTGGAAAAAACATATTAAAGTGGAATCCTTGGATGTATGCACACTTCCCAGTTTTGAGTCATTATGTTTCTGTTTGGAGAGGATACAGCAGCCTGTTGTAATCCGTCCAATCTGCTGCTTTGTCCTCATTATTAACCTTTAAATAGGTTGACTTCTACTTTAAGGCATAAGAAAACAATGATTTCTAACGTTCCAACAGGTCAAGAAGAGGAACATGCTTTGAAAAGACATCCTGCTAAACTGCTAATTCGTCTCCCTTACCATGCAACAACCAACCTCTATATTCATGAAAGGATGTCATGAACGGTTTCTATCAGTGACTTTTATACTGCTCTCATAACTAATTCTGTACATGCTTAACATACATCTCCTCTAGCCACAGCCACCCCATGCATTAACAGTCAAAGGCAGAAAAACCACTCCCACCCAAGCAAGGGAGGGGGACAACTCATTATATAAATAGACCACTGGGATTTTCCCCCTCTAAGTCATCAGATCCACTGATAGTTCACTAATAATAAACAAGAATTAAGTCTGTGAATAGGAATCTAACTCAATCATCCCTCCACAATGTTTTGGATGACTTCTCTTCTAATTAGATACACAGTGCCAGGAGGTATACTTGCACATGTAATGTAAATAATATGTATATAAATATAGAAGCTTTATATAAATAAAACTATATATACAAATAAACTTTTTAATTTTGTGCAACAGACTATTCCTCAGCAAATAAACACAGCTCATTTCTGATGCTTTTACTGCAAGCTATGTATCCCTCAAAGACTTTCTTTGCCCTTTCCCTCAAACTGTCTTTATTCCCAGTATTTATTCCTAAAACAGCTATCATTACTAACAGGCATAATTTATTAGTGTGCAACAGCAACAAGGAAAGATGTCTATTTGCTAAAGTCACTTTGATTGCTGTGGTGATAAGGAAAATTTCGATCAATTATCTTTTCCTCTAATGAAGGCTCGCAAGGTGGTATTCTATTAGTGCTAGCTTCTGCTAATTAAAACTTTTCAACTGCAAAAAGAACTATTAGAAAAATCCTGCTTTTTAAAATGTAAGTTTTAATGATGGATTTCTATTACATGAGCCAGTTTTGAATAACTGACACCAAAGAGAGAGGGTCATTCACAGCACTAAACAAAAATATCTGAGCCATGTCCAGCAGGTTTCCATGGAACGATTCTCTCTGCTGATTCTAGGGCAGTTATGTCTTTTTTTCATTCAGTAGTTGTTTCATTATAGAGTCGAGATGAGTTCCAACAGAAATAGAAGTTCATTAGATAGGACTTAGAGGCTGATTCAAGTGACCAGTTCCAGAGCAATACAGTTTGTACGGCAAAAATAAGTCATTATAGAAGTGGCCAGAAGTGACAGGATATTACAAAAAACTTTAGCCAAGAGTTTCAGCAGCCATCTGTAAAATGGAAGAGACTTTTCCAACATGTTTGGCCTTAGGGGCAAATGACATACCTGTTCTGCAACCACTTTCATATAAACAGCACCATACGCTCAGAAGCTCTACAACCTCAATCACCTTTCATCAAAAGACAAAAGTTACCTTTATTATTTAGAAGGTCAATCAGTCATGCTACAAAGTGTCCATTTTAAACAGGACTTTTACCTTTGATGGACTGAGAGCTAACAGAATACAACTCAACTTGCTCTGATCACAAACAGCATGGTATGCAACAGCTAGCCTTGAAGCAGCAAGTAGTCTTCTTCTGATTGCCATGTGTTAGCCAAATGTCTCCTCTTAATTCCTACTTATACTTGCTTTCTTTTAGCTCCAGAAAATTATAGATACTCATGTGATGACTATTACATGCTGGATAACATACAGAGTTTCTTTAGTACCAGAAAAATTAAAAAAAGAAAAAGTGAACCTGCCAAAATTTAAGTAGCATTTTAAAGCTGGCCTCTGATAATTCACAGTAAGAAAAATTAATATGTACATGAATACAGACAGAATCTTATTTAGACTCCTAATCTCATAGGAGCAAAGCCAGGAACTAAGCTTTAGGTGATAGCTTTGCTGTACTTGTAAGATATGAAAAAAAAAAAATTAATTTGTTCTCTACAGTAAATGCAGCATAGAAGCCATTCAGCCTGAAATTCCACAGACATCTCAAATGAAATAAAAGTTCCCATTTCCCCACTGCTTTTTCTCCCACTGTTTCCATATTTTTATGCTGCCAAGCAGCATGTCAGAAGAAAGGGCCTAATTCAAATACAGAAGAAGCAAGATGAAAGTCAAGTGGAAGACAAATAGCTCATAAAGCCTTGAAGCCATGTAAGACTAGGCTTGGAAAGAAAAAGAAGCTGTGGCTAGGAGCGTGAGGATAAAGGAGCAGGACTAGGAGCCAGGGTAAGTGGATAAGTCAGCACAACAGGAACAAACCAGAAAAGAAGAGGTTAATCCTCAGGGCAGAAAAGAGCGGGTGACATGTTAGGTACTGGCATATCAGCCATTGCTTGAGAGGGGCTGCTTCAAATTGGTTCACTTGTATTATATTTACAAAAAGTTAAAGACAGATGCTGAAGATTTATTAATTACGCACCAGAGACTACAAACTATGATTTAATATTCTTCATGTGCATAAAGATATGAACTGTTTCCCTTCTTTTTAATACACTTGTTTCACTGCCACGTGACTTAAATGGAGTTACAGCAGTTTAAATGAGGGTAAATCCCTGGAAATAAAGGCATTACCCTGCTGTGAAACTACTGTGAGGACAGGATGATCAACCCCAGTCCATTAGAATTCATTTCATGCTGGAATTTCCTCTAAATCACTTTGTGCAGCTACCTTAGCTCTCCAGCTCTAAAAATTCATTGGGAACATTTTCATTTCATTCCTCTCTTCCACAGTCTTAAGAAGATGACCATTTGTCATGTACTGGTCTAAAGTGTGTGTTTTCATCACCTAAAAACTAAGCAGCGTCTACTGTTACGCAAGCAAGTAGAGGAAAAGTGTGTCATCTAGATTTAAGGTAATAAACCCGCATGCCTTGGAATCACTCCCAAAAGCACTTAAGACGGGAAATGAAACTTTACTGCCCCAGCCTATTATTGTGGTGCCCAAGAGCACTACGATAGTTTGGGATGAGGCTCAGAATTTCCATTAGAGACCCAATTTGCAGGAAGTTTAACTTGGCCATGAACATTTGCTTCAGGCTAAAAACTATTTTATAAGCTCTCCATCCAAGTGCCAATAATTTAAAAAGTTTGGTTGGATTTCAGTCAAAGAATAGCTATAAATTTGTCATCTCATGTAGAAGACACGATGATGTCAGTGGCCCACAGACTCTCAACAGAGACTCCTGCTAGACTTGGGATCCTGCCTATTTTTTCCTAGTCTGAGCTGCTTTAGGTTAATTTATTGAAGTCTCACTCTTTAAACATTTAGCCATATGGCTCCATAATTCCCCAAATTGCCTCAGGTCATCAAGAAGCAGCAGATGCAGATACAATGGTATCACAAGCAACAGCTACTGTTCAGAAGCAATCAGCGAGTTGCTATTCTGCCCTACCATCATCCAGCTGCAAAACACAGGCCCAGACACAACGTTGGACTCATTTTCTTCTCAAAACAGTAACTTCTATTACAGTACAAAAAAAAAAAAAAAACAAAAACCAAAACACTAACAGCTTTCCAGGAAATATTCAGAGGAATAAACAGAAAACTTTGAACAAATAAATATTTTTTCTGAAGTACCCAACATACCAATACACAGAAATAAAATCTGGAAAATTAAGTAAATTGAGTAGACTTTTTTGTCCAAGCGCAGAGAAATTGAAAAGAAAAATTAAAAAATTTAAAAAAAAACCAAAACAGACAAGTATCTATTTACAGCCCTAAAACTTGTCATCTACCTACCTTTCAATCCTATATTCCTTTCATGCAGACTCCGAAATCATTCTAAAATGCAACACTTTCAAAATTCACCTTCCCAGATCTTCTATACTACTAACCTCATTATCTGGCTGGCACTTGATGTCTTTAGTGGGCCTCTGAATTTTTCTAAGCGTGGATTCCTCAGAATCTGCAGACTGAAAAGAAATCAATTGCTGAAAAGAAATTAATAGATTCAGTGTGCTGAGAAGCAAGCTACTTACCTGAATAACATGAAAGGGGAAATGAGCATGAGGAGAACTGAGCACAACGGTATTCTTATCCATCTACCTGCCCTTTTTACCTTGCTGCCCCCACACAGGAGACTAATCGAGCAAAATCGACAGTTAAACATAGTTCTTTCTGCGTAATACCAGGAAGGTAAGAATCCTTAAGGCCAGCAGACAGGTACTGACAGAAGTGCTTTCTCATATCTAACAAAATTAAACTGCCCCCTAACAGAAGCACCTTTGATGCCCATTAATCCTGAATTTCTACCATGAACCAGCACGCAACAGAACAGAAAAGGAGCCTAGGAAATATTTAGAGGAGGAAGAGAGAAGATTAAAAGAACAACAAAATGAAAGGCAATGAAGAGATGGCTCGTAAGGCAGTTTAGGACTTTACACTGAGAGGGTCTGAAGTATGGGGAAATGGTGGATGTGTTCCCTCTCAAAGATGCAACATGATGTGCAGAGTCCACTGCAAATAGAGCACCCTTGCAAGAATCTAGATGGGCTTCCCAACAGTTCTTCCAAGAAAAAAAAAAAAAATCAAGCGGGAAGCAAGCAGCTTAATCTAGAAAGCCAAAAAAAAAAAAATTAAAAAACCAAACAGGTGTACAACTCTGTCTTGTGTGTCCTGCTACAGAAGTAAGCTCAAGAGAGACATTAATGCCTAGATATGGCCCAGAGAAACTCTCTTCAGCCCCATCTTCCCCAAAAGCTGGCTATGGCTGCAACAACAGCATGCATTACTGGGAAGACACATGACGATATAAGTACATGTAAGTTCCAACAGTCGCTGGCACCCCTCTCTGCCAAATATAATGTAATGTGATCAGCAGAATTCAGACATGCAGATTTCAGAAAAGAAACTGCTTATTAGATGTTCAGGAAGCACAGTCAGATGAGTCTGATGGCTCAAGTCAAGATATATCATGACAGAGACATGAAGTTACACACATGGCCTCAGTCACACTCTTACCAGATCAAATCCATACCAACACTTTCACTTCATGACAGTAATTGCTGTTAAAGAAAGTACTTACTTGTTAAATGAGCAGAGAATACAAACATGCAAGGTCATTGTAACAAACGTTCAGTCCCTACCACAGCATGCCAAATGTTATTGATCTCTGAAATAAGATTTCGATTACCTTTTTCTCTGCTTTATCCTTTCCATGTTCTTTTAAACGCTCCCCATCTTTTTCTCTGTCCCTTTGTCTATCCCTTTCCCGATCTTTTCCTCTATCTCTATCTTTCTCTCGTTCTCTGTCCCTAGCCTTATCTTTGTCTCTTCCTTTCAGTCTGTCCTTTTCTCTTCCTCCTTCATTTTTTTTCTCTCTTTCCTGTCCTTTATCACGCTCAAGATCATCTTCTGGTTCTATGTCTCCTTTTCCCTTGTTTTTTTCTGTTTCTCTTCCTTGCTTGGTTGTTCTGCTTTTGTTTCTTTCCCTTTCTTGTTTTTCTCCTTCCTTAAAGGTGTCTCTTTCAGGGTCTTTGTGCCTGTCTTCATTATCCTTCTGTTTATCACTTTGCTTTTCTCTTTCTTCACACTCTTTCAAATCTCCTTTGGGTTTTCTGTCTTTGCTTGAGCTTCTGTCTTTAATTTCAGTGTCTCCTCTACCCTAAAGAGAAAGTAAAAACTAAAAATTGATTCCAATACATGGCAACTCTATCACGCAGTTACTTTCCACAGACAACAATGCAAGCTAAAAAAAACCCCAATAAACCGTAAAGAGCAGTAGCCCCTGTAGCCCACAAAAGTTGCAAATGCCTACCTCTTTATCTCTATGGCTTTTTTGTTCTTCTGTTTTGGATTCTCTGCTTTCTTTATCTCGAAATTTAGAGGACGGAGGTTTCCCTTTAGCATCAGCTCTTTCCCCAGCTAAGATCCTTTTTACAGCAACATCACTGGACAGCTGCAAGGAAGAGAAAAATATCATTGAAATGAGTAAATTATTTTATTAAATATCTCCTTTCTTCCTATCTCTGTAATCAACATGACTTGGGTTTTCTGGAGGGGGGGGGGTGTTGGGCTTTTTTTAAATAAAGCTTATATTTCTGCTCTTTTGGAAACATTCTTTCACAGGAGTAATAATGCTCTTTTATGTCAAACACCTCCTTGTAATTCTTGTAATAATTTGATTATATGTGCCAGAGCTGTATAAACATATGGTGCTTTTTATGTATTATAGCACAATAGCAATTCTCATTGCAACAACCTAAATATTTTTCAAAATGGTAAGGTAAATGACTGTCAAATCCTTATACCATGACTGCTAGATTGGTTAAACACTCTTAAAACCACACTATGTTGTATTTGCATCCACTTTTAGGCCACTCCACTTTCAGGCCACTCCACTTTCACCTAATACTTGCTCAACGAGCAACAGTTCACTAGAGAAAGAAAACTACATTAAGGATTACTTTCGACAAGCTGCAGTTACAGTGTTTAAAAAGCTTCTGCATCTAGTTCATTCGTTAAGATGACAAGCAATTATTAATTAGATCATTTACACAGCAAGTTAATGTCATGTTTTCATGTCCAAGTGGCAAAGAGTTTGGCTACATTAACAAAAAAAAAGAAAAAAAATCATCGCATTGCTGGGGAATTCTTCCTGAAACAGGAACAGGTTTTAGATCACTAAAACTGGTATTGCCCTGGGAGTTGACTCCTGATTCTCTCCTGGTTTGTAAATGAAAAACTATGAATTTTCGTGGGTTTTCACGTTTGGACACTAACGTCTGCACATTAGCAACACTTGCCTGAACTAAGTAACTCCAAGCAGCGTGCTCAGCTCAGCACTAAAAGTATCAAGCTAGAGACTGAAGGAAATCTTTTTCCCAATGCACATCAAGCTTATGTTTCACAATAAAAGCCAAGGGGCTAATTATCTTAGCTCAAATAGGTAGACTGTATCATCTGGATATTAAATCTCACCACAGCATTCTACAAAGCTGTTCCATCAAGCACATTTTCAAACTCGTTCAGTCTCTGTGCATATGTTTGTCAACTTGCCCCTTCCTGATCTCAAGCAATTCATAAGGAAGAAGCTCACAGCACTCAGCTAATTAAAACAAAATAACATAAATTTAAATGAGCAGATTATCAGACAAAGATAATCCAAACTAAAGATGCAGATAGCCTGTAAACACTGTAGTATTTCACAGTTAATTATACACAATTTTTTCACACTCATTAATTGAAGCAGTTTAGATAATACCTTTGTATTTCAAAAATCTCTGTAACACCTATAAGCAAAGGATCCCCATTACTTTCAATGCAACAATTATTTTAAGAACGCAACAATTATTTTAAGAACTGCCCCTGCAGTTATTTTTAACAGGTTATGAAATTTCTCTTTTGCTGCATTTCCATATTCAAAACAGTAAAAAAAAAAAGCAGCACATTGAAAAAATGACAATGACTTCCATTACAGAATTAGAGATTTGACTAAAATTTTAAAGCAGATAAAGTCAAAGGTGGCAGCATCTGGTCATATAATTAATGTGTCTGCATCGTAAAGTTTTAAAAGTTCTGAAGCTTCATATTGTTCTTCAAATCTAATAAATGTTTTTAAATGACCAATGAATAAGGTGAAAAATAAAAAGCAGTATACATTAAAAACACTAACATATCCAGAATGTATTTGAATGGGGATCTGGCTCAAACTCTGCTAAGGATCATATACCATCTATCTGTTGTTATTGTAAGTGGTGACCCAACGCGTATCTTGTGTAATTAAAAATAGCAGATGAGTGTCAATGAAGTCTGTTACAAATCAGCTCTGATAATACATCACTACATGTATAAAATACATATAGTAATGTCCTACTTTATTTAAGCAACACTTCCCAATTGCTTGAAGAAATTCATTGGTTTTTTCCGGTTCATGTCCAGCCACAACACGCGCTGGTTTTACTGACAGTGGCTCTCCTGTTACCATTACAACAGCATCAATTGCCTTCTGAAGGAAGCTGATTTTGGCATCTTTATCCTGGTAAAAGAGCAATTAAGAAATAATACTGAGACTCCAAAATAATTCCGCACACCACCTAAAGACTAGAAAAACTCTGATGAGAGGACTAGTTGCAGAAAGCATCCATACAACAAGAGCAGCACGTGGTTTCTAAGGTCAGGAAAGAGGGCTGCCCCTGATTTATAGTTAGCTATTTATTTCTGATTAAGAAATGACAGCTTTGATAATGGATGAACATTGAACTGGAATGACCAAAGTGAAAGTATAACTTTGTCTTTTTAATATGTTTATCATTTAGCTCCAGGGCATTTTAAGACTGCTGTAAGACCCTTGCATTCTGTTTTCAAGCATTACATGTTAAAGAAGATAAAGTTTTGATTAAGAAATGATTGCAAGTATTACCAAAAGAATCACCAAAGAGTTATAACAGGACTGTTACAGCAGATATTGCTCAGAAGGACAGTTCTTGCCCTGAATATTTTTCATCACAGAAGTCACAAAGTTTGGGACTTACATGAGCCTAAATTGAGTGACTCACATGCTTGTATGCATACTTTACAAGCCAGACTTAACAGTGAGTAAAGAAAACATAGGGAAGATGGTGGGAAAGGGATACCGGCACATGTTTTTATCTCCACAATTACCAGATGTGTTATAGTTTTATAATTATACTTTACAAACAACCTTCCCCAAGTGCCCTTCAGTAGAGACGATGACTTTTGGCGATTATGCAAAATCTTAAGAAAATAAAGACAAAATAAACCAGCCCCCACCAAGTCAAATTTTATCGGAGGGTTCTGGGCCCAGAGAATGAAATCATGGTGTGAAGTCTCTGCAGCTGCAGAATACTCAGGGGGAAAAAAAGGGGGTTTATTAATAAAACAAAATAAAATTCGAGGAATTATTTACCAGGCCCAGCACAGAAGTCTACTCACTCATCCTTCACAGTTATGAGTGGAGATAAAGAAAGTATTTTACTAGCCTGTTAAAAAGTAAACCTATGTGAGAAGAATTCTATATGCATGTAGGCATCAGTTCAAAAGAATATAAACTATAGCATTCAAACCGATAACTGACAAGTGGACCACTGCCATTTCAGTTAATTCAGAAAAGGAGCAGTTGTAATTATCCAGTAAAACACCTTATTTGCACTGCACTTACTGTCTGAGTATCTCAGGTGCACAGATCCAGAATGACCTGGATCTAATTTGACAGATGCACTGATACAGAGGAAAGCAACAGAAGCCAGTATTTTCTCAGCTGAGCAAGGCCAACGCTCTTTACAGGCCATCTGGTAGCACTATGGCAGTGCCCTGTGGCACTGGAGCTTAATAGAGTTGTTCATGTGTTATCTCAAGTCCCAGAGCCACCCTCAACAAACAAAGAACTGGGTTCTGCTGCAAGCACATGAGTGATAGTTAAACGTGTGGGAAGACAGTCTCCAGAATCAGGGTACTTCCCGTCTTTGACTCTTCTGAAAGGATTAAAACAAATAACTGCCACATAACTGGGATATTCAGATTGTCTCCATTAACATCAGGAACACTTCACCCTCACCAGTGCCCCCTACATTCAAAAATAAAAAAGGAAAGAAAGGAAATACTGCAACCTTCTATTAAAATAGTTGTGCATCTTTCCAAGAATATGTGCAATCTATTAATTTAAGGAAGGAGATAGGACACTATTCTAAACCAAACAAGTTTTCAAATAAAGATCCAAAATTTTCTCCTACATCCGTGTCATTTTCAGCAGTTACGTTATCAGTGTGTTCTGTCCATATAAGAAATCCTCAAGAACCCAATGAGAAATCTATGGCTCCTACCTACATCAGTAAATAAAGTTATATCAAAATAGAAACAAACATCTGAAAAAGTGCTGAGAGCTTAAGAAAATATTCTTATTGGGTAGCTTTCAAACAAAGGTATCTCCACTATTCCAAGCGGTAAGACTTTATATATATTTATAAATATAAAGACTTTTTTATGTATGTATATAAAGCTGATGCGGAAGATTAAAAGAGCAAGCCTGATATCCAATCTTTCCATTTACAAGAGAACAACTTTTTACTAGAGCAAATGAGACAAACCTTTCTGTTAAACACGTAAACAGCAATACCATCCAATGTAGCTGTCTTCAAGCTTTACGTTTCCCTTACATCTCTCTTCCCTTGACTGCTTTGAATGTATATCCCTGAAACAAACTAGAACTCAGTGAGGTCCACATGCATGCTCCGCAGGGCAGATTTGGCTCATGCGATGCTTCCAGCCTGCCTCCCACCTCTTTATACACAAGAGGAGGGGACCAGCTATCCATGCAATATGTGTTATCCCAACAGTGGGGACATAAAAGGTAGCACAGAAGAAACAGTGGCTACTTTAGGACCCCACTGCTATGTCCAGGTGGGAGAGGCGAGTTGAAACTAGAAACAACAGTTGCTGCACATATGTGCGCATGATGCTGCGTAGCATGTAAGGGGATGTCCAGACCAGGAGCCAGACCCAGCTGCCACAGAGGCTGGACCACAAGCTTTGGGCTTTCCTAATTTCAGTCTATGCACCTGATGATCTGCAACAGCACAGCCAGCTTGCAAAGAGCAACTGTCAATTTTTCCCAGCTCACAGCAAGCAGACTGTGGACTACAGCGCTGGGACTATTTCACAGCAGGTACAAACTTTCCTTTTTTCTGAAAGCATCCTGCCCGTTCCAAGTCTGTGCATCTACTGCCAGATCATCACACCAGATGAGTATCACTCCCTAGAGTTACATAAAGCAGATCATCCTAGCATAGAAATATATACAGCTCTTCACAACATGGACTCCGGCTGCTGCTCTCAGACTCTAGCTCTCTGTGGGTAGTTTTGATCTCTGCATAAAGATTACTCTCCTGATTTTCTACAACTCCAACAGAAATCACAGTGAGGAAGCATCCTGTGACAGCCAAGAGGAACACAAGCTAGAGACGTTTCCCCCCACATTACAGCATTTTGACTTCCTCTGCCTGAACTCTTGAAAACCATGATCTCATGGACTGTGAAAGAAATTCTCAGAGAGGTAATCAAGATTGGTGCAACTTCACAGCTATTGCAGTATGTAGGTACAAAGACCTACTCAGGAGTTGCTAGGAAATCTGCTTTTTCGATCCACAAATAAAATGCACGGTGCTCTCCAAAGAAGAGGCAGCATGTGCTAAGCTACTCTTCATCATAGAAACTATTGGCAAGCTTCAACAGGGACAGTACTAACAAAAACAACAATCCCTTGTATAACTAATTTAGATTTTAGTTATCCCAGCAACAATAAGAACAGTCAGAGAAATAAATGTACATATCAGATCAATAATTAGCTGCAAGAAATGCAGAAAACATCCATGCAACTGGCTGTATGGGTGGCAAGCCAGGCTCATAGACCTCATACTTCCAGTTGCTATGTTAAACAATCACCAACGGATGTAGCTGCCTAACTAGCAACATACAAACACTGCGTTATTTGCCATGAATAAGTGACCTAAGTTTCCAATCAAGTCAGTAGTTGAAGTCAGCATCAGCTCAGCAGAGGCAGACAATAGAAGAGCAGCAAACAGAGACTAAAGTGACGCTTGTACTTAATAAAAGCATTTTTCAGTAATAACATTAACCTCCTCTTTCAGTAATGAGCCATTTGTATACTGTAATAAACCTTTTGTGGAATGCATATACTAGACAAATGCCTCAGCAAGTCCTGGGATATTAAGCAAGAATATTTACTGTATATATGTATACAGTATATATATGTATGTGTATATACAGACACATATATAAAGCAGTAAATACAAAACCATACATTCCATTGAGAGAAGTGCTGGTTTTGGCTGCAACAGAGTGAATTTTCTTGTTCGGTAGCTAGTATGGGGCTATGTTTTGGATTTGTGCTGAAAACGGTGTTGATAATACAGGGATGTGTTCGTTATTGCTGAGCAGGGCTTACACAGAGTCAAGGCCTTTTCTGCTCCTCACCCCACCCCACCAGCGAGGAGGCTGGGGGTGCACAAGGAGCTGGAAGAGGACACAGCCGGGACAGCTGACCCCAGCTGGCCAAAGGGATATCCCACACCATATGACGTCATGCTCAGCATATAAAGGTGAGGGAAGAAGAAGGAAGGGGGGGACGTTCGGAGTGATGGCGTTTGTCTTCCCAAGTAACCATTACGCGTGATGGAGCCCTGCTTTCCTGGAGATGGCTGAACACCTGCCTGCCCATGGGAAGTAGTGAATGAATTCCTTGTTTTGCTTTGCTTGCGTGCGTGGCTTTTGCTTTACCTATTAAACTGTCTTTATCTCAACCCACGAGTTTTCTCACTTTTACTCTTCCGATTCTCTCCCCCATCCCACCAGGGGATTGAGTGAGCGGCTGTGTGGTGCTTAGTTGCCGTCTGGGGTTAAACCACAACAAGAGACCACAAGAGTCTTTAAAAAGCTGTGTGTGGATTTCTAGTGTTTGTGATTTATTATCAATGCATAAGTACTTCAACACAATCTTGCTACATAATGATTCTTTTCCACCTGTAACACAACAGTATTTTAGAAGCCTAGACCTGGTCGTAGATTAACCCTCACTGTTCTGAGATCTTTGCAGAAACAGTTCTTTACACACAACAGCTTGTTTGTGTCACATCCACAAATGCAATCTATAGGTGTTCACCCCATGCATAATATAACCAATAGGCAATACCTTTTACAGTTTCTTCACAAAACTAAAGACAAGTCCTTGACATTGAATGCAGAAAAGACCAAAAGTTACCTTGTGGCAACTTTCAAATACTACTAATATTACAGCTAAATAAATAAGGAAGTTTCATACCCACCTTAACATTATCTGATTTCAATTCGAAATCCGTGTAAAGTCCTTTCATAAAACCTGTCACTCTAATTACCTTCAAAACAGAAGAAAAGGAGTAAGTTAGGAACACTTGAAGGCCTCTGTTGATAAAGCTTGTGTGGCAATAGGAAATATGTTGGCCTTATTTGCTTTCAGAGACGATACCTCATTTAGAACTATTTCTAGAGCAGGTTCAGAGCTCTGCTGTGTCTCTGAACACGCTCTGGAACGATGAGACTTAATCCTTGCTTATGGCTCAGGCCTCCCTTCCTATTTAATTCCATCTACAACCTTGATGGTTGGTGAATCTGGGAGATTCACAATGTCAATACCAGCATACACATTTTAAATGTGGCTCTGCGTTACTCCTGTATTGACTTCTTTACGTATGACTATATATAAAAGCAGCAGCTCAATGAATATAAAAATTAAGACTTTTTGTTTTAAATGGGAGGTGGAAAAACAACCTACTAGCAGGTTTCACGAAAGGTCAAATCCACACCAGCCTGAGAGAAGCAGTCAGACCCCTCGTCTGGTCGAAACACCACCAGCCACCCTAAAACCCCTCAGATTTACTCACTACCCTAAAAACCCCGAGATTCACTTGCCGAGCGTACCCCCTGCAGCCGTGACCTGCGTGCGCTACCCAGCCGTGCGCAGGCCCCGGGGACCGGAAAGGTGACGGGGTCCCCCCGTCCCGGGCGAGGGAGCGCTCAGGGCCCCGGGGGTCTCCCCGGTAGAGCCCCGCCACGGCCCCGCGCCTGGGGGACCCCCTCCCACCCCGCCGCAGCCACACCCCCGCCCGCCAGGGGGAGCCCGAGCCCGCAGTCAGGCCCTGTTGCCTAGCAACGGCGGAGCGGGCCCACCGGCCGCTTCCCGGCCCACCTCAGTGATCACGTCGTGCAGGTAGCGGAAGGGCGGCTTACTCAGCAGCCGGTCCGTCAGCGGCGGCTTGCGGATCACTCGGCCCAAGGACTCCTGCGTCCGCCGCACCACCGCCTCGTTCATAGCGGCGGCGGTACCGCGCCGCCGCCGCCACCGGCGGCTCCGAGCATTCCCGGCCTGCCCCGCGGCGCAGGGCGCCGCACTGCGCAAGCGCAGAGCCGAGGCAGGCGGTTGCTAGGCACAACGCGGCCCTAGCAACCGGCCCGCCGGCCTGGTCAGGCCCTGCCCTCCCCCGCCCTGGGCCTCAGGGGAGAGTCCCTGGAATCAGCCCCAAAGCCTCTTGTCCCACAGAAATAGTCACACCCCAGCCCCTTGTTTCAATAATCAGCAGATAAACAGTGCTCAGAAACTTCAGTTGTATCTTTTGGGTTTGTTTTTTGTTTTTTGTTGTTTTTTTTTTTTATTATTATTATTTTTCTTGAAATAAAGAAGTAGAGAGTAAGAGTGACGGATGGGGGCAAAGGAGCCAACATGAGGATTGCCCAATCCCACATCACACTCCTTAGCAAAGCCAGGCCACAGCTGTTAAAGAACAGCATGGGACCCCCAGCGCCGCCCTTGTCCCCTGCAGGCCCGTTCCCACCAGGCAGCGTACTACACCCTCCTTGCAACCCGCTTCATCCTTGTGCTATCGCAGCCCTCATTGACAACCAAAAACCTAGCTGTGCCCCAGCCTCCCCATTGCTACCAGTCTCCCTGACCAGGTTTGGAGACCTGAGAGAGAAAATACTGCTTTTCTGCTTGGCCTGTCGTGATCATTAATGTTTCAAAGCTGAACTTCAACAGGACTGCATGAGGGTTGTGCTGCCGTGCTTCAACTTAACAACCTTAGAAAAATTAAACACATTTAGTAACAAAAAAGAGATACATTACAAAGCACATTTATCTGGTGTTAGTTCAGGCAAGGAAAGAGGC
The DNA here is from genome assembly GCF_965183815.1 of Platalea leucorodia. Classification (NCBI taxonomy): domain Eukaryota; kingdom Metazoa; phylum Chordata; class Aves; order Pelecaniformes; family Threskiornithidae; genus Platalea; species Platalea leucorodia. Next base: position 60,167,378 of record NC_138827.1, read on the forward strand.
TATTTTTTCAGCAGAGGAAGGGAAGCGGATGGCTTCCACAGGGTAATTACACCCAGGCTTCTGAGAGCAGGTTGTTTCAGGGAAACGATTTCTGTCTTCCCCCGGCACAACACAGTGGTGGGTTGATGAGGTTCCCAGACAGGCTGTGACTACAGGATCTGGTGAGCCTGGGAAGAAGAGGAGGTGTTGACAGCTTCTACATCCAAGGGCATCGGAAGAGGTCTCAGAGGAAGCAAGAAGAGTGGGAAGAAGCTGCTTTGGGGAAGAGGGGTGTTTATTTTGGAATCATGTGGTTTATCTGGATTTCTGCCACTGGCTCTCCATGAAGCGCCTGAGATGCCTGAGAAGGAATCTCAGGGGTTTTGTTAAATTTGACCTTTGGCATGCACATTTTGCTGAAGAGGTAGTACCCCGAGGAAGCACAGCTCAATTTAACTGAAGAATCAAAAGCTAGCAACCCACAAAGCCTCCACAAGTCCCTGTGGATCTAAAGGGAGGCATTGGAAGTGAAAGAAGACTGTAAAACAGATAGCTTTAAGTTTAGTCTGGAGACCTAGTCTTTTTGAGGACCTTAGACTAGAATTGTTCACAGACGTTGGGCAAGCTGAGACCAATCCTCCTGAAGATGTCAGTAGAAAATTCAGCCGACCACACAGCATCAATAAGAGACAAAGCAGCATACCAAATGGATCAAGAGAAAATTCACAGATCTCCGACATGTGCCAAAAGCCATCTTAATGCCAAAATGGTGGCAGAGAATTTTACTGTTTTGAGCACTTCACTGCCAACACAAGCAGGAATAGACATCAATGCACACTGCCTTTTCCTCCAAGGTTTGCCTCCTCCCAGAGGAAGGGACTCTGACCTTTCCAGCCACTAGTTTGACTTAATACAGCAGAACTTCTTTGCAGAAATAGGCTGGAAAGCAGCAAGACAGCACCATAGTACATATTGCTGGCCAAATATTCAAGGCTCAGCAGCAGGAATGTAAAGCTCCCTATCTCTGTTTCTTTTTGCATGCCACAAACAGCAGGATGCTATCATCTCCAGTCTCAAACAACCTTATGAACTCGGTAGCTTAAGCACACACATGTATATATGCAGTTTCCAACCCCTATTAGCAGAGCTACCAAATGCTGCTGTAAAATATAGATGCAGCTTGACAACAGAAAGCACCCACTGCCTGTCTCAGTCAAAGAAAGACATGTCTAGTTCAAACCTGAGGCTACCGGTATCAGGACATCAGTAACATGGAAGGACATACAGACTGCATTACCTTAGAACAAGATTTTTGTTGCTGACTGTGATAAATATTAGCAGGTTCTTGTGCTTCACTGGGTTTCTCAGTTTTAAGACTTTTAAAAAAGGTAATGGGAAACCAAACAGTTTGTGCAGAATTCTAAACCAAGTGGGACTTCTCCAAAGATCTCCATGGTATAGGATTTGGGAAGTTTACATTAAATTCAGTTCCTCAGGCAGAAATAAACATTCACACAGTACCCTTTACCCTAACATCAAGAACAGCAACCAGACCAAGTGCACAGAAAGAGCCTGAGCCATAAAAACAAAGGCATTTGCTTGGGGGACAGCTTTCCGCTCTCAACATGCTCTTGAACTCCCTAATCCCCTCTCCTCCTTTAAACAGCTGCAGGTTTGTTTGCCTTTTAAATTACTACTACCCCTTAAAAGCCATGTTTTGCCTTTTGAGCTGCTAGTCAATGTGGAATTTGGAATTTTGTCCAGCAGTCCCACACATTTTGGATTACTACCAACCATCAAAGTTACTCCCAGGCCATCAGGTAAACATGTCAAATGTGTAGTTCAAATCACTGTGAAGACAGTATGCTTTTGAAGATCAGCAGGAAACTAATGAAACACAAACTACTGTCGTGCTGTACATCTTTGCTCCTAGATGATTTGAAGTAATTGTATTTTGATGCTGCACAGGCCTGAAATATTTGGTTAGCAGGTTCTGCAAGATGCCTTGAAAACTCTAGATTTAAAATAGCCTGTAGCTGCCATAGAGTTCTGTAGAAGTCCATACTGTCTGCATCTCTGGATGCGCTTTATTCTATGAAGGATCTCTCTCCTATCCTATTGCTACCAACTCCAGAACTGATACTGGCTTTGCTACACAGCATCTCCACATGAGAAGCGTGGTGGCCAAAGTTACAAACCTTCAAGGAGTGTGTATTGCACTCCCTGAAAGCAGTTTATATTCTTTTACAAGAAGACCTATTTACATATATTTACTATGTACCGTAAATATGGTCTCTGGCTTCCAAAACTGTTCAGAAAATTGGTATCCAGTCTACAGTCTTGAGCTACATTCTCCTGACAATGGCAAGAGCTTGCTTGCCAGACCTCCCCTTACCATGGGGCCTCATCTATACACCCACTTATGTTGGGAACAGTCATGCTCCACCAGCAGCCAGGTTTATCTGACAAACAAACTCAGACAAATGAATCCACACTCTGTGCTACACTGGCAATTTTTTAACTTTGACATGGAAAACTAAGGGTTGTGGCTGTGCCCTCTCTTCCCTACTGCTTTAATAGCGCAACTCCACTGCAGTGGAAAACTAACAATTTTCACTTGACATGGACGTACCAGAGACAATTGGATGTGGCGTCATCTTGTGAATGTTTCAGAAAGCAGGCTCCAAGGATGGGACTTCACAGTGAGCAGAGCTCCCACCCAGGTCCAGTTACTCCGTTCCCTTGTCCTAAAAGGTAATTGCATGAGCCCAACACCTGCAATATGGAAACCAGTGAGATTTTTCCATGTGTTCTGTGTCATATTAATTAGCCGTCCTCCCACCAGTAAGCCATGAAGAAATTGGTGAATATAGCTCTGGGGCTAATGATTTCTCATTTTCATTTACTATTTAATTCTAATTACAAGAAAAGTTAATGATGGGGAACTTGCACAGTTTGGAAAGGAGAATGAAGCTTACATTTGACACCAAGGGTGTTCCCCATTGCTGGCTCTGCATTGCTAAGCCAGCATTTGCAATAAGAAAAGTCATTTTATTCCATGAAACTTTGGACTTGCAGATTGCAAAATCCAAGTTCAGCCACCAACAGCTTGAACCTACTCCTCTCCTTTCCCCTGTGCGCTGGATAGAGATCTCCAGTGCACATTCCCTCCTCGCCAAAGCAGCTGGAGTTCCATCTCACCAGTGCAACACGCTGACAGACGCTAGTGACTGCTTGGCTCCAATCTGGTACTGTAACGAAGTGGGCAGACATTTTAAAGTGCTCAGCATCTCTTGTGAAAGTGTGGAAGTGACTTTACACTTCAAAACACACTTCACTTCAAAATCTGAACCATGTCCTACAGGATAAAGCCTATGGCAGAGGGAATTTCTTTGTACCAGCCTACCTGGTGACAAGTAGTACACAGTCATAGGCACCTTCTACACCTTTTTAGTTTTTTGAATATAGGATGAACCTCAGCAAACCTTTTTTCTGCCAGCTGAGGTCCTGGCCTCTTACATACCTCTTTTGGGACTTGGCATGGCCCCTGGTGTTTGTTTCATTTCCTGGCCGCTTGCCATGAGATGTATTTATAGCTCCACAGAGGCTCTGTTGCCCTGCCTCTGCCATCCAGCAACGACTCAGCTCGTGAGCCATGTCCTAGAGCTACAGTCCTAGAGACATGTCCTAGAGCTATCCTGCCTGGATCAGGGTGAAATGGGCTTGCTGTGGCCTTTCCACCTTCAAGATGACAAAAAGATGCGGTGTCTCAGGAGTGCTGCGTTGTGGAAAGCAATGGAGAAATGCGGTGAACTACCTTTGTGAGTTATTTTTACAGCTATGAAAGCAGTCAATTGATAAACACACCTTAAGTACATTTTGTGCAGAGAAAATGACTAGACAAAAACAGAGCTGTGTGGTTTCCTAGGTAGATATTTCCTGCTGGTTTCAATCATTCGAGTACAGATTCTATACAAAACTTCTAAAAATATTTTGGTTTTCTTATCTTTACCCACTTAAGATATGTAATAGAGGGACCGTTCAGGACCCTAGCATAAATTTGGTTTGGCAAGTTGTGTTTGGTGTATTGGATAAGACCCAAACCACAATAAGCAGCCTGGAACCTGCAACGTGTTTACTCCAAGGAGTGTTAATGGAAAGGCTTGTTTGATTTATTCTGTTAAATCATATAAAAAGAATTTTCACAATTAATGGGTGTATGGTGCACAATCAGATTTCTTTTATCAGGACAAACAGATCCCTCTGGGTCTATTGAAGCCAAGTAATATATCATGCCCACAGTTATGGTGTGGATTTATTCGATCTACTGTGCCATAACTGAAATTGAAAGCAGTAACTTTCATAAGAGCTGGGTCTCTACAAAGTGTCACTTCACTCTCTGGATCTACCCCCCTTTTTTTCTTTAAATTTTGTCTGTGTGCTAGTTTCCTTTTGCCAACCTCTGCTGAAGCTATCCATGCTGGCTTTTATTTCTCTTGTAATCAGAAAAGCTTGTCATTCAGAGCGCAGCAGCATACTTGCATTTTTATAGACAAGTTTTGTAAATAAGCAGAGCTTTTGAATTTTACTAAAATGACCATCCATCTTCGTCTGCACAACACAACCTCCCCATGCAATTTATATCCAGATTTCATGCAGTACCATTCTGGTCCAAGAAACATGTGACGTTTGCACATTTCAGTAACTATCCACTGTAATCCTCAGCCTTAGACGTAAGTCACTGGCGGTGCCCCTGAGCTTGCTTTGTGATGCTCCAGGTCTGGATACTGCCTCTTCACCCTGCAAGTGAACTGGAGATAGATGAAAACCACTGGTGATGTATGAGAACATATATATGTGACCCTCCACACCTGGGACCTGGTTTACTGGCTCAATGAAAAGGTATGAGGAGGTGAGAACAGAGAGCAAGTCAAAGGAAAGAAGGGGTCTCTCCTTTGCCGTGAGCTGTGCTGGCTCCAACCCCTCCTTTTGCACTCAGGACTCCAAAGATGAAGATGCCTCCCTAAAGCAAGGACAGCCATTGCCAGCCCCGGGGTCTAGCTGGATATCAGCCCAGGGCTGTTGTCCCTTGTCATTCAGGCAACAGAAGCAAGCACTGAAGTTGTAAGTCCAAGTCCTGCTGGACCTTAAATACAGTCAAATGCTGCTTCTTCAAAAAGTGCCAAGGAAAAGCATTCACACAAAACAGCATTAGAACAAGCATTCCTCTGGTCGAGTAACCAAGCATTAGAAACACATCGGGCACTATTTCCAGCTCTTCTAAAACTCTACCGTGACCTCCTGGGCCCATGTGATACACTAAAGCCCACCCTATGGGACACGAGAAGGGCATCCTCACAAGGAGCCCTTCTCTTACTCAGCACAACAGACCAGATAGAAACGAAGACCACAATCTGACTGCGTACAGAAGCAGAGCTAGGATTTCCTAACAAGCCAGTGTTTGGTTCCACAATGGAAATCATGGTCTTTTTTGCTTGATGCAGCAGAAGTTTTCCACAGAGCTATCAACCCTCCGTGGAAAGTTGGTGTTTTGCTTCCTTAAAATTGATGATGGAAGCAGACCATCTCCTAAAGAAGCTGTGTTTATCCCATAGAGTTATGCCTCTTATCCTTGCATGGCCCTCTCATTATGCTGCTGTTCCCTGTTACTGTGACATCGTTCAGTTCATATCATGTTGTTTACATAGTGATTTCTTATTTTCTTTAATATTTTTTTTCCTTACAGGAATGTGCATTCTGCACCACTCTTGGCATGAAGGGTGTCAAGAGAGGTGTATGCATCTCCTCCGTATCTCTCAGTTTGACTCTGGGAGATGTCACTGTACCTGCAGACCCACAGTCCACCCCCAAGGAGCTAGGTGTGTCTAGCATAAACTCTGCATGAATGCTTTCATAAATCAATATACCTTGATTAAAAACATGCATGTTGCTGGGCTGATTGACAAAAGCTTTTGTAAAAGGTTGTTCTGCGCCTTGGCGGGAGCAGGATATCCTGGAATTTCAGCTGACGTCCATACCCAGCTATTGTGCAAATAGTGAGGTATAAAGAGACCTTGCCTTACCTGGGCCAGAGGGGAGAGGCTGCAGCAAGGACACCCCTGTCAAGGCGTCAGCAGGAGCTGCCAGGTGAGAAACCAGTTCCAAGTAAATCGCTCTTTATGAAACTGTCTTGTCTCTGAGGAAGACGGGTCATTTCTTTTCTGCCAGGGTACCTGCTCTTTGTGGCTGGGCTTTTGTTAGATGTAATTGCTGGTTATTACACCACTGAACTGTACCCAAGTGAGGAGGACTGCTTGGCCAAAACAACTACCATGCATAGAGATCTCATGCGATGAAAGGGGCTGATGATGGGACAGAGGGTACCTGCTGCCCCATGGCTACTTCAGCTTGCATTTTCCAAGTCACCCACCAGGCTCCAAGTGCATTCAGACCTTCAGATAGAGATGACCTGCTCTGAAATGCTTCTCTGCCACCTTATCTCCCATCAAACCTAACTGGAGCTCTTGCTGATCCATGCTTGGCTGAAAATATAGACCACTTCATAGTGTATTGAGCAGCTTATCTCTGCATCTCAGTGAGCAGTAGGAAACATGCAAACAAATGTTGGAATTCAGCTGCAAGGCAAGCTGCGGAGATAAGTGCAGGCAGATGCAGCTGTTTTTTCTTGATGAGCTCAGCCAGCAAGACAAACTCTCAAAGTCACTCCAGAGGCTCCCAAGCTTCTGCTCAAGCGTCAACCTTGAAGTCATCCCATTTTAAACAGGGAGATGAATGTTTCATGGGCCTCTCTTTTCTTCACCTGAAGGTTTCGGGTATTTGTCAAGTTCTGCCTGCCTGAGCTGATCCTTTCTCTCTCAGTTGTTGCCAGCCAGAAGCATGCATGCCTTTCTGTTACTGTGTTCCCTCCTTCTCTGCAATGGTGTAACACTGTCTGTGCAGAAGATCCAAATGCTCCCTGATGAAGAAAGCCCAGCGCAGATTTGGATCCCGCAGACTCTCTCTCGAGGTGAGTGAATGGGATGCTTAAGACAGTCCTGAAGCACCCCTGTTTCCCTCTGTCACAGTGACTAGGTGCACCTCCACACGTATATCCAGGCAGGGAAATGTATGAGAGCAGCGGCTGGGAGATTTCCCTGCTGTGTTCCCATTGAGAAGCAGAAGCCCAAACCTACCTTTCACAGGTGCCTTTCCACCGTGGCCAAGAGCACTGGTGCGTTCAGCAGGGGAGAAGTCCTCACACTCTGTGCTTGGGAACAGGTGCTTTGCTCCAGACCTGGGCTGTGGACGGAGCCAAGAGCCAGGCTGTTACACTGGCTGCTGGTCAGCTGCTGGATCAGCTTTGCAGAGGCTGGGCTCAACAGGCAGCCCCACCAGCAGCCCCTACCCCTACAAAGGCATGCAACATGCTCTGTACGTAGGAGACCATAGTCACATAGCCAAGCTGCAGCCCCTCTGCTGTCCACTTTCCTGCCAGCATCATAGGTCAGGCATGGGCAGCAGGTACATCCTCTTCCTCCCTGGGGTCTCCTGAGTGATGCAGGGCATGAGTAGAGTGCTGTAGCCATTGAAAGGGGCTCCAGACTCAGGTCCAGGCTTTGCTCTATCAAGTAAGATCCAGACACTTCACACCAAAAACACTCTTACATCCCTCCCCTCCCTAGCCCCCAGCCTGTTGAGCAATCCCTTATTGCAGAAAGCCATATGCAAGCAGCCAGCCTGGTTTGGCTCTCTGGGAGGGTGGATGGGTTCAGGGAGGAACTCTGGGCTCCAGCTTTCCAGTGGCTCAAAATACCTGTCTGTAATCCTAATCCACCACGTGAGCCCTAGCAAGGCTGGGGCTTCACCCCCCTTCCCTATCAGCTGTTTCTTTGCGCCTTTCTGCTTGGGGCTCTCTTGGTACCCACAAATACCTTGAGGGTCTGGACACCCTGAGGGAAGGTGCCCTGTTTATGCCACCCAATTACACGTGTTCAGCAGAACATCCTCATCCATACTGACGGGGAAATTAACTAAGGGTGCTCTCAACAGGCTGGGGAGATGACATTGAATGGGTGCAGACATACGAAGAAGGTTTAGCACGATCAAAACACAGGTAATGCTAAATTCTTGTTATGCCAGTTCATATGTTTCAACCGCACAGAACAAAGCTATGTTCTAACGTGATGCTTGGACTGTGTATTTTGCTGTATGGTATGGAGGCTGAAAAAGATTTTGGTGAGAGCTCACCTTTTGGGAGGTGAGCAAACGCCCTTGCAGTGCTGCCAGTGTTGCCTTTTCAGTGATATGCCCCTCTGTACCTGACTGCGTCCACACCTCCCTACTAGCCCTCTTGCTATTACTTCTCACAATATAAATGTATCCCTAGAGCAACTCAGTGGCTTAAGTCTTTGCAAGTGCGGTCTGTAAAAGGTCTGAATTGCCTCCCTGCTTGTTTCCTGCAATGTCGTTTCAGCAAGAAGCCACTGATGGTTATTCACCACTTGGAAGAGTGCCCTTACAGCCAAGGTGAGCAAAGCAAACCCTTCCAAACTACCTGGTGGATCTAAATCTATCAGTGCTCCTTCCTTACAAAGCATTTGAGCACTTGGCGTGAAGCCTTTCCAGCACATGCAGGGAAAGGTGGAGAGACAATAAATGCACTGGGGACCCTTGAGAAGAGTTGGGAAATGAAACAGTTGTAAAGTTTTCCAGGGCAGTAACGTGCTCTGGGTCAAAACTTCCCTGGCAGAGACACATGGCTATGAAACAGGCAGGTAGACACCAAGCTTTCCTCCTTTATCCTCTTCCCCACCCCTGATCTCCTGCCAGTCCTTCCTGCCAGCTCCCAACTCCAGTCCTGGGCTCCAGCAAGCGTGGAAATCATCAGCTCGTGTGATTAAAGCTTGGGGAAGTTGTATCCCCCCAGAAAGAAGCCCTGAAAGTAGACTGTGTGAAGCCAGCAAGGTTAGGCATCACATTGCCTCCGTTGCATTGTTTTATACCGTGGCTTTGAAGTTATGGGTATCCTGCAAGCAGGGAGAGTCAGACACCGAGAAAATTATCTTTATAGCCTCATATTCACTGATTCACAGGGACTGCATCTTGCTTTTGGCGGTGTGTTTTCATCTGGAGACAAGAACCTTAGAAGTGCAATAGTTTACAGCATTGGAAAGCTCAGATCATCTTCTGGCTTGCAAGAGCATCTGCCACCATGTGTTTTACACGCTTTCTTATGAGGCCTCCTGCCCAAGAGTGTGTCAGACCACTCACTATCACTTGATAACCTCCTCAGTTATTGAGAACAAAGCAAGGTTTGTCAGGGAAGTCTGGCCCCACCATTTCTTATGAAACTTCTGTATTTGTTCCCACAAATGCATACAGCATAAATTGTGCAGGCAACTCCTACGCCCTGTAGCACAGGGCTGCAGATGGCCAAGTAAAGCCAAGCCATATGCTTTCATGACCTGTTCTGCCATTCATGCCATCTGTACACCAGCACTTCAGTTTCTCGATAACTAGGTGTCTTTTGCATTTTACTTTATAAGAACCAAGTCCTCCAAGCTTTTTGTGACGTGCACATCAGAACGTAGTGCCAGTCATTTACTGTTGGATTTAGGATCAATATAAGCTGATGCAAAACCATGAAAAGCAGTGATCTAGATTTTTTTTTTTTCCCCACCCAAATAATGCATTTCTCTTTCTTTTAGCTTTAAGGAAAGCATTTGCTTCTAGCCCAGAGATCCAGCAGATGGCTCAGGAGGACTTTATCATGCTCAATCTGGTGGTAAGTCTGAATTTCAAAATCTTAATCAAAATGTTTACTGGGGAGTGGAATAAGCCATATTAAAAGCAGAAATTGATTCACTTTGCACAGCTTTGAAGTAGTACTTGAAATTCTCTTTTTTCTCCCACTTGTCTGGGGATGTACAACAGGGTTTACAAAACACCAGCACAGATACTCCTTGGAGACGGGGCAAGGAGACACTTCCATACACACATACACATACTTATTGGCACAGGAAGACCATTTTGTATTCTCCAACAACAGGTCATATTCTGATACAATAAAAAAATTACCCAGTCATCAGGCTTTCTGAGTTACCTGCCTGGGGTTTCTGTCCTCATACCCAAGCATCTGGCACGGGACAACTTGGACAGAACAGGGAAACACACCAGAATTGTTGTAGGTAAATGAGGCAAGCTCAGCTGGTTCAGTCTATTTCTAGCGCTCGGACATTTACCTGTCACTAAGAGGCTATTTAACTCCAACAGCATTCCAGCAGCGATGACAACATGGCACCTGATGGCCATTACGTCCCTCGGATCCTCTTTGTGGGTGAGTCTCTGGGGTCAGGGGAATATCAGGGCAACGTTTTTTCTGTATGGTCCCCATTGAATTCAAGTTGCTCCAAGTAATAGCTCTTATTCTTTCAACCACTGAAGCTGTAGGAATAACCCAGACTTTCAAAAGGAACAACTTAACTGGAAAAACCCAAATTGTTCAGCAATCGCAGCTTAAGTTGGGCATCCAAAACCACTACCACCTTTTTAAAAACAGGACCACAACACTCTTATTCTACTAGTGGAAACGTGCAGTATGTCACTGCTATTAACGGCTAACGTATATCCTCTAAGAGTTTAGTCCTGCCTGTGTGACACTGTGCCACATCTCAATTCAGCCTCTTACTCCAAGACTTTTGAACGGCAGAGCAAAGGCCCATCACTGACCGTGACCAACAACGAGGCAAAAGGCAAACTTACCATCAAACTGCTGGGTACGAAGGGGACAATGGGCAATAATCTTGAGTCACCAGACGAGGCTTGTACGTAGAGGATCTACGCGTGGTGGGTTCCAGAAGTAGACTTCCTTCATTAACTTACAGCTGCGGGGAGCCTGGTGCTTCAAGGTGTGCTTTTCTGGCCATGAAAAGGCCAATCAACGCCATTTTAAAAGGCTTTGATCATCACAAAATTATAGAATCATAGAATGGTTTGGGTTGGAAGGGACCTTAAAAATCATCTAGTTCCAAGCCCCCTGCCATGGGCAGGGACACCTTCCACTAGACGAGGTTGCTCAAAGTCCCATCCAACCTGGCCTTGAACGCTTCCAGGGATGGGGAATCCACAACTTCTCTGGGCAACCTGTTCCAGTAGCTCACCACCACCCTGCTTCACAAAGCCGGAGTTGCTAATATCTTGTATTTTTTTTCCCCTCAAGATCCTTCAATGACAGTTCGAGCTGATCTAACTGGCAGATATGGGAACAGGATGTACACTTATGAACCAGAAGATATTTTGACCTGTGAGTGAAATGGGCACTTTTCTGATCCCTTTTTAGCCATCTCAAGTTTATGCACGACAAATGTGGTTAAAGGAAGAGGGTATAAGAGAATCTTGAGAAATGCTGGATCTATTTCTGCTCAAAGCCATTTATAAACATGAATGAAGTAAATTTAGTGCAAGCACCTTCTGGGAAAAAACGTTGCTGGATATTTCTGAAGAACTGGGCAGTAAAGTACAGGGAGAGTTGTCCTCAGTATCTGAACCCTGCTGGTGGAGTTCCCAAATGCTGTCTAAGTTTGGCCCCAAAACCCCACCACTTCAGTTGAAGGCATTTGCAGACTTGAGTGTGGTGCTGCTCTGCTTCATAATCTGAACCGCTAAAGCTGTTTCAATACTTCTTGCCCTAGGGGTAACCAAAGTTTAAAAATACATCTTCCAGGAGGACTGGAATTCATTCCCAAGGGTTGGTGTCTCTGCACTCCCCTCTCCTGGCTGCCCACTTCAATAAAACTTAGAGAATTGCATTTTTCTGAGGTCTCGATCCCCAGATCATAGCAAGTTGGATGAGACAGATTCAAAAGCTGTGGGTAACAGAACAAACCCCTTCCCACAGAAAAGCAGATTAACAACAATCCTGTGATCTGGGTTCACAGTCCTCCTCCCTAGTTTTTCCACTCAGACGAAGCTTTGAACCTCACGGGACGCCTGCAGAATGCAGAAAAGAGCATCTGTACCACCCACGAACTCCATCAGATGAACTGTATTCTAATGGTACTCTGCCCCTGGAGCACCGATTAAAACACAGCATTATATACAGATCATTCTTCTCCCAAATCAGTGGCTTAATATTTTCTAGAAGCTAATCACTAATTGCAGTGAAAACCTGTTACTAAGACAAAATAGTCAAAACTACTCATTAAAATTGAAAAAAAAAAATTTTCTAAAGACCTTTTAGAAGTCTAGCTATCCAGAGTGGCTTTAATTGCTGACCTTAAGCTGCGTAGATGTAGGCATCTTCCCCTCTCACTTTTAGTATCTTCAGTGCTTTCTCCGCAGTGATTGAAAACATGAGACAAGCGAAGCTGCTTCTGCACACTGAGCTCTGAGCAAGGGGCAGCACCGATCCCACGGGCAGACGGAGCCAACAGCCCTGGGAGCGCCAAGCGACGCAGCACAGCACACAGGTGCCATCCTCGCGCCTTCCCTCACAGACCTCTTGCTGAGAAGCCACGGTCATGAGAACTTGGTGCAGCCCACGGTGCAATAGATGCCCAGAATGAGACACCACCCAAAGATTTTTAGGTAGCAGTTTATCTTAATGACTTCATGATTATCATTAATAGAGAAGAATTTTCTTTCGTAGTGTTTACAAACTCTTCTTTACCCCAATTAGCATTATTCTGGAAAGGATACTTAGATTATAAATACATTTTCTAAGTTTGTCCTGTGTATGCCTAGCTACCTTGTACTTGTTGCAGTGATTTTTCCACAGCACAATTGCGCTTTTTTTTCCTATTTTTAAGCCATAATTCTTTTAGTTTGAAATACTTTTAGTATAGTAAGAAATAAAAGCGTGCAACTATAGTCTACATTAAGATAGGTTTTGTATTTTTATTCTTTGTGAATTGCCAGACTCACTAATGTGAATTTCAGAAAATTGTTTTATTACTATTTGTTTAAAATTTTGCTGTGTAATTCAAACAACAAAAATAGAGGATTGGCCCATTTCCTTTCCAAATTCCCTTTCCTCGTTCTCCACATTATTTTATGTGCACAGCCACAATAAAAAAATTTATACTCTGCAGAACTGAGCAAGTCCCTTTTATCACAACCTGGCCATTGACCAAGATCACTGAGCCACCAGCCACGCATGCCGAGTCTATGATATGAAAATCAATCTGCTTATGAGCAAAAGGGCTGGTGGGTGGCAGGAGGGTTAAACTGCTTTAGGCATTAAGAACACAGGTGTAATTCACAGCAGTCCCTGGGAGCTGTTCCATAAGCACGGGCTGCTGGCAGGGGCTGACAGTCAAAATGCGGCTCTGGCCAGCCATGGCAGCCAGAGGTGGGTACGGCAGCAGAATTACACAGCGGCCTCGCCAGCTTCTGCATGAAACACAGAAGACTGTGTCTGTTCCGAAGTGATCAGCGATTCCCTGTGATCACTAGGAAAAAGGGAATTAAAGAGGAATTTGATGAGAAGACCTGCGGCAGATCGAGCCTCTGGGAGAAGTTGCAGACAAGGCAAATAAAAGGGCAAATAAAGAGAAGGATCAGTCACGGGGGAGAAGAGCAACCCTGGGGTTACCTGGCAGAGACAGGAGGGCTGGTACGAGCGCAGAGCAGAGGCAGGGGCAGTTCAGACAGGATGGTGATGGGCTGAGTACTGCCACAGGACCCGGGGCGGTCGGAGGGGAGCGCCCTGGCGGGTACCTGCCCGAGGGTGGCCGCAGAGGGGCAGGAGGCACCTCAGGGCCCAGCGAGCAACGCCTGCCCAGGGCTCGGATGCTACCGCAGAGTAAACGCACGCAGGAAATTAAACACAGTTAATCCATGGAACCAGTAACAGTTACTTACCTCCAGTAAAACCTGTCAGCAACGAAGCAAGCACAACGGCCTAAGGCCAGTTTTGTTTCCTTTTTTCTAAATAGGTTTCTTCTACATTCTAGCAAAAGCCGGTGTTTAGGCCCTACTGATCACCATCTGAATACAACCACCAGAATCGAAATCTGTTTGGGCTGCAGTTAAAGTTTATGGGAAAGCTTTGTAGTGCGGGAATTTATAGATTTGTTAACCACGAAGCTGATACCCACAAACTAGCAAGAAGATTGATGCTCTTACAAGGCACGAATGCCTAGATCAAACAGCAGCAGAAGCAGCAGGACTTGCAAACTCCATTCAATAAACACAGCTGATGGGCCTCCACTGCCCAGCCGTAACAAAGATTCATGGAAAGAGCTGTGTCATTATCATGTCCTTTGCATTTATCTGCACACGGAGGTGCGCTGACCAAGGGCCAGTCAGAAAACAGAAAAACAAGTTTAGTTGTTAGCTTTCCAGCCACTGACTCCAGGGCTGGGAACTCACAGCTCTTGGTCTCTCTGAGCTCGCTTGAAACTCAGCTTGGTATTGTTTCCTCCAGATGTGGTGGCCTTGGGTACAGCAAGGGCTGAAGATTAACTCCTCAATTAGAGGCAAGTTGAGCTGAAGTGTTGGCAAAATCCCCAAACTGCCTCTAACCACGCTAGAGGGCACCCCTGGCACCCCAACGCCTTCAGCTTCAGGGAAACGGCCAAAGCAGCCAGCAAGTCCCAGAACCAGGGAGCTTCTTCCGAGCACAGCCCGCGGCCTCTGCGCCATCGCTCACCTCTCCTGGTTACATCGCCCTGCGCCATCGCTCTTCCTTCTTGGGGTTTGAACCTGCAACACCCTTCAGCACCCGATGGCTCTGTTCAGTGGCCGCTGAGGAAGAATGAAATTGAGCAAGGACAACTTAGCTTTTTAAACGGGCTGCTTCCTCTTGCTCCGTAGTCACTTCTGCAAACTGGAATGAGTTATGAGGAAAAGAAAAAGAAAACATACAATTTTCTCAGAAGAAGATTCCCACAGCTGAACGCTTGCTCCTTTACAAGGACTGCACCAGGAGCAGATACAAAAGATAACCATTCCTTAGCAATCCCTGTTTCTTACTTTATGCAGTGCCACATCCTCTAGATGATTTATGCTAGTTCCCTCAAAAATAGACCAGATTAACACATTTGTGCTCAAAATATGGAGTTGAAATAATGGACAGTTAATACTAGACCACGCTTTCTGAAAGAGAGGAAGAACACAAGCTAAAAATCACTTTAACTTGCATCAAAATCCCAGCGCTCCAACGGAACCCAGGTCTCTGCACAGTGCAGCCCCAGCTGGCTTGGGGAAACTCCTCGCACAGAGATCGGAATGCTGTCGCAGGAAGAGATTCCGAGATGAAAGCTTAATGAAGGTTGTGCCATCCAATGTTAGAAACCAATTTGTGCCATTCCCTATAAATGTATCAGTGACGCATACAAAGACAAATCAAACAGACATATAGAAATGACTTTTTATTTTGTGAAGAACACTTGAAAAATAAAGATGAAAGCTTCTCCAGGCTTTGGAATATAACCGTCATAAACTCTGGAATCACAAAGACTCCATTTTAAAAAGGTGTTCCCTCTCCCCACCCCTGTTTTTAATGAACTCTCTCCTTGTGGAACGATGCACAATAGTTTTAAGGAAAAAATATGCATTTTGAGCCAACATTAGAAATAATCCAAGATTGGTTCAGTGCAGGCGCTGCTACATTACACTTGAACAAAGGCACATACTAAAATCCCCCACGTTAGTACTCGTAATCCATATTTAAATTTCTCCAAACTTTGTGTTTTCAAGAAGAGACTAGAGTTATTCAAAGTAGGTGGGAATGCTGAGCTCAGTACAGCCGTCTAGCATGGAACTGGAGGAATTAAAGTGACAGCAAAGTAAGTGCAATGCGATGGAACAATCTGCAAACACAAACCTTTCTTGCTTACCTTGATAATCAGCATTTGTGATCATTTCTGGCTTGCAAGAATACTTGTTGATATGGAAGAAGGCGACACAAAACAAGATGGGGAAAGCAACTGGCTGCCTTCACCTCAGTCAGAAAATCTATCCATAAAACTAGGATTTCAAGATTCAAGTAAAGCCTACCTACAACCAAAACAGTAAGGAAATTAAAATATCTCCTTCTTGAATGAGTCGGCCCAAGAAATCACAGAAGCACCTGCTGAATTTTACAGATATGCAAAGAAATAAACACTAATTATAGGCTTCGAGGTGCTTTTGGCTTTTTGTTTTTTTGATGATAGCTGAGAGTGTCAGTTTTTGTCTTGAAGCTGTCTGAAATACCAGGATATTGTTAACCTATAAAAGGTAAATGAGAGATCTTCTCACATTAGCCAAAATTTTAGTAGTCTGCTGTGCTGGCATCATCTTCTACAATATCTTCTACACATAAACGAAACAGGTTAAACATTCACAGTAGCCCCCAAAAGTGACTTGTATTTTGTCCTCTCATTATCGCAGTTTTAATTAAGGATACTTCAGGCTATGTTTGAAAGTTATTTTTGAGCAATCGCTTTGCTCATTTCAGAACAGGTTTCTGGACATTTGTGCAGTTCGACAAGGCTCTGCAGCACGTTTGATAGCAGACATCACTCGATATGGCAATCCATTTGCACAGGTTCCCAGCCGTAAAAGGCAAACACGTTAGATGCCACCAGCACCTGACTGCTGCACAGAAATGCTTGTGCGTTATCTTCCACTGTTCCATTTTCACCTTATCATTCAAAACACGTTTAGAACTTGATTATGAACAATTAACTCTGTTAAGAGTTTGGGTTAATTTGTCAGTACTAGCTGTGCTCAAAGAAAATTCTGAACCTGACAGAAAATTAAGTTACCAATAGTCACATACAGTGAGGGAAACAGTTTCAGTACTGTAAGCATTAGAAAAGTTTCAATAAAGATGCTGAAACGTCAGCTTCTGGTAAACCCTGATTCCCAGCCTCAGGGGTAAGAAAAATACGGTCTCTCATCAGCTAGTTACACGCGTTCTCAACCTTGAGATCCAATCTCACAAGCATTTAGTAAACATTTTACTTAAGAACCTTTGATACTGAGTTCAGCTGGTAGTCAGCCGCATACATCCCCTTCTGTTACAGAGGCTGTAAGTCAGCTGTGTGACACCAAGAGAAACTTTTTCTTGTTCTCAAATGCAACAAGGAATATTAGAACAACTGAAAAGATAAGAAATGAGGGAAAGTCCTCTGAATAAGAGTACTGAAAATAAATATAAGCCTTTTTCCTGAGTACAATAAAACCCACTTAAGACCAACTATCAGATCTGCCAATTTTTTCTATCTGTTTTGTTTGTTAATGAAGCTTATGGACAACAAAGAAGCCCTAGCAACTTTAAAATTTAAGGTTACCGCACTGTTGTTCCATATCACAAAAGGTCTTCAGGTTTGAGAGCCTGACTGATTCTGAACTTGCTCTTTTTTGAGCCAATTTAGTACACTTTGTCCAGAAATTTCCACATTTCCTTCATTCCTGAAATCTGACTCGGGCTACTACAGACTTCGGTTTATATATAATGAGACCAAAGCAAATTCTGGTATCACTAGTAACTTCAGTGATCAGAGATGGAAAAAAAATTCTAAAGAGAGATGATTATGACTGCATTAAAAACCCAGCAAACTCTGTAGTGATGGTGCAAGACATCAGCATCTAACCAAAAAAAAAAAAAAAAAAAAGCAAGCATTTAGGGTGATTACAAAACAGTCACCAAAAGGTTATACAATATATTAATCAGTTTTCTCATGGATAAAGTGCATTTACCTAGCCTGAGAATAAGCACCACATTGATAAAGGGATGCTAAAGCACTTCCCCAAGAGAGATTAGAAGAAAACCAGAGTTATCCTGAATCCTATATCCAGTTTGTCTCGGTGATTCTTGAAGACACTTTGGGAAAGACCCTCTTGCTGGTCCAGCTGAGGTACTCCATTCCAATTGAGTACATCGGTAGTATGGTCTGCTCAGCAACTCATCTCCTGGTACTATCTGAAGACGCCCACGTTGATAGAAAGAGCCACTTCTGGTTTACGGTGCTTAATATTCAGCTTCTCCTCAGAGAAAACATGGTCCTGTGAGCGTTCGGCTTGCCGACTATTACAAAAAAAAAAAAAAAAAAGTAAGATGCCTAGCATTAGCGTTGAGCCTTAGCACCAACAGCAGCATAAGCCTGGACTGGAACCTGATTTCCACTTAGTTGTAAGAATGACATTGCAAGCTCACACTTACAACCTGTGTAGGGCCAGTGCAGCCAAGGAGTTAATTTTTCATCTCCAGAGGCAGTGACAACTGTTGTGGTGTGTTACAGGAGGAAAAACTGAGGCTCGGTGTAGGAACATGGCACTGACAGCCAGGAGTTTGAATTACCTGAGCACTTCCTTCAGGACTACTGGAATTGTGTGCTCTAAGAGCACCCAGCTTGCACTGTCCCCAAAAATTATCCAGGTATCAAGCTAGTCCAAGAAGCAGCAAAGAACAGTTTGCATATTTTAAAGAAAAATAAGTGTAAATACTCAATACCTTTTCTTTTTTTCTAATGCAAGCTGCCTTTGTTTCTCTTTTCCAACGTCATCTCTCACTGTGCTGAAGTCCTTAGTATCATCAAGGAGAAGATTCTGTTGTGAAAAAGGATTTCGTAGATGAAAATAAGCTCAAATTGTTTCCCACATGTTGCTCAGTTTACACAATTAATTTTCAGGCATTTCCTCTAACTAGTTTTACAGCAATTAACTTCAAGTTAACTAACTGTCAAAGATTCAAAAAGGCAAAAAAATTTTTTAGACGACTCTGTTTAGTTTTTGTATTTAACAGTGAATTTGCCTTATTCAGAGATTTCTCTCCATAGTCTTTTCACGTACTGCTTTAAAACCATACAGCGAGTATGTTCTTTCAGAGGTCTCCTAAATAAGCCTTATTGCTAATTCAGAGCTCAATAGGCTGCTGTGTAATTCTTTTTTAAATAATGAAATAGATCTATAATAATTTTTTGGAAACTGTAATGGGTTTAAATTTACAATATGATTTTCAAAGGGCACTGCTCTTGGATTTTACTCTGAGTTGGAAAAAAAAAAAACCCAGTCAATAAAACGAGGGCAAGAAAAAAAATCCGGTTTCTTCTGGATAGTGTTTAAGCACAGAGCAGAAACTGCTTGCACTGGCTGAGAGCTGCACAAGATCCTCTAAGGTATTGCCCTCTAGTGCCAGTACTGAAACAGAAGGGGAAAAGCATGAAACTTCCATCAGGCTGATAAAGAACAGGAGAAAAAGAAGAAAAAACACCAGTAGCAACAAATTTTCTATCCACACAACATACTGTCCAGATTCACATACCAATACTTTCATAGAGATGTAGCGGGATGCAGGAAAACTGGGAAGAAATTAAGATACTGCAAAGGGGATAGTGCCTGAACCTAATCCTGGTGCAACAATTAAAGCCAAGCTAATTTACCTTCACCCCAATAATATCTCCATCTTTCAGGTGATAAGGCGCTGACTGTAAACTCTCCTGTTTTTTCTTCCGTTTCCTCTTTGAAATTTGCTGTGTCTGAATAAAATAAAAGCAGAAGATTCGTACATGGCAGATTTCAGAAATCTGCTTAAATACGTATGCTCAAGAGCAGCAGCGCAAACCAACACATACTTCTCTCAAACAACTGTTGGATTCTGTCATTCCAGATCTTACCCAGCTCGATAATGGCAGCCACTCAAATTTTTCAGGGAAGTATTTGGCTATTTCAATTTTATCTACAGGAAGACAATAGTGAGAAGCCACTCGTTGTCTCAGTGCCCAGGTTGTGCATTCTTTGGAGATATCCCACACCAAATCTGTGGAGTCATAGTAGTCCCTCTTCCCTGGTATGCCCATCTGGACTCGAAGCAGCAGTTCATGGGGGCTGTCATCAGAGAAAATAGACCATTCTTGTGAGTCATGCTTTCAGAATTCCCATCCAGAATTCCCAGTTTTCACTCCCCTCCTGCCCTCCCTCATTTTTGTTTGAGAAAACAAAAAATAAACTCCAAAATATTCTCACATACTGACATCTGTAATCCTGATGGACAGTTTAAGCTAAAAGCTGCTCAATTAAGTCTTATCTCAAATGCACTGCTGTAAGAAATAAGTATCTTGAGATCTTACCCCAAATGCTCTTCTTTTTGCAAAGGTTCAATGCAGATTTCCACTCTGGCACCCAGCTTATAGTCACTGAAAACAAAACAAAGATTATACACATTTCCAGGCATATATTCTAAGATCCTGAGTAGAAAAATCACAGTTCTAGTCAAGCAGACCTGTGCTTATCTGGAAAACCAAAGCAAGAGGCTATCGGAATAAAAATGAAAAACTCAGAAAAGGACAAAAATTGCACTTAAAAACACCTAAAATAAAGCTTAGCAGAACAAGCATGGTATGATCTACTTATGCTCACACCTCTCCCTTCCACAGCTCTCGAGTTAAAAAACATGCTCAGCAAAAAACTGAAGTAACCAGAAATGAGCTTTCTGTTTGTGTTTGACTGAGCTGATTTATTTCTCCACCAATCCATCCCACAACCCAGTCAACAGTCACTCTGTTGCAATGCTACTTGCACATTCAACAAGAAACCTACTTGAGTTGCTGCTTGTTGTTTCGTAAAAGCTTGCCTGGACGCTTACTGTCCACTGTCCATGCTCTGAGAAATGAGGGCAGTGGGACAATCTGCTCCTGGCAGCATGGTAAGGTCATAGCCTGAAAAAAAGAAACATTTCTTCAATAATTTTAGCAGCCAGTCTCCTTGGAAAAAAAGAAAACCACTTGATTAATTCTCAGCGCAATACAGAAGCAATCAGAAATAGGGCAAGGTATTTAGATTTATTCCACACCAGCTGTTGCTTGTGACTTACAGGTAGTGGCTATGATCAACATATTCGCTTTTCAACCTCAAAGCAAGTTGGACTTCACTCCCTCCCAACATTTCTCAAAAATACTGAATTTCTTTTTTTAACCAAAAATTGTGTAACTGGGAGGGAATGAGGCTGACAGAATCATTACCCCAATCTCTAGCCAAGTGCTGAGCAAGCTTCTTTAATCCCTTTTCAAGGACACAATACTCTTTCCATGCTAAGACATTTCTCCTTGTTCACAAGATGCAAATGGTCAGTTTTTCATAGCAGTAGTTTGCCAGAGACTGAAACGGAAGTCGGACCCAAAAGAGTAAGTGTTGGTATGGATCAGAATCAGATGAGATATCCTTCCCCACGCATTTTAAGTAGAACAATCAACTGGCTAAACAATACAGAGCCTTATGATAGGATTGGTTTATGTCTTTGTGGTTTTGGGGTTGTGGGGTTTTTTTGGTTAGGCTTTTGTTGTTTTGTTTTGTTGGGGGTTTTTTTGTTTGTTTGTTTGTTTGGGTTCAGGTTTTTTTAGTGTATTAAAGGCATACTTTTATGGTTAAAAAAAGCATAAAAAGGCACCTTAGTTTCTGGCCAAAGAAACTAAGCTATACTTTCCTGAATGACAAACATGACCGTCTGTGCATCAAAAGCAATTCTTTATTCATTAGATTCAACATACAAAAAAAAAAAAAAAAAAAAAAAAAAAAAGGACGCAGAAAACTAATACAGGAACAATGTGGAAATGGAAAGTGGCTTTTTAGGAAGTGCTTGTATGTGTGTGCTTCTCATGAAGAATTTTTACATTGTGAAATAAAGATAGGGCTGCAAGCCAAAGGTCCAGATGAAGTGCAACAAGGCTTTTGCAGGTCAGGACACATGACAGGTAGAATGGCAACTGCAGGGGACATACTAAGGAAGTCTCTGAGCTACATGCTCCAACTGCCTCTTGGTACTTACCACTGAACATGGCATATAAGCAAATGCCATATCAGAACATACTGGAGACAAGGGAAAAGGAAATAAAAAATAGGTATTAATAGAGCTCAGTTAATCACAGTGTTGCTGTACATTTCCAATACATAAGAACATCTAACCTGCATCTTCAGATCTTCCAAAGAAGCTTCTCCTGCTATTTCTATACTGCCAGCATAAGAAAGATCCATGTCTGTGTGGATGTATTCTGGTGAATCTTTAGATGGGGAGGAAAAGGGGAGAGGAAGAAAGAAACAACAGAAGAGTCAACATGACTTTGTTTATCATCCTAAGAGGTAACAGTCACTTCACGGTGAGATTTCACTTAGAGAAGGGACCCGACCTCAATTTTTTTTGAAGGACAATTAAAGAAACATAATATACAGTTGATACAATACATTCTGTTAGTTGCCAAACAGGAATAGTTCAAACTGATCCTATATTGCAAATTTTAAAACTAAGACCAGTTACTCACATTGGTAAACAGTATAAGTTATTGATTATGACTCTGAAATGTAGGGTATGTTGTGAGGAAAGTTAAATCTGCTCTTACCTATGCTACTGAAATCATCAGGGGAGAAAGTAAAACTCAGAAAAAGTTTGAGAGAAAAGGAGAAAAATGCAAATAAACCTTCTAAAAGGAGAGGGGTCCTGCTCTGCAACACAACCCAGTAGCGAAGGAAGAATATTTTTCCTGTAGCAAGCAAAATCAGTTTGTTTCCCATTTTCCAATTCACAGTTGTCCCCACTTCGTTGTCTTCTTCCTTCTCAACCCTCACTTGATTTTCCTACCCTAGCTGGTTTTTGATTTGGATTTGACCTTTAGAAGAACAAACGCAGGTTAAAATACTGTATGTAATGTCTTTTATTCTATGTAAGATTTACTGATCGCTCCTTTTAAAGCTTCTCAAAATGAAACATAGCCTAAAGTTAATTAAATAAGATATTAGGAGTCTGGCATTTGAAGCCAATCACCTGTATGCTCATTGAATAGATGCTTTACAATACTGCCACTGCCTTCAGGTATGGAGAAGCCATTTTATTTACTGACAAGTAAAGAGCCCCTGCTTCAAAATTTAGTGGAAGTCTTACCCTCGACCAAATATAGCTAAGGAACATCAGAACAGTACCACTCGGCATTTGTGGCCTTGTAAAAAAGTGCATCTGTCTCCGAAGTGGCCCCTTTCACTATAAACTTGCTGAAACTTTTACAGTCACTCATAGGTTTCAGAAGGATTTTAAGGTTTTGGATTAAAATTCTGGTTTTGACTCAAAGCCCTCAGTGCAATCACAATCAGGCCATATGATTCCTTTCAAAACCTGATCAAGCTCACCTCCTGCAGGAGACACCTGCAAAGCATCCATCCTGCAGGTCATCCCATTCACTTGGTCTTGTGCATTCTCTCCACGTTTCATATGACTTGAAGACTTGAACCACCAGATGGGTATTTTCAGGAAACCCTGCAAAGTGAACAGAAAGTACTGAGTAGCTCATGTGTTCCAGTGTAGACAAATGAACAATTTCACCGTCATCTCAGGAAGAAGGAAAAGACTGGTTCAAATCTGAGCTTTTGGAAAGGCACTGGCATTCATCTAAGATCACATATCATCAACTCTCACTTCCTACTTTTATAGGGACTAGAGTTCTATGTAATCCATATAGGGGGTAAATATCAGATGCTTTAAGACAATTTGGGAAGAAGTCCAATATCTGCTGGATAAACTGGGAATCTTGTAACACTACGTCTCTGCAGAAAAGCTTCAGCATGAGACTCACGAAAGCACAATCTATGTGAAAACACAAGTTCAGAAGGAAGGGGTTGATGGAAAGGGAGACAGGCATACCACAGCTGTAAAACTAGATTAGGACTGTAACCAGTCCTATAACATGCCTACAGCAATAATCAGTATCAGTGACCTCCCATAACCCCCCCTGCAACCATCCCTAGAAGATATCTCTTGGCAATGTGCAACAGTTCAAGTTTGTCCTAGGACCTGACTGATGTTATTTTTGAAGATATTCACTTGCAAAGAATCCCTCTGACAGGCTCCTTGCATCACACCAGCACCGCAGCCCCAAGGATGCCAGGCCCTCTCCTCCCCTCTCCCTCAGGGCTCAGTGCAGAAGAGATGGCACCTCTCCACACTCCAGGGGCAGGGCCAGGGGATGTGGAGGAAGGGCCCATGCAACACTTAGCAATCAGCAATTCTTTTAGGGTGTGCTGGGAGACCATGCACAGGGCAACTGCGCCTGCAGGATGTCCGAATTCTTTGCCCCCTTCTCAACCACTGTCAGGCATGGGGGGCCTGCACTATGTGCACCTACCAGGTAGGTAGGGGGGTCACTGAGGACCCCTGACCCTCCTGGAACACTGTTGCTACCATCTCATCCAGGGAACCCCAGGCATGGGATGAGGAGTACAAATCTGAAGGCAAACACTTAAGTTCCCCTATTTTTATGATTGTGTGAGGAAGCAGTAGTATGAGAGTTGAGCCTTTGCAAGAACCTGGCATTCCAGAAATACTGATTTCCTCCGGATCTGTTAACCTCAACACACTTCTAGGCAAAGAAGCTGCGATGGGCAAGCCTTCTACTACAGAAGTTGAAAGAAGAATAAATACAGACAGACTAAGAATATGAGAAACGTTGATTTAAATGTAAAAGGCTGTAAAGCTACAAAAAGCATTATTCATTCTTGCCAACCAGAATTTTTCCAATGGAAGTATTTTTAAAATAAGCAAGAGGGGAAAAAAAGAAAGGACTATCATATTCAAGTCTCCAGACACTGTCAACTGACTAAAGAACACAATCTCTCTCGTTTTACCTTTGGTGGAAGCTTTCCTTCAGTTATAACCAAAGTATCTCCTCTGCAAACATTAAGTTCCTTCAGAGTGGCATTCTGTAGGAAGAGAAAGCACAGTACCCTTCTAAGTCTACAAGTTCTTGTGCTTTGTTTCCTAAAGTATATGCTGGTGGTTTTTTAAGCCATGCACAGGTCCAAGGTGTTTTGCTTTCCACCAGAGCACAGAAATATCCATTTAACACCCACCGCTTGGAGACACCTTTGCAGCAGCACACAAGTATTGCACCTACAGGAGTCTGCTCTGCAGGAGTCCTTCCAGAGCATCCTCTTGAGCTATGGACTTCCTGAGCACCTCCACAGCTGACCAACTGACACCTCATGCTTCTTGACAGACGTATCCTTAGATAGAAGAGTGTGGCCAGCAGGCCGAGGGAGGTTATCCTCGCCCTCTACTCTGCCCTGGTGAGGCCACATCTGGACTACTGTGTCCGGTTCTGGGCTCCCCAGTTCAAGACAGACAAGGAACTACTGGAGAGAGGCCAGCGGAGGGCTGTGAAGACGATTAGGGGCCTGGAGCATCTCTCTGATGAGGAAAGGCTGAGAGAGCTGGGTCTGTTTAGCCTGGAGAAGAGGAGACTGACAAGGAATCTTACAAATACCTTAAGGGCGGGTGTCAGGCAGATGGGGCCAGGCTGTTCTCAGTGGTGCCCAGTGACAGGAGAAGGAGCAATGGGCACAAACTGAAACACAGGAAGTTCCACCTGAATACGAGGAAAAACTTTACTTTGAGGGTGACAGAGCACTGGAACAGGCCGCCCAGAGAGGCTGTAGAATCTCCTTCTCTGGAGATACTCAAGACCCGCCTGGACACGATCCTGTGCAACCTGCTCTAGGTGAACCTGCTTTAGCAGCGGGGTTGGACTAGATCTCCAGAGGTCCGTTCCAACCCCAACTATTCTGTGATCTTTAATGCACGGAAAACCTAGACTTTAGAAAAAACTGTGTGGATATGGCTTAAATCCTAGTCCCTGAAAATAAGAGGCAGGTGCACAAGATTTGCATTTTAACCACAGGTATCCCAACACTGTCTTCAGAAGGCCCTGTGAAAATAAAACAGTGTGTGTACTCATGTAGCACACACAAAACCACCACACATCTGCTTTAATGCAGCTCTCTTCAGGGAAAGTCTCTACAGAAAAATGGAGTAAACAAACTACCGCACGATTCAAGTAAAAAATAGGATCCTCTTACTTCCTGACTTAATGCTTCCCCTGCTTCATAGCACCAGTCAATCCTTCTCAAATGCCAGTTGTCCCCTACCAAAAGACAAAAACATACATATGAAAAACTAATTAGCCAAAAACGCTGTTTTGAAAAAGCATTACAAAATTCTTAATAAGTGTTAAGGGGTTCATTTGCTTGTTTTGTGTTTGTTTGTTTTTCAAACACAACTCTGACAAACTGAATGAAGTACCACCTTCGTGTCCTTCCCCAGACCCTAGAAACACTTTGTTCGTCTGGAAATGGTCTTCTCTTATTTTTGTAAATGTCTCTTCCTCACCTACCTAAATAATTTCCCTTGGAATTGGTTTGACGACACTTGGGGGGGGGGGGGGGGGGGGCGGGGGGAAGAAAAGCACTGCAGAGGAAAGAAAATTAAAATGTTGAGAAGGGAAAAAATGTCTGCAAACACTGGGTGTGAATTGATGATGAAATTCCCATGTCAATATACCATTTGAATCAATGACAGGCTCCTTAAAATGAAAACTATACTTTAAAGGAAAAATCCAACTTCCCCTCCCCAACTGTCTACCAGGAGACTTCACTCACACTGGACAAAAAAAAAAAAAAAAAAAAAGGCGTATTCCAGAAACTACAATACTTTAGATTTAGCACCTATATATAAAGCACACTAGGAACAGAAAGAACAAATCCAATTGAACTTTGACCAAAGTTATTGTTATTGACATTTATTTGAGAAAAATAACTGACGAAAATGCACTTTATTCTTTGCAAGGTACAAAATTTGACTTTCATAATAAAAAAAAAAACAAGCCCAGAAGGAATCTTGTCGATAAATTGGGGGGAGGGGAAATACTTTGCAGCCTTTTTAAACAACAACATCAAAATCCACTGAAGTCTAACATTTCTTTGAATGAGAGCAGTCAGATCACAAATCTCTACACAAGGCCAAATTCAATTTTTCAAGAATGGTAATATAAAATAAAGCAATAAAAACAGAACCATTGTTGCTTGGCAGTAAACCTACACTATAGGGAAATAAAAAAGGTTAAGTTTATATTTTCAAGACATTATTAACTACTTCAACTCATACGTACATGTACACAAGAGCACAATATTTAGTTTTCATTTGGACTACACAATGTATATTCTGACAGTAATGTGTTTCAGGTGAACTTTTATGGTTTTTGGAGCGTGGCTGAATTTCCAGCCCATCACTCCACTGTAACACAAATTCAGTATTCAATGGATGTTTAGAACAAAAGCTGGAAAACGATGCCACTCCAAGTCTCTTTTCCTCCTTCCTCCCCATCAAGGGAAAGAGATGTTCAGCCAGGAGATTCACGTATGATGCTAGTGTTGTCTATATCTCTTACTTAATCCTCACATAAAAGCTTAGGAACAAGAACCGCTACCACTCAGATTCCCCAAATAATGGCCAAACTATGATCTCATTTTGAATAACTTGTTTTTGCAAAGTGACCAAAAATTATTTTTTACAGTTCATCTCATGCATTGATTCCCACTATGGTAGCAAATCTTGTCAAAACAGCCGAACACGTCCACCTGCATCCAGGCAAATAGTCTAGGAACTGTGGATTTTGCCATATTTTGATTAAATAGAGAGCTTGAAACTGATTTTGAAGAGCAACTGCACAGCCAGCTTTTATCAGAGCAAGACTGCAAGTTTATAATTCTTTCCTCTCTCCTCCTCCCTTTACAATGACACATAGATCATTGTAACAAACTTATGACTTCTAAGTTTTAGGGTAGAAAGAGCTGCCTTAGAAATCTGGAAACCCCTTTAAAAAAATCATTAAATAACAATATAAATACAACTAACCTGATAATCCAGATTTTTCCAGCATTAAATTTAGACACTGAAAAAAGAAACATACAGTGAGACTTGTCTCAATACATAAGTTGGGAAATAAAGTTTTCAGCAAATCTACACTAGAATTTTCTAACATAAAAACTGAGTAACTGATTCCTCATCAATTCCTAGAAGCAATATAATTACAGAGACATGGTGTACATGAACTATGTATTAAACCTTTCAAGTATGAGATTTTTCAGGCAAGAAATTTACTGTATCAGGTGAGTCAGCTTTTACAAACTTAAAAAAAACCCAAAACAACAACAACAAAAATATCTGTGCTGTCAGTTTGTTGCTTTACTTGAACAAATTCTGTCCCAGAGTTTGAAAATGCACCTTTTAGAAACTAAACCTGCAAACTCAGCACTTTTCAGCCACTACTTGTGGACATTGGCACTCTGTGCCAGAAGTCTGGATTGGCAGTACCGAGAACTGCTTCCTTCGGTCTGTGCACAGTTCCTCCTAACTCCTCTCACTCCAGTTCTGTGCATTCAGAGTCTAATGAACTACAGGAGAACTGTGGCAGGCTTTGCCATGATTGTGTATCATTCTGAGGACTGCTATGTGTAAAAGGAGTGGCTAGCCAGGCATGAAGCAGTTGGACTATGTTCATCCTTGGGAAAAAGCAAGATCTTTACTACTTGGTGAAGACCAAGGCATTCTTCCCTGCTGGCCTTTTGGAGCTGAAACACTTCCTTTGCTTCGGTGTCTCCTGGTGACCTGACGTGACGTACGGGTATAAGGCAAAGTTCTCCAGGAGCAGCAGACCTGACCCTGGCATGACAAAAGCTTTTAAAAGTAGCTAGGCTTACCTCTTTGACAGAGGCACTCTCTTCCACAACTATCTCCATCTCAGGGCTTGTGTTTTGGTCACTCCCAACAATAAAATATAAGAAGAGCTAAAAAGGCAAGTATAAGCTATCAGAATACATATTTAAGTATGGAAATACTGTAAAATAACACCCCCTAATGCACACATATACCAGCTATTGCAAGCCTGCCATCAGTCAAACAGCACTGAAACTCCTTTGGGCTAAAGCAAACAATCCATGCAGGACAAACAGAGAAGCACAGGCAACTGAGTATGGCCATCAGTAAAGCTTCATTAACCATCTGTATATGTCTGCTGCAAATGAGAGATAAAACCTACTAGCACTCTGATCTTTAGAAATATACAACTATTTTTTCTCTTGCATATTTACAACTTGTAGATATCAAGAGCAATATCCCCTGTTTCTTACTGTACACTCTTTACAAAAGTATATGCACATTAGAGCACAGAAGTTGGACAACCACAAACAGACGAATGAGAAGCGATTTACCATTAGTCAAGTGAGCTATATTAACTGGTCATGTTCATGACCAGGCCACTGCTCTTGGCCTTCTGCAACTGAGATAAATGGTGTGAGCCTTCATGCTCATATGTATGATTCTCAGTGTCACTGAGCATTTTTTTCCATGCCGTTTACAACCATTACAAGAGTAAAAAGAGGACTACATGAAATATTGGGAAATGTAAACAAAGCATAAAAGCAGCATGAGACTCTCTTCAGTCACAGCACTACCATACCTGAGTGGAAGTTGGAGCTTTCCCATGACACAGCCCTAGCAAGCTTCCCATTTTCAGTTCTGCTTCCTTGACAGTATAATCCTCAGGCACTTCAGGGAGGACAAAACCAAGGAGAACATCATAAGCTGCTGCTTCCTGAAAATATCCATTCTATTATGCTGCTCTTTAGAGTAAGATAAAAACGTTCAGTGACACGTAGAGAACTTCACTTCCACAGTGTTGACATCAGATCTGTAAGCTTCCTATGATGAGAGCACAGCAACATTTATATAAAGGTTCCTCCCTACCACCCCTTGTATATGGGGTGACAGAAGAATTTAGGTTGGAAGGGATCTTTGTAGGCTGTCTGGTCCAAACTCCTCCTCCAAGCAGCAGCGGCTCTGAAGTCAGATCTGTTCACTCTGGGCTTTTTCCAGTCAAGCTCTGAATACCTCCAGGGATGGATATCTCCCAGCCCCGCAGGGCTCCTTGTCTATTGTTTGACCATCCCCAACATTAATTCCCTTTCCTCCCCACCATACCAGCTGGAATCTGCCTTGCTGAAACTTGTGTCTGCTGCCTCTGATCCTTTCCATGTGCTCCTCTGAGAAGAATCTGGCTCTGCCTTCTCTATAGGTCCATGTTAAGGAGTTAAAGATGGCAATTACCCCTCCTCCCACCAAGCCTCTTGCTCTTCAGGCTGGGAAAAACCCAGCTTCCCTCCTCTTTCATATGTTCCAACTCCCAAACCATCCTAGGTGCTCTCCTCTGGACTGACTCTAGTTTGTAAGGGCTTCTTTCTCATGCGGGGGAGCCCCCAAAATGGACACACTACTCCAGATGTTGTCTGACAAGTGCTGAACGGAGGGGAATTAATCTCTCCTTGCCTTCCTGGCTGTGTTTTACTAATGCAGTATATTAGCAAAATAGCAAAGACACAGAAAATGTTTCCCAGCAAGCACAAAGCAGATCCACTCAGTTCCTCACCACTGCCTCAACAATGGCAAAAGCAAAGCTGGGGGTCCTTTTCTGCTGAACATTGGCCATCAGGAGCACAGTTATATAGTGTCAGGTGGTATCGCATGCTCGTATAAATCAAAGAGCAGGCTATGTCATTAACATGTTCCTCCATTCTTATGGAAGCAGAAATCCACACGTTATTCAGTGTGCTTCCTACATCACAGACCCAAGTTGCCTTCTCATAGTAAACAGGAACCTAACAGTGCTTCTTCCACCACCACAGGACTCAAGTTTGCTGCTCAACCTGTTCTGAAATCCAACCTTGCACATCAATACTCTAACAAATACATTTAGTCCATTTTGTTTCAGGAAACAGAAGTTAGAAACACATGGAACAATGACTCTGCTTCCTGGAACATCTAGAAAGCTGCTCTGTAATGTATTAAATATGATTCAAAACAGACTATTTAGAGATTTTTCAATTTATAAAGTAAGTATGGGACACAGAACTTCATTAATTCCCACAGTCCTGAAGCACATGGCCAGTGGTCAATAAACAACGGCAGGTAGGCTAATCGGTTTTACTCATTAGGGATGCAAGTAATAAAACTTAGCTGAACATTTAAGTTTAACTTCTACCTTTGTATTCGTACTGTTAATAAACAGAAAAACTGGGAAAAAAAAAAACCCACACAACTGCATCAGTTAAGCCTGGAAATTAATGTAGTTATGTATGTGTACTTCTCCCAGGAGAGGACAAAGGGAAGCTTAAAGTCTCCCAACTGAACTTCTAACAGAATGCTGATTAAATAAATAAATTTACCTGGAGAAAGAAGTTTCCCATTTCCACTAACAGGTCTAAGACAGCTGTCGTTTGCTGTGACAAAAAGGGCAGGAAAGAGAGATAGATGTATTAAGTAATTCAAATAAGAAGAAATTTGGCTCAGAAGTCCAGACAGATAACATATTTACAATTAATGACAACAACAGGTTTATCTTAGAGGCCTCCCTCTGGAGGTATTACATCAAAAGTACAATTGGAGAGAGATTCCTAGATACTTCATGAACAGTCTTAGTTTTTATCATTTCAGCAAAAGATTACTTTCTCTTTGAAGCCAGCTCAGTAAAATACTCTAAAACTGACCGAGTGCTTCAGAAGGTAAAGGCATCAACAAAAGCTTTAAAGAAAGAAAAAACTGGAGTGTCTTAAAAAAATAAATAAGGTTAAAAAAAAAAAGCAGTCTTCCTCAATTCTTAGTATAACACTTTAGTAAGACAACATGACTATTCCTACTCAAACACTTCTGAAAAATAAGAGCTTGATAAAATGCATTTTAATCAAGATTTACATAGATTTATTTTTTTAGGCTAGGAAAAATAATATTTTTATTCAAAATTAGATGAATTTTAAATCTTTTGCACCCTCTTTCTTCCCCAAAAAACTCCTAACAGCAATGGATTTGCTGTTTTGAATAGACTGATGCAAAAAGCAGGAAGCCAGCCAGTAAATTCTAACATTATCAGCTCTAAAACTAAAGCAGCTGAACACTTACCTAGTTCCTCCTCTAGCTGAAGCTCCCGTATTGCTTTCATTTTGATATCTGACATCACCTAAAAGAAAGCGATATTAACACCTCTAATACAGAATGCCAGTAACATACCTGCTGTTCAAATGTCAGTCCGCAAAAGGCAGCCTTCACTTGAAATGCATCCTAGCTATGTTCTTATTCCTGTTAAGACTATACACAGCTGAGAAAACATTTCTTTAACATTATAATACCAAATATATATAATAAACAAACGTACTGATATCATAACGCATTGGTGGAAATTTTCCTTAAAAACAGTATTCCAAAGAAAAGAAAGTGGTATTTAATTTTTTGATTTATCAAAAGACTAATATTTCACAAATAGTAATTTTGTGAGCGAAACTAAGTAGCACTTCATATTTTCTGTAACAGGAAATAATTTAAAAGGCAGAAAATGTACCAGAGAAGCCCACCCCTTGGGGAAAACCAGCATTTTTTCCTATCCTATGTTGAAAGCAAGAAATAATACCTTCCTCCTCTTTTAGCTTTTGTTTACTGACATAGCCTCACCAAACATACATTTACAGGATGGTCCAAAAAGGAAATTGTTTCACACTAAGACACACTAGTGTAGACTATACTGGTTTAAGTTACCAGCATTACAGTCTTATTACACAGCAATGAAAGTATTCCAGTAACGGTAACTCCAAGTTGCACCCTATTTGCATCACAGAAAAACTTCAGCCCTGAGGTTAAATCCACTCATTAATTGGCCCAAGTGCACTGGCCAAGCTTTTCAGGGAAGCAGGCTGTGTTATATCCCTGAACAATCAGAATCCTTACTGTTTCAATAGTGGCAGTAATTTTAACGTGTTTCTCTTCATCTTCCGTTCTGCAGAAGTTTTTAACTTGCAGCCAGCTGATGTCATATGTAAAAGCAGTCAAATTGCCACTTGACACATTCACGAAACTGTAAGAATGAGCAGTGCAAAGATGGTCAAAGACAGGAAAACTACACATTGTCTGGGCTAGATTGCTAAATACCAAAGCTCTCAGATAAAACGATAATGCCTAGGTCATTAATAGTGATGGCATGTGACAGAGTAAGAGTCAGAGGCCACAGGCAGCATCCAGCCATCTCTGGGCTGTTTTTGTAACGGGCTTTCAATGGAACTTGAGCTTCTGAAGGCACTTCAGAGTCTAAGCCACTTTCTGAGGCTGGATTTAAGGCTTCTGGAAAAAAAATATGGTAAAAGCATACCTAGTCATAACCAAAATCTGAGATTTTCTCTGTCTCTGCTACTGTATATAACCACAGAAACAGTTCTTGGTGAAGAACCCTCTCACTGCTTGATTTAATCTCAATTTTTCAGTACTGTTTCAACTAGGAAGTCAGAATTACATGTCTCTGAAAACAGGAACCTAACCTCAGGGCTATACACTGGGAAGTGAAATGAGACCAGAAATTTGCCCCTGGCAACTTCAGATTCAACTGGGAGATTCAGCACAGCTGTATATCCTTCTGATACTGCTCTGTTCTCTCACCCCACCAGTTCCCTTGGAGAACCACACAACTCAAACCTCAGAAATTCAGATTATGCCAAAGATGTGCCAGCAAACTGGGCACAGGTTGTTCTTGCTAGGTTTTTCCCTTTACAAGTGTAAGTCAAAGGATGTGACTGCATCTGCACTTCAAGAGCAAAGAAATATCTAATAGTTGACAAGTACCTGCTTTCCAAAGCTTAAGATTACATTATATTGAATTAAAAAGCTCAAAGGGACAATTAGTTAAAAGAAAATATATATATATATATATATGTACATATATATATACATATATATGTAGCACTAGCATAATTTTAACTGAACAGATTTTGCCAAAATTGATTTTTTGTTTAATTATACTTGTGATCAAAATGGTTACCTCTGGTCATGGCTGTCTAAGATTAGTACTGAGCATCCATCCGTCAGACCAACACTTTTGACTGTTTCCTTCATATCTTCTTCAAGAAAAACTTCCCAGTTCTTGGCTTCTTTATCTGGTCCTGAGCCATTCTTTAGGATGATTCCTCCTGACGGTGCTAAGGCTCTGTGCAGATCACCCAGTTTTGTGCTGCATGAAAAGACGTGCTGCGATTCTGTGAAATGCTGACCCTTCCCTCCTTCGTTATACTCTGCTAAACGAAGAACGTTTACAACCACAGGTTCATGATCAGGGCCTGTCATCACCTTTGTACCACCAACCTGAAGTAAGGAATGCAAGATTTATGCAGTGGTGATTAATAAAATACAGAAAAGACTGGACAGCAATAAATGACAACAACAAAATTATTGAGAGAAGAAGATGAACCCTCTCTCCTAATTAGAAATAAACCACCTTTGACCAAATGCTTACTGAACAAACAACTAGAGTAACTCAAAGGTGTTGGAAAGAGAAAGCATAATGCTAAGGTCTGTTCCAAGTCTGCGTGTATAGTAAACATATCAGTAACAGCAGCTGAGAAACCAGTGGACACTTGGTCTCAATCAGATTAAGAACAGAGGAATTTAGCCCCACAGGATATTAAAGAAACACCCAAAAGTGTGACTGAGGCAGATGAAAAGAGTTAGATTTTAAAATCTGGCCTTTCTGATATTCAACCTAGGCAAAGAATATAGTTCCTTGACAAAGGCTGTTTGCTCATGCAGGAAGCTGGAGACCATACCAAAAGTACAACCAAGACAAGAACGATTCTCTTACTAGATGTTTTCTTTTGGTTTTGGAGAGGTTTTTTTGATAAATCAGAAAGAAAATGTATACTTTTACAACAAAAATATTTTAAAAGTAATATTCTATTCCATTACAGAGATGGAATAAAATGCTGTTACATAACACTCTCCATAAGAGGAGAGCCGTGAAGATGGTGAAGGGTTTAGAGGAGAAGCCATAGGAGGAGCAGCTGAAGTCACTTGGTCTGTTCAGCCTGGAGAAGAGGAGACTGAGAGGAGACCTCATCGCGGTCTACAGCTTCCTCACAAGGGAAGGAGGAGGGGCAGGTACTCTTCTCCCTGACCACCAATGACAGGACCCGAGGGAAGGGCAGGAAGATGTGCCAGGGGAGGTTTAGGTGGGACATCAGGAAAAGGTTCTTCACCCAGAGGGTGGTGGAGCACTGGAACAAGCTCCCCCAGGAGGTAGTCATGGCACCAAGCCTGACAACATTTAAGAAGCCTTTGGACAACACCCTCATACATATGGTGTGAATTTTGGGGTTGTCCTATGCAGGGACAGGAGTTGGACTCGATGATCCTTGTGGGTCCCTTCCAACTCAGCACATTCTGTGATTCTATAACCACTGAGGCAAGCATTTGGAAGTTAAGCAGAAGCCTTAATATTAAAAGGAAGATGCAACACTAGAAAAGGAGCACAGTATTTCAGGGAGACCATACACAGAAGTAGTCATTCACAGGTATAATTTTATATGTGGAATGATTCACTACAGGACATAAGTTTTTGCTATCTCATTACTATCAACTGATCTCCTTCCAAGAGGCACCAGATGTTTTCAGAATACACTCCAATGTAACTGGCACTGGATATCTACAGGCACCTATCAATCTGACCCATATGGCATTCTGCATAGGACAGCTCTATTTATAATTTTGTCAAGCATCACATTGTACATCACTCAAGGTATACTGAAAAGCTGTAAAGACATAGTATCCTAGATGAGGCTGAAGTGGTGTCCCCAAAACCAACGCTGGTACGTCAGCAACACATCTGCGGAACAGAGTGACATTTCCAAAAACGTGTCTGGAGATCGCATCTTATCTCTTAGAACTGACAAGGAGAGAAGGTATTTGGTTCTTTTACCTCTTTCCCATTCCACACGAAGATATCTGCTCCATCAGCCAGCCCAATGCCATCCAGTGTCAGCTCTTCTCCTAAAAAGGAGCAAATCATCAAGTTCTTTCCCCCCAGCAAAGCAGACAAGCAGGGTCAGCTGGTAAACTGAAATATGCTGGCACATTCTACTCTGGCTCAAGTGTATCATTACAAAAGCTGCTGTGTGATCAGCATTTACGGTGGGTAAGTTAAGGGTCACTCATGTAGCAAGAGCAACACAAGTGGGTACACACCCTTACAGCACTCTCACTGAGTAGAGGGCCACAGCACGAAGGTTTCAATTCAATTTCCTGTGCAAACTGAGGCTCGTTAGCACTTGGCAAAGCTTCTTGGTCGGGATTATCTACATGAGATTTAACAGTGAATCAACAGATTTAAAATAAAAAGGTTAGATTTAATAAATGAGTTACAAACTGTACATTCCAAGCCCGTTCTTTGCAATACTAATGCCCATGCTGCAGTCTCTTTTACCTTCCTACCGTAGGTCAGATTCAGATTTTTTTAAAGTAATTTTCATTTAAAGAACTGCACTAGCATCTGGGGGAATATTTACAGCAGCTATGAATGCCTCTGTATTGTGATATCAACATCATGGGAAGCTGGGTTATGATCGGGTAGAACCCTAATTTTCTGAAACAGACCGCAAAGACTATAAAATTTAAAAATGGCTGATAGGCTTTTGAAGACTAACGCCTAGAATTGCATAACAATGCAAAGCTGGAGACAGAACTCATGATTTGAAAATACTAATGTACTCTTAATAAATTAAAGTACTCTTTGTGTAAGCATTTTCCTTTACAAAATTCCTACTTCAGCTTAGTTCTAACCCACATATTTCTTCACGCTGGGTCTTCTACCCCCTTCTCTACCTACTAGGTAAATATTATGAAAGCAAACATTCATAAGCAAATCAAGGTCACAATACAGACTGATATATTTTTGTCAGCAAATGTGTTTAACTTGCATAAGATCTGCAGTCTTACTGCACTTCACAAAAAAGATTACATATAAAAGTCTTAAAAAACTTCATTTCACTAATAAGAGTGTCCTAAATACCTTAACGGCAGTGGACTTGCATGTAAGCTTGAGCTTGAAGTGTTCAGCAATACAATTCTCCAAGATGTTTTACATATGAAATCCTCAATATCTGCAGTAAATACAACACATAAATAACATGGAGGCCTTGTATGTAGTAGTCTTACCATCAAGTATCTGGTAAAGATGCAGTCCTGCTGGTAAAGGCTTGGCAATACTGAGAATCATGTCTCCTTCCCAAGATTCCAACATCTAGTTGGGAGGAATTAAAAAAAAAATTAAAAAAAAAATTATAAACTACCAGCAATCAGTAACTCACATCACTCAAAATTACAACTTTGCTGAAAGCTGTTACAGCCTGGCTACCAAGCTCACTTTGACACTTAACAAGTAACAGCTATTTACTTCAACAAGGCCAGTAACACAGAAAACAGTCAAGCATTTAGGACTTGCCTTTCAGACTAGTCACCAGATAGACAAAAATAACATTCCAACTGGACACCAACCAAAGGTTGTGAGGTACAGGAAAAGCAAACAGTGTTTCCTGACATTAAGTTAGTTCTGATTTAGATCTCTATAAAAAAGCATTTTACAAATTGTCATATTCCTTTAACATAGTAGAGAATAAATGCAAAGATACCACATTCAATAGTCAAGCTAAATGTTTCTTTTAAGTGATTTTATTTTTTCTTAAACTACTCTGATTATTTCCTTTTAAGGCCAGCTAGCTCCTTGCAAATACAAAGACAAATCTGTCACAAACTGAAATATTAAGAATAAGCCTGGAGTTTTGCAAAGTGCCAATCCATGCCCATGCACATGCTGCCCAAACATAAATAATTAGCTCATGAGAGC
The DNA here is from genome assembly GCF_965183815.1 of Platalea leucorodia. Lineage (NCBI taxonomy): Eukaryota > Metazoa > Chordata > Aves > Pelecaniformes > Threskiornithidae > Platalea > Platalea leucorodia. The sequence continues at coordinate 60,204,859 of NC_138827.1, forward strand.
TTTAAAGTTCACATAGTTAAAGATTCATCAATTTCATGGCTTCTTCAATACTTCAAGAACAGACCTCAAACCAATGTTTCCTCCTGTGTAAAGACATATGGTTTTTAGCCTCCTAAAGCAACATTTACTGTTGAAAATTTCTCATCGAGATAAAAATTGCAGCATAAACACATATGTAAATGTTGTTGTAGCTCAAGTAAAACTAAAGCGTTTGAGTTCATTTAATACAGCAAGTACCTGGAATACTGATTGTCGAAGGTCTCCCACCGTTTTTCTTCTATCAATAGTCAAATCCACAACGCTCTCTTTCCAAGTAAGTGAAGGATGCAAAGCCCCATTGTGAAATTTATAACATGAGCTCAAATGGAGATGTAAATCAATGCCATGGTTTGCCGAGTCACATTCCACTCTTTGAAAGAATAACACAATAATAAACAGGTGAATTTAACACCGACAAACGGATAGCTTATTTCAGAGATGCTTCTGTGCAGTTGTCCTGGAACTGATACCCTCATGACTAAATTCACTGTCACATTCCCCCCTCCATCAAGGGGTATGCAAAGAGGTGCTCAAAGATGACAGTGATTTACACATCATACAATACAGAGCTAGCACAGACATCCTCCACATAAGCACTGTAACAGTACATTCTGTGTGTTTCTACACACACTTCTGTGTGCTTCTACCTTTCTAAACAGAATGGCAAACTTTGTCTTTAGGGATGTGGAGATTGTAGGTTTTTTCAGGCTGTGTTCCAGATCAGTACTCTGTTGAAATGCAGAGACAGAAAAACTGGATGGAAACTGAGTCAGGACAGACAGAGCCATGCCTTCCTCCTTTATATCTGTATCCAGTTCCATTAGCTATATGTAGCAGCAAATACACCACTTAAAAAAATAAAGGAGTGAAATTTCCACAGTATAAAGATACCACACAAGACTTGTGTCTCTTGTGCGTGTCTGTATTTTGATAGCTTAACTGTGATTCACGCATATCATCAGTTCTGTGTGTTCCTCAACAGAAGGAAGTTTCCATCAATCTGAATACCACTAGTGCTTTCCTCTACGTTTCTGGCAAAGAATACTATTTATCTGTTGTTTCACAGTGAAGCAAGTCATTCCCCCTTCTCCCAGTGGAGAACTCCCTCTATAAACAGAATTAAGATAACATATTCCATTCTCCCTCCAGAATTGCATTGATTTTCACAAAAAAAGGGCACAATTCTAAACTGTAAGTAAGTTTCCCTTGAAATTCTGTAGAGCGCCTAGTTATGCCACTAACAGGGAGGCAGGGAACCCGTAAAGGCAGAACATGGGCATACAAGTTGTATTCCTTGATTAACCTCTATGACATTGAATCATTTTAGTATCTGGTTCTACTCAATGAGCTTCTTTCTTTTTAAACTGCTTTGGAGATCTACAGATTAAGAATGCTGTTTAAGAGATTGGAACAGTTACGTTAATATACCTCTTTTTTTGCAGCTCAGTATTAGCAGCATTCATTTCATTCAGAAGGTGTTCAGGAATTTGGTACCTTGGATTTCCTCGGGCTGCAACAAGAAATATAGGCTAGTTTGGCCTCAGCTGCTTAAAATGTGTTTCATCAAACAAGAAAAGTGATCAAGATGAGACATTACAGTACAGTAATAATTGAAAATTCAGAGCAATAATGTTGCATCCTTTTGTAATAAAGAAAATTAAACTGCAAGATGGTACAAACAAGTGCTTTTACCTCTTCCCATCAATCTTTCCCTAAGGGAAACTGACAAATGAATGCCGTTAGCAACAATTTTTCTTTCTTTCAGTAGGAGAAGTTCTGCCAGTATTTGTGAAGCGTACTAGAAAAAAGTTAGGTTCAGCTATAGCCAATTAAGCTGGTCACTACCTCCTTGGAGGTAACCTCCATGTATCTTTTAACCTTTTAACTCTTTTTTCAAATGATCACCAGGAAGAAAACTGCATCTTCAAGTCTTGCAAAGGACAGAAATGTCCAACAGCCTTTGCCCTCCAGAAAACAAACTGTCAAAGAAGGAAGCCCCCAGAATATCAAGATGAGCTTTGTGTACCTTCAGGCGGTCTTTTTAACTGAGATTTTCGATAAAACAGCATGTAGGCACTCTCTTTGCCCTGAAATTGTTTCTCAATGTCCTTCTCCTTGATTGGCTGGACTTTTGAATCATTCAGATCAAACCAATGGCAACCAGCAGAACTGTCCCTTAGCCTTGTAGGTTTTTTTTCTGAATTCCACTGGACATCGTTCCTCTGAGGAGGGCTTTGGAGATCCTGTCCTTGAGAATCTGACTTAAACGGGAGCTTGTGTTTTTCCTTCAGACCAACCTTACTTTCATCAGAGCTGAACTGAAATATCTGAGGATAATTCTGCAAATACTAAAAGGAAAACAAGCACAAGATGAAGAAGATACCTAGTTTCAAATATAGCAGACTGCATTAGCTACTTCACCTGATTCCTCCTCAAATTGATGCAAAAACCCCATCCCTTCAAACTTGGGTTTTATGATGCTTCCTCATGTATTTCCTCACAGTTTTACATGTTTCTGTCTATTTTCCTACCACCACTTATCTGCCTTATCATTTATCAAGTTTCTTATGCAACTTCAAATTATCATGCAAGAAATTGCAAGAGAATTGTTTTGAACATATACGCATCAATAAGAACTAAAATTAGACTAACTTCTGAATTTCAAGGATTGCTTGAGACACTAGATTCCTTTTAAAACACTTCTCACAAGTGCATACTCCCTGTCCCTGGAAAGGTAGCACAGGGAGTGATGCTCTATAGGCAATCAAAAAGCCTCTGCTTTATTAGACACACAGAGTACCATCCGAACCAGTTTACCCCTTTAACACTGGTACTTTCCGCTTCTTAGTCTCTGCAGAAGTGCTCCCTTCTGTCTTTACCAGACACGGATCTTGAGCTCAATTCTGGTCTGCTGAGTTGCACCTTACAAAAATTCACACTGCACATCATAGAATCTCAAGAATTTAAAACCTATTTGTTCCGTTTCGCCCATCATATCCACTCTGTTCTCTACTTTCATTTTAGCAGTATGCAGCTACTTCAAACAAGCTTTGTGTCCAAATTACATAAAACAAAATCGTAGCTCTTGAGGGATGGGGGTGGAGGGTGCAGGGAGGCACCAACCACCCTCCAATCCCCCAACAAAACTACAAAAAACACCCAATCCCCTCAAAAAAAACCCAAAACAAATGCCCAAAATTTGAATTTCAGTTTTAATCACAATCAAGAACTTATTTGATACTTCAAAAAGTGTAAAACAATTTACAGTTATTTCAAGAAGGCAAGTCCTGCATTGATTAATGTGCTTTTGGTATAGATCCAGCACTTATGAAAAGTCAGCTTTGGTAATATTCACAACAGCACTCAAACGTGGAAATGGTTAATACTGTGTTGCTCACAACTTGTTTCTATCACTTTCCTGTCAAAGTCAGAAAAGTATTTACCTCTGCGGAAGACTCGCATTCAGATTTCACAACTACTTTTAAATAATTATTGTGAAAATTGCATTGTTTGTTCTATTCAAAAAACAGTCAAACGTGAATATTCCACCTACCTATAACACAAATGCTAAAGTACTTTCCTTACAGGATTAGAAAATACAGTAACCTATTAGACAAACATAAGATTTTACTGTAAGTGTTAATTTTATGGACATGCCCTAATCAACCAAGAAGTGGCGCACATTTTCAAAACCTCAATTCTGTTACAACTGTGAAGAAGTATTGTATTTCTTCTTTAATTCTCATGAGTGCTTTTATGTTAAAGTGGCAGTAGCGTTGTTGCAGTTTCATCCACAGACACAAGTGAAACAAGGTTCAGTAGATAATGTTAATTCTTTTATAGGCCAACCACACAGATGGAAAAAAAAAAAAAAGATACAAGCTTTCAGGCAGACAATCCTGTGAGAATCTTGTCTGTGTTCCCCAGTCTACTAATTTATCTTACAAACCTCTCGTACAGATGGTCTATCTTGCTAGTCCAAGTGTCAGTATTTTCAATTACCATCCTACTGACTATTCAATAGGAATATAAATGTAATGTTATCTTAACAGTAAAAACCAAATTAACATACATGCATATTACCTTTCGTAATGCTCCATATTGTTTTCGGTATTTCTTATTCCAGGACACCCCTATTTTCTCCAATAATTTCTGCCCTAATTGATCCACGGGAATTTGTTTAGATTCTTCCTACAGAGAAATTAAAAACTAGGATAACGAAGGCTACAAAAGTCAAGGGATCAACACAAAGAAGCCAATTCTGAACTGCTTAAACCATTCCTGTTTGTTAGTAAGCAAATGTAACACCAGCTTTTGCAACAGCTTCGGCAAGCAACTTAAGAAATACTCAGAAAGGGCCGTTTTCTGTATGAAGAGCCACTATTAGTATTAAAGTCAGGTTAAGTTATAAGTTTTACATGCTTCACAATAAGTTCACAAGAGTTCTGTACACTGAAACCTGCCCACTCTTGCATACACTAACCCCTTCTTCTAGGTTCCTTAATATCAAATCAAAGCAATAAACTCCTTACATACCATACCTCTGATAAAATCCCTTTCAACATTGCCAATGGATTTTCTACTTCTTTGGCATTTTCAGTATCTCTTAAAGCCTTATCTTCAATCAGCCTATCCTCTTCTTCCTGTATAAGAAAAATAGGAGATTCACAAATACTGTTGTTTCACACACAAGTAGCGGTTTTCAATTATAGTCTGTACTAACATTAGCATGCACAATTCAGAAGTGTGAAGGAGGTTCTGATAAGCTGCCTCTGCCACCTGCTACGGACTGTATATCATCATACAGAACATCCACTATCAGTTTTTTTTTTTAACAGAAAAGGTATTCACATATTATTTAAAAACACCCAGCCGGAGTCATCCATTAAAATCACTGTGCTAGTCTTGAGCAAAGATATTAATTCATTTGGGAAAGAAAAAGTGAGCCCAGTAACACGAGATAGTTCAGCAGATCGGAAAGCTAAAATTTGCTACAAAATCTTGATAGAGATCACATACTATGGAAAACTAGCCTTCTCAATGAGGTAAGACGCCAAATGCCTCAATAAAATATTCATTAGTTTGGATGTATATTTCATCCACTAGCTCTTAATACTTCTCTGAAAAATGAGACATCAAGCAAGGAAGGAAAACCTTTAGAACTTACTTGTAATTGCCAGTTTCCTAATTCATCCACATCTCTGATATAAACATGATAGTGTCCTCCATAGCAGCCACCTTTATGTATAATAACAGAGAAGAGCTCATACATGTACTCTGAATCATCCATTTCAGTCTTTAAAAAGAAAAACAATAATAACAACAATAATATATATCAGCAAGTCTTTCACACAAGGACAGTTTTACACCATCAGCATAGCTTCAGATATTTCTCAGTGTGCATTGACACCTGCAGAGATTGAAACGGCTTTTCAGTGTTGGGGAACGCAAGTATGGACTGATACAAACCACAGACCAAGGCACAAGCTTATTCTGCAACTTTTTAAGCATGATGATGAACAATATTGGAAATTCAAAATTCAAAATTTAAAATAATGAAATATTGATGCAAATAATAGAACAACTCAACTGTATGTTCATAACCAGGCTTATTTGGTTCAAAAGGCTAGAAAAAAAAACAAGCAACACATTTATATACACAAACCAAGTGAAAGAAAAGGCTTCCTCAAATGCAAACACTGAGAAGTTTCCAAGCTTGCACTGCAACAGTTCAATAAGAAAAATTTATTTTTCAATAACAGTGCCTCTATTAAGTATATTCTTTATATATTTTAAGGATCAAAAATTGTCATCGAGCACTGGTATAACTCAAGTTTATAATCAAAATACATATATATGAATGCAAAGACAAATTCCTAAGAAAAATGAAATAATTACAGGCACATAAAACATATCTAGCTAAATTTATACATGATGTTATCTGACAATGACAACACAAAAACCAAATTTAATCTCAATTTCCAGGTGATAATCTTCCTTTCAAGCAAATGTCAGATTAGGTTTTAGGTAATTATTATACCCTTTCCCCTTGTATACTACAAGGTATTTCCCACTCAGTTAGAAACTGGTCTATTGGAAATGAGTTGGAATTCCAAAAATTTGGAACTGGGGACAGAGGAGAACCCTACAAAGTTTCTCAAAAACCTTGCCCTGACAAAATGCAAAATAAAAGATAACTTGTCCTTGAGATATCAGTTCTCTGCAGAGTACATAGAAACTAACAAATATAACAGTACATACCTGCTCACAAAAAGGCCTCAGATTTATCTGGATAGGAAACGTATAGCAGCTCGTTTCCTTGTATCGTTCGCACTTCTGAAAGTCAAAGTTAAATCTCAGGAGAGAAATGGTGAGAAAGGGTGGCAACTTGCGTAGCTTGGCAGACTGTAAAATGATTAAAAAAAGTTGTAAGCACACGGTTATACAGAATAGTGTTTCCACTTTGCTATGGTCAACTCTTTACTTTCCAACAAAGCTTTGATACAACCAGGCAGACATGACCAGTGTTCTCATTTTTAAAATGTCTTCCCTAATTCCCAATTTCCCTATTAACTAGACATCCTAAAAGCTATCAAGATCTTTCCCCTCTGTTAAGCCCTACACCTTCCTTGAATGGTGATCACCAGTCCCATACTTTATCCTTCTACAGAAAACAAAGGAGGGCATTGATGAAATTCTAGTCAGTAATTACATCTCCATAGCCCACATGTTCTTTGTGAGAAGATTTTCTTGAACTTTATGCTAGGAAGTAACTGTTCCAAACCCCTGGGTTTGTGCTTACGCATGAAGTCAGACTATATAGCATCTTCCCAGCAACTTTGCTCTCAGCCCGTTGCACAGCACCTGCCACCATCAGTCCCACACAGACCCTGGGAGCCCAGAGTAAAAAGCACACTCAACTGCTGCTGAAAAGCAGGCGTTGCAGCAGAGCGACACAGCTTCAAGGTAGCTTTGCCATTCCTGGATGAACAGTGGGACACTCAGCATCTGGCATAGGCTCTGAAGCCACCCAAAAAAAACAGCTATGAATGAAGCTCAACCTACAAACATAGCCTACATGCTTGCTTCTGCTGCAAAGAACGGACCTCAACTGAGGCTGGGGTTATTACTCTTCTGGCCCCTCCTGGTCATCTCCTCCAAAAGCAGCATTTGTACTTCACCTGAGGTTTATCCCAATGACCACTGAGGAGTTTTCTAGTTCTTTGGGGTTGTGTGACCCTAAGTATAGGTCAGGGCTCGTACAGTCACAGTGTTTTCAAATGCAGAAGTCAGAAATGATCCTATCTGTAACATGACTAGCTCTGACAGCTGCATATTGTCCAGAAAGAGAGATCACTCCCACATGTATTTTGCAGCCTGCTGCTGAGTGACTGTTGGGCTGCCTCTGAACGCAACAGAAATCGTCTGAAAAATGTCACCAGAATATATCACAGTGGCATCTTGCTTAAGATCTGCCAGGCTGCTTGAAGACAAGGGCCTTAACTAAGATCTGTGGGCTATGGTAAATGAGCACGATGCTGTGCCTGAGTGGCATGGGGTAAGTGTATCCTGGGAGGCCCTACAGACAGCCACAGAACAACCAAGCAAGGGTTAAAGTCTCCTTCATTTATATAGAGGAGAACCTTCAAGGCAGGAAAGCCAACATAATACATTTTAGTAAGGAAGAATATTAATCAAGATCGAACAGCTTGGTGCATGAACACCTCAGGAACCCTGGTGTGAAACAAAACCAACCACGTTCTATCACCTCTGAATGTAAGTGTAGATTCAACAGACACACTTCTGAGCCTTTCCAATGTCTCCACCCAACTATCCATTTGCAGAGCCACACCAGAGAGCCTCCCAGGAACACACATATGGCTTAAGAAACTTGCTGAATTAGGTATTTAATTTCTGTCAATTTTGAAGACTACTGGGCAGAGCTTAGTGGCACAAAGGATTCTGCATGCTCTTCCAAGTTTAGAGTGATAATCAGATTGTACAATTAAAATTTGATAAAGTTCTAGAACACAAGGTTCTTCAACTACTAAATTCTCTAGAGGCCAAGACAAAAAAGGGGGAAGAATAATATCCAAAGACCCACAGCGTACTGAAGGAAGGGAGGAACGGAGTGGGTAAGTATGGGCCATCTTGTCTTTGAAACAGGCTAGGTGTGGGCAGGTGGTCACACTGTTAGGCAGCTGCCTTCCTAATGCTGCCACTGAGCCTCGAGTGACTCAGCTGGCACCTCACTTGCTGCCAGTGTTGACTCTCACTATAGTCTGCTGTGATCAGGCACATTGTGCCTGTGAGGCCACAGAGACACAGGCAGCAGTCATGCTGACACAATGTCCCTCCCTCCTGCTACAGCCTTCTAGCGCAGCCCCTCTCTCTTGAGGTCGTCCATTCATACCCTGGCATCTCCCAGCTATGTGACTTTTTACCAAAGTTCAGAGTTCCCACTGTCTTCTTGCATGCGTGACCACATTTGAGAGGTAAACAACTCTTATCTTGCACTTCCCTGAACCCAGCAAAATTTAACTCAAACAAGCCCTTATAACCAAGCCATGTGAGGCACTGACAAATGTTCCTGAACTCCCGAGTCACTGGTTAACTTCACCTGTCCTCAGCTTGCCTTTGCACCCACTCCCTTCCACATTAAGGGTGCTGCAAGGTTTGGATTGCACTCATCCTGCTGCAGAAGAGAGTCAACACAGTAGGCCAAAGAGCTTTGCTGTTGTGAAGAGGGCAGAGTATGTCAAAGGCAGAGTGCACTAACAGCTTATGTCTGCTTCCCCTTTACAAAAAATAGTGGGAATAACAGGAAAAAGGAGCAACTTTTTATAAAAAAACTTACAAAATGAAAAATTAGCACAGAAGAAAACCAAGCACCACTTTGTATCATTCTGGAAAAATGCAATTCAAAGACCTACAACTCTTGTAAAGATCTCACTGGGCTGGCTTCCCTGGCCCTGGCTAAGGGGATGGATGACAAGACACATAAAAAGTCTTAAATTCGATTACTATGTTGGGGAAACCAGTCCAAACTGTTGTAAAACAACAAACAGAGACAAGCTGTCAGCACAAGGATGCTGCAGGCTGCACTGGCATACAGACAGTAACCAGTGTTAACAGCCACGCCACCATTTAACAAAGCACTCAGGATCACATACACAACTCCTCTGGAAGATACCAACATCAACAAGTGTCAAGCATCTGAAGCTTTCCCAAGGTGCCCAGGGGTGAAGGCAGGGAACTAGGCAGACAAAGGAGTACTCCAGTCTGCATGTCCCTGAGCTCCTGGAGATCACTCTCAATAAATACCACAGGCTTAATGTCAACAGTTCTACCTTGAACACTGAGGAGCTCTGATGACTCAGCACAGGAAAGGGTCACTGCATTTGGTTTTACAAGTAAATTTAAAAAAAAAACAAAAAAAACCCACCAAAAAACCAACAAAAAAACACCCCACAACTCAAAACCAACAGTTCTCACCCATAGCTGAGCACAGATCAAAGCAGTGAATCGTTCACTAGAAGAGTATGACAAAGCAGCACAACTCAACAGATAAACCCATCGGCTTCCTTCAAAAGCATCTTCAAGCTACTGCCTGAAGGAGAAGACTCTTTCACAGTCCGTATTCTGACCACAGGAACATGACTTTGCAGCCTTGCTGTGCCTGGATTTTTATCCTTCTCCTTCCTGGCCTCTCAGATGCAGGAAAACTCCTGGTGGTGCCCATGGATGGAAGCCACTGGCTTAGCATGCGACAAGTGGTTGAAAAGCTCGCTGACAGAGGACACGAAGTGGTGGTGGTTATACCAGAAGTAAGCTGGCAGATGAAGACGACACAGGCATACACAGTGAAAACATACCCAGTGTCTTACACATCAGAAGAGTTGGATGGTTCCTTGCATGAATACATTCTTATTCACCTGAAGGTGAATAAGAATGCTGGCTAGATTAAAGACTGCAACAACATTCAAGTCAAGAAATGAGTCACATGAGCTTTTCTTTACATAGTTGGTGAGGTTTTAAAAAACAGGTCAGATTTTGGCATCCTCTTTTTATATACCGACCGATTAAAGACACAGATTTTTTCAGAGTTAGAGGGCAGACACAGCAATGTAAACAAAGTTCCTAAACGTTAGCAAACTGAACGCCGAGAATCACCAATGAATTACCTTTGAAGCTTCAACAAGTTTATCACAGGCTCCACATCGATACAAGTTCTCATTTTCAAAGTACTCTTCTTCTACATACATGTTCCACAGGGCCTCCTCCAAGCCAGCAACACCTTTTACTGCCACTGTTAGGTCTAAGAAATCTTCCTATGCAGAAGTACAACAAAGAAATAAGGTAGTAAGCAGTCTAAGTTCACAGTACATTAGAAAGATACTCATCCCATTCACCACAGCAGATGTGAGCACTCATTGTGCTTTCACCGTTGATGGCGGGGGGAGACCCCATATATTCACATAAGAGAAATTAATTTAAAACAAACAAACAAGGAATGTTTTTTTAAATTACAAAGAGCAGTAAAAGAATGTAAAGATATGTTTTACTGTTGTTGCCCCACTATTCAGCTCTCTCCTAACTACATCTACTAAAGGCAATGCATGACAACTCAGAAAATGCAATAACACTTGTTTTTTCACCTATGAGTCAAAGTCTGATGTAGGTGGTTTAGAAAACATCAGCCAAGACTTAACAACAGTCATGCATAATTTTAACATGTTTTCAAGTCTGCAGCACCCTAACCAATACACACTACCTAGATTCAACAAGGCCACCAGTGACACTTAAGAAAGATGTCATTATTTTTGGAGTTAAAAAAAAAAAAAAAAACACACCACAAAGTATCTTCAACAGACTGAACAGAAACCTATCCTGGAAAATCCTCTGACTTTACCTGTCTCTCACTGATATTCTTGCATTCTTTACAAACAATCTGGTTGACAACAGTCCCATGGTACAACCGGTTAATAAGGTCATGACCCGAAGTCCCCACAAGGGAAGTTTCCAAAGCACTGAACAGAATCCGATTTAATTCCTGTACATCATGCTGCCTCATTTCCTGCATAATAAAAAAACCAACCAAACAAACTTGAAGAAATAAAATAGTGCCATCTGCTTTGCTTATTGCTTAAAAACAACATATACTAAGTGTAACAAAGACAGCTGCCTCAAAGACTACCCATATATTTACTATTTACTTGAGTAGTAAATTACTACCTTTATTATTATTTGTTACTCTTAATTTAGTTATGCTCTCTGAGCAGCTACAAGTACATAAACTATAACCCACCTAAGACACTTTCAATTAGGTAGATTTAGCTCTAAGATGAGTTACACAGTTCAATTTAGGTAAGAATCTAAGTATTTGAAGGAAAAGACCCTAATTACTGTTGGAAAAATGTTCCTGTAAAAACAAAGGAAAAGCTACTGAAATTGTATCTAACAGAACAATTTTCTTCTGTTGCTTGCTGTAAACAACTGGCATGTACTTCATGTGGAGATACAACAATAATTGACCCAATTCAATGCTATCTCCACAGCCTGAAGTATTTTAAGATATGTCTTAAATGTCAGACTTCAAAAAAAATCTTTTCCATTCACGAAAAGGTTTATCAATGATGGTGTCACTGATGGTGATGGGTACCTCATTGCTGTTCCATCCGAAGCTGTCGGTAAGGTCTGTTGTAGACGCAGCTTGCTGGTCCAAGAGCAGAAGCTGAGCAAATAACCGTTGAAGTTGCAATGGTATTATTCGAACCTAGAAATAAAAAACAAAATATACCCAACAGATCAGAAAGAGTCTTCAAACCAATCATTTAAATAAAAATAATTTAGTACAAAACTTGTTATAAACCACCATTGTCTATGGCTTTCATAACACAGGTTACCCAGTTCACACCAAAACATCAGTCAGACTTGATTCCCAAATATGTACAGTGCCTCACCTTATTCAGCCAAATATAGTCATGGAACATATATTTTGTGATAAAGCAGAACTGTACGATTGAAATTAAGCCATCACCATAGTAAAAAAGGACAACTTTCTCTGATATTTTTTGTAATGCTAAACCCTAAGAACTCAGCTACAAGACATCATGACATACAGATTTAACATGTGCTACTCCTTGCTCAGTAAAGGGTTTTGTGGTGGGGTGGAACAAGATGGGAATGAGAATGGTTAATGTCAATAAGCTTGATCAGCTACCTTTCTTTGACTTACAAAGAAAAAAGTTTTCCAAGCAACCAGTTGTATCACTTCAACCCAAAAACTAAAGAATGAAATTCTGTAGTTAACTTTAGTAAGCACTTTTTAAACAAAGATTGAATTCCAGTCTCATACCATCTTGTGCATGGGTGTGCTGTTAAACCTTCAGAGAGCCTCAGTGCAATCACCTCGGTTGCACAGATATTTAGATTTTTTTTTCTGGTGCCAAAGAAGTCTTAGCACTGTAGCTTCAGTTACAGAATAGAAAAATCTAAAAAGGACTGTACACACTTGGGATTGTTCCTCTTGAAGACAAAAGGATCTCTGCTTTCAAATTCAGCAGAAATGGGCTCAATATCTTACTTTTGAAGCAAAAGCTTATGGCACTGAAAACTTACATCTGCACCCAAAATTGAGGATCAGCCAACCAACTTCAAAGTTAAGCTGTCATTCATTCTCACGAAAGGCTTCATGCAAATTGAAACAATATTCCTCCGAATCGACATTCAGCAGTGACTAATGACAAGAAAATTTTAAATACCTTTGCATCCGGTTTACTGCTGTCATCCAGAATCCCAAGTTCTTCAGGTCCTAGAGAGAACAGCGCCTCTGTAATTGTAAAGAAAAATGCCTATTTAAAAAAAGACAATGCCTCCTCTTTAAAGATTTATTGTATTTTAACTATCAAGCATTATGATGCTATTCTTCTTGGCAAATTAAGACATTAAACAACATTTCTGAACATCAGTCATCCTTGCAACCGGTTCAAGCTGTAACAATAAAGCATAAGTACACGTGAAGGTGTTTAGATGGCAAAATATCTATTTTTTCAGGAATTGTAGTGGTTGCATTAAAAAAATGAACGATACTTTATAGACAGCAATAACCTGTCTCGTTTACACAAAATGTAACTGTCCATCTGTAAGAAAAGGTAATGTTTACAATACTTACATATTGTGCAGAAGTGACGATACTAATTTTACAGACCAAGAGCAATGAGTATTCTGTAATAACTTATTTAAAGTGAACTGAAATAAACTCTTCCTGAAAATTATCTGTTTGTGGTGTTTCTTTAATAAATAACTAGAAATGCAAGTCACTGTAAAATATCAATTTCAACATTACTTTAAGAAGATTTTGAACATGTTACCTCTAAATTCAGGTGTGAAAAGCAGAGTCTGCAGAAGGGAATTGAGGTAGCAGGTCCCACCCTGATTTTTGATACCACTTAGGTTGGTGAAATCCCTGGGAGCTGGAGGCTCAGAATCTCTGGGCTTTGAATTCTTCCCTTTTCCACAATGATTGTTTGAAATAAAGGAAAAATCCTCTTCAAATAAGTCCCCAAACATTGTGAAGGCAAAACAATCCTTAAAAAATATAAAATTATCTATTTACTATAAAAAATGCAATTGAATCCACCCACCTCTGATCCTTCAAGATGAACCTTTCAGCCCTGACTGAAGAATTTCTTTATAACTTTTTGCATCTTATGCTGTTCATTCTAAAAATGAATGACAGATCCATACAAAAGTGCACACTAACATAACAAAAAAAAGGGTGAATTAAAAGCATTTATGTTAGCACAGGTCTGAATAGACTTTTAAATAGAATCAAATACATCACATTTAAATTTTGCATCAGCAAAAACATGCATAGCAAAATAAATATGTCCTTCCAAACACGTACAATTAACTAGTGCTCACGTTGCCCAGTTTCCTGCAAGAAAGGTACACAATGCCTCTCAAACTCATCAAAATCCCTGCACTGTGTCTCAACAAATCCATAAGCACAAGTAACCTGTCTCTAGCATTGGCCAGTTCAGATGGGAAGAGCGTAATAACTGGTGAAAAATACAGTGACATTTTATGAAAATATTATCTTTGCTTCCAGATGTTTGAGCCAGAAACTCAATGACAACTAATTCTTCTCATGGGAATTTTTCAGTTCTTTTCAGAAGCCTTGCGACCTCCTAGCATGTACCAGCATTCCCACAGTTAGCTCCCTTTTGTTTCATATTTGCCACCCCATAATTTCATTTGGTGTGCTGTAGCTCTTGTATTAGCACTGAGTAATCAATGAGTTATACTGAAGTAGTGAATAAACATTTGCCTAGCTACCTTCCACTTGCGAGTTTACAGTAAGATCTTTATCATATTCCAATCAAACACCTCTTCCAGACAAAAGCCTCCACAAAGACATATTCACTCCTACAACTGAACTTGTTCCCTATCTTTTATTATCCTTATTACCTCCTCTGAACCCCTTAAACTTCTCTTTTCCCTATTTCTGAGATCAGAGGACCACATCTGCCTACAATGTTCAAGATGTGTGCAAACCCTGGCTATATATACATATATTATTTATATATTTATAAAAAATAATGCTCTGGTTTATTTTCCTTTTGTACAACTGCTGAGCACTAAACTGCTTTAAGCAATGTTTATTATTACCCCAAGGTCTCACTCCTGTATGTTCACTTCAAACCCTACCACTATATATGCACTTCACATAAATATGTGTATATATACATAACCCTAAAGTTGTGATCATCTCTGCCCCATGCTGCACCTCTTTGCACAGATAATAATGTGATTATTACCTGCTATTGTATCGTTCAGCCACCCATGAGCATGAACACTTTAAAGCTCCACTAACAGCACTTGTCTTTACTGCAATATATCAGTTGATGTCACAAGAAAAATTAATCGCCTCGACATTCAATTTTTTTCCTGATAGTTTATGATATGCTGAACACAGGCCCTAGCAAAGATACAAAGAAACTCCCCCTCACTCCCCTCTGTGACAGCTGATCTTCTATTTCCTATCTTTTAGCTAATTATTTAATCAAGCAACAACTTTATTCTCCTGTGTCAGCTTAATTTTAAGCCTTCAGCAGCAAACCTTATTGAACGCCTTTTGAAAATCCAAACGTAGTTGACAGGTCCCCATTCAACCAGCCAGTAGTTCTTCAGGCATCTCCTAAAACTCTTTGTATAAAATAGCACTACATTAAGCCCATTTTAGTCCTTCCCACAGTAGAGCAGTTTTTACACAAAAGGCTATGGTCAGAAGCAGCATGGCAGTGTTCACTCTGCTTGTTCTATAATGCTTCTTCAGCACATCATACGATACATATCCCCTTATAAATCCCCACAAAATAAAATTACATGGCTGGAGATCCTTCTCAATGAACACAGACAGGAAAGAAACAATTTTAATCTCTTTGCATTAGGTTTTTATCCTCTGAATGCAGGTCTTGTACCTTGATCAAGTAAAAAAAAAAACTCCAAAAACCCGTGAAGGTCCAGCCTCCCATGCTTCAAGACGTAATTACTAGGTTTAGCCTCTTGCCAAACTGTCTCGCAGCTTTCATTCATTTTTCCAGTTAGGCCTGCTACACTTTAGCGTTTAATCATCCAAAGATTATAACGCTTCCTATTTTCCTCATTCAAATACACAACAGCTTGCTCCTAATAAGTTTATTCACCATAAAAAGGCACGTATCCAGGAGACAGCGATCATCTTACTGACAAGTGTCTGCTGTACCACCCACCACTCCAGAGAAGCAGTTCAGCTGGACAGTGCCAAATCCTCCCTTGATCCTTATTTCAGGATCCTCAAAGCACTTCTGTGAGCAGCTTCCTTCCCTTAAAAATCATACAGTAATATATTAGAACAAATCTCTCAATGATGTCTCTGGTGCAATATCCTCACAAAGCAGGGCAAACTTAGAGCACATCGCTTATTACAGCCTTGTCCTGCCAAAGTTGGAATAACTCCATGAAAGGAGACAACAAAACCCCTCTAAGGCCCTCCTCTATATTCCTTATCTCTGATGAGAACCTCCCATGTTGTAACTTGGGTCTGGCACCTCTCATCCTATGCCAGTGCAACCCCTACAAGACTCAGGCTACACCTATGCCCTCCCGACAGCAGTACGGTCTCCATCTCGCCTTCCTTTCTTCAGGCTGAACTCACCCGGCTCCCCCCGCCTCTATCCACCTCCCATATGCTCCAGCCCCGGAGCCCCCACGGGGCTAGGCCCAGTCTTCAGACGCGGTCTCACCGGTACGGAAGAGGAGGAAGACCGGTGCCCTGGGCCTGCCGCCCACACCCCGGCCGACCCGCAGCGCCGGGGCTGGCGGGACACGGCCCCTCGCCGCCGCCTAGCCCGACTCACAGCTCAGAGCCAGCACCTGGAGCCGGACCGGCCCCTACCCCCAACTGCCCCGCGGCCGCCGCCATGTTTGTTGTGGCGCCGCGCAAAGCACGCTGGGACCTAAAGGCCGCGGCGGCCCCGGGACCTCACGCACCTGGCCAAGCCCCGGAGAGAGAACAGCGGCGCCCCCGCACACCACCCGCTCCCCCGAGCGACGGAGGCCTCCTGCGGGGGGCGGGAAGGAACCGCCGGGCACCGGCACCGATGCGAACCGAAGACTGGCCGGCAACGCGGCCCCGGCGCGGGCGGGCGCGCACAGCCTGCTGGGAGTCGTAGTGCGGCGCCAGAGCGTCACCGCGCTGGCGGGGGGAGCCGCACTGCGCTGGAAGGCAGGCCTCCCCGCAAGGCCTTCTGGGGGCTGTAGTTTCCTGCCGGCCGCGGTGCATGGCGGGAGTCAGCCTGCTGGTGGCGTAGGTGACAACTCCCCGTCGCGGGGGTGAGGGGGCAAGCGTTGCCACGGAGGCCCCGGGGCCTGCGCTGCCTCGCCAGCCTGAGGGCCTGGAGGAAGCCCAGCCTGCCCCAGCCCTGCTTCTGCTGGGTGGTGGACCTGGCAGGGGAGAAGAGCGACACCCAAACCTCTCAGACCAGCACCAGGGACAGGCCCTGCTGAAGCCTTCTGAAAAACATAGCCAGGGATGAAGCTCAGCATACCAGCCTTGTAGCACAAGGGCTTCTGCTGCGACAAATTGCCCTCATGGAGGCTGGGGCTGCTTCTCCACCCACCCCTCCTGGTCCAGTTCCCTCCTAGGCACCATCAAGTGTAGGCCAGGGCTCGTACCGGCATTGGGATTGCAAATACAGATGAGCCTGGCCAATAATCAGAGAAGACCAGCTCTCTCTTTGAAACAAGCAGGTGTTCAGAGCTGCCTTCCTAATGCTGCCACCGAGCCTAGAGTGACTCAGCTGGCACCTCACTTGCTACCAGCGTTGAGTCTCAGTGTGGTCCGCTATGGTCACACACATCGTGCCAGTGGGGCTGCAGAGCCACAGGCAGCAGTTGTGCTGACACAATGTCCCTCCTTCCTGCTGCAGCCTTCCAGCACAGCCCCTCTCTCTTTAGGTTGTCCATTCCTCCCCTGGCATTCCCCAGTTATGTGCCTTCTTACCCAAATGCAAAGTTCCCACTGTCTTCTTGCATGGGTGACCACGTGTGAGAGGTAAGCAACTCTTATCTCGCACTCCCTTGAACTCAGCAAAATTTAACTCATCAAGAAACCCCTACCAGATAACCAAGGCAACTGAGGTAGTCGCTGGCAAACTCTCAAACACTCAGAAACGCTTCTAAGGTACTGATTAACCTCATCCATCCTGCGCTTGCCTTTGCACCCACTCTCTTAGCGTTAAGAGTGCTGTGAGGTTTGGATGGCAAATTTGTTCTGCTGCAGAAGGGAGGGGAGAGGACGGCAGGACATTTCCCTACCAGCTCTCTGCTTACTCCTCTTCTGCAAATAGGGGGTGCAAAAAAAAAAAACCCCAAACCAAGCTTTTCGTGAGAAAATGCTGTTTACTAAACTGGGCACCTTCCTAATGATCATTTTTAAGTGTGTTTTATATAAATCTGGAAATAACAGCATATTTTAGTTATTATTAATCTTTTTCTCCCTTATAATATCATAAACGATTCTGAGAGTATTTTTTTCACTTTTACTTTAGAGCTTCTCCCCCTACTCTGAAGTTCAAATATTTTGTTGTCTGAAAAGTTATCGAGTGGCTGAAAGAGAACTGCTTTCTGCCACTCATTCAGTAGTTTCGCTACATAAGGAGAAAGTTACAGGCATTGTAACTTTTGGGAAAAAGAAATAAAAAGACTGACAGGAAAACAGAAGAAAACAATATGTAATTAATTTCATTGCATTGACCATGGTACAGAAGGGAGAGAAATATTGTTTCTGTATCTCAGTTGTGTGCCTGAGGGACAGAGGCTGCATGGCTCTAAATATCCTAAGTTTCATTATTTTTCCACGTCACGGTGCTGTTTAGGCTCCTAATCGTTTCAGCATCGATAACGTCAAAAGCAATGCTGTGAAGCTGATGGCTCTTGCAAACCCACGCTGGACCTGAAGCTGCTCTTTTAAGTCAAGTCTGATACCTGGGCTCACACCTGAGTCTCTACTGAACAGTCCAACCCATATGGGGAGTAGTAGTCATTAAAACATATTTAGTACACATCTTATGTCTGGCCTCTATTTGATGTATAGGCAAGTGGTGAGGAGTTTTCAACTGCCTGAGGACCATCTCGTAGGCTGTGAAACAACTGCATAACTGCTCTGAAGCAAGAACCCGGGCTTCAGCTTCACAGATCTCTGCCTCAGCTGCCAAGTCGGTCAGCGTCTCTTCTTGATGTCGTTGTAGACTGTTGAATTCCTGCTAGCTCAGAAGAGTTGGTTCATCTGCCCTTTCCCCTTACCCTGAGGGTCTTTTGTTCTGTCCTCAGAGAAATTATCTGAACATCCATGTTTCCAGCCACAATGAAATTTGTTGAGGCTGTTTTCATTTGTTACAGTGGTGTTGGAGTTGTTCACATCAGCCTTGCCTTCCCTGGCCCTGGCCAAGGGGTAAGACGACACATCAACAATCAAGAGGGAAGTCCTATGAAATCTGACTAGCATGCTGAGGAGCTAGTTCTCTGCTGAACACTGAGGAACTCCAGTGACTCAGCACAGGAAAGGGTCACCGCATTTGGCTTTACAAGTATTGAAAAAAAAAAAACCAAAAAACCCAAAGCAGTGAATCATTAACTAGAACAGTATGACAAAGCAGCACAACTCAACAGATAAACCCATCGGCTTCCTTCAAAAGCATCTTCAAGCTACTGCCTGAAGGAGAAGACTCTTTCACAGTCCGTATTCTGACCACAGGAACATGACTTTGCAGCTTTGCTGTGCCTGGATTTTTATCCTTCTCCTTCCTGGCCTCTCAGATGCAGGAAAACTCCTGGTGGTGCCCATGGATGGAAGCCACTGGCTTAGCATGCGACAAGTGGTTGAAAAGCTCGCTGACAGAGGACACGAAGTGGTGGTGGTTATACCAGAAGTAAGCTGGCAGATGAAGACGACACAGGCATACACGGTGAAAACATACCCAGTGTCTTACACAATAGAAGAGCTGAATAATGCCTTTCATGAGTACGTTGCCACTCATCTGAAGGACCTGCCTTTCCCGCTGAACACTCTAGCACTGTACAACACCTCAGTGCATGTTTTCCGTACGTTCTTTGTTCAGTGCAAGGACCTGTTCAACAGCAAGGAGACCCTGCAGTACTTGAATCAAAGCAGCTTTGATGCTGTCCTAACAGACCCCATTTTTATGTGTGGAGCAACAGTTGCTCATTATTTTTCTCTTCCGTTTGTGTTCTTCATGAGAGGATTTCCTTGCAACTTACACTATGAAGCACCACAGTGCCCAAGCCCTCTGTCCTACACCCCGAGACTATTTACCTTCAACTCAGACCACATGACTTTTTTCCAGAGAGTGGAAAATGCACTGGTTGCCCTCCTGGAGCGTGGGTACTGTAACGGTTTCTATGAAGACGCGATAAAGTTTTCGTCCAAAGTCCTTCAGAGAGATGTATCCCTGCTAGACCTCCTGAACTCTGCTTCCATTTGGCTTCTAAGATTTGACTTTGTGTTTGAGTACGTCAGACCAGTGATGCCCAATATGGTCTTTATTGGAGGTATAAACTGTGCTCAGAGGAAACCACTGTCTAAGGTATGTTCTTTTTCCTCTAAACTATACATTTTTCAATGAAATGTGATTACATAATTTCTGGAAGTTTAGTGCTATTGAATTTTTTTATTTCTGGTAATGATATAATACAACCAGGTTTGACAGTTGTTTTCCACAGGCTGAAATCAAATTACCTTGATGGAGGTAGATTACTTATTTGAATTGATGAGGATTTTCTGCTAAGTCCAACAAAAAATGGACTTCATCTGCCAGCTACAAGTTACTGTCTGCAGTGAATGTGTATTATTCACCAACTAGATACAGTTTTGATTTAATTTTCATGGAGTCTCACATCTATTTCTTTCACCTGACCAAAAGCCCAAAGACCATGCTCTGAGAGTCATCTTTTGTTTTTAACTCTAAGCTCAGCAAAGTCAGTTAATTTGCTTGTTGTGTTTTCATGACATATGGTTTCCAAACTAGCTGTCTATGTTAAGTTATTTCTGTTTGTAGATCATGGTGAAACATAAATGTCATGTTGAAATGGGACGAATTAATCTAAAATAGTGTATTTGGTGAGAGACACCTGTACACAAAAGTTTCTGTACCTATTTCTTCATATTTGTTTTTACCAGAATTGTTCTGCAGGGTTTTTAAAGCTAATGTAGAAATTTAAATCTATTTTGATAGTTACCATATAGTCTCTAAAACAATTAATAGCACTAGATACTTATTTCCAGGCACAACACAGAACACAAATACCTTTCTTTTGAAATTATTCCCTCACTTCTGACTTATGGTCACACAATATCACTGCACAATTGCAATACAGTATCTTTGAGCTGAAGGTTTTTTTCTTTCTTCTTTCAGATTTCTTTTATATTGTTTGATGGGTTTATGCAGAGTTCACTGAACTCAATAAAGAATAAGGCAAATAAAGAATAACATTATAAATTAGAATATTAGGATATTATAAATAAGGCATTCTCTCCCATTAGGCTTAAGAGAGTGGCACGTCGTAGTTTGAGATTTAAGAGGCAAATTCTGGCCGGTTGCATGACATAAGTCTTTTATATCTTGAAGGTCTCAGAGCTACAAACAGTTTGTAGCTTGCTACAGGGGTAGAACCATCCTTCCCTTATTTTATACCTGGCTTCTCCTGTCTTTGTACTGACATTTGTCATTTGGTGGAAATCATATGTTCCAAACCTTGAAAAAACTCGTGTATTCCTCCTATCTTCAGTCTGGCTTTTCCACCTACATTTTCTACAGAGAGCAGAGGAAATTCTCCTATTTCACTTTGAACAGTGCCGAGCAACAAGGCAATAATGCAGTAGAGTGTAAACAACTGTGAAGTGAGTCATAAGGGAGAAAAAAAAAAAAAATCTACCCATCCATACACAGTGGTAAGCCCTGGGTTGATCATTACTGTTCAGAAATATAATCATATGATAAGAATAGGTAGTTCTCCGAAACCCAGTAGCCCATTGCTCAACAGACAAGAAAACAAAAAGTTAGGATGACTAGGAAAGGGAGGGAGAACAAGAGATTCAAAAGCTGGTTTCTTTTCTTAGATGAGGGGCTTAAGCTACAGACCTTCCTGTTACACTACTTTCCATAGTTTTCCACAAGCAGAAAAATTGGGCATTATGGCCTTGTCCAGAAGAGGGCTCCTTTCTGCCATATCTCACATGGTCCCCTGGAATACCTGCTCTGGAGCTGAAGGCATCAGGATGCTGAGGAGCTCGTGCGTTTGCAGAACTAGGCATATGGATCTTTTCCAGCACAGAGCTGGGAATTAAATCTCGAGTTCCCTGGCCCTCCACAGCCTGCAGTCTCAGAGGGAGTGGGAGAACTTGCTACCATTGGACTGGGCCTGGGGGAACACAAACTGCACTTATTCATTGACTAAGATAACCACACTGGCTGCCTCAGGCTGGATTTCCTCTTGCCCTGCACTTTGCATAGCCATCCATCTCCGTATCAATTACATATTAATTAACAGACACATAAATCCAGTTGCCAAGTCGCAATGTGCCTGGAGGTTTAGTATAAGGCTCGCAGGAAATCAGACCCAATATCTGTCTGAGCAGAGGTCCTGTGCCAGCATCATCCATTAATGACTCCAGAAGTACCTGAAGGCTGGTATGGGAAGTGGTCCCTCATTAGGGGGACATCGCAAATGAACTCAGACTGTGAGCCCTGAGATACTTTGATGAATATCTCATCTTTAGCCAAAGTTAATGCAAAGTTGCCTTTTTGGGCAGCTCATAAAAACAAAGTTTGCATGATTTGATCAAAGCAAAGGTCAGAAATGTAAGCTATAGGAACTTTTCAAAGTTGTTTCTGTGTTTTTAAACCTAAAACACCCATTACTTATTTAAACAACTGGTTAACTTAAAACATTAAAATAACCCCAGATTTAAGTAGGTAGTTGCTCAAGTGAAGGAGAAGTGTAACTGAATAAAGGCCCTGTGGTTTGTCCCTCCAGCACAAGGATTAAGAAAACAGATCCTGTTCTGAAACCCTCCTGCCAGAGCCAGCAGCATCTGGGAAGCTCTGATAAGGAGACATTTCTAACTGGTCCTTTGAAATACACAGTTAAAGTGGAATTCAGAGACTTTGGCAAGAAGCCAAAGAATACAGTAAGCAGTACCAAAGCATGCACACACATACCTGGTACACAGGGACACACTTTTCAAAAGCCTGCACAACCTAAATATCATTTTGTGTGACCTCAGAAGGGATCCCATCATGTCTGCAGGTACTGTTAATTTGCTAACATGGGTAGCTAGGATTAGTATGGCTATAGAGGAACTCTTCATTTTCAGCGCTGAAGCAGTAGTCATCGCTCTGTTCATGAACTAAATACTAGGGCCATTTTTTTCATGCCAGTATTCAAGGTGTTGATGAACCTAGTGGCAGTTCAGAGCAGCCTGATATCACATCAGCATCTGTTTATGATGCTTTTGTAAAGGATGCTGAGCAACTTTAAAGCTGACAATACTATTCATCTGCCTTGTATTGCAATGGCAAAATACACATCAGGCAAGCAAAAGCAGTGCTCATTTTGAAAAAGGAAGTTTAACCACCATGCATTGTACATCTTCAATGCACAGTATGTATCAACCTGAAACGGCTGCTCTAACCAAACAGTTCATCTCACTGTCCTCTTCAGTTTGCTCTTATCCACGTCCCTGTACCTCCCATATCTTGAAGAAGAGATATTGAAGAAAGCTGCAAAACAGTTCTTTGGACAAAAAATCCCTCATATCAAATGGAGCTACTGCCTTAGTTTCCCTTTCCACGGGAAGTTTGTCTTCTGGTTAAATTAAAACACCTTCTGTAACATGACTCTAAAGGTAAAGTATTTGAGAGGTCTACGCACAAAAATCTAGAAAGGTTATAAGAGTATTAAATTCACAAATATTAAACACATTGCCCTACAAAAGCTAGGAAATGTTCCAATTACACTTACCTGAGCAGCCTTAAATGCCAACTGCCTTTCTGTTAATTTCAGGATCACATACAATCATTGTCGTATGATTTCTATTCACTGCTTAGAAAAAAGCTGCCCTAGAAATTATCTGTGTTCTATGATTCACTTACCTGCCTGCTGCTTCTTGCTACTGCAAAGACTTGGAAAAAGGTTACTTTCCAACTTGCAGTCAACATATCATCAGTTTTATGGGTTGTTTTTCCTCTGAAGTCAGCTAGCCAAACTACGTGCTATCTTATCCTGTGCAGGTGAATGCCAGTTTGTCTCCATAGCTATGTAAAACGTAAGGGGTAGGTTCATGTCAGCAGCTACCAACCTGCATTTTGCTGTAATCCTTTTGCCTGGCACTGTTTAGCATGGGGGGGGGGGGGGGGGGGGGGAAAGAGTGGGTTCAATTACACAAGGATTCCTCCATGTTGGAAGGAGGAAAGGAAATACGTATTTTTGAAATTAAATTCAAAATTAAATTCAAAAAATTAAATTCAAAATTTCAAAATTAAAATTCCATTTTAACTGCATATTTCCCTCTTTCCAGCCTGGGAAATCAAATTACAGCGTTACTCATGCATTTGAGCAACCTGTTCCTGCTTGCAAGGCCCAGAGCATAAGGGGGTGAGCAATCTCATCTAACAACAGGAAAACAAATCCAGTAGATGAAACCAACACTTCCAGGCTGCCTCAACAGACATGGTTTTAGTTCTAGTTTTAGTGCTGCTCATACAACAAGTAGCTGCTGAGGTATCCATTTGCTATCCTCTTCCCTTAGTGCCACTGACTGTTTGCTGCTCAGGTTAGAGGAAATCCACATGTCACAACCAGTCCAACTCAGAGATAAGCAGTTTGAGAAAGTTGTAGTACCTTTTCTAGCTGAAGCAATCACAGGGTGAGGGGTAAGCATACGTGCACAACCCCTCAACATGGTTATGGCTCAAGGTCCAACCAGTCTCAACTCCTCAGAGCTGCTTGCATGCCAATGCAGCTCTGCTCCATCACAGCAACGATCCTTGCCAGCTCAAAGAGACACCGTGGTGTTACCCACACGAGCCTTACGGTGAGAGATACTCCTGGGAGGAAAATAAATCTGGAGTCTTGAGTCACCCAAGCTTCAGCTTTGTTTAACATAAAATGTCTGCTCTTCAGTATTCAGTGGGGAAGCCTTTCCTCCCAGATACCAGGAGCTCACGTGTGGTTCTCACTCTTTGAGGCCTCTGTTCCTCAAACTACTCTGCAGTGCTCGTCTGCACATAAAACAGGAGTCGGTAATGAGCACCACACCTTTCAAATCTGAAAGGGATCCAGGTGCCCTTGGGTAGTGGATAATGAACAACAAACACGTGTAAACCTACCATGTTATTTTGAAAAATGAGCCAGTCTGTTAATTTTCTGAATAATAATTACCCAGCTTACATCTGACCTCAGCCGATTCTGTGCTAACCTAAGAACTTCATCCTTTCTTTGTCTCTTTGCCTGTTCTCTGTTTACCTCTAATTTATCTTTTTTTCAATTCTGTCCTTCCTGTTGCTGCCTCACCTTTTCCACAGTTTTTTGTAGGTAGTCGTTTGAGTCCATAAGAAAGTGTAGCCATCTAGCAAGAGACTTCTGCTCATATAGAGACTGGAAGATTAACTTTGTATTGGCTGTTTACAGCCCACCAATTTTGCTGTTGAAGGTCATATCCAAGTGCAGAGAAAAAAACACACCAAACAGCAAGTTCCAAATGGATTTGGTCACTTCTTATCACAGCACTTGCAATACACTTTTCATCTCCAAATCTCCAGCATTCAATCAGAATTATTGGTAAATCTGTTCAGACTCACACTTTCAGTCTGTGCCTTACAAAACTACCTCCTGCCTCTCACTCCCCCATATTTGGCCCTCTCTAGAAATCGGTTCTCCATGTCTAAAGCTGGTTCCTCCATGTCAGCATGACAGTGTGAAGCTAAGCAGAGCAGTGCTAGCACCCTTTAGGTGTCTACTGAGACAAACCCCATTGCCTAAGGCTGTGTTTGTTTCTCCATACTGAAGATGCTGGGAATCCCACCACCACTTATAAAAGGAAGGAACAAGAAAAACTTTGTGCTGCTGATAGTTTTGCATCAGCTCTTTTCTTCACAAGGACCTCTTCCTTAGTACCACCCAAAAGACTTTAGTCTGGCATTGCTTTTACTTGCATAAAGACAAAACATTCCTCCAGCAAAGCCCCGAGGGCCTCAGTTCACTGCACGTTTCCCAGAGGATAGCAGCAAATGCCAGCAAACAAGAGGTCACACCACCCTAGCAGAGCTTTCTTTGGAAACCCGAGCTGGGGTATTACTACCTATTTTTATTATAATAGCCCAGCAATCAGTTCCTCCCTCAGGAAACATGAACTGTAGGGGCAGCTTGTGCCTCCCTGTGAGTGGATTCAAACCCACAGGTCAAACTACCAAGTTCCTGGCTAAGTTAACCAAGAGAGGACCTCTCTTCTCATCAAAGTTGGGCTGCTGCCCAGAAGGGAGCATGGAAGAGGAAAGGCAAATTTGCAGCTCCGTCAGGGCTCATAGCTGAAGAGGTCTAGGAGACATCTATATGTGGTTGCTTATGTTACCATCTGTATCTGTGAAAGGAGGAGAGCTCAGAAGCCTGGTTTGCCTGTTGGGGTTTTCCATGTGTGTGTTATCAGTGGGATTAGTAAAAGATGTCATATCTCCTCCTAAATTTTGTCTTGCTCACAATATATAAAAAGGGTTTTCAGGACAGTGACTGAAGACCAAGGCTCCCTCTTTGTGTCCCAAAAGGTCTACGCCGGCCTCCTTTCCCTTCACTTGCCCTGAACCCATCATTTAGTTCATTGGTTTTTTGTCTAGTACCATGGGGAGAAAAGCCAAACAGGATTGTTCTTCTCCTCAGATTTGGGATTGTATGGTACATCCTGGTAGCTGTGATATATTCATAAGACATGTAGGTTTGACTGTTTCCAGGAGGCGGGAATTTAACATCAGCCTTCTACGTACTGGTTAGGTGTTCTCAGTTAGGCTAGTCCATAAAAGAAATTGTGTTGCAATTTCCATTCATTCTGCTGGGTGTATTTTAAAGGCTGCCTTTTGAAAGCAAAACCAGGCTTATTTTCTCACTGGGTACTTACCAAGTCAATGGTATTAACCACAAGTATTATTACAAGATTATGTCCCTGTAGTCTTAGTTTCATGAATGAAGGAACATGCTAACATACTTCCAAGCTTAAAAATTAACAAAAAGTACAAAGGGGGACATCTTCTTTCAAGAACAGTGTGCTCCCCTTCCCTGTTATATGAGCAATTGCAATATTGGAGGATAACCACAACAATATTGGGAAGTTAAATATTAATTTCTGCAGTCAATAAGTTCCCTGCAGAAAAGTTAAAGATTGCATGGACCTTCATATAAAGGACTGTGTCAGATGCCTCCAGAGCAGAACTCTTTAGTTTACTTCCACCGAAATGGCTCTTCCGTTTCATTGTTTTTACCAACGTACTTGGATGTTTCTTCTTCTGACATCATCTTTAATCTTTGCTGAAGGTGGAAAGATCCTGGTGATACCTCAGGATGGAAGTCACTGGCTCAGCATGCGCCCAGTGGTCGGGAAACTCCAGCAAAATGGACATGAAGTTGTTGTGGTTGTACCATCAACAAGTTTGTATATGAAGCCAAAGGAGCCTCAGAATTATACAGTGAAAGTATATCCAATACCTTACTCAGAGGAACATTTAGCTGTTGCGCTCAAGTCATTCGTTAATGCTCATTTTATGGAACAATCTGTTTTGAATATTATTATTACAATGTATCAAAGCATGTTAGAAATTTTTAGGTTCTTTTTCACCAACTGTAAGAGCCTTTTGCACAACAAAGACATGATGCAGTATTTGAGAGAGAGCAAATTTGATGTGGTTTTCACGGATCCAATTCTGATGTGCGGACCAGTAATTGCTGAGTATCTTTCTGTTCCTTCTGTCTACTTCTTGCGGGGTTTTCCTTGTGGTATGGATTCTGAAGCTACCCAGTGTCCAAACCCTCCTTCCTATGTCCCCAGACTCTTCCTAAATAATTCAGATAGCATGACATTTGCTCAGCGCGTGAAGAACATGTTGGTCCGTATGCTGGAGTTCATTTACTGTAAGCCTATATTTGCTCAATTTGAAGAACTTGCATATGAGATTTTTCAAAAGAAAGTGACAGCTACAGACCTTCTAAGCCGTGGATCTGTTTGGCTAATGAGATATGATTTTGTGTTTGAGTTCCCGAGACCAGTGATGCCAAACATGGTTTTTATTGGAGGGATAAACTGTGATCAGAAGGAAAAACTGTCTCAGGTATAAAATCTTATTTTCTTTTTATTGAAAAGACAAGAACACAAATGTTTAAGTATCCTTACATCAAAACCTAACTGACAACACCTTGGTATTTAAAGGTAGAAAGCTAATGAGAAATCCTGCATGATGCAGAAATGTTATTTCCTAGTATTAAATCATATCCTGGCAAACCTAAAGTCTTACCAGATATGAGAATTTATTTGACATGTAACTTTCATGCAAATGATAAGCTGTTCTGTTGAACTGAAACTTACCTGAATTTTGGTGAGTTGCAAACTTTCCTTCCCAACAGGAGCCAGACTTGGTAGCTTCCATTTCATCTAAGTTTCTTATGCCATGTCCTTCTCCATTAGAGCTGTCCCTCCAACCAAAGCCAGGCTCGGAGGACTTGGTTATATTGCTCTGAAATAGCCTGAAGAGCATCCATAAGCACAGTCTGCTCTCTGTCTGCCCCATGGTGTCCTCCCTTTCCAGCTGTCTCATGGACTGTCCATCCCTAGTTCTGTATACCCATTCTCCTTTCATAGACATTGAAGGTTATAGGACTTAAGATTTTAGCTATTCATCAGTTCTTTTTCTGTCATGTCCATCTGCCAGATTGATTCATTTACATCTTTCCCGTTACGTCAAGGTGTCAATATCTAACACACAAAAGAAAGCCATTTTAAAATGTATCTTCCCCTTCTTTCATAGGCTATTTAGTTAGGTTTTAAGCTTTTCTGGGTGTGGGTGTCTTCTGTAAATTCCCATTCAGGTTTCTGGTTACCAACTAGGTCTCTGAATCAAGTACAGTATATTCTATAGCAGATGCAAAGCAGGAAAGGGATATTCCAGTATTGCAAATTGTGAGTAACCCTGAAACAGA
Source organism: Platalea leucorodia (assembly GCF_965183815.1). Lineage (NCBI taxonomy): Eukaryota > Metazoa > Chordata > Aves > Pelecaniformes > Threskiornithidae > Platalea > Platalea leucorodia. Next base: position 60,233,698 of record NC_138827.1, read on the forward strand.
CTAGTGTAGAATAAAGCCCTAATATCCTCCCCTTTTGTCCAGGTAAGTATGTTTAGTGCTTATGTTGGAAGTGGCAGAGCCAGTCCTCTGAGCAGGACAGTCTCTAGTGCCACTTGGTTCACTCTAACTGGTTATGTATGTTCGAATGAAGGAAAAGGAGTAGCAGTTGCTCACATGGGGTCTTTCAAAAGGACATGGAGTCAGGAGTGGGAAAGATTGCTGATCAGATATTAAAGACTCAAGCAAATGTCTGTAAATGCCCCATGTGGGACATGCATGACTGTCTATCTTCATCTGTCAATCTAGCTTGAATGCATCTTCTTCGAGTGTTCCTTTGACAGCCTTCTCAGAGGTTATGAGCAACAGGTCTGTTTCTGTGCATCACCTTCTCCTGAGCCATTTGAAAATTCCCATTAAGTTAATCCTATGTTGTAAACTACCGATATGGGGACAGTGCGGGTGATGGAGCTGGCTGCTCTTTTTGGAGGGCAGGTTCTCAAGAAGGTCAAAGCTTTCCCACCAGGCTTGAAAATAAGCATGCAGAAACTGCACGTGAAAGAAAGCTCCACCAGTAATTTAGAGCCCTGAATGCCCTGGAGGAGCAAATTGTATCCCAAAGGCACCTACTTATAAACTTTTATGGTGAGAGGTTATCACCAACATTTTAAACCCCAGCAATTTACAACCAAGAAGGATCTGGCCCCACAGAGTTCATGAACTGTTTCAGTCGTGAACTGAACTGACATGGGCCATGAACTCATGAGTTCATGAACTAGAAACCTGTTGTTGGTCTATGTTATCTGAGGTACAACGGTGAACTGTGGTTTTGCAACTTACTTAGTTTTATACCCAATAGGATAAGGGGTTAGATGGAAGTTATATGTAGAGATGGGGAAAGATTTTTCTGTTGGCTGCTTATTGTCAAAAAAAGCAGGCTTGCATCAATGAAAAAAAAAATATTTTTTCTCAATTGTACCAACTGGTTTTGGTTATTAAAACAAAAAAGAACCAAACCGCAGGTACTTCAACATTGACTTTTCATATTTATCTTTAAGTTATGTTTCACTGTACTACTTGCCTCAGTTTCATTAGAAAAGAAAAAGCTTGTTAAAAAAATACCAAATTACTGCACTCTGTGACAACTCTTACAGCCTTCAGTGGCAGAGGGGACTCCAATGCTAGATGGAAACGTGTAATTTTGGTGCACTCTTTATAGACCTAGTACTACCATGTGGGTTAATCCCAGCAGTGTTTCTGTCCATCCACTCTGTGGATGCATTTCTTTCATGGATTCCCATGTACCTTTAGCATGCTGTCAGTAAATGTCAGTAAAGGTTGCTGGGTTGCTGATGATAAGAAATGTCATGCGGCTGTGGTCCTACTATGAGAAGAAGAAGAGAAGGCTGAGGCACTGAGCTGTAGTCTTAGCTTGGGAGGGTGAAGTGTATCATAGGAGACACTCCTTTCTCATGCTCACGCAAACCCGCTTTTGAAGTACAAACCTCATCTCAACCTTTCATAATCATTAATCACCTCCTGTGACTTCTGTTGCATGCAAACTTATGAACACCTGAAATGTGAGGTAAGTCAAAAGGGCAGAGGTATCATTAGAAAGCATTGCCAAGTGGTGTGTTTGCATAGGTGGAGCATAGCTACAAAAGCTTGCGAATCGCCCCTGGCCTCTCTCATGCATGGGTTCCTATCTGTCCAACTTGCAACATGCTGGTGGCAGTGCTGCTCCCCTTCTTGTGCTGCCTGAGTCCTGCCGCTGCTGGGAAACTGCTGGTGATCCCAATGGAGGGCAGCCACTGGCTGAGTATGAAGGACGTGTTGGCTCTGCTGAGCAAGAGAGGGCATGAAATAGTTGTCATCGCACCAGACAGCAAAATGCTGATAGATTCCTCAGGGATGTATGAACTGAAAACATATTCTGTACCTTTCAAAAAGGAAGAGATGGAAGAACTTCTGCGCTCATTTAGTGCAAACTCTTTTAGCGAAGAGCCCTTCCTAACGAGATTTTTGAATACCTGGGATCATTTCAGAAAGAGCTCTGCCATGTTTCAAGCTTCCTGCAGTTCCTTACTGTACAACAAAGAGATGATGAAATATATCAAAGAAAGTAAATTTGATGCCATTTTTACAGATCCTCTGACACCCTGTGGACAGATAATTGCTTTGCACTTTTCTATCCCTACTGTTTTCTTCTTGAGGGGTGTCCCATGTGCTATAGACATTCACGCTGCTCAGAGTCCGGACCCACCGTCCTACATCCCACGAATGTTCTCACTCAATACAGATCATATGACGTTCCCTCAGAGAGTGAGGAACTTCCTGATCAGCCTTTCAGAGTTTTTCACCTGCAGTATGGTCTTTTCATCATTTGAAAGCCTGGCTTCAGACTTTCTCCAAAAGCCAATGACAATTACACAGCTTTTAAGTCATGGATCCATTTGGCTGAAGAGACTTGACTTTGTCTTTGACTATCCCATGCCTGTAATGCCCAATATGATTTTCATTGGAGGCATAAACTGTGGACAGAAGAAACCATTATGTCAGGTCAGTGACTGTCTGGGAAAGGTGTAACAAGGGAAAAGTTCTGGCAGTCATACACCTGCATGATCTGGGTGAGGTCTAATAGTGTGTTTGATATGGACATTTCTTACTGAAGAGATAATTTAGATTAATGCTTTCTGTATATCCAATCCACATGCTTTCTGTATATCCAATCCGCTTGATCTGGGTGAGGTCTAATAGTGTGTTTGATATGGACATTTCTTACTGAAGAGATAATTTAGATTAATGCTTTCTGTATATCCAATCCACATGAAAAACAGAGTGGTACAGTTGACCAGGAGAACATGATGTGATTCCACCTCCTTTCCTTGGGTCTGCCCAACATGGGGATTTTGTTCAGTGAGGGGATCACATGCTATGCTGTGTTTAATTTCACCTGAAGTCAGGTACACAAGCACCACCTCACCCAGGAATTAATGCAAAAAGGGCAGGTGAATTATAATGGCTCTTCCAAAAATTCTTTGCCTCACATAAGAGGCAGTAGAATATTTCTTCAAGAGCATTAGCTGCTTATCCAGTCAGAAAAATAACTCACTGTGTTATATGCAATGGCATCATGTGCTCTTTTCTGTAACAGCAGTCTTGGTTTTGAGTCGAAGGCTAATATTTTGTGGTGAAGGTTTTAGTCTAACAACAGCTTCCATCACAAAAAATAGACAGCTGAATTATCAACTGCATTTTTAGGAGACATCCAGTTTGGATAGGGAAATGTTGATGGGTGGTTGCTTGGGCATCTGTGGTCTAAAAAGTACTTGATAAAGGCATGCATGTGATGTATGTTAGCTTGGTGGTGCTCATGATGTACATCAGCTTGTTGCTGCATGTGATGTATATTCTTGCTTGCTTATGCTGTAAGTAGAACAGCCTCATGTGAAGACAGAGATTAAGTGGAAACGGAGAGATAGGGGGAGACAGCTCTCCTCAGCAGGTGATGAATCTGTAGTTAGTGTCATCCAGCTGTTTCAGCAATAAATCACAGTGTTTCCTAGAAAGGATAAAGTTTTATCCTTTGTGAATGTTACTTAAAAATAGACTCTCCTCTATTCTTCCCTTGAACTTTTTTCACTTGCCAGCTTTCCCTGAGTCTTAGGTAATGGATTCCTCCTGCCTATCACCACTCTTAATCTTTCTCTTAGTCTTCCCCAAATTCATAGGCCTTTGTGAACATGAATGAGTGAAGCTTCACAAGAAAATAGATTTGCATTTTACAAGCCTGGCACATCTTCCCCAGAGCCAACCTTAACTGCCCTCAGGCTTTGCTTTACTCCTCCTGGTACTTCACCTGATGCTGCCCATTGAAAGTACTGTTTATTTCTGTTGAGCTGCTAGCGTTCAGATCTTGCTTTTTCACAAAAGTCTCTTTCAAATTGCCATCAACCTCCCACATGGCCACTTTTATCAGGGTAGTGCTTTTTCCTATCTGTTCTGTCCATCAGAGCTGCTTAATGGCTCCTCAGGGACAAACCCAGGCAGATCCTCTCGGAAAGCAGGGAGACGGAGACGAATCCTGCCTGCAGGCAAGGCCATGCGGCAGCTCCAGCTTAAAATCAGACTCTCCTCTGAAGACAAGGCTCACTCTCACTCTCATCTTGCTCAGGGGCTAAAGATCATAGTCCAGCAGCAATATTTATTGTGGAAGTACTGATTTCTTCAGTCATGATTTCTTGTTGTCTTCCGACTATGCCTCTGGATCACACAGTTATATCTAACAGCAAAATATAATCCTGCAGATTGAAAGTTTATCACAAGTACTTGTTAACTGCCCAGACATGGTATCTTACTTTTAGTTTTTCATCTGAAGTAATGCCACCACCTCTTACCATTTAACATCAACTCCTGGTCTGAAACAAGAGGGCTGTTACTGGCTACTTCTGTCCTGGCTTTCCTGTATTTAATTAGGTACAAGGGGAACTGAGTGGCTTTTCCTTACTATTGCTTCTGGAAGAAGAAAATGATTGAGAGAGGCACAGAGAGGTAGGTCAGGATGAGAACAAAGAATTGTCGTGCATGACAGCACGGATTCCGTGGTTTTCCTTCGCTGATGCAAGCCTCTGCTGCAGTGTTGCTTATTGTAATAAATTTGTACCTGGTGTTGTACCTGGCCCTAGTGCTGAGCTGTATGTAAATCACAGAGCCTCCTCCTTAGGATTTGCACAGATATCGTGCTGTATGGTGGCATAATTTTATAATTTGATTTAAACATAAACTTGACAAGCATTCCAGAACAGCTGTAAAATGCTTATCAAAAAGAAAGAAAGAAAAGAAGGAAAGCAAGAAAGCATTTTAACACCTGCTTTCAGCAAGCCCAGCTACTTCCAAGTGCCAGCACTATTCAAAGAATTGGGATTTTGTTTTTGCAAAGTCTGATTTTATTTTCAATCTAATATCAGTCAGCATAGGGAATCAATCAGAAAGGACCCATCCCAAGGGAGCCTCAGATACCAAGCCCAGTTCTGCCCAACCCAAGTTGATTTATCGCGTTCCTTAAATGATTCATCAATGCCTTGAATGGTTACTGGTGACTGGTTTTGCTGGAAAAGCCGGATCGTTAAGGGGGAATGTGAGAATCTGGCAGGGGGCTGTGGGTCTACTTAAAATCTGTTAGGTCAGGGCAGATAACCAGACTTTGGATTTCTAGGAACATGGCTTATGTAAGTAAATACAGTTCCTTAGTTTCTGCGGGGGTTTTGGTTTTCCTGTCTCTGTTTTGCTTGGCTGATGGTGGAAGGCTGTTGGTGGTGCCAATGGATGGGAGTCACTGGCTCAGCATGCGCTCAGTGCTGGTGGCCCTCAGCCAGAAAGAGCACAAAATTGTTGTCGTCGCACCAGAAGTAAACTTGAACGTGAAGGCATCTGAATATTACACTCTCAAAACATATCCAGTGCCTTTAACTAGGGAAGAACTGGGAGCAAGCATGCTTTCATTTGTTAATGATCTTTTTGAGAGAAGACCTTTTTTTCAAAGAATTACTGCGCTTTATGAAAAAGTTCAAGTCATCTCCAGTCTCTACATCTCCTCCTGTACCAGTTTACTGCACAATAAGGATCTGATGCAATATCTTGAAGGGAGTAAATTTGATGCTGTTCTCACGGATCCTGTTGTACCATGTGGACAAATACTAGCTCTGCGTCTCTCTATCCCATCCATTTTCTTTTTACGGGGACTCCCCTGCAGTTTTGATTTGCAGGCTACCCAGTGTCCAGACCCCCCTTCCTACGTCCCAAGAACATTTACAGACAATTCAGACCACATGACGTTTATCCAGCGCGTGGAAAACTTATTTCTCAAGTCATCAGAATCCTTTCTTTGCAATTTTGCCTATTTGCCATTTGAACTTCTGGCCTCAGATGTTCTCCACAGACCGGTAACAATGAAGGAGCTCTTAAGCCATGGATCCATTTGGCTTAAAAGAATGGATTTTGTTTTTGAGTATCCCATGCCAGTGATGCCCAACATAGTTTTCATTGGAGGTATAAACTGTGGAAAGAAAAAGCCATTGTCTCAGGTCAGTGATTTCCTTGATAAAATATATTAAGGTTGGAAGGGAAAATGCTGTTTGCAAATGCTCTGTGTATATATAATTGTATACATGAGTTTGTGGGTTTTATGCATGCAGTAAGGTATACTGTAAAGACAAAGAAAACAGGTGAAAAACTGGGTTGATTTTAATTCTCTCCCACTCTTGCAGGTACTCTTCTATAGCATGAGCAGGACCTAAGCATTTTTGCTTACAAAGATGTTTTCTTTGGACTAGGTGGAAGTAGTTTATCACTGCACTCTCACTCACAAGGCACATACCCACCGGTGAGGGTGATATCTGTCTTACCAGGCAGGTCTGCTGATTGTATTTGCCAGATCGGTATCATTACCTGAAACTATTTGTTTTACTGTCACAACTGATTTTTAAAAACAATGAATCTTTTCGGTTAATAGAACCATCCTTTCATAATTCAGAAATAAAGTGTCAGGCAGGTAATGTTCTGGTTGCTTTGTCAGTCTAGGCTTATCCTTTCACCTCATGGATTCCTTACAAAATTTTCTGCAAAACCCTTGGAGGTTTATGTAGCTGCTAGCCAGCATGGAGCATCTGCAACAGCTTACACTGCCTTCTGAAAAGTTTCCCTACAAAAGGTGTACCTAGAGCTGCAGTAGTTTGGTAAATGTCCTTAAAAAAATTCTGGTGCATATTATCAACATTCACAGTAAATTACTGTATGGTCAAAATTACTTCTGTGCAATAATTTTCATTATTAGGGCTGATTGTCTGCAAATGCTGTCTATGCATTAGTGTTGTTTGCTTTGATGGCCCTGGGGCATGCTCTTCCCAGGCTGCTCTAGAAGGGTATTTCTGAGTGGCTAATCCAGTTTTAAATATATCTGGCAAAAAACATGCCCTTGTCCTTCCTCCTTCCAGCCCCTACTTCATCCTTCCAAAAAGAGGCCTTTCAGGGAAATGAACTTTGATAGCCCAATTTCCTTTTTCATTACAATGTTAAGATATAAAACTGATAAAGAAAATAGACCATTTCCCATGTGAAGCATTAATATTTTTCTATTCTTTTACAAATAGAAAATTATTTGGATTGGCAGGAGGGGAGGAATTTTCTTATACTCAAAATTCTTGTTTGGAAAATTAATGATCTGTTAATCAGCACTTTTGAGAAGATCACTTGTTGAAGGATCCCTCATTTCCTTAAATCCCAGTGTCCTCCAATGCAAAGAGGTGGATGTTTGCCAGTCTAGCTGCTGCTCTGATTGCTGCCTGCCAAATTGGCTGCACTTTAACACCTCTTATTCCGTCTTTGCCATACCTATGATTATACATTTACCACACAGCAAATAAGTCTAAAGATCATCCCAAGAAAGCACAGCACAGATAGCTTAAAAACATGGAGTTGGGAATATACTTTCTGGGCAGCACTCACCAGATTTCTGCAGAAATGGCCCCGATGGTTAGTGCTCATCCGCAACTCATGGCGGTGCTGGCTCTGCTCCTGTCTGTGCTGTTTGGCTGCTGGTGGGAAGCTGCTGGTGGTGCTGCTGGATGGGAGTCATTGGCTCAGCTTGCGGGACGTGTTGGATGGTCTCAGGCAGAAGGGACATGAAATGGTCATTGTTGCACCTGAAATAAACATACACATAAAACCATCAGAGAATTATGAAAATGTATCCAAGACCCTTCACGAAGGAAGAGGTGGATGGAAGTATCCATTCTTTTTCACAGGAAATTAAGAAATTATTTTTCTCTCACTTTCTTCCTCACTTTCCATTTTCTGTGTAGGCAGCTGTATCTTTTCATTTATAAAGTATGCTCAATTGAAGAGAAACTCTAGGCTTTTCTGGTGAAGGTCTGTGATGGGACATTGTATCCACCAGCAAATGGGATTGCCAGTGTTTCTGGACAGTAGGACAAAGTGCTGGATTCATCTTATGAGCAGCTCCCATGGAATGGCCCACAAAACCTTAAAAGCTCTTTCCAGGCTCAAAAACCCAGTCCTAATGAATGGAACCATGGAGCAGGTCTGCTTTGACATGTCCACTACAGCACGAGCAGCACTGAGGGGATGGATGCAGCCTTGGTGATTATGCTAACCTTTCAGATGTGGCATGTGCTTTGGGTGCCTCGGACATAGAAGATAGCAATGCATGCAGTTCTTACTGGAGAGCCTCCTCTGCTGCTCTGTGGGAGAGCCTAGAGAGTTGTGCTATTCTTTCTGGTGCCCTGGCTTTCTCTTCAGTCATATTATTTAGGACTTGTGAACCGTGGGGTAAGGCCACCAAACCTGTGTGGCAATTCCACCCATCTCCAAGTGGCGGAGATGGCTGTGGCATCTTACAGACATCCTCATGCACACTGTAATTTGCCACCTGAGCATTCATGCAACTCCACCGCTGCTGGACATCATGCAAGATTTGCCAGTGACAAAAAAGAGGCCAGAATTAGGCCCTGAGTTGTTTCATGGAAAGTCCCTCTCAAAGAGTGTTCAGACATCTCTGCTCTGTCCTCTGAGATCACAAAGCCAACCTCTCCATCCCCTGAGGCAGGTCTCAGACACTGGAAGTACCACTTAGTGCGGGTGATGTGTCCTGCAGACAAACCTGGCATCATTCTTCCATCTTCATCAATCTTCTCAGACTAGAAACCATCTTAAACAGCTCTTCCAGATCTGCTATGGGGCCACAGGCCTCCTAGAGATGACTCTTCAAAGAGAGAGAGGGGACAGGTCTTGCCCAGCGGGAGGGAGCAGCCTCTGCTAGGCTGAGTGGTGATGTGGGTGTGACACATGTCCTGCACTTGCAAAAGTTTCAGCCAGAGAGCGGCTATCAGAAGTGCAGTCCCACCCAGAACCACCTCTGCCTCCTTTCTGGGACACTCTTTACTGTTCCCCTGCTAGAAACAGACGAGGGTTATCCAGTGCTATCCACCACACACCACCCACCTGTGGACTTGGCTAGAATTAATGCTTATTATGCAGCCTTTTATCAAATGAATGATTATCCATTTACCACATAACAAATACCTTGAAGGATCAAAAGTTATGTTGTAGCACAGATATTGCTTAAAAGCACAGAGCTGGTGCTATTGCTTCAGTGCTGCCGGTGGTTTTCTTTCTGGGCAGCACTCACCAGATTTCTGCAGAAATGGCCCCGATGGTTAGTGCTCATCCGCAACTCATGGCGGTGCTGGCTCTGCTCCTGTCTGTGCTCAGTTTGGCTGCTGGTGGGAAGCTGCTGGTGGTGCCGCTGGATGGGAGTCATTGGCTCAGCTTGCGGGACGTGTTGGATGGTCTCAGGCAGAAGGGACATGAAATAGTTGTCATTGCACCTGAGATAAATCTATACATAAAGCCAACAAAGAATTTTGTTATGAAAATGTACCCAGTCCCTTTCACGCAGGAAGAGATGGATGAAAATTTCCAGGCATTTGTACGAGAGGTACTTGAAGAAGGATCTTTTCTGGAAAGATTTCTTAAAGTATACCAAAGTATCAAAAGACTCTCTGATTTGTCAATCTCCAGCTGTGCACACTTACTGTACAACAAAGAGCTTGTCAGATATCTTGAGGAGAGCAAGTTTGATGCTGTTCTTACAGACCCTGTAGTACCCTGTGGGCAGATACTGGCTGAGCATCTTTCAGTCCCTTCCGTGTTCTTTTTGCGAGGAACACCATGTGGTTTAGAATTTGAAGCCACTCAATGTCCCAATCCCCCTTCTTATCTCCCCAGGATATTTACAGACCTTACAGACCGCATGAACTTTCTCCAGCGGGTGAAGAATCTAATCTTTGACATCCCAAATTATTTTCTCTGTGATTTTTTCTTTCAACCATATGCAAAACTGGCTTCTGAGTTCCTTCAGCGGGACATGACTGTGCCGGATCTCTTACGCCAGGCTTCCATTTGGCTCATGAGGTTCGATTTTGTGTTAGATTATCCACGACCTTTGATGCCCAACATAGTTTTCATTGGAGGAGTAAACTGTGCTCACAAGAAGCTACCTCAGGTGGGTCATGCTCTGTTTTTAATTCTTGCTCTGATAGACTTCTGCCTTTATAAGGGTGGAATTTTGTATTGCAGATAGGAACGAAGTTCCTGTTTAGGGTGAGTTAGGCAAATACTTGTGAACGAAATTATTTTCCTCTCACTTTCTTCCTCACTTTCCATTTTCTGTGTAGCAGCTATACCTTTTCACTTACAAAGTATGCTCAGTTGATGCCTTTTCATTACACATATTTGAAGCCATTTTGTGTAGCACTGAGTAATTTGGTACTCTCTCCCTTAGGGAGTGATGGATGAGCAGCAGGCAAGTCTGAGGGGCTGTCAAAGCCTTGCAGTTAGGTATAATCCATACAACTTTGCAAATGGTTGTAGCAGGGTCTGGTATTTATGGAGAAATGCACATCAGGCTTCTGTCCTGGGGCACCCTTGCTACCTTACCACTTCTTTCTTTGTCAATTAATTTCTCTGCTCGTTCACATGGGTATTTCCAAAGCTGGAATCAGCAGGAATGTCGCAGGTTGTGGACTCTCAGGCTAAGAAGTACCGTCTCTGTTTACAGGCACGCCTCAGAAGATTTCACCTTGGCGATGGCTATGTGAGATCTGAGAACAAAATCAATTTCAATGAGCCTGAAGGGGCTATGATGGCTTGGCAGATCCAGCTCAAAGGCAGTAAAGCTGTAAAAGCTTTTGTAGCAGAAACAGATGGGGGTTATGCAGTGCTATTCACCACATACCACCAACCTGTGGAGTTAGCTGAACTTAGTACTTGTTATGTAGCCTTTTATCAAATGAATGATTATCCATTTACCACATAACAAATACCTTGAAGGATCAAAAGTTATGTTGTAGCACAGATTGCTTAAAAGCACAGAGCTGGTGCTATTGCTTCAGTGCTGCCGGTGGTTTTCTTTCTGGGCAGCACTCACCAGATTTCTGCAGAAATGGCCCCGATGGTTAGTGCTCATCCGCAACTCATGGCGGTGCTGGCTCTGCTCCTGTCTGTGCTCAGTTTGGCTGCTGGTGGGAAGCTGCTGGTGGTGCCGCTGGATGGGAGTCATTGGCTCAGCCTGCGGGACGTGTTGGATGGTCTCAGGCAGAAGGGACATGAAATAGTTGTCATTGCACCTGAGATAAATCTATACATAAAGCCAACAAAGAATTTTATTATGAAAATGTACCCAGTCCCTTTCACGCAGGAAGAAATGGATCGCATTTTCTGGAGAACTAGTCAGGATGTATTTGAAGAAGGATCTTTTCTGGAAAGATTTGTTAAAACATATGAAGGATTGAAAAATGCTTCTGCCATGTTCCTGTCTACCTGTACACACTTACTGTACAACAAAGAGCTTGTCAGATATCTTGAGGAGAGCAAGTTTGATGCTGTGTTTACAGATCCACTAGTACCGTGCGGGCAGATATTGGCTGAATATCTTTCAGTCCCTTCTGTGTTTTTTTTGCAGCAAATGCCATGTGGTTTAGAATTTGAAGCCACTCAATGTCCCAATCCCCCTTCTTATGTCCCCAGGGTATTCACAGACCTTACAGACCACATGAACTTTCTCCAGCGGGTGAAGAATCTAATCTTTGACATCCCAAATTATTTTCTCTGTGATTTTTTTCTTTCAACCATATGCAAAACTGGCTTCTGAGTTCCTTCAGCGGGATGTGACTGTGCGCCGGATCTCTTACGCCAGGCTTCCATTTGGCTCATGAAGCTAGACTTTGTTTTACACTATCCGAGACCATTGATGCCCAACATGATTATAGTTAGTGGAGTAAACTGTGCTCACAAGAAGCTAACCCAGGTGGGTCATACTCTGTTTTTTCTTGTCATTCTTGCAGGCCTTTACATACTCTGAAAAGTTGTCACACAGGTTTTATTAGAAAGGTCTCTTACTGTGGGTAAAAGGATTTCAAACTGCTTTTGCTTTGCAAAGAGGTTCCAGTACTCCTTTCTGTGAAGGCATCCAAATATCACAGTATAAAAATGGAGAAAGTGTTGTAAATGGTCATGTGCCTCTGCTCAAAGCCAGCTTTGACATTAGAGCAGGTTGCTCAGGGCCTCTTTGCTCAGGACTGTTGATGTGGTACAAGGTAGGCTTTCATTTGAGGAGACCTTTGCTCATCTTGTGGTCCATCTTGTATTTACTGATTTCCTCTACGCTCCTGTCTTTTTTTCTTTAAACAAGGATTCTCTATGTTTTGAATTGTCATAGACTCATAAAATACTTAGGTTGGAAGGTCATTTGCAGGCGTCTCAGCCAACCTCCTAGTCAAAGCAGGTCCAGTTAGTTCAGGTTGTTCCATTCTATGTCTTCTCAAGTTTTGAATATCTCCTATGACCCTTAGACTGAAAACACTTTACTATATCCAATTTATTATTACATCCAATTTGAATTTTCCATGTTGCAGCTTGTGTCTGTTGCCTCTTTTCCTGTCACTGTCAATCTCTCGGCAGAATAGAGCTTTGTCTTCTTTATGGTAGTTAAGGTAGTTAAAGACAGCAATGAGATTTCCTGTTAGCCTTCTCTTCTGAATCCTGAGCAAGCTCATCTTTCTCAGCCCTTTTTTGTACATCATAGTCCCCAGTTCCTAACCATCTTCTTGGCTTTTTCTGGACTTGCTCTAGCGCATCAGTGTCTTTCTGGTACTGGAGAGCTCAAAACGCTATGTGTCTTCAGATATCTCCCAAGTGCTGAACAGAAGAGAAGGATCACCTCTCTCAATCTGCTGGCTGCACCCTTGCTCACATAGCCCAGGATGCTATTGCCTCTGTGGCTGCAAAAGCACACTGCTGACTTATATTCAACATTTTGTCCACAAGGTCCCTGGGTCATTCTCTGCAGAGCGGCTGTTTTTGTCCAGCTGGAGTGCAGCCTGTCCTGTGGCGTAGAGTTATCCCATCCCAGTGGCAGAACTTTGCTTTTGCCTTTGCTGACCTTCATGATGCTCCTGTTGGCCCATTTCTCCAGCTTCTGGCATTCTTGTTGCATATCCCAGGCCAGTGATGCTCCTTATTTAAAGTATCAACTGGCATCATAAAAATAAAGTATAAGTTAGGTTACTTTATTCTTATAAAATTAATGTTGGATTTATTTCAGATTTATTTCATGTGTGTTCAAATATGTTTTGTGGTTTGCAGAGTAATATCATAGCTTCTATTTTTAAAAATAACTATTCCTGTTGAGTAAGTTTTTCAGATATTGACTTTGCAAAACAGTGAAATAGGATTTATTTTTCAGAAAAAGCTGAATCTCACACAGTAAAAATGAAGTACTTTTAAGAGGATTCAAACTTGGCATTCAGTTTAGAAAAGCAGAGATGGAATGAACCATATAGCTAAACCTATGAAAAGAGCTATGACAGAGCATCTGTGACAGAGGTCCATAAAATCCTGAAAAGTGTAGCAAAGGTGAAAGGAGAGCCAATACACAGTTTCTCCCAATACTTGACCTATGACTAACACTGAAATGAGGTGACAGCAAACTTAAAGCAAACAAACGGCAGTACTTTTTCACACCATGCACAAAAAAAAAATGCCTCTCAACACCAGCAGATTTTTTTTTTTTTGTAGATAAAAACCTATGAATTTAAAAAGGATTTGGGTGGTTAATAAGAGGTACGTTTTGACTGCTAGGATTTGTAAAATTACAAACGAGGTAATCATTGGTTCCCCTAACTGGAGATATTTGCTGTACCTTTTCCAGCGTACAACCATGGCACTCAGCTCTGTACTTTAGCTTTACTTTCTCCTGATAGATCTCTCTTTTCACCCTTGCCTTTGGAATGGGCTGAACTTGCTGTTCTGCTAGTGGACTTCAGTCTCTGGACACATGTACACATGAAATGGTGTTTGTGTGTTGCCCAAAATCCAGTGACAAAACTATTAAACTCTTTTGAATGTGCCATTAGCCTTAAGGTGTTTTTTGGTTTTTTTTTTTTAACCTCTTTAATGTTGTTTTATAGCATTATATATCAGTGTTACACAGATAATACACATTTGGCTGAAACGTTAGCAGAACTTAAAGACTACATGGAAGTGACTATATATCAAATATGACATTTGAGGGCCTGTTATATGTTAGCATAGGGTAACAGTACATCTGCAACTCCGGGTTAACTACCTGAGTCTATACTGCCACCTTAGGGCATATGTAATGCTGCATCGCCTTGTTAGGTGAGATCTTTTCCTCTTTATTGCTGAAACGTGAAAACGCACACATAGATACTGCAGCTAACTCTCTGGCACATGAGAGTACCTTCTGTCCACCTCCTTTAGTTTTTGGTCTTTTAATATCACGTGACTCTCAGCTAGAGAGAAAGTTTTGCTTAAACAGGCTGCAGAATTGATGTATGTATGTATGTATGTACTGTATTGCTGTCTGAAACTCCTTCCTCCTTAATGCAGTTTCCTTAGATGTTACACTCCTTGCTGGCTTATGAGAATCACTTTTTTTAACATGCCACATGGAGAACCTGCTATCAAAATAAAGGTTTTAGGACACCCTTAGTATTAGCCCTGGAATGTGCTTATCACACTCAGGTACCTTTGGCAAAGGTAGCCATCAAAGGTAGCCATTTCACGAACCAGATTTCCCATCACTCCTACCTGCTCCAAGACAACTCTTCCAGCCTGCTGCACAGCATGAAGAAACTGTTCAGAGCTCTCTCTGACCAGGTGTGCTTGGTTGGAGATCTAAAAGTCTCTCTTCTCCAGTCAGCAATTGCTCTTGTTCAGCTACCATTCCTGTATCTTACTTTGCTTTCGTAAACTTGTGAATTTTTGGCATTCACCTTTTCCCTTTCCATGAAATATGCCTTAATGGCAGATGAGATCTGATTCGTCAGGCACTTCTTCTAAGCACAAACTGCAGATATCTGCTTTTCTAAGTTTATTTTGAAAGTTTTCATGTGCCTTTGCATGTTCTCCCTATCTAAGGACATTGCTTTGTTTATAGGTGCCTATTTCATTCACCCATCTACCCACTAGGTTTCCATTGCATCATTTGCTGCAGCTTCAACCCAGTTTCTCAAGAATAATTAGGCACTTAAATCCCATTCAAATCAACCTGATTTGGATATCTAAACAAGTCCTTGGAGTGGGACGGTCTTCCACATCAGATCATGTCAGCCATACTGTTATACAGGCCAACCTTCAAAACCTCAGAGGTAAAAAACTTTTTCCAAATGTTAGTCCAAATCTCTCAAACTGCCATTTGTGTCCCTGATGATACTATTTACTGCTACCCAGAAAAGTTTGGCTCTGTCATCATTGTTACTCCCCATTGAGTAGCTGTAGGCTGCAATCGAGTGTTAGAGAAAACAGGACTTCCAACATGGTTTTCGTTTGGTTGCTCCTCCCCTCCCCCCACCCCACCCCCTTAAAAATCTTATCATAGCACATGCAGAAGCAGCTCAGAAACTCTGTTCTCCCCTTCTTCTGGTAAGCACAGGACACAAGTGTGGACTTCCCATTGGCTCATACCACAGCCAAGCCTTATTAACTTCTTTTGAAAAGTAGCTATTATTAAGAACTTTCAAAAATGTTTGGCCCATAGCCTCTCACCTATGAACTCTTATGGCCCCTCTTGACCAAGGACCACATATTCTGCTGCATCATTGCTTTCAAAAAGACATTTGGCCTCAAGCCACTCACCTACGAACTCTCATGGTCCCTCTTGAGCAAGAACTGCATATTCTGCTGCATCACTGTTTATATAAAAAGGTGTTTGGTTAATATGTTACCCAAACTTTGGTGACACCACTGCTTGGCATGCCTGCTTCTGCTTACTATGTAAAACATCATGTGTGAACTCCAAGCACCTTTCTAAGCAAAGGTTTAAGAAAGGAAGTTGGAGGTTTAGGTCTTTCATGTCAATAGTACAACACGCTTCTTGTATTATAAGCTCTCTAGAGAAGCTCAGTGGCCATAAAAGTTGATTCCTGACTTGAATCTGGCACAGGACAGTCAAGTGCACAGTGACTCACTTGAAACAACCCTGACCCAGAAAAATCCCTCTACAGACAACTGCTACCTCTGCTAATCAAAGACCCGGCTAATTGTTCTGAATCATTTAAGAGAACTTAAATGCATGGAAATGCTTCTTGCTTTAGATCTCTTGATAGCACTCTTACCAATGCCTTTATCACCATTTAAAATGTGATCTTTGAACTCCAACAACCTGTCTTAGTAAACATTTTGTAGAGGTAATGATTAAAGACCATCAAGTTATAAATGAAGTACCACTATTTTTTGCTTTCATATGCTGCTTGGAAGAAGTCAGAAGGAACAATTCATTTCTTTTCCTGCCAACAGCCCCATGACAGTTATGTGGAGGTACCAGATATATGCTGGGCTTGCTCTTTTTCTTTCTTTCTGGAGTTTGGCAGAAGGTGGGAAGCTCTTGGTCGTGCCTCAGGATGGAAGTCACTGGCTGAGCATGCATATGGTTCTGGAGAAACTCTGGGAGAGGGGGCACGAAATTGTTGTGGTCATTCCTGATGCCACTTTGCTCATGAAAAGCTCACAATCGTTCACCATCAAAACGTACTCTGTGCCTTACACACAGGAGTTTGTGGATAGATACTACCATTCCACCAGTGAAAAAAGTTTTGATAAGCCTCCCTTTCTAGAAAAATTTGCAATTTTACTCAGTGATATATCAGAACTGACCAACATGTTCTCTTCTACTTGTCAGCATCTCTTATATGATGAAGAACTAATGAAGTACCTCCATGACAGCAAATTTCATGCCATTATGATGGATCCTGTGTTGCCCTGTGGACCAATTGTTGCTGAGTATCTCTCTCCCTTCAGTGTACTTCATGCGTGGTCTTCATGTACCTTAGACTATAAAGCCACCCAGTGTCCCAGTCCTTTTTCTTACGCGCCGAGGACTTTCATGTCCAGTTCAGATCACATGACATTTACGGAGCATGTGAAGAAACTCCTGGTTGGGTTTTCAAAGCATTTGTTTTGCTATCTGTTTTATGTAAAATATGAGAACTTGGCTTCTGAGCTTCTTCACAGAGAGTAACAGTACTGGAACTGTTTTAGCAAAGCATCCATTTGGCTGATGAGACACGATTTTGGTTTTGAGTATCCACACCCAATAATGCCAAATAGGGTCTATATTGGAGGCATCAACTGTGAGCAGAAGAAGCCATTATCAAAGGTTTGTCATTGTTTACATTGAGAGTATTATAGCATTTATTAGCACTTATTGAAGATTTGCTTTTTTAAGTGCTTCCTATAGTAGTATTGTGCTTGAGCCAATACGTGATCGAATACCAGGATGGCATGATTTGGATGTAGGAATCTCAGGCTCTGTTAGATGATCACAAGACTTGCACTTCAAGCAGTGGAAGGGTTTCTCTCCAGGAGAGCACAGGTGAAGTTGTCAAAGCTATGTAGCTGCCTAGGTATAGCTTAGCTTGTTGTAAGCATAACACCATAATACTAGACAATCATAGCACGTATGCTATATCTAGATAAATGACAAAATAATTCTAGGTCATACGATTTAATATCCCTAACAGCTGTGGAATACTGATTAATTGCAGGAGACCTGAGTGGACGAAAAATGGAAATGTGGAACTAACTCTGTGTATATATCCAGGCACTTATAGTGTGCCATAGAGATTGATAATGTGGATGAATACCCCAAAACCAATCAATCAAAGATGGTAGAGGGAGCTCTTTTGCCTCTGAATTTGTGTAAGAAACAGTGTAAGATAGCATATGAGAGGATGATTAGAAAAAAGAAGCCTTCAGGATTGTAACTATCTATCTACCCTCCCTCCCTAGCTTGTTTAAATCTCCCTAGTGGGCTGTGCAAACAGTGCAGATGTCAGTCATTTATTCTGTTTTTCAGACCGCAGTGGTGTTGCAAGAGCAGAAGTTACTGCTAAGCTTGCATCACATTTACTACTGTAGACTCACGGCTTTCACTCTGATAACTGGTAAAATACAGAAACAAATCTGAAGATAAACCTTATCAACCCACTGTATATCAAATCTCTGTCAATTATTGCTGCTTGTTTAGACTCTGAGACCACAAGGTAATCCAAAGGTCAGACTTCTGTTCTGAGTTTTGTGTCCAATCAGCTGAGCAGACTCAAGGCAGGGAATTAATCATTAACTGGACGTTAATAAGATACTGATTGCTTGGTCAGGTGTTACCTCCCATTCATAACTCTGCTCAGCCTTTCAGTGTGACACATGGCCAATTGCTTGACACTTCTTCCTCCAGCCTTTGAATCCTCTAGTATTAATTCAAGCATTCAACTTTACCTTGCAGTGCTCAGTTGCTTAAAGCCTTCACCGTGTGCACAGATGATGATCCCAACCTCTACCCACAGTTAAAAATTACCCTCATTTCTGCCCACAAACATACAGTCTGTTAAAAATTAAACACTTACCTTAGTTAAGATTTAAGTGCAGAATACCCCATGATTCACTCCTTGTTCTCTGCGATAGTTTTGCAGCCATTTAAAACTTTGCTGACAGCACAAGGAAAATGGCTTCTTCAAATCCAGGATTTAATTCTCTTGCCTCCTGGGTTGTGTTTTTCCTGCTCCTGTGGACCTTTTCTGAAGGTGGAAAGCTTTTGGTTGTACCTATTGATGGCAGCCACTGGCTCAGCATGCGCCCGGTTTTGGAGCGGCTCAGACAGAAGGGACATGAAATCGTGGTGGTTGCGCCAGAGATAAATTTACGGATAGATTCGTCAGTGCATTATACCATGAAAACATACTCTGTGCCTTACACCCAGGAGTATGTGGAGACTGAATTTAAAAAGCTGGGCTATAGGAGTTTCACACCTCAACCCTTCTTGGAAAAATTCTCAAAAATGGCAAATATTACAACCATGTTCTTCGATTCCTGCAAACGTCTTCTGTCTAACAAAGAGCTGATCGAATACCTTGAAGAAAGCAAATTTGATGCTGTCTTTATGGATCCTTTTTTTCCATGTGGACAGATAGTGGCTGAACATCTCTCCATACCTTCTGTGTACCTTGTACGGGGACTGCCGTGCAGCCTAGACTTCCACGCTACCCTCTGTCCAAATCCTCCTTCTTACGTTCCTAGGTTCTTTACTCGCTACACGGACCGCATGGCCTTCCTCCAGCGTGCGGGCAATCTCATAGCTAGCCTGAGCAGTTCCCTGGCTTGCAGCTTTCTTTATTCACCGTATAATCATTTGATCAAGGAATTCCTCCAACAAGAGGCAACGGTGCTTGAGCTGTTCAGCCACGCATCTATTTGGCTCATGAAATATGACTTTGTGTTTGAGTACCCCAGGCCTCTAATGCCTAATATGGTCTTGATTGGAGGCATAAGCTGCACTCAAGAGAAAGCATTGCCACAGGTTAGTTACCTTTTTTTTCCCTAGTTTAGCTATGGGTGCACTCTTTGCTCTCACCATGGGATGGAGCTCCTGGCCGTAACAAATAATAACAGGTGAAAGAGTGAAGTGGCAGTGGCTAGAAAAGCACTTTGTACCTCTGCATCCCTTGTGCATTGATGAGTCTCTGTCGGAGACCTCCAGATTCCCAGACAAGCATGCTTACAAAGCTGGGCTTTTCCATGTTTTTCCCCCCCAGTATTTTCTGGCTGCTTACTTCCAGTAATTTTGTTTTGTATACCTGTTTACAAGACTTGGTGCTAGCTAGGGTAATGCAGCAGGCCAAATCATCCTAGTCCTCTGTCCTTGAGCAGAGGACCATTTCTGCAGGAATTTCAGACAGTGGCAGACCTGAATGAAATCCCCACCACCCAGTGAAGCAGCAAGAGATCTGCTTCTTTTGTGTAAAATACTCTGTCCCAGATCTGGACTGCAACTGTATTTCACTTGAACTATGCCAATCTTCCTAAATATGGGATATCTGCCACTTTCCACTAAGAAATCCTCCTGTTTCTTAGTGCTTTCTCTTATTTTTCAATGAGTGTCTACTGCAGGTATTTCATAAAGGTTGTGTGTAGCACCCACCAATATAAGCAGCTACTGGTTAAAAAGACTTTAGTAAAATAACCCACCTATTCCCAAAGCAGGGCTGCAAAAAGTTCCATAATGGTAGCGGCATTTCTGAGCAGAAAGTCAGACCTTGGCACACAAAAACATTTAAAGAACAGAGTAAAACTGATGTGACTAGTCCCACAGAAAATAAATAGGGCTAAATACGCCCTGAATCTGTTCCCCTGCATCAGGAACTGCCGAAGAATTTTGTACTAAAAGCACATTTGTAGTTTGGGGAGGATTTTGCAGTTCCCAGATGTCTGCGAGTTTATACAGAGCTGAGCCCTGAGTTCCCAACCAGACATCAACGACACCTTAATGGAGGGCGTGTCTTCAGAGAAATCTGGTAAGACAGAACCAAGCCCTGAAATGAGAGTTACATTTCACCTTGTTTGCCCCCAGGAGAGCATCAGGTCTGCTGTTCAGGGTGCAGCTGTCAGCAAACCTTCGATGGCGCCTTCTATTTGGGATCCAGTCCAAGTGAAGGGCCACGGCACTCTGGTCAGCCACAAAAATCACAGAGCGTAAAATAAGAGGGTCAATTTCAGTTATCCCCTCAGACCCTAGAGATAACATTTCAATTGCCAGACTTACAGGAACATTTAGTTCATTTTATTCCACTCATTTAACTCTGATGCCTGCAGCAATTCCCTCCAGTTTTGTCTTTCCTTCCCTGGCTTTACCAAATATTTTTCTATGGCACAGGATTTTTGCTCCAGCCTTCAGCTTTTTTTATGCTTCATTGGAATCCTTTTGTTCTTGGATTCCAGTGACAGATCTCCTAGTCCTTCTTTTATTTAAATCAAACAAAACAGATAAAAAAAATGGGCAGCAGTTCAACATTATCATACTCAAAGCAGACCCAATAAATCCAGATATTAGAAATTAGAGCTATCTGCTGTCAGAACAATTTTCAATATCTTAATTCTCTCTTGCAGCTGCATGGTTTGAAAAAAGCATCAACTCTGAAGCCAGAGCATCTGACTTGCAATAAATGTGAAAATAAACCACAATGTATTCACCTGGGGATTGGTTGCCAGGAAAAGTATGATGATGAATTGATCTCCTTAATTGGTACAGCATCTTTTTTACTTCACAGAAACCGATGACTTTGAGCAGGCAGGCTTCGCTACATGACTGTTTTAAAGTAAATTTTTTTCCCATGTCCATACTGAATCTCGGTTCAGGCTTCAATTCTGCAAATACTCATGCACCTCCATAACTTTGTTCATCCACTTGTGCCTATTTTTTTCCCCTGGGACTCATTTTCATGTAGATAACTAATTTTTCTGATCATATTTTGTTGTGTTGACTGTTCATTTTATTGCCTTTCCAGATAGTTTTGTGGGAACGTGACAGAAATTACAGTGTATGACTTGGAAGGCACTTTGACTGAGGATGTGCTTTGTGTTGGCAGGAATTTGAAGCTATTGTGAATGCCTCTGGAGAACATGGCATTGTTGTCTTCTCGCTGGGCTCCATGGTCTCTGAGATTCCTATGAAGAAAGCCACAGAAATTGCAGATGCCTTGGGATCAGTCCCTCAAACGGTATGGTTTCCCTCTTCCCCTTCCAGCATAGCAATTCAAGACTGTTTTCAAATACAGTGCATGATTACCTTCGTCTTTCAGTGTGCTTGATCCTCCCTTCTTTCTCCTGCTCCCTGGTGCCAGAAGAAACTATCACACCAGCTGCACTGTACAATGAAACGGGTTTTGTGCAACACAGATGTTTTTACCTGTGCTTTTCAAACCCACTGAGGAGCAGCAAGAGGTCGGTTGCTGAGAACTAACATTGTGTTTACTTCTCTTGAAAGGTTTTGTGGCGATACACGGGACAGGTGCCCCCCAACCTGCCAAAGAACGTCAAGCTTGTCAAATGGCTGCCACAGAATGATCTTCTAGGTAGGTCTGAGATACCTTGAGTGATACCAGTGTGTTTCTTTTAATCTGAGAGTGCTGTTGTAAGGCCCCATTAGCATCATCCACGCTGACTCCCTGTATCACTGTGGGTCATGGGACTGACTTACAGCCTTTGCTGTTTGAACCAGAGCTCATCTTTTAGACACTTAGCTGATGACTGCAACTTAAAAATTGCTGAATTATGAAACGACACTGTTTGGAAAGGTGTTCCAACACTTGGCTACCCTTACGGTCAAAAATGGGGCGTCTTTATCTCTGACTAGCCAGTCTCAACACCCAGACACGGGGTTTTGTCATGTTTTTGTCTACTGGACTGAAAAGAAAATTTAAGGTCCCCAAGTGAGCATTTCCAGACAGGTTATTGGGCTTTTCAACTGGTAAAATTGTACGTGCTACTGCCAGGAGTGCATTTGTTGATTAGACAACAGGGCTCAGCTGTGGGAGATCTGCAAAACCAGCAAACAGAAGACATGGTAAAAAAAGCAAGCAATGGTAGCATGCTCTTTAACTTCACTTGGCTCTGATTTCATCCTAAAATCTGAGCAGCTTTGGAGGATTATCCAGGGCTCTCCAGAGATTACCCAAACCAAGACAGAGCTGTACAACGCAAGGTTCATTCAGTCCCCTATAATGTCCTGTTCTCTGCAGCCCTAAGTCTGTCCATAGATAATGATGTACATGACAGCCCAAAGTTCTTGATTTATATCTCCCAGTGCCATTTTTGTGCAAGTTTTTCCCCAGGGATGTGTTACTGTTAATTAACAAATCAAATAGCTAACCAAGTCTTTCTTTCCTTCACAGCTCACCCTAAGACTCGTGCCTTTATCACCCATGGAGGCTCACACGGTGTTTATGAGGGCATATGCAATGCGGTGCCAATGGTACTAATGCCTTTATTTGGAGACCAGATGGACAACGCCAAACGAGTAGAGTCACGGGGAGCAGGACTGACACTGAATATACTCGAAATGACTTCGAAGGACATATCCGTTGCCCTGAAAGCAGTTATTAATGATAAAAAGTAAGTAATAGAAGCACAGCCTTTCTCCTTCTACTGTTGTGTAACACCAGCACTCTAGCTTCCAGCTTAACAGAATACTAATCTGTTCTTATATGCCTTCTTATATCAAAGTTACATCACTGAGATGCTGATGCTTGCCCTGGGTTAACCTCATCCTGTCCCTGTAACAGCACCGTCCTTCTCACTGCCTGGGATTATAATAATTAGGTAACAAGAACTGGCTGATACGAGAGGATGCAGGTATCAGAGAAGATGGGGTATAAGTGCAATAGAAGAAATCAAGTTGACAAAAGATGTGTCACCTGCTTAAAGCCAAATTTACCAGGCAGTGATGTTGAGGGCTTTGACACAATGTGGTAGAAAAGGCAATCAGTGAAGGGAGATGTGGCAAACTGCTTTTGTTCCCCAAATCAGTGGTGACATGAGTCAGTGGAGAGCCTGATACTGTTGAAAGGCTCAGCTGCCTGGCTGATTTTCTTTGCATGAGGGTTGCCCAGAGATGCTGTCTGCACAGCAGCAGGAGGAAGGAGACAAGTAGCAGTGCCTCAGTATAGTCCAGAGGCTGTACTGCATCAGGAAGCATTGCCTCCCAGCTGGCAGGGTCTACTAAACTATTATCTATTATCACTCATTATGTTACAGACCAGTTTTGTCAGTCATTTTTTCCCCCCTAGTGCTCATAAGGAGCTGTATGAGCGCAATCTGCTGCTGCCTGGCTCAGCAATGCTGGACAATTGCAGCACAGAGCAGGAGGAATACGCGCGGATACGCTGAGGTGGTGCAGGGAACCATGCTAGGCATCGTAGTATTGCAGTCAACATGCCCAAGGTGTTTTAAGGCATCACAGCAAAGGGGAGCTTTAAGACATACCCTCCTCTTCCCCGCTCCCATTCTCTGTTGTCACTACGGCCTCTCAGTCCTTGGCATCCTCTTCCCCATCATGTTTCTGAAAAACAGCACTTTATTGCCATTGTTTCCTAACCACTGTTCTTATAGCAATAATAATAATAACAACAGTAATAATAATAATAATGCATCTTGATATTCAGCTGGATGGCTTCTCTACACCCAGTCTCACATTTCAGCCAAATACCTTCACCCCAGATATTTTGCTGACAGCTCAAACTAAGAATTTTCTGGTTTTTTTCTTTTCTACTACCTTTCCCTCCTTTTTTGTCATTGAAAGCAGCACTTTTCTAGGCCCATAACTTTGCCATTATCCTTCTCATGGGGTGGTGGTGTTGAGGAAGCACCACCAGAGAAGCCCCCAGTGGGCCATCAGACAACTGACACTGCATCCTTGTTTTCTGGGAACTCAGTCTCAGCAGCACAAGTCATTGAAAACACCGAACATCTTTTCTTGGCAGGTACAAAGAAAACATCAAGCGTCTCTCTGACCTTCACCTCGACAGACCCATCCACCCCCTGGACCTGGCTGTGCACTGGGTAGAGTTTGTAATGAGACACAAAGGGGCCCCACACCTGCGACCTGCTGCTCACGACTTGAACTGGATCCAGTACCACTCCCTGGATGTCATCGCCTTCCTCCTCAGCGTGGTGCTTCTCTCCCTCTTCATTTCTCTGAAATGCTGCCTGTTCTGCTGCCGCAGGTGCTGCTGTAAGAAGGGAAGAACAAGAAAGCCAACCAAATCAAAATCCCACTAGCAGATGAAACCAGTGGTAGGAGATAAGGCCTCTGCTCCAGACCAGAAGGATCAGAGAACATCTTAAATTTCACTAAAATAATTGCTGACTTTAATAGTGTTCCTTTAAACTAGCACCATGTGAGGGGTTGTTTCACTGTTACAATTTTTGCCTTTCATTAAGAATTGGTTGTTAAAAATAATTTGTATAGGAGTGCTTCAGTCAGTTGGGAAGATATTAGTGTGAAGTCCAAGGCTCCTGGCTTCCACATTTTGGTGTAGAGAGGACATTTTTTTTTTTACCTCTATATGCAATGGAGATATATAGGGATTTCATAAGACTTTGCTTCAAGAGCTTTAGGAGAACCATTTGCTCTAGTGTAAGACTGTCAGGTTTATCAAGCACTTTGAAATCTTTGTATAGCTGTTGTTATAGAAGAGGCAAATACTATACACTGACAATATGTGTCACATAAGCCAAGCTATACGCACATCTTAAATGGGTTTTATGTGTGTTTACAATACCCTGAACTCAATTAAGGTTTTGGCAGGGAAGTGGTTGTAAAGCCACTGGTGTTTCACCCAAGTTCCCCATCAGGCAGAGTGCTGTATCTGGAGCTTACCTGTTAGGTGATGAGACCTTTGTAAGCATTGTTTATAAAACCCAACTGATTTATTCTTTGTAAGTGATGTTCAGGTAAAGACCCAAACCCCAGCCCTATAAATAAATCCCCAATACTTAGAATAATGTCTCTTGTGTTTTCTGATTTGAGAGATATGGGGCTGGACACTTATTTGATCATGGAGAGAGAGCTGGGGAAGGGAAAGATTCAATACCCCATGGTGTGAAAGCCACCTCAATGCACAAAAGCCAGTTCTCAGCATTACTGTCTCACTGCTTGGTGAGTGGGTCCTTGCCGAGTGGTTACATCCTGAGGCTGCCACAGTCCCCACTACTACGTATACAAAAAGTCAGAAAAGACCTGAAACATCAGTTAATATTCAGGGCTCAAAACAGGCTGGGGCATCCCAGTATGTCATGGCAGCGCAGGTGTCCCACTAAATACCGTGTGCTGTTATTTTCTATTGCTGTTTGTTTGAAAAAGCATGTACTTTAGTGAAAGTGGTTAAGTTCAAGAACATGGTCCCTCTGCTCCGCAGCCTGTCCCCATTGCAGTGCCCGATTCTCATGGGCATCCATGCCACCTGCAACCTGTCCAGGACCGATGCTGACTGTTGCTTTTCATCCTCTGCCTTTCCCTCCCTACCTCTTGCCCTCAGTAAACAGACGGAAACCTTTTCCTTGGGACACGCAGAGGGAGTCCCCACGGTGCATGAAAGCTGACCTGCTTTTAAAATGCAGCTTTTGCAGCTCCACACGTTTCTGAAGTGACAGTTCTGGCTGTCCCCATGGTCCCAGCTGAAGCCAGGTGACAACAGTGCATCTGCGCAACGGTACGCAGCGTCTCTGGCAATGAGACCCAGCCAGACCTCACAGTGCTCATCACACTACCAACTGCAGTGGTTTCAGTCATCTCTGAGCATGGGGCTGGCTTCCAGCAGCTCATGCAAAAAGCACTTTAAAATGTCCTTATGACGATGTTTGAGTACCCTGCTGCAAACAGGCTCTGGATTGATCCACTGACTTTCTCTGCATGGACAAGAGAAAACCCCCTTAATTTCAGATCAGATGAACAGAATTTAAAAAAAAATCCCAATTGCAGCTGTTCAGGTTTTTTTTTTTTTTTTTCCCAACTGAAAACCTCTTGTGTTAGGTGGAGGAAAGGAGCTAAGAGAAAGGGAGGAGGATGCAAAATGCCCATCCCATGGCTTTCATTTCAGAAAGATCTCTAACAAAGCTGAAGCAAAACAGCAGCAGAAACCAGGTATCCTCCTCCTCTCCTTTTCCCTTTGCTTTCCTTAGCCTCAATTAGTTTGTCCTGCTCTTTGTTTTCCCTTGGCTTACTGCAAAAATAGGGAGAAGAGAGGGGCCTTTCGGGGACATGCGGGGCCAGGACTGGACAACCATCATGTCGTGTCCATTTTCAGCTGTGCCCAGCAGAGGACACTACAATATCGCTAACGGAGGGAGCAAGGAAAAAGGTCATCCTTCACCACCAAGCCAGCCCAGGTGGGTCAGTGGAAGTCGATAGCAATTTGTTTATCCATCTGTGCTCCAGGAACATGGACTCTGCTGTAGAGAGATCATTTTCAGAGTGAATTAGGGGCCAAACTGCGTGGGACAAGCAGCTTCGGTGCAGAGGAGGGAGCTGGAGGGGCTGCAGTATCACCGCAACACAGCCTTCCCAATCCTTCTCAAGGGAAGAGTTACTCTGGGGATGCCGTCCCCTCCTACCACCCCTTAATCAGGTACCATATAGAGCCGTGATGCCCCTTAAATGGGGCAGAGAGCCCAAGCCCCTGCTTCTCTTACTCGGAGAAAGAGAAATCATTGCCACGATGCATTTCTAAGCAACAGAGCTGAGATTGGGTCACTTCCCAAAAGAGGAAACTGAGGCAGGCCCAGCCATCGCTCCTCTCCCTGAGCTGCGCAGGCTCCACATCTCCCCAGGGCTCCAAGCACTGCAGCCTGAGCTTTTCCAGCAAACCCTCCAAATCTCTGTTTTTAAACACCTGCCAAAAGACAGGAGCCAAAATCCCTTTGCTGCCCTTGGAGAAAGGAGGCACAAACACCTCCCACCTTCTGCCTCCAGCACCCTCTCAGCATCGCCAAGCACTCATGTAGCACCCCTTCAGAGCTGCGAAAGGAGAGGAGAGCTGTTGCTTTCTGCTCCCTCCCAGGGACTTTATTAGTGTTTATTTTATTTTTGCCTGGATTTTAACATCCAGGCTTGCAACAGTAAGGCTGGGAAAAAAAAAAAGTGCAAGCCAGCGCCGCTCCTGGCTCTTCTAGTGACCCTTGGATCCCTCTGGCTGCAAAACATGGGCGAGAGCCTCTTTGGGTTCAAGATGGGGGTGCCCTGGGGGACACAGCAGCCCTGGCTCCGGTGGGAGAGTGCAGTCAGTATCTCTCACTGCTTCCCACCAGCCAGACCACGGGAAATGACAGGAATTGCTGACATTTTTCTGCAGCCACAGGGCTTCTGCAGCTTCATCCCAGCCCTCCGGTCCCTAAGGGCAACGGCGAGGTTTTTGCACTGCCACCAGAGCTCCGGGCAGCTCTCGGGTTCCTCCACCTCCCCAATACATGGGTCCAAGAAGACACCTTGCCCACAGGAACAGAGGGCTCAGAGGGGGACTTGCAAGACATGTTGGGAAGTTAAATATGCCCGTTATCCAAGGGCGGAGCAATAAACAGCAGCAACCTGCAGATGAGCACTCCCTCCTTCTCCCCTGCGCAGGCTCCCAGGGCCAGACACCCGCAGATGGGTCCCCGGTGCTGCCTCGCCCCGCACACTCCCACTCGGATGCTCACGCTCAGACCTGCAATTATTTAACTTGATGTTTTAAAGGTGGCTTTGTAAAAAGTAAATACTTACTGCTGCCAGCAGCCAGCCATGACCCCAGTTTGGGGGGTTTCACATGAGCTCCCAAACCCCCTTTCAGCCTTGCTTCCCACTGTGGGAAAGCACTGAAAGATCAAGATGAGCGAATGTGGTGTCGGTGCCCACTTCCCTCAGGAGGGATGCTGACCTGCAAGGAGCAGCACCAGCCTCATTTAAAAAAAACAAACAAAAAATCCCCAAGCCACATGCATCCACAAACAAGGCTGCTTTGGGACTGCAGACATCATGACTGTGATGGTCCAGAGCCCTGCCCTCCTCTGTGAAAGCCTGGGGAGAAGTGCAGAGGTAATGCTGATACGGGCAGCACCATGCAGACCCCCACGGTCCCTGCGGGAAGCGGATGAGGTTCCCCCACGACACGGCCCGGCCCCGCATTGCTCTCCAGAGCTATCCCAAAGCAGGCTCTGCTCCCTCCAGCATCCCAGTGGGCGAGCTCTACCCTGCAGCCTGGGGCTTGGCGCCGGTGATGTCCCACCCCGTGACATGCCGTGTGATGGCCAGCTCTGGTCCCCAGCACTGCCTCGAGGATGGCAGGGAGCTGCCACTAGCAAGCCAGGTACTTTTAGCTAGAGCAGCCACACAGCTTTCCAATTAATTATCACCTGCAGAGGTGTTTTTAGGAGTTATTTATAGGTGAGCATGATGAAACCTGGGGAAAGCAATTGCCAGAGTGAACTAGGCACAAAATGCAGGATAGCCTCTCCCCTCCCCAGGGAGGAATGTGCCCTGCTGAACCCAGAGAGGCAGCGAACTGCTTTGCTTTTAGCATTTAAGCTCAGTGAGTCAGGTTAACCCCATGTGGCAGCTGAGCTCAGTCCAGAGCTTGGTCCATAACCCTGCTGCTGCCAGTGCCACAGGCTGCCGGGACTGAACCAGGCTTACAAAGGAAAGAGAAGATGAAATCTCCATCCACAAACATTTCCTCACCATCTGAGCCAGCTCAGGATGCTGGTATTTCCAGGAGAGGTGATGCTGTCTCCAACTTCATCTTTCCCAGAGCGAACTCCTGCCCTGCCTACAGCGGGTGTCACGGCTCACTCTAACCATCACAAAAAAAGTTGCTGTCATGTGGTTCTGCTTTGACAGGTAGTAGCAAGTGCTCCCAGCATCAATTCCCTTTCTATTAAGGATGGGGTGAAAGGTTTCATATGCCAGATCTGATTGCTCAGGATGATAAAAGCAAGTCATCAGCACAGGCTGTTCAGGCATCAGCAAATCCCAAATCCCCCCCAGACAGATATTGGCTGGCTTATCTAACCGCGTGACTTCTCTTCAAAAGCCAGCCTGTAAAAATAGAGCAGATTTCTTCCCTGAAATGCTACCAGCCTAGATTATCTTGGTGGGGGGACATGGTCTCCCCTTTGCTGGGACAGATCCAAGCAAGCCGCATCTGTTACCAAGCATCCCTCTCTGGCTCATCGCTGTCTCCCAGCGAGGGACCAGACTGCATCCCAGTGACTCACTTTGTGCTGGAGGAGACTTTGCAAAGCATCTCCTGGAAGCTTTAATTAACGTTTGGTGGGGGGTAATCAAAGCAGGGCAGGAACCCAAGGTTCGTTATCTTCCGGAGGCTGCTGAAGAGACGGTGGGGCCGTCCTTTGAGTTTTGGCCACAAATGGTTGGTCCGAACTCCTTGGAGAGGTGGGTCCGAGGTGATTTCAGCATACCACGAGGGAGGCTGTGGGATGGATCTGGTGATGGGCAGGGGAAGGAAGGGGAAACCACAATCAGCGGCACTCCTGCCATCGAGCGAGTCTTTTAAACAGTAACAAAAATAACACATTCATCTCCCCAGCCAGCGGCTCCTTCCTTTTCATATAGGAAATCAGGGTCCTCCCACCCCAAATCAAACAATCCATCACCCCTTGCAGAACTAACCACCTGGCAAGTGAAGCCTGCCCTCTTTTGGCCAGGTTTCGCTGCATACAGCCTTCGGGAAATTCAAGCCTTTATACTTTGCTCCCCCTGTCCCCCCCCCGTTCCCCCCCCCTTATAACAAGAGAGCCAAATGTGTCATTTGTTGCTTGGAAGTCCCTGAATTTCACTGATGGATTAAGCCTGCTGAGTTGTGAAGAGGCGAGCCCCAGGGTATGCTTCATGTAAAGCCTGTTATCCAAAAAAAGGGCTTTCGATAGGAGGCGCGAGCAGGTCACGCCACGGATGTGTGATGGGATTTACATTTCCAGGGACAATGACCATCTCTGTTAATTTACAGTCATCCAAGCCCATGTTTTATGAGGGATCAAGCCCGATTAAGTTGGCTAGGGTTATTAAGGTGGGAAGGTTATCAGAGTCCAGCAGACCAGGAAACCCAAACCTGGAACAGGACTGCTGAGCCAGATGTGCCTGGGATGCCAGCGAAGCCCAGCACCCAGGGCAGAAGTCCAAGCGATGCATCACGATCCTCACTGAAGATGTTTTCTACCATGGTTTTCCACAAAGCAAACCATCGTGCTTCCACCTGGCATGGAGGATATGGCCAGCAGAGGAGGGCAGATGCAGGACACAGCACTGGGAACGATGGTCTTCTGGTGGCAAAAGAAACCTGCCAACAAGAGGAAGACGTAGGAGCAGCCCTTTAACCAACTCCTCTCCTCTAAGCACTCATGACCAGCTCCTCATATTGCAAGGCAGGGGTGTCCTGACAGCAGATAATCCACAACAAGCATTTAATTCAGAGCTGGGAAGGAAGCAAAGCCGTTGATTTTCAGCAGGGATTTCTAGGGATGAAAACAGATGCCCAGAGACCTCCAGGGTCTTTAATCACAGACTCTAGTTTTCATTGCAAACTGCGCTGGGCATCCAGACTTAGACAGCTGGCGAGGACAAAGCAAAAATGAGACACGGCAGCTTTTCTGTACAGACACTGACAACCCAGAGGTGACTTTTCTTTCTTCTCCCCTTCCGACATATCTTCTTCATTTAGTGTCAAGCTGAGCTGATACAAGATGATCATTCAATTTTGATGACTGAAGTAGAGGAGAAAATGATGCGAATGCATTTCCAAGGTGACCTGTGCTGAAGCAGGTCGTTCCCTTGATTGGCCCGAGGAAAAAAGCCAAATCATTTCCTTGAAGTTGAAATATTAGAGGGAGTCAGTCAGCAGTGACACAGCTAATGGGGAACTGCCCAAATCAGATGGCTAGTGCCCTTCATGTCCAGACCACATAGGAGAGAGGCAGCACATGGTGAGGCATCTGTGGTAAAGCATCATCCGTATCCATCTTGGCAGTGAACCTGCAGTGATGGGGCAGTCAGGAGGGGACCGATAACCCCAGCAGAAACCAACCCTTTATGCAAATAATTCAGAAATAATTCAGAAGATGCCACAGCAGACTGTCAGTGGGACATCATCTCACACATGCTCCCTTTTTGCTTTCTCACTGGCATACCTGTGCTGGATGATGGGTTTTTGTGCCACGCTACATTGTGAAGCTCCCAACATCAACCACTGCCCCAGCCATGGGTTACTGGCACTGACCAATTTCACAGAGGAAAGGAAACAAGTAAGGACAGGCAGCTGAGTTAAGAGACTTTACCAGCAAAGACTTGCTAGCAATTGGAAATGAGGGGAAAAGCAGGCAGGCAATGGGATACACAGAAATCTGCAGGTTTCAAGGAAACAAGCCAATGCATTATTATTGGACCAGCAGATCCACATGTGTAATCTAACCCAGGATCATTATTCCTGTTTTTATACTCAGTTTATGCACATCTCAAAGCATCTCTATCTGTGCAAAGTGAGCAATGAGCTGTTCTAGGAAAGCATCTGTACGAAACCAGAGGGCTGAGAGGCAGCAGCAGCAGCAAGTAAAATGATGCTCAACTGCATCATCCCCCCGATTACAACTTTGTCCCAAATGCACCATTTTAAAGCCCAAATGTCAGCCACAACACAGCTGCTCTCCAATAGCCACGGCCAAGCCTTCAGGCTGCAGCAGTGCTCATGCTGTAGCCCTGCTGTCTCCAGGGAGCCTCAACCGGGGTCATGAATTGACTGAATCCCCAAGAGCCTGGACGGCATCTGATCCACAGCCCAAATCCTGTGACGGCCACAGGCCTGGGCACCAAACCGCGCGGGGACAATGCAGCAAGGGCTGCGTGAGCCTGGGCTTGAGGAGCATGCCGGCAGTATGTCCATCACCCTGCTCTGGAGACCAACACCCTCCTGAAGGCAGGGCTGAAAAGTTACATGGGTTAGATGGGAAAACATCTGCTTGGAAAACAAGGGACTGCTGAGACCAGGAGACAAAAGGAGGAGAGCCAACAGCTAGCTCCTGATGCATCATCCCTGGAAGAGTCTGGGAAGAACTTGTTTGCTCATTCCCTTTGACAATGCAAAAGGATGTTCGGTACCTTCCTTAGCTCATGAGTTCCACAAAAAGGTTTCTTAATTTTTTTCCCTGCTCTCTTCATCTTCTCCTAGGCTAGACCTTGGTTTTGCTTTGGAAATCAAGTCACATTATGCCAAGAAGGAAATGCCCAGAGGTGCCTCCCTGTGCTGGACCACAAGGTGCGTTTCGCAAAGATGAAATCAAACCATCGCATCTCCTCTTCACCCTCAGCAAACTGAAGCCACAGCCAAATATCTGAATATTTCAGTTTCACGGCTTGAAATCTGAACTGTTCATATCAGGAGCACCACAACCACCTTGGCTAAATACAAGGATTTTTCTCTCCATTCAGAAAACAGCCAGAAAAACATCTCTGCACCAAAACAAATCCTGCAACCAAATCTTTTCCCACTTTACAAAGTTTCTTACCTACTGCTTGAGCACAAGCAGCACCTTGAGAGGCCAGATCATTTCCAGCAACTTTCCCCCAGAGAGGGCAGGATGGAAAGGCATGGGGAAGGAGGATCGGATTGAGAGCAGCCCCAGAGGACCGCTGGCTCTGGGTGTGGAAACGTGCTGTGAGAAACATATCATTTGCATGGTAGAAAACCCACTAAATTAATCCCACGCATTCAAGCTGCTTTGAGATGAAGAGACAACAGTAGATGACGTCTACTCAGGAGCACTGGAAGAGAACAGCTTTAATCGGAATTTTTTTTTTCCCCAAAATTTTTTCTTTTTTTAAAGAAAAAAAAAAAGGAACATTAAACAGTAAGTACAACAGCCAGTTACTGCACGAAGGGTGGTAATGCAAAGCCCAGACGGAGCTTTTGGAGAAGGGCCTAACATTTAGTGGGCAGAAGGCATCCGAAGGACACGTGCCAAGTCCCGGCATGTGAGGAGGGACTGGATTTCAGACCGAGGACAAGGACAAATTAATGCAGCAGCTACACCACGGCCCCGAAACGTGCTGGCCACGCTCCCGTGGGTCTTAAGGATGGCACAACGCTGTCAATGAGCTGAGCATGGCATGTTTTAGGCTGCTGCTGAAATGTTAAGAAGCTGGGTATATGGAGTACCTTGAGGTAGTTAGAAAAACCAAGGGCGGGGTGTGTAAAAAAAAAAAAAATGCTGCAATTACTCAGGGACATCCCTGAAACACAGGAGGCTCAAATTTCTGCCCTCGCCTGCTGCAGACACCCTTGGGGGTCCCCAGTGCAGCTGCTCTGCAGAGCCCCAGACCCTGCACAGGACCAACCCCCTCCTACAGCACGTGCTGCTTCAGAGAACAGTGAAAGACAAGATTTGGGTAAAATCCTGGGAGCAAGTATTTGCCTCTGCCTGCACGCACGCTCTGGCAGGAGGTATTCCTTATTGCAATGGAGATTTTTGCTTGTGCATGGAAAAATGTGCTCTTAGGGTGCCTCAGGGAAACAGAAAGGGGACACATAGTGGGCTCGGTTGCTACCGGACCCTCCCTCTGTGCTATGTTAAGTTGCATAGGAAACTCCTTAAAGCCCCTGAGGAGAAATTTAAGGTGCTATTTACTTCTTGTGGGGTCCGGCAAGAGTGATCGTTTCTGGGGATGTGATTTTTGGGAAGAGGAAAGGAGACCGCTCCCTCCCGAAGCCGCTGTGCTGGCACAATGTGCCAGATGCCTTTCCCATTCTTTTTTTTTTTTGTTTTGTTTTTTTTTTTTTTTTTTTTTTTTTGTTTTTGTTTTGTTTTGTTTTGTTTTTTTGTTGTTGTTTTTGTTTTTGTTTTTTTTTTGGATTAACCTGAAAGAAAATCATCCTTTAACAGCTAACCTTTCTGTGGTATCAGCACTTCACTATAAAGAGACTTCGCACTTAAAATAATCTTTCTGTGCAAAAATATTTCCCTCCCACGTAAAATATTTGAAAGCTCGGAAGGGGAAGGAGGAGGGGAGGTCATTCAAAAGACTCGGCTATAAAACAAATGGGGAAAAATACGGGCACTTGGTGCTGCAAATATTTAGCTCAATAGCACCAGGTTTATAGCAAAGAATATTTACAAATTAAACTGGACTTCAGGAGCCTTGAAGAGCCCCACTCAAAGCCCTCTGAAATCAATGGCAATGAGCATTAAGTCGCATAGCACATGTGGAGCATCTCCAGTGAGCTCGGATTTCAAATTAGGAGATACATTTTCTCTTTTCCTTTTTTTTTTTTTTTTTTTTTTTGGTGTGTGTGTGTGTGTGTGTGTGTAAAGGGATATATGGATGGCAACAATACCCTCCCCTTTTCTGGCCTCTTCCCCAGAGCAGGAGCATCTGGAGAGGAGCAGCCCAAGCAGTTTGCTGCCATGGCAGGGATGAAGCACAAGGGGCAGCAACCGCTTCTCCTGGTTAAAACCAGTACCCGTGCATCTGAAAACACGCAACGAGCATCTCCCTGTCCACAAATGAGAAAACACATGTTTGCAGAGACATGAAAATAAAACAAAAATCAACAGAACTGCTCACAGTGTTTTGCAGTCACGTCTGGTAGTCTGCCATGGCAGCGGGGGAGGGCATTTACTGTGCTTCCTCTTAAAATAAGTATTTACATGATTCACGTTCGTCTCAAAAACGATAATTTAAAAACAGTTTCTACAACGTAAAAAACAGCCACAGCTTCCCCCCCAAAGTGGTTACAACCCCTACCGCTCATTACAAAAATTAGACTTTTATTTGTAAACGTCTAAAAAACGTGATCTCTTTTATGATCCCTCCCCACCCCTCTGCCCCCTTTAAAGTTTTTTAGTAAGAAACAGTTTAACTGGTATCAATGCCATATGAAAAGCCATCCCCCTCTGGATGCCTTCCCATCAAGGAGGGATGTCTCCCGCTGATTTCCAGTCCCGGTGGAGAACTTGCAAACTTTGGGCTCTTAAAACCCATGGAGAGCAACCTCCGCTTCTTTTTAAAGTCAACTGCTTAAAAAAAAGGGGAAAAAAGCACAGAAAAAAACCAGCAACGAGATGTGGACAAAAACATCACCGCAGGAGCTAGATGGCAAAATCCTCATGGTCTTGTGGGCTGAAGGCAGCTGCCCGCAGCATGTCCAAGGAGTTGACGAGGATCAGGGTGCCGGTGAGATGCTTCCAGCGTTTGGTGATGGGGTTCTTCATCTTGTCCAGCCCGGTGTGCAGCTCCTGGATCACATCACGGTAGCTGTCGCCCATCTGACTGCTCCAGGTGAGAAGGAAGTCATATGCTGGCTTCCACATGGCCTGCGGTGATGGGGCAGAGGAGATCAGAGCTGAGCTGGATGGCCAGTGAGCAAGTGATACCATCCCCAACACACCCCCATCCCAGAAGCAGCATATTCCCAGGGAAAAACACACCCAAACTTCACCAGCACACCCAAATCCCTTTTATCCCCCAAAGGTGCTCCAGAAGAACATGCTCTGGAAGTATCTGCAACCCTAGGGAACCCATGGAGACCTAGACCTATCTGCTCTCACCTCGCTGTCCACCGCCCCCATCTTGTCCCGGTGCGGGGCCTCATAAGCGTCCATCTGCTGCTTGGAGACCTTGGCGAGCTTCTCGGCAAGCTCCCTCCAGCGCTGGGCCACCTCCACGGCTGTGGTCAGCAGCACGAAGTCCTGGATGAGCCGGACAACCAGCCCCTGGCAGTCCATTTTCAGCAGAGCCTGAGGGACAGTGGTGAAAACCAAACCAGACAGTCAAGGCAGGCAGTAGATGGCAGGTGACCAGGGGACCATACAGGGAAGTCCCTCAACAATCCATCCGAAAAATCTTCCCACCCCCTTTCTGGTGACAGCTGGTGAAATTAGGCCACAGGCTCAACAGAAGAGTAATCCCATTAATTGAACAAAGCACCCTAGCCCTGTTCAACAAGGTTTGCAGCCTGGGCTGGCCAACACAACCTTGTTTTCCAGGCAACCCCTCATGATGTTCAGGCGCCACCATAAGCAGTTTAAAGCATCCCAGGGGCTGAGAAGAACAGATGCCTTTAATCAAGGTAACTAATCCAGCACAGTCCATGCAGCTTGCCTCCCCGAGCCCGGAGGAGCACCATCCTTCAGCATGGATGGGTGGGTATGGGCCAGCCAGAACATTTTGGGATGAGACCTGGACATCAGCCTCGGGGGGAGATGGGCTGGAGAGAGAGCCAGGCAAAGGGCCAGTTGGCAGCACTACAGGACCACTGCTTGGCTTGGGATGTTCTTGCTCCTCTCACTGCCCCTCTGCCTTCCTATACAAGATGAGAAACCACCTCTTTCTGGGTCATTTATTGGCCTAAAAGCTGAGATTTTCTGCAAATGGTTTTGAAGAAGTGGGGAAGAGGAACTACAGCAGTCACAGTTTTCTAGCTAGTGATAACTTAGCCAGGAAAAAAATGACAGAGCAGTGTTAGCTCCTACCTTTAGGTACCAAATCACATTAACATCTGTTCAAAGTGGAAAGCAAGTTGCAACAGGGGAAAACCCACAATGCAGCCCAGGGAAAGGAAGCATTTAAGTGGCAATTATCAGAAGACAGGATCTGACCAACAGAATCAACATCCCGCTCACCAGGGAATCGCCATCCTCTGCCAGAGCGCTGTGGACTGCAACAGCCTCAGCAGCAACCCCAGTCCCCGGACAAATCCCACCTCGAACCTCAAGTGGCTACAGAAAGGTGTTTTATATAACAAAATGGGCACCCCCTTTTTAAAACATGGAAACTAAGCAAACAGACCCCAGATTATGCCTTGGGCAATAGTTTCCTGAGTATCCTCTTGTTTTCCTACAGCCAGATCCAGAGTCGTGGCACCAGCGGACTCAGGATGGTGGCTCCAGGATGGGTGAACACCAAGGGGTCAGTGTTTCAAGAGGGGGTGCCACTTCAATAAAGGCAAACCACAGCTCAGGGATGAAGGAGACAGCCCCCCGAGGGATGCTGAACATCCAAGGAACCACACTGGCACACATGTCCCCATTGGGAGCATCACCCACACCTTCACAACAGCACATGGCTGGTTATTACAGAAACTGTGGATGTGGTGGTCCACAGGTGGCCAGAATCCTCCTGCTTTCTGCTGCCATGGGCCCTGACATCCTCTCCTGGCACAAGGGGGTCTGGGCAAACCCCAGCTGGTTTGGCTCTGGGGCAGAAGGGTTAAATCCTTGCATAGGCAGTTTCACAGGCACAGCTGGGAGAAGATAGGAACATCTGAAACCACTCCAGCAATTTGCAAAGCAAATGCATGTTGATTTTCCCCTTATCTGTTTCCAGCTTAAAGCTGGGCTCGAATCTAATTACAGCTGCAGACCAGCATTTGTTTGCTCCTCCAAAGTGCTTACACTGGTTTCCTGTACTAGCAAGAGAAGTAATAAACCCTCTTGTTAAGCAAGCAAGGAAAATACATTTAAAAGAGCATTATTTTTTCTTTTAAAAAGGGCATCAAGAAGCATTTAGATCTCACACCTGTGCCATAACCGCCTCCGCAGAGCACTCTATGCCCAGCTCTCCAGCAACACTACCTAACCACCCAACCCCCAGATTCACCACCCTATCCTCTGCAGGCGGAGGATTTGGAGGGTCCTAAGGAAGAACAGATTTAGCATCCTCAAACTTGTGCTTCCAGGCAGCTCAATTGCCTGCGTGCAAACCCAGAAACAACCTGGTATTTAGCAAATCAGGCTAAATGAGCCGCTCTCATCTCTCGCTGGAGGCCAAGCAAGTCCAAGGCAACAGAGGAGGCCACCAGAAGCAAACTGTGACACATGGGTTAAGGACAGAGCTGCAGGAGACGGATTCTCCCGTTCCTTCTGCTGCTCAATGTAAACAAGAGAACGGTATCAAGTGAAGCAGCTGGGAGGCCATGTAACTGAGAACTGTACGATTGCTTGAAGCAACAGCTTTGGAAGAGACTGACTGCTCCCTGCAGCACAGCACGTTAACTCTGAAACCTCATGATGGCCACAGAAACACCTACTTCCTGCACTCCGCCACTGGTGATTTGAGCTGGGGGGGCTCAACATGCACAACATGGGCTGGGGAAAATGCAGGCGAGTGGGCAGAGGTGATGGGAGATGGGGACAGCATCAAAGCCAGATGGGAATAGGGTGCAAGAAGGACACACAGCCAC
The DNA here is from genome assembly GCF_965183815.1 of Platalea leucorodia. Taxonomy (NCBI): domain Eukaryota; kingdom Metazoa; phylum Chordata; class Aves; order Pelecaniformes; family Threskiornithidae; genus Platalea; species Platalea leucorodia. The sequence continues at coordinate 60,272,340 of NC_138827.1, forward strand.
TAAGGTCGGAGCCAAAGAGGGAATACTAGTGGTAACAGTGACACACTTTTTTTTGGCCTGGGCACAACTCGCTCCCTCTGTCACAGAAATACATGAAACGCATGTGGGCGTGGTGCTCTCCTGGAAGCCCTGACTGCCCAGCCGGGATTAGCAGGGATCACAACAGATTTAATCCTCCAGCAGGCACTTTTGGGATTACGCTACAATTTCTTTCCATCCTCCTCCCTCACCCTGGACAAACCTCCCTGGATAGCTGGGTACACCCACCGTGTCTCCATCCCTCAGTACCCAGCCGTGCTCCCTGCTGAGGTGTGACCTGGGCTGTGCCTTCCCAGTGCCCTCCAAAGCATTTATTAACCTCAGAGCGGCTCCAAGCCTACTCCACCAGACACAGCAAAGGAGATGGTCTGATAGTCAAATCCCAGTTCAAAGCGGCACAGAAGCGCCTCTACTTAAAAGGCATCCAAGGGAGGCTGAATTTGCATCCAGACTCTGAAACACAGAATCCCATTTCCCATCCTCTAATGATGGAAACCAGCATCTGGAAGAAAGCAAGCCAAGCCAGAAGCAACAGGCAACCCCAAAGACCACCTGCAGATGCACAGTCACCGCTGCCCATCACTGCAACCTTCATGGTCCGCTCCCAACTCTGCTCACCTCCAGCCCTGCTTGCTCTCCTATGCACAAATGCTCAGTCCCCTATGGTTCAGCCCTGACTCCCATGTGCTCCAGAGGAGCCATCTGAGCTGGGGGTTATTGTTTCTTCCCCATCTTTGGCCAAACTAAAGGAGTAAAAACCTTTCTCCTTTGCCGCAGGAGCAGAAAGCATCACCAAGTTCAAGTGTGCCCACCAAGCGTGGTACAAGACCCACAAGGAACTGGTTACGGAAATGGACTTTTTAAATTAATGATGTTTTTTTAAAATAGCATTTAGATTGGAAAGCACCCCAGAGGGTCCAAGTGTTGTCATGCATTAGTCACCACCCAAAACATCTATAGGGTGTTTGGTGGGGGAAGCAGAGATGCAGTTACTGTAAGCAGTAATATTTAGTGTCCCATTAACCGCTGCAGGGATGTGCGCCAGGGCAGGGATGTGACCCGAGCGCAGCAGGCAGGGCAGGCAGGTGATGTGCCTGAGGCAGCACCATGCTGCAGCTCTCACCTGGCTCCTGTGCTCACAGCCCCAGGACCTCCTCAAACATGGGAAGAAAGGTGTCATTTCAGAAGAAGGGATGCCAAGTGCCATCAGCCAAGTGCAATCACAGGCAGCTTTTTTTGCAAGAGCAAAATTGCATGGGAACAAGAGCACAGAGCCTGCAACTGCTACAGTGGGAAAGGGAAGGCAGTAAAGATTTCCTGCCAGCCCCAGAAAATAAAAGTGGGTTGTCTTACACTGCCTGCAGAGCAAGGAGCCTGACAACACGACAGCTGAAAGGCATCGGTGGCATTTCTGCAGCTTTCTATTAATTGATAGGGGCACAGGGCAAGACTTACAAGTGTTGTGCATGAAAAAGACCTTGCTGGAAGCCTGCAAGTGATTCCTGCTCCTTCTGTGCTGCAAGAAACTTGACTATGCAAGGACAAGCCATATCCTTCAGAAAACATCCCCACCAAGTTCAGCATGGCGCAGCATGGTTCTTTAGGGGAGAAATGTCCAGATCTATATGTGTGGTGGGGATTTGTTCCCATGAAGGCAGAAGAATGGCATGAATCTGGTCTTCCCCCTGAACCCAAATTCAGCACAGGGACTACCATTAGTCAGCAAATTGCTTTGGGATGGAGGAGCAAGAGAGGCCCAACATGAGCAACTTTGGGCTGGCATGCTCTGGGCGTGCCAGCACAAGGTCCAAGCAGCAGACACCCTGCTCTGCAAGACATGAAGGACTGTGTGAGTGCACCAGCAGCTCTTTGGGGCCTGCACACACCAGGGACAAGCAGTATCTTTTGGTAGAATAAATACCTGCAGATACCTGCAGTCAGAACAAAGGACAGAAAACAATGGGGGTAACACCCCCTCCATCTTCTGCATGATCTTTAGAAGTAGCCTGGAAAAGACAAAGCTCATAGTTTCCACAACTCTCTGCTGCCATGCCCAGTGGCATTCCCAGAAGACCCATGTTTTTCCCAACAGCAGTGTCTGTTGGAAAGGATGATGATAAACACTATATAAAAACACCATATGGAAAACCCAGAGAAAGAGAGAAATGCTGTGTCTCATCACAGGTCTAACCCAGCTCCCAAGGACCAGGCAGTGCAGTCACCGCATGGCCAGGCACTGGTGGCCCAGCTGCAATGAGTTCTTCTCGCATCTGTGCCCAGGCTTTTTTAGCAAGAGCATCTGTGTGCTGCCTACTTTTGATAGGCAGAGAGGAGGGGGGGCAGAGGTAGATTTCTCTTTCTGATGTGATGACTACCTTGTGAGCAACATTCCCCAAGTTACCTTCACACACCACTGCTAGTGCTAGATTAGAAAAATAATAATAAAGTGCAGATTACTTATTAACTAGTCATCACAACTGGGCTCTTCCATGCTTGGCTGCTGGTGCATGCCTCTGCCACTGTGATCTTGTGTACTGAACACTGAAGTCAGATAAGCCTGCTTACTGCTTCTCCCTTCATAGTTCCTTTGAAAGGAGACAACCAACTTTAAGATGAAACAGCCAGATCAGAGCTTAATCCAACCGGTTCTTCTTGCCAGCAGATGCCAGAAAGCGACTCCATTTGTTACAAATAAAATCAGATTTAAACACAATAAAATACATTAGTGCTCCTTTGTCATCCCCTGAAACATCTATTTCTTTAAAAAAAAAAAAAAAGACACTCAATCTAATTTCTCCATAAGCTAAGGAGGATTTGACAGCAGCAAGGGGTTTAGAAGCAGAATCATCTTCTACCAAGAAGGGAGCTCATCCTTTATTGACAGGCTCAGGCTCACAAAGAATAGGAAACAGAGCCAATGCTCAGGATTGGCCTCCATTCAAACAAGGAAAATAAAACCTGCTCTGGGATGCTGCACTCCAGGCATCTCTTGGGGAGCGGGATGTTTTCCTGCAGCTTGCAGCCCTCCCCTTGAGTTAGCTGCTCCCTGAGTATTCAAGAGAGCCTTATCTTTCCCTTTGTCTCCCCACTGAGGTCTGGAATGGATTTTCGATGACCTACAGACTGTCTGGGATCCCTGGAGACAAAGGGAATAGATAAAAGAAACACTTACAGCTTTGCAAAGTGGTAAGGCAAACAGCACGAAGCCCTTGGAAGCATCCAGCAAGAGAAGCACAGATTTCATCCCATCGTTCACCAAGGCTAATGATTAAAGGAGCAAACCCTCCCTTGAGGGAACCACGGGACCAGACACCAGCCTTGGCTACCATGGTGGGTATTTTCCCTTCCTGGATGGCCCCAGAAAGAAGAGAGAGAACTGCGTATGATGGCCAGAAGAACCCCTCAACAGAAGCAGCATCAGTGGCATTACATGGTGCCTGCATTTCACTGAAAGCCAAAGCTAAAACATTGCCACACGGGACACAAAGTGGTACCCAGGCACTGGGAACTCGCTGGACAATATTTCCATGAGTAACGAAGGGCTCCGTAATCTTCATAATGCCTTACACCTCATATTCGATTCTCAAATTTCTCCCTTCTTATTAAAGGGAGTTTGGGAAAGGAAATACTTCATTCGGCTCCGGTCCTCTTTACCCAGGCTGCCTAGTCGTAATTTCATTTTGCATGCTGTACATTCCTGCCCTGCTGCCTGCGCACATCATCGCCAAGCAAAGCTTTCGCTACTCCTTAATTCAATTGGCATTTTAAACCACGATTGGCTGTAACTCAGTTATCCTGCTTCTGCGGGAGAGACTGTCAAGAGGCAAGAGCTGCAAATCTCTTCCACACATTTTGTCCTGTATTTTCTTTGGCTCACTTCCCATGAAATGCTAGAAATTATCATGAAGATGATTTCTTGTAAAAGACTTCCTAATGGCATCCTAGAAATACTTGAAGGCTGCAATTCCCCAAATACCTTTTAGGACAGAAACAAGCCATGCATTTCAATTTGCAAATGTGATCCACAGTTGGACATAAAGCATCCCACCAAGGTGCCCTTGGTTTAGCTGCCACTCAAAGAGAGATGGGGCAGACATAACCCGACATTATTATAGAGGAATTTGAGGTTGTTTCATGAAGGCAAAGGTGTAGCATCATTCTTCACAGCAGCCGTAAAACCCCTCTCTGGCACACTTTGATACACTTAGTGATTCAAAAGTACGTGACTTGAGAGGTGGCTTATCCGCCCCACTCTGTATAGGAAGAACTTTTATGTTTCTTGCCCTCTTTCCAGTTTTCTATCAGTATTGCCTTCAACATTGCATGCTTTTACACTGGGGTTGAGGAGACCAGCAGCTCTCAAGTAATTCCTTGAACTGCGCATCGTCGAAGGTTGAAACGTAAATACCCAGCAGCAGAGACCAGTTGAGTGCTATGAAAACACTGGACCAAAATCACCTTGATCTTGAGGGGCTTCAGATTAGCTATCTTCCATAGCAAGCCCATTTGCTGCCCTTACACAAAATGTACCTACGGTATTTCACCCACTGCATTCCTCATTTATGGCCATGATCCCAATAAACCAGGAGCCCACCAATGCATACAACCACAGGGCTGAACTTCCATCTGGCTGTGAGAAGCAGCCTGCAGAAGACCTTAAAGATGGACTTCATTTTCTACAGACTGAATTAAGAAACTTCCACCTCCCGTTCACCCTAATAACTCTGCACAGCAGGGAATTAAGACATCCTCATCAGACCTCAGACTCACCGTCATCAGCTCCTTCTGGAAAGATTTCCTCTCCTTGTTCTCGGTATTGTTGCAGTCTTCCTTCAACTTCTCCAAGACAGAGGCCACTCGCTCCGGCTCACTGTCCAACTCCGCTCGGCAGAAGAACGTGAGCGGCAAGTTCAAATACCCCAGCGCATCAGCGAAGGACCGCCAGCTGCTGAGGTTCTCCATGAGCAGAGTCCTCACGGAGGCATAGATATAGGTCAGGAACTTGCAGGGCCTCAGGATCTGCTCAAGCAACAGGCTGGTGGTGAGATCTGGCCCAGAGAAGTAGCTGGGCTTGACCTTCCCAACCACCAGCACATTTTTGGTGTGCACAAGGCCTATTTTCCCCTGGTAGTAGCCAATATACCACTCCTTGGTCCACAGCTGCCCTTTCAACCTGATCTTCTCCTCACTGAGGAGGGCTATGACATCTCCTTTCTTGTACTCCAGCAGATAGTGGTTCTTGCTTTGCCGCACCACTGTCTTCAGCAGCTTGCCGTACTTCAAGCTCAACACTGGTCGGTCCTGAAAAACTGGATACTTGGCAGTGGCAGCCAGAGGTGAAAGGATGATCTTTCCGACCTCATTCTTCTTGAGGAACCGCCTCTGCCCCATTGGTTTGATGGCACTTTTCGGAGGTGGCTGCGGTGTCTGGACGCAGAATTGGGTCAAAATGGCATCCTTGTCATCTTTGACCTGTATCCTTAGCGTGAAGTCTGAAAGCTCGTTGGGGTCATGGGACGCAATGGGGAAGATAAGGCGGCTGACCTTGCCCAACTTCATCTGGAAGCCACGCACAATTTTGGCTTGCTCACTAGCTTTCACCTCGTAGTTGGTCATATTGGAGAACATGCAGAGCTTGAGGTCCTGAGGCCGGGACAGAGCAAACTGATGCTTACCCCAGAGCTGGAGGGCAACAGGAGCAGGGCTGTGGGACTGTCTCATGACCTCATTCACCAGGAGAGTCTTGGGCGCGCATTCGTGCCCAAACATGGCCACAACAGTTTTAAAGGAAGGATGAATGTGTTTTGGGCCATAGACGCCAACCGTGATCTTCTTGCTGATGTAATCCCAAACAGTGTAAGGGTAGAGGATATTCTGTCCCTGGGCTACGGCCGCGATGTACATGCAAGGCTCCAGGTTCTCCAGCTGCACCTGGATTGTGTCCCCATACAAATAGCTCAGCTGCATTGGCGTGTATGGCCCCTCTTTCATGTCACTCCGCAAGCACTGCAGTCCTACCAAACTCTTGCTCATGATGTCATTCTTGACCTCTGCTGAAACCTTCATCTCCAGAATGATGAAGGTTTTCACCTCCATGTTACTGAGTTTGATCTGCAGGACTGGGCTGATGGTGCTGCACTTGTCACTGTTTAGCTCCAGTGGTGGATCCAGCATCGCTTTCATGGAGATCTGCTGAGTCTCCCCAGGGCACACATGACCCTCTGGCACATGGATGCTGATGTTGGTGTCTGGAAGCTGAACAGCTCCACCAGAGCTATCCAGTTTGCAGACAATGTTGGTCTCCACTGGTTGTGTCTGACCCCAGCCAGGATTTTGACCAAGCAAATCCAAGTCATGGCAAGACCGAGCCAGTTTCCTGTGGTTCAGCCACGCCGTCCTAAAATCTTCCCGGCTCTGGAACTGTTCAGGGGTGGGCGACTTCAAACCGCTGAAGAAACCCGATGATGCTGGAGCATCCGACTTGGCTTGAAGAACAGACAGTTCAGACAAACTGTAGGAACGTTTACTTCTGAAGAAGGGATTGTCCCTTTTCACAGGCTGTTCCAGATCTAGCCTGTTTGTGGATGGAAACTCATCAAAAATGTTACCCAGGCTGCTATTAGTGGCCGAACTGGAAATAGCTGAAGTAGGAGCCCCTGTGTCAAAGAGCAGCAAGTCAACGGCGACGTTGGGGTTGGACTCTTTGTCCGAGCTGGGCACTGTTTGCAAATTTCCATTCAGAAATGGGTTTGTCTGGACTCCATTCAAGAACGGGTTGTTATTGTAGGTTTTCGCAGAGTTTCTTTTCACGTCAGTCCATTCTCCAAGCAGGTCTAACTCCTTGGCCCCCTCATCAGGGCTCTCCAGTAGATTGTCTATCATCCCGCTGTCCGTTAAGGAAGAGTTGCGGTAGTTTACAGGCTGGACATAGGAGGAAGGGATGTAACCCATTTCCGTGGTGTTGTGAGCGTACCACCACTCGCCTCCTGATGTATCTAAGACATAAAGGTGATCCCCCTTGGAGAACTTCAAAGTGGTGAAATTAGTTGGACAGTAATCTTTGATTGCTATTACTTCCTTCGCATTTCCAAAGGACGTGGGATTGTCAACCAGCAAGGCACTAGGAGAAGGCACTGCAAAGCCAAGAAGAAAAACCGCACTGTCAGCAATCCACAAGAGAGTCCCAAATTACTTGCAATCATTTCTTTCAGGTAAGCAATCTGCACTACTTTAAGCGGTGAAACAAGGTAGTTTTAAAGCCTCTCAAACCTACAGGTACTTTTTTCCCCCTAAAATTTTTAAACAAAACTTCTTCCTCCACTACATCTGGTACATTGACGTTCCCCTTCCCCAAAGGGTTCATGATCTAAAGGGACGAGCATCGACACAGCTGGGAAGAGCAGCAGGAGCCAAGACAGGAGAAGCAGCAACTTGTTACCCTCCCAATGCAGTCAAGTGCCTTAGCAACAAGCCTCCGCCTCAATGTAGGGCCTTGTGCAGCTGCTCCTGAGCGAGACGCCAGCGTCCCACAGCCTTGCTAAACTCCTTGATGAATGATGCACAAGGAGATGTGTTGGAGGGAGTTTTGAGGGAGTGGGAGTCACTTCTCATCAGCTCTCCTTTTCACCTGGCATGTTGGGATCTAAGCTCCTACGGGCACATGCCAGAATCACAGGCATCCCTTTAAATGTTCACATTTAAAATAACAGAAGTTAATTAGGGGGGCGGTTCTAAGAGATTGCTACCTGGGAAGAGCCATTATCCTACCAATTTGCTCAGTAGTATCTCAAGGTCTTTGGCCACCAGCCCTGTAGCACTGCCATCGCACTCTCCATGCAAATAGTTATCTGTGCTGCTGCAGGTTAACACGTAACGTTCGCAGGCTAAAAGTGCTCTTGCTCTGCCTAGACCCTCTCCTGCACATGTGAAACATCTCACATTCCAGTGCAAGAAACAACTAAGGGTACCCACTAAGGGCACCCACTAAGAGCATGTCATATTCCTACTTTTTCATGTCACACCAGCCAAAAAAATCGGCATCTCACCTCTCTTACATAGCACCTGTATTTCAAAGCTCCTCAACAAAAATTAACTCCATTTCTAAAGAAGGTCATATTGCCCTCATACAGCGCTGTCATGGTCCTAGCAGCATCTCCACTGATAAAGTGATAAAAGGAAGAAAAAGGATTATTCAAGCAACCTGCAAGCTCCCAGCTCCGGGGAAGGGGAAAACAAACCCTTTCAACTGCCTTGTTGCTGTCACGTCTCCTGGCTGCTGGATCTCTTGGTGTCAGGTCTGTGCCCATCCTTACACCCATGCATGCGCTTGTCAGCACTTGCTACTCTTCCCCATCAGCTGCTGTCTGCTAATTATTAACCAAACCCCCTCCCAGACGCCGGGGGTGAGAGGATGCACCCAAATTGAGGAGGGGGTATTGTCCCCACCCATCCTGTGGGGGCCCCCACCCATCCCTCCGCACCTTTGACGTCACAGAGGCTGGTCTCAGCAAAGCCCTCGCTGAGGTCGATGAGCGTCCCCTCCGACTTGCACCGCGGCAGGCCGCCCAAGTTGGCCGCCCGGATCCTCTGCGCCGCCATCTCCTGCCTGCTGACCCCCGTGGTCCCAGGGAGCGCTAGGCGGCCATGGCCTCTCCGTGAGTAGAGCTGGGTACGGGGACCCTGGTGTCACCTTGGGGAACCAGCCTGGGGGAGAAATGAACCCCAGCACGTTAGCAAAGGCTCCACATCCCACCATGCCACCCACGCCCCAGCAATGCTCACCAACTGCACACTGACCCTGCAGTGCCAATACAGGAGAACATCCTCATATTCTCCTTAAAGCATCAGGAAAGATAACCCAGGTGCTCCTAATAAGCACAGCACTGCCTACAAATCACCAAGGGCTTTGGGTAGCGAGGACAGCCTGGTCTTGCATGAAGCTACTGCTGGCCACCACGCTGTACAAAGCATCCCTCTTGCTTTTAAGAGTTATTTGGGAATATGTTGCTCCCAGGCTCATAAATTGGTCCTTCTCCCCATTTCGTAAGAGCTTTCAGGGCATTTGCACGCTGCTGTAATACATATTTATAAAACCATCAAGCGCTCAGATGCTGTGGGAGCCCAGGGCAGTGGTTAGCAAGCGTGGAGCACCCACAGGACTGGGCTTTTTGCACATTCAACCAGGTCATCACTGCCTCCCACAGCGGCACCAGGATCTCCCGGGATGCAGACTGGCTCTTCCCGCTTGCTCCCTGCATCCCTCCCCTCGCCCAGCCGACCAGGTAGGGACCAGGCAGAGAAATGTCCCTTCTTGCATCGACTGCCCTGCTTCAATTGAGGAAAAATAAAAGGTTTTTCTTCTCCTTTTTTTTCCAGAAACACTTGCAAAAACACTCCAAAAACCCTGTGGAAGAGCAGCTGCATCAGCACGCCAGAGCTGAGAGGAAAATTAACCCATTTCCCACTGCCTGCAGAACACGCGGGCACTTTGACCGCCAACATTGTGGCTGATGCAAGCATTGGTAAGACATTCTCTGGCGTCACCTGTGTCCTCTGGAGCTTGGAGGGTGGACAGAAAGGTCAGGAGCACGTGGGCGAGCAGGCAAGCCTGGTGCCTCTCTGCTGGCTGAAGGCAAGGCTGGAGCACACAGCCTGAGCCATGCTTTGCTCCTCCAGGTTTGCACCAGGGAGCAGGTATGCGGCCCAACATACCTGGCATCATCCCAGTAAATCCTGCCATTCAGCATCCATACAGACATCCCTACACCCTGCTCTCTACAAACCTGCCACAAAACTCCAGCCTGGCTGCAAAGCGCCAACAGCTCTTAAAAACAAAGCCCTGTGCAATGAAAAGTTATATCCAAATCCCCTGCTTGAGTTCAGCAACCTAAAGGGTTTTTCATCCACTCCTAGCACTGTTTTTCCATTCTCCCTGTTTTTCCTTTCTCCCCCTCCCATGCAATTTTTTGTTCTCCCTCTGCTTGAAAATCAGATCAAGCAGAAAATAACCCCCAAACCCAAATTCCTTAGGTGGAAATATGGAGCTGATGGAAACATGAAGACAAGTGCCAATTGCTTTGGCTGCAGCCGGCTGTTATTAAACCAGTGTGTCTCTCTCTGCCAGCAGAGCAAGGAGGAGCAGCAAGCCCTGAAGGATTCACTGCCCTTTTCTGGAATGCAATAAGAGGAAATTTGCAGGGGGGAGCCCAAGCAGGAGATACTCCAGCCTGCTTGAAATGCTTCCCAAGCCATTCGCTGGGCTGGTATGCCGGGAATGCGGTTAGCTGGAAGGGATGCACCAGGCTCCAGCCAGAAAAGGGAAGGGAGAACTTGTGTGCAAACACTTTTGCCTTTGAGAAGAGCATTGTTTCCAGTCCTGCTGGGAGCGCTCCAAGGGGAGAGGGCTTGGCAGGCATTAAACACAGAGAAACCAGGCTTTGAGTCAAGATTGCACTTATCAGAGCCAGGCCAGGTAAGACAAGGGGACTTGGAGTTGCCATCAGCAGCAAGGAAAAGCAATAAGCAGTCAGTGGGAAGGAGGAAACAGAGGAAAGATGCTCTCATTAGCTAACACAGTTCACCATCCATCCAGCTCACCCCTTTGCAGAGCACTACCACGGCGGGCAGAATGTTGTTTCTCATTAATGCAAGGCACTGGGATTGCACATTTTCCAGCTGGCATGCAAGACCCTAAACACTTACTGCTTCCCCCTAAATAGACCTGCAGACACTAGGCAGGCTCTTGTAGGGTTTTTTTTTTTCTCCTTAGTTGGAGGGTTCAAGCCCTCCATGGCTACACAGGCATGAAATCCAGCAAGAGGTACGCAGCGTCATCGCAGAAATAGCTCAAGTGGCAGAGTTTTCACCAATTTTAGCGATGCTTGCACACAATCCTGTTAAAAAGCAAACAAGTGGCAAAGTTTTCACCAATTTTAGCGATGCTTGCACACAATCCTGTTAAAAAGCAAAACCCACTTTGACAGCCCAAAGGTCACCCCTGCTTGGTGAGCATTGCACGAAGCAAGAAACAAACTAGGAACAGGTAGGTGATTTTACTGTGAATCAAAGCATAAACCATGAATATATTTTTGAACACCTGCCTGGTAGTCCAGTGCCAAATAATTTTTTATATCGATCATTACAGCTGTGCACTACTACACTACAACTCTCACCGATGTATCCATGCACCTCGCAGTGCCTGGCATTTGCAGGGACGCTTTCCCTTCCTGTATTTATGTAATCATATGGGAAGCTTTATGCTAAAGGTCTGGACAGATGTGGTTGTGTGGAGAAACAGCTGGAAAAATCCCCCCTACATGCACCCTGCAGTCTCAAAAGGCAGCAAGAACGTACATCAAAATGAGTGATTATGAAAAGGTATTTCCTCTCCCGAAAGCAGCATCTTGGCTGCATCTCGGTCCATTCTGCATGTAGCATTGCTCTCACACACACACAAAAGGATGGGGGTGCATGCCCCCCACAGCTGGACTTGGGGTGGGAGCTGTGTTTTGGAGCTCATTGTCCCAGGGGACAGACCTTAGATGTTTCTGAATACAGAGGAAGGTCAGATAACCAGCAAGCCTTCAAACTCAGGCTACGTGAGAATAAAAGGGGACAGTTGGGAACAGGGTGGGGGAAAACAAGGGTGGACAGGACAAGATTTGTTTAGAAATCACTTCTGTAGCCACAGCTGAGACAATGGTCTGCTAACTCCTCTGAAAGCACTTTAAATATAGACTAGGATTAAATATAGACTAGGAAAAACACAGCCCCATCTGTTTACCCAAAGCCATAAACGGCATCCGAAATGGGGGGTGGGAGGGGGAAGACACAGGACGGGTGGCCAACCAAAGCTCGCCCTGTACAAGCAAGGAAGGTGACAGCATCTTGCCATGCAACCAGCTCAAAGGTACCCGCACCCACTTTTCACACCATTTTTTTTTCCTCCCATGAGAGAAAGGCAGCATTGCAGGGTAAAATCCAACCATGCAAGCCAGTGCAAGCCAGGAGGACCTGCTCTGTGCTTCCCCCACCCCAAGAAATCCAACAGGCAGCACGCAGGCAGCAGCTGCCCAGGTCAGAGCACCACATTGGTTGCACCTCACAGTACCAGCCATGTCACTGCTCTTTCCAAAATCCTAAATGGGCTTTGCTGAGGGTTGGGCAAAGCTTTAGGTAAGCCCCAACGAGCATGGTCCCACAGCTGCTGGCTGGCACACCATGAATCCTCACCAGATTTCTGGGGCATGGAAGGGCATCGTGTGGGGTGACGCAGCAGCTGTGTCACCACCCCGCCCCATCTGCCGAGCTTCTGCTCTCCGGGGGACATCATGGGATGCCCATCCTGTGAGTCACCCGTCAGGGGAACAGCAGAGCTGTCTTCAACAGGGACTTGCAGAGCATGGATTTAACTTTGCATTAGCTGGGGCTATCAATAAGTTTTTTTGGGGAGGAACAGATGGGACATGCAGACAGACCTAGCCATGCTCCTCTTTGCAGAGAGGCTGGCTACTTCTCAAGGTGTGGAAGTGCTGTCATGAGCCAGCTGGGGAGCAGCAAGCAGGATATCCAGGGTCTTGAAGACCTACCTACTCCTGGATCTCCCCTCCACCAGACATGGTGCAGCAGCACGTTTGAGAAGAGTCTACGGCTGATGACAGTGTAGCACCTATTAAAAAAACCTATTGAAACTATTAAACCCACCCCACCCCCCCCGCCAAGGTCTTTTTCCTGCAGTGTTTGAATGAACTCAGCCGAGTTCTAACAGCAGCATTTCCTGGCATCCAGTGGCACAGAAAAGGTTAAAAATAACTTCTGCAAATGCTCTGGGACTGCTTAGCCCGGAAACCCAACCGCAGGCTTTCTCCTCCCGGCCTCACAGACCCAGGGGAGCCCCCCGAGACGCCCGGCACAGGCTCTGTGGTGGTACGGTGGGGCTGGCAGCAGAGCCCCATCCTCCCCGACGCTCCCAGCTCCATCCATCATGCCAAGCTGGTCCTGATGGTATTATGGTATGGACCCACCTCTGCCAGGACACTGAGCTATAAATCAAAGACATAGCACGGGCATCCAGCCATGCTGAACGGGGTTAGTGGAGAAAAGCAATCCCAGGAAAAATACTCACTGGCAGCATAAGCCCCGTGTCCATGAGCAACGAAATGCAATGAAAACATGGGAATACCTAAAAGTGCAAATCCCAAGGACGGGAAGCAGGGGGAGGTCTCCAACAAGCACAGACTGCAACCCGGGTAGGTGGGAGAGGACCCCTCCAAAAGCCTCAATGATGGAAAACCCCTGACTGCCAAGAATTTGGGATGATAAGACCCAGGAGGGCTGGCGGGGCCAGGCGGTACCAAGCACCATTGGGGCTGGAGATGGAGCCAGGTCCTTCCACGCACAGCTAAAGGAAGGGTAGTACACGGTACTGCCGCCAGCAAAGGAAGGTGGGGAGGATCGATGCACATCCCTGCCTGTCCCGGATCTCAGCCAAGCCAGGGAGCTACAGAGTCCATCCCACCACGGCATACACACATCCATGGGAAGCATCAGGAACAGGAGCCACCATGACATAAGACGGGTCAACCTTGCAATAACTACCATAACTGCATGCCTGTTCTCCCCAGGTAACGCATAAAAAGCCCATCAAGCCCTAACGCCATGGTGTAAGTTCAGGGGAAAACTTCCGCCTACCCTTGGCCACAAACTGACAGGTGGGAAGAGAAGAGCTTCTAATCAATCACTTGTCATCCTCTTCACACACCAAAGCCAAGACCAACTCCACGCACTTGTTGCTAATGGCTTTTAATTTGCATTTTCCTTCTCCACAGTCAAGCTCCCCCAGCTCTCCGCCAGACATAGAAGTGGTTTTGGAGGCTTCTTTTAAAAACTGTCAGCTTTGCTTCAATACAAGTGAATTTAACTCTTTGTAGCTAGAAAGTAATTTCCCAGAGCCACAGCACTACCCACAGAGCACATTCATCCTACACAATGAATTTACTGAAAATGTTGCTTTTATCACAGTCACAGACCCTTAAGTAACTCAAGACCATACAAGCAGTCACAGGAGAGACTCCTCCTGGAAACCCAGGGGACACGCACAGGGGACACCCCAGCCCTGAAGGAGCTGATGGCTGCCTGCTCAGATGTGCCTGGGAGCACCAACACAAACCAGATTCTGTCATTGCAATGTGAAATGGCCTCGGAATGAGGCCATTTTTGGCCTCTTTTTTGGCTAAAATTGCCAAATTTTAGCAAACTGTCTAATTTAGGAACTTGGTTTTGCCCTGCAGATTCTTCTTGAGCTTCGTCATGACTATGCTATGACACAACCTTGGCCATTGGGCTTAAGTTGCTCAACACACTTCCACCCAGCAGAAAATGATCTGACCATCTAGAAATTTGCCTGCTTTTTCCACGCTTGTATTAACAGATCCTCCAGCATGCACCTGGAGGTGAAAAACACAACATCCTCTAAATTGGTAATGTCACCATGGACCCAGCCAGGCCCTCTGCAGTCTCCTATAAGACTGGGATGGCTTTTGAAACTGCTTGCATCCTCTTGCCACCTGTGGTGGCAAGGTAGACAGATGGACACCCTTGCAGCTCATCTCCGAGGTCAGTCCCAGAAGGATGGATTCGTGGCTGACTCCCAATGTTCCACAAGTGGCCACGCAGTGTGTCCATCACTTGCTGCAAGCAACCATGAGGGCAGCATGGCCCAAAGTCCTCTCAGGGCACATGCAGCACTGGGAAAGACCACACTGACTTGTGCAACTCTATCACTTACCCCTACCAAGTGACCTCATGCCTGGCATCCGCCCCATCCACTGGTCTGCCCAGTCAAACCACTGCAGGACACCATGGAGACATCCTGAAGCACAGTGAGATATCTTCTGGCCACGGGATGCCTCCGAGGGTCTCCAAACATCTGGTGGTAGCCGAGTGTGATCAGAGAACGGTGGATTTTGGTTAGGAGGGAGAATGGGACAATTCCTCCTCCCTCTCCTTTGTCCTGGAGACAATGCATCTCGCTCCTCATTATCCTGACCTCTCCCGAAAGGCAGTTTGAGCCTTGCTGGTGAAGACGGATGGGGAAGAGCTGGCTGTTATTTTTTTTCCTCCAGAACCCTGGCCCAAGCATTTTGCATGTTTGATGCCAGCAATGCCACATACCCTAGTGATTCCTGACCTTGTCGCCTTCCTTTTATCTCCTCCTCCTACTTCGCCACTTGTGTTTGCAAAGCCAATGCTTTCATCTTCAAAAAAAAAAAAAAAAAAAACACAAAACCCAAAAAAACCCAAAAAACTAACCAACGGTAAACCACCTCTTAAGACAACACAAAACACAAGCTCTTTGTACCAGAAAGAGCACGTTAGTGTGAACTCATGTACATCCCAAAACAAGCCTTGGAGCTGCCAATGTGCCAGAACAGAAGATGTGTCGTTTTAGTCCATTTTCTAGTGAATGAGAAGGGACCTGCGGAAATATTGGGACCTCCCATCCCTCCTGCAGCACCCTCATCTCCCAGGGGTTTGCTCTGGACCCGATCCCTACCATGCGTGGCAAGTGGTGGGGATGCTCACACCCAGCATCCCTGCTCAGGCATTGCAATGGCAGCAGAGCCAGCTGGAGAGCACAGCCCTGTGCCACGCCATCCCCTCCAGCCCACGCCAAGCCTTATGGAAAAATTATGCCCTCAAGCCTAAGCTTGGCTCTGCTCCTGCTGGCTGAGCCCACTGCCAGGCGAGGGCAAGCCAAACACAGCAGGTTTGATGGAGGAGAGGTAGACGGGGAAAAAAAAAAGGGATTATGGCTGAGCGAGTGTTGCGGGTTGTCTGCTGGCACCTGGTGTCCATTACAGCCTCCCTGATGGGGATGTCACCCTTCGCAAGCAAAGTAGGAAGGACAGGAAAGTTTCCTTTTATAGCAACGACTTTGGAGCATAAGTCCCATTGGATATCCATCTATCTCTAGCGCTGACTTTCAAGTGACTCAAATACAGATTAGGTGTCTTTGTCTTAGGGAGGGAAGAGAGCTTTCCCTGCAGGACCTCCTACTGCTGCCAAGCACAGGCTCCAGCCCAGCACCCACCCACTGATTTTGGTCACCCGTGTCCCATGCAATCAGCCACAACTCAGGAGAAAGCACCGCAGAAGCCAGCAAGACTGGGTTGGGTATGGCCTGAGAGCTACTCCTGGTAAGTAAAGTTGGATGCCTTGGCATCAAGCAGAGAGCAGCACCAATGTGCTGACTGCCAAGGCAGAGAAGGGTCCTGAAGATGCAGGTACCACCCTCGAGTATCCATGGCAACTTCAAAGCATCCTCCCAAAATCACTGAAAACAGTGCCAGCGTGGCAAAGGTTTAAAAAGCCTGCAAGTGTAGGAAGGTGCTGGCGGTGCTGTACACAGCAGGAACCCTTATGAGGTTTATAGGGCCATAAAAAGGGTGCTCCTGGGCTGACAGCCCAGGTCCTACTACCCGACAGCAATGCTTCCCAGCAATAAAACTATTACATGCACACGAGTCCTAATAATATAGCAGGGAGGCAAATAAAGTTGTACTTGCTTCCATGGTTTCAAGGCGACCACGAGCTGCAAGACCAATCACCCCCTCTGGCATCCTCAACAAAGCAAGGCAGAGGGATATCCCCAGTGGCACAGTCCTTGGTGCAGCCGATGCTTGGCACAGAGAGACGGGTAACTCCTGGCACACCCTAAGAACAGACTTCTCTGTTCCACAAAACTAATAAAAAAAAGGTAGCTTCTGCCCAAACATCTCATGGTGAAGGAATGTGACCAAAGGAGAGCGCCTCAAGAGAGAGACCTCAACAAAAGTAATAAAAAAAAGGCAGTGTCTGCCCAGACATCTCATGGTGAAGGAATATGACCAAAGGAGAGCACCTCAAACAGAGAGAGACCTCAAACAGAGATGCTCTGCCTGCTTTGCAACCTCAGCTAGACCTCTTGTCCAGGGGAGCACTTGTTCAGTCTTCCCTTAAACCCACGTACACTTTTTGCCTCCACAATGTCCTTTGGCAAGGAACTCCACAGGTCTGCTGCCCAGGCAGTGGAAAACCCACCTCCATCAGGAACAGGCTCTCACCAGCTCCGTCTGATGTCCACTAGCCCTCATATCAGAAGAGGCATAGTTCAGTCCTGATCCACCCTCTCCCTATTGTCCGCTCAATGTTCTTCCAAGAGAAAAAACACTTCCTAATTCAGGTGGGACAGTCCAAAAGGTGTTTTTGGTTTTTTGTTTTGTTTTTTGCTTTTTAACAGGGAGCTGTGGATGGACTCTCCTCTGCCAGGGCAAGGAGTCTGTTCCAGTCAAGTCCCCCATGGGGACCAACAAAAGCATGAAAACCCAGAATTGCACGCAGCACTGAGCTCCCAGGGGTTAAATGTAAAAGCTGCAAACTCAAGTTTAAAATCCTTGGAGAGAACAGGAGTCCAGGAGAGCACCTTCCTCCAAGCCCTTTCAGCCCCTCCAAAGTGCTTCAGGAGCCCAAGAGCTCAGCCAATGGCCAAAGTGAGACTGCTCCTGAGCGATGCTTAGGGCCAAAAGCAAGGACCACAGGCCTTTCAAACCAGAACTCAGATTTGAGCTGGATTAAGCAACAGCACAAGCTCACACAGCCGATCAGTGGCGGAGGAGAAGCGAAACCCAGATTTCCAGAGCCACAATCCAGCTGCTTGGCCAGAGGGAGACACTTCTGAAGAAGAAACAGCCTTGTCTGACAACAGACGTCCCACCCATGGCTCATAGTCATGATCCTCTGCCTTGGAAGAGGAGGAAAATCTCTCTGTTTCTTTTTTTAAGTGCTGCAGACTGATTGGTGGGTTAATCTAAGGGCACATCTGCACTCTGGCACAGATATCTTCATGAGCTGTTCCGGAGCAGGGATGCTGGGCAAAGCTCTTCAACTGTTGCCAGCCCCTGCTCTGCTGGCTGGTGGCACGCTCTCTGTTGACAGAGGAACAGTATAGACACCATGCTGTGGCCCCACCTAGGACCATCACCAGGAGAAACCATACACACTGCTCCCCACATGATGCTGTGGCAGAAAGATGCTTCCTCATGGTCCCCCATAAGATTCCGGGGCAACTTATTTCCTGCCTCCATGGGTGCTGCAAGAACCATCTCATTAACACCTGGTGCACTTGAGGGGGGTGACCCAAACCCCTCCTCCCCATCTCAAGACACCAAATTAACCAGGGCAACAAAAATTTCAAGCACAGTAAAAGGCTTTCATTGAGAAAATCTTGGAGCAACTCACTATCATGCTACTATTAGGGCTACAGTCCCAGCAGTGTCTCCTTACTTAGATAATCTGGATGCTAATTTGGACTTCAAGAGCTGTCCCTGAAAAGCTGTGCTTCCCTCAAGTGGAGATGATGACAGAGCTTTAACTGCATCAACGCGTCAGAGCCCTGTCTCCATCACCCTTCACTAATTGCATCTTTGTCTGATGGAAAGAAGTAGCTGTTCTCAGCTGAATTGCTGGTGCAATGCGCAGAGACACATGCTCCCCTAGATCCCGGCTGCAATGCTGGGAAACCAGTCCCACCAGCATGACCAGAGAAGGGCAGGCACAGGAAAGTCACTCACACTGCTGGATGGGGAGGCTGGCACCACAACTGATGCAGCAACGCACACAGAAGACATCAAAAAGCTCCAGAGATGAGCTAGCTCCAACCTACCTGTAGATCAACACATAGCCAACTCCATGCAGCGCTCCCTGCCCAAGTACTCCACCACGACATATCTTCCCCACGTTGACCACTTCCTTGCACAAAGAACGTCAAAGGCTGAACCATCGGTCCTGCTCGGTCCTCTGGGCTTACCCGACCTGCTCATTATTTAAAAAAGAGAGGGCTGCGTTCCATACTCAGATGCTGCAGTCAGGATGGGCATGCAGAAGCCACCCGTGGGTTGCCCGCTTAGGTGACATTGTAAGTAGGTAGCCAGGATGCAGCCGCAGCCCCCAGGTCAGCTGGACTTGCTCCTGACCTCAGTCAGGAGGTCCATTTTAGGAAAAAAAAGAGGGGTTTTGTTCCCAGCTCACTGCCTGAGCATTCCCACAGACACCGAGCAGCCACCACCTAGCAGCCAGATTCTCTCGCTCATGAATAAAACCTCTTCGGATTACCAAACTGAAGAACTCATTCGAGCGATGAGCTCGTGTAAAAGCTTAACCTTGATTTAATGTTCTTACACACCTTGCTGATTAGTCCAGGTACTGATCTGTTAGTGGATTACACGGCACCTTCAGCTACACTGAAAATGCTGACAGGAGCCAAAAACCATCACGAGCCTGAGTTAGGCAGAAACAAATGCCATCAGCACACTGCAATGAATTTCCTCAAAACAGCAGTTTTTTTAAGCAGTTGTCCTTGGTAAACATTTCCAAACCAGGTTCCCCATGATATCTGGGTTTAAGCAGCTTAACCGTTTGCTGGAGCTGATGGTCTTCTCATAGGAAAGCAACACGTGGGGTTAAACTGGGCTGTGGTTTGCTCGCTCCATGGGGTGCTCCACGTTTGACCCAATCCCTGGTCCACAAACCCATGCTGGAAAGAAGGCAAGCTTGCTAGGAGCAGTATGATACCTGGAGAGCAAACCCCCAGGTGATGATGCCATTCGGGAGGCATGCAGCAAGAAGCAGGTGCAAGGACAGACCAGATTGTGGATTAGCACTTGCTGCAAAAAGCCCTTTCAATTTGATCTCACCTGCAAATCCCACGAGTTGGATACCCATCCCAGGAAGTGTTCCTGCTTCAATTCAGAGCGTGCTTTTGACACCAGATTCATTACATCAGCACAAAAGACCACGTGGCTAATTTCAGGCAGTTTTCAGCAGCAAAGTCCTTGCCTTAATTTAGATTAGAGCTTGTCCACAGGTGGCAATTGAACAGAACTAGCTTTCCAGGTGCAGGCACCCACCTCTGCTAGCCAGGAAGGTGTTTGAGATAAACCAAAACAGGCCAGTGTTTATGCAACACAAGAGCAAACACCACACCTGCTTGTTTAATTAGTTACCCCTGAAATTAAAGCACATCAAACTGCACAGAAGCTTCGTGCAACCTGCAAATTAACTACAAGGAACACAACCTGGGGGTGAGGGATGCCAGATATAATCCAAGCAGTGGCTCCAAGCACTTTCCATAACATCAACAGTGCCATGAAGGAAAAAACCCAAAACAACACTACCTACCTAATCCGTCTGTACTTCAGAGTCTGTTGTTTTGGTCTTGCCAGGTTAAAAGCTGCTCGATCCCATCATCATGGGTCAGATGGCAGATAAGAAACTGATTTCATCATTTTAAGACCTGAGCGTTTATTGGAAGGGTTTATCTGCAAACAAAGTTACGCACTTTGAACTGTTTAGTTTTACGTAAGTTAAAAATGCATGAGGCCCTTGTCTGGACACTCTCAAAATTAATGTGGTATGAAATGAGAGCCCAAGTCCATTCTCTGCAGCCTCTACCATGTGCAATGTCAAAAACATGCTGCTTCTCTGTGCTGGGACATAATCCTTAAGAAAAAGGGTGAGCCATTTTGGGGAAAGAGGCCTCTCTTTAGCAAGATGCTTGTGCACAGAAATAGTAATTTACATAAATTTGGCAAAATCTCACCTTTGCTCAAAATTGCTCGTTGCCAGATGAAGCAGGGTTGAACCTCAGACACCGTCTTTGCAGCGTTAGTCAACGGGCAAAATTAAAATGACATCTGAAAGTCATCTTAAAGTAATACATTTTTTTCCCTGCTTAAACCAGAGCTTTTGTGGTTGAGTGGAGTCAGGTTCTACAACTTTTGGCACTGCACTTCTTGCAAGCACAGAACACCCTCCCATGTGTGCATCAAACCACGGTGATGCATCTTCACAAGAGCATCCCCTAAAAACCGGGCAACTCTAAGTCACTGCAGAGGGAATATTTCCAAAGGGCAAGTTATTCCCTTTATGCTGTCTCCAAGAAGTCAGCCCCAGGCGAGCCTGTAAGATCTACCTGCCCTCGCTTCTCAAGCCCAAGACACGAAGCCTTGAGGAACCTCAGAGCCTCCCTGTACGAGCCTGAGAGCCAGGTATTCCTTTCATTCCCGCTGAGATTTCTGAGGTAACAGACCACACCACTACATTTTGGATCACTGCAGCTTGAATTAGGGGTGAAGCATTATCAGCCATGGTACAGGGTTGTCTTAGGCCAACACAGAAGCACCCATATTAGAGGAAAAAAGACAAAGCTGTTGCTGACAGCCACGCAGGGGGATACAGAAAAGCCCAAAACCTCTCCACTGTCTCTAGAAGAATGCCTCATTTTAGAAAGTAAAGACTAAAATCAGGTTAAAAAGCCCCATATATTCAGGCACAGATGCCTTGGGTCAGCTGAACATTGGCCATGTGCAGCAAAGAACCTGCTCCATTTATTGATTTCTGTGGAAAGCAACTTCAATCCTACCACTAGCTCTGCTTCAAGGCTGCTTTGATAACCACAGTGACGTGTGTATTTTAATTTTGGATCCATATCTAAAGCATGGGTTGGGATCTACAAGCAGCAGGCTCTTGGCTAGAGAAGACAATTCCAGGTACAACCAACATGCCAGGGCACCATCCATGGCCATCTTCACCGACTCGCCTAGACAACACCTCCTTTTCTCAGCATCTGTCACAGCAACACCCCAGATTTTCTTCCCTGTAGGATCAGGCTCTTCCATATCACAATGCCACTTGCGTCCAGAAGTGCAGCAGATCTTGGTGCTGGTGATGGGGCAGCTCTGCAAGAAGAAGCAGAGGAGGCACCAAGAGCCTTCCAGGAGCTGAGGGATGCCATCCAGCACTATTAGCTGATGCCCACATGCAGCCTGCAGGACTTTGCTGTCAAAGGGCCAGGGTCAGGCCAGAATTAGACACACTCTTGATGGGAAAAGAGCCTCCGTATCAAACCAATGCAGATGGATTTTTTTTTTTTTTTTTTTTGATTAAAACTTGCTTGAAGTGACAAATAAAAGAACTGAAATCCCAGGCACAGCTGATGCACTAGGACGGATTTATATTTAGAAGAATGACTTAAGTACTCGATCAACAGGAAAGAAATGGAAACTTTTTTGGCACTGTCCAGAAGGAGAAAAGAAAACCAAAGAGAGACGGCCACCGCCACCCATTATTACTAAGGGCAACATCCACTGGCATTTTAGCCTCCCAACTCTCCACTTTTACACTGAATTCAGCTTTTTTTCCATGCATGATCCCAGTAAACAACGTTTACAGCTCGCAGAGCCCATGTAAAGACTATCAATCACAACACATCACGTGCATTCACAAGACAGCTGGCATTATTATTTTTTTTTTAGATTTAGTGCTTACTACTGTTAGCTTTGTTTTCAACAGGACAACTAACAATGTGTTAGTACTTCAGCATAAAACAAATATATCGAGGTGATAAAAAGCCATTTCCAAGTTTTGCAGACTGAAGTTTTAAGAGAGATAAAGCAGAGCACCAACATAAAATATAATCCTTCAAAATCTGCTGTTTCTTCTGCCACATTATTTATTTGGGAGCTTTTAGTTCAGAAGTCAGAGACGTGCGTAGCCGGATATCCGATCGTTTGCTGGGCCTCATCCCAAATTTCTCTAACATTACTCACATTTTCATGTGGGAAGAGGGATGAGGATTTTATACTTAAAGGCAAAAGGGAGGAAGAAGTGTTTGCAGCACTATGTAGGAATTATAATGGTTAGGCTCAGACTTCTGGGTCCAATGATTCCCACATATCCCACCCACAGAAGGAAAAAGAAATCAGGCTGATGCCTGGACTCCTCTGCCTTTGCACTGCTTGGGACCCGGGAATGAGCTGGGACCTCCCCAGGCTATCTAGGCAAGACCCCCCAGTGCCATGCAATGGGCACTCGGCTGGAAGGAAGATGCTCTGCATACAAACACCCCGGCAGTGACCAGCAGCATCACCTACGCCTGCCGGCCTCCCCACAGGGAATTGCCCTCTGCCCTGCTTTCACAAGCTAAATTGCCTTAAAGCAGCCTTAAGCCAGGAACCACCTGCCCTCTCCCAAAGCAAAACACCTCCCCTTCCCACTCCAAGCGAGGGGACCATTTGATCCAGCACCAGCATCACCGCTTTCCAGTCACAAGCCCCCAAAAATTAGGCCAAACAGCAAACATTTTTATTCCTTTTATCCTGCTTGACTGCAGGGCAATCTGGACACAGTGATTTCCCACCCCCTCTCTACCCCCCCCCAAAATGCACTTTTGAAGTTATTTTAGAGCTCATTTTGGAGGCATGGGCACCACGACTGCAGAAACCATGGTTCAACCCTCAGATTGTACTGCTGCAAGAACCCAGGCAATGCTGATGCTCCGTGCCTCAGTTTCCCCCCAGTGTTATCCACTGAGTACCCAAACCCTTCAGGACACGCATCCCTCCCTGTTACCTAAAGGATGCATCTCCGCCTGCCTGCGCTGGGGTTTCCCATCATGGCCAGGTAGCAGGAAAGCCAGCAGCAGGATGGCAAGCAGCCTCCCCACAGGACCCTTGCAAGGCGAGGGTTTAAAACAGGGGTCAACACACAGAGGTAAAGCTGGGATGGAAAGGTCACCCCTGCTGCAGGGCAATTGCAGGGAGGGGGTTAAATGCTTGCCCTCCCCAAATCCCCGCTGCAGGGCCCTGCATTCCTCTGCTCAAACAGCATGCTGGGCTAAAGCTTTTTTTGCTCACTGTTTCCATGCCTGGTCATGCCCTGCATCCTGGATTTGGTGAACATTTTAATAGATCCTATTCCTATTAATAGGCAGAGCAGGAGCTGGAGAGGTACCAGCTGCTCCGGCCAGTCACACCTCTGAGGAGCCACACGGCTGTCCCGCTGCAGGGCAAGGTGCTAAAATCAGGCAGAAAACAAAAAAAAGCAAGCCATACTCACCCAAAAGCATTTGGGATCTGTGCTCAACGTCAACACACAATTTTTACGCACCTCCTGGAAAAACATCTCACGTTCCCTGCAGGTCCAAGAACGGGGATGCGCTGGAGACCACAGCACATCCCCCGGGGACTTGAATGAGTCAGTGCGTGTCCCCCTGTCACCAGCATGGAGTTGCGACCTTATTTCATGGGATCTCACCAGGCACTGCAAGAGTCCAGATGGACCATCTGGCTAATTGAGTTAATTAAAGTGTTTTTCAGCAGCGATTAACTTTCAGGCATGCCGCTCCAGAGCGGCTCCAGCTCTCTCTAGGGAGCACAGGCCACACCTCGGGAGCAGCAAGAGAGATGGGAAAAATTACTTGGAAGCACTGGTGGCACCGAGCTGTTTCTCAGCAGCGTTTGCTGACTCCAAGTAGCTTACAAAAAAACCCCTCAAAACTCAGAAAAAAACCAAACCTTCATCTATTTTTCACCTCCAGGCTGAGCAGGACAGACTCCGCTTGGAGAAGACCCAGGCAAGGCATTAGCAGATGGATGCATGGGAGGAGACCCACCACCCTGATGTCCCAATCCCAGAGCATCTTTCCCCCAGTCCAGCACAAAGCAGATGCGATAAGCTCCGGGAAGCCAGTAATGCTGCCCATAACTCTTAGGACGATAAGCTGGTCAAGGCCAGAGCCGGCAGCACGAGCAATCCATTTTGCTGACGAGGTAATCGCCATCTCCCAGGGACAGTAAATACTTTGTCTGTCCGTGGCCCTTGCCCAGAGATAACCAAGCAAAACGCTTGCTAAGACCAAAAGAAAGGCTTGCTTTGTGGCCACTGCTGTTTTGCTCCCCGACAAGGACAACGGCTGCTGCGAAGCGCTGGAAGGGAAACACGTCCCAGGAAGCTGGTAAAAAAAAAACAAAAACAAAAACAAACAAAAAACCCAAACCACCCAAAAAACAACCCACCCCATTGCTGGGGACCCTGCGCTTTCATCCCCTTTCCCCAGAAACCTACTTGTCCTCCTCCGATCAAGCAAACGGGTGACGAATGCCTACAGAGGTATCACTCATCCAGAGGTTGCTCCAATAAATCTGCAGCCAACAGCATCCATAGGTAAGGAGGAGCCAGGGCTCAGGAAGACAAGCTGCAGGATGCACCGCCCCCTCCCCCATCTCCTCCTCTCTTTTTGTGGGATGCACCCCCCCATCTCCTCTTTTTTTCCTAACTCCAGACCTTATGAATTGCAAAGGACTGCTTGCTCCCGCGCCACATGCATTAGGAGCTATTCCCTGCACTTTCTTATGGACTTTAATAGCTCAATCTGCACCAAAGGCACAGCCACATGTACAGAAAAAAATGCTAATGATGATTTTCATGAACAAGGGGGTAAAAAAAGCATGGAGGGGTTTGGGACCGGAGGCACGGTGCTTGGGGAAGAAGGGGAATTTCCAAGGTTCAGTTTGCATGCACACTGTTGGCTGGGAAACACTTCTCATGCAGGCAGAGAGCAACCCCACCCCGGCACAGCTAATCTGATGGCAGGTTTTCAATGCGATGGCCAGGACACAAGGGGCTGGGGAGGGAGGCTGGCGAGGGGGGAAAGAAAGCAAGGAAATGCCACAGAGGTGAGGACGCTTTTTCTGGCCGGGCGAAGGCTTGTTTTGTTTCCCTCCCTTCAGCTAGCTGCCATTTTCCGGAAGCTGGATCAGTTACAAAAAAATAAAAAGTTTCTCTTTGTTTAATTATAGCTGCGGTAGCCCTTGCGCCAAGGGACCCAGCGTCCCCACCGACTGCTCTGGGAACGGATGCAAATGAAGACGATGGCATGGCGGTGGGGAATAACGCGGGAGTTAAAGCTTTAATATCTCCCACAAAAACAAGACCAGAGCTCAAACAGATTATTTTTACTCCTGGAGGCATGCAAGACCTGGGAGACTTTGGTCTCAATTCCCTGTGTGACCACCACATTGGCTATTCAAATTCCTGCTCTTTTTGCTCCCTTCCTCCACGCTTTACCTGGCATAAGTGTCTTCTAGATGGACAACTCAAGCACCTTCTACCACTGCGCCGAGCAAACCAACGCATGCTCTAGCCAGCCCCGGGACTTGCCAAAGCCACATCTACACCGACGCCAATCTGCAGCCAAGAGGTCCAACCAAACCCATCCATGGACTTATTCCAAATTCAACCCCTCTAACTCAATGTAACACGGCTCGTGCTCCCCACCAAGCCCCAGCACTTTGCTGGTGCAACGCCATCAGGCTGGCAGCCCTGAGCACGATATGCTGTGGGCCACCATCACAGAGGACCATCGAAACTGGCCATGAACCCTGTAAAGCCCTCACCGAGCTTGCTGGCAAGCTAATGGCAGCAGCGACGGTAAAACATCACCTGCCTTGCTCTTCCACTGACCGAGCTGGGCACGCACTGTTGTTCAACTCCAAAAAAGCCTTTTCTGTTCCTAAGGAAACAGCCAGCACCATTCAAACAAGGCCACACACCGTGCAAACGCCTTCCCCCAGAAGACGACCTAAAGCACTTTACAGAGGCAGCGCAGTCAGGCTGGTCAGGCACAAAGGGAGAAGGGCAGCTGCTGGATTTACCCCCAGATAGCAAGCCAGGGAGAGGGAAGCGATAGCTTTGCACGGGGCTCATTTGCAGCACAGGATGAGCAACCCGGCCTAACAACTACATACCGCAGCCACGTTTCTTTGCTGTGTTGAAAGGGTGTTTCCTGGAGCTGGCTAGAAAACATCTAGTTTTGCTTTGTGGCAGCGATCTCCCCTCCTGAAAATGATGGGATGCTCCCAAGGGCAACCCTCCCATGGGGCAGGAAGAGGGGGCAGAGAAACCAACTTCAGAGTTGTTGTTGTTAATAATAATTATTAACATTATTATTATTATAGCAGCTTTCCCCCCATTGTTTAACAGAACTGCAAACCAGATGTGCGTTACTGTCCCTCCAATTTGTGCAAAAGCACCTGAATGATGAAGAAACACGAGAAATTAAAAAAAAAAAAGTGACTCAGCCACCTTCCACATTTGTATTTTAATATACACTGGTTTGAGGCTAAGAAGTTACTCGCGCATCCATCATCCACACACGCAGATGGCGTGCGCCAGCCAAGCAGTCACTGGCGAAGAGGAGATGGGCTACAATGGGCACCGCCTTCCTTCTGATGGGTCTGAAGCAACATCTCGTCCAGGCAGAGCAGGAACAACTATGCGCGTAGGAGCATGCAGGAACGCTTAGCCCTAGGACTTGCAATTCGTTTTCTTCTATCAGTAATGAGAGCGTTACGCTCCCCAGCAGCCAGTTGATACACCAGCTGGGAATGACTACCTCTCAGCACCAAAAATAAACCCTTGCACAAATCCAAATGAAATCAGCAGGTTAAAAATAGAAATACCTTGTGGGGGTGGGGGGTACACTGGCCAAGGGGTTCAAAATAGAGAAGCAGCAGACTGGCCAGCCCATAGACAGTGCTAGATTTCCACCAAAAAATGGGATTAAAGACAGTAGATGCTGCTTGTGGGATGCCAGTGATTTCTTCAAAAAAACATGCAAGCCACCCAAAATGTCAACCTTCCCAGCAGAGGAAAAAAATGTGAATCCAAGGACAGTATGAAAGAGTCGGAAGTTTTACGGTCAGCTCTTTGACCCATGAAAAAATGACTTTACCCTGGCAACACCGTCAGCACACACAGGGGAGCGTGGCTGCCTGCTGGACCTGCAAACTGCCCCAAGCAGCAAAGGGATTTCATGTGCTCCATTTTCCTGTTGCTGTGAGCCATCGGTACACGTCCCTCTCCATATTCCCACGCTTTTCTTTACGAGCCCAGGGAGCAGAAATACACCGAAATCACTTGACTCCAAGGGCCGCTGGAAGAAATTAAGGACCCTAGGTTGCAATGAGGACCATGGGAGGGGATAGATGCCACAGGTATCCTCAAAAATTATCCCTCAGCGTGGCTCTGCGGATGGTTGTGGTGTTATTGGAACATCACTTGAGCGTTAAATAAAAACCAGATGTGACCATCTCACCTGCTGGGAGCAAGTCTCTCTGCCTCGTTTAGAAAGACAAGGCTCTGCGCTGGAAGGAAAGGGGCTTGTCAGGACATGCATGTGCCCACTGGAGGACCTGCTCCCATAAGCCAAAGTTACAGGTCCTGCAAGTGCTTTCTCCTTTTTTATTTTTAAAAAATAAAAATTATTTATGGCCACAAAGTGAGATCAGGCTGCAATTGGCACTTTTGAATTTAATAAACTCTGCAGCTTCATAATTAAGAAGCAAGGCTGTCCTTGCATTCCCGTACCACCCCTTCAGGTCCTTTAGGAAGAGAAATCATCTCGGCAAGGAACAACCCCCTCGGCTGCTACACAGCACGCCCCAGGGTTTTGGCTGCCCCTCCAGGGTTTGCTCCCAAGTCACGTCCGTGGCAGGTTGCAGGTTTTTCCCCATGCCAGCGCTGAGAGGGCCGCGTGCTCCCTGCCCCAGCCAAGGCTGGCACGGCGCTTTTGACCTCCTCTAACAATGACAGCCCTGTGCGCGAACGCTGGCCCCTCGGCAGAGTTAATGCAGGGATTGTTAGCACCCTGCTCGCAAGAAACGAGCAGATGCAGCTCCGGCAGCAAAAGCGAAGCATCCTCCGCTTGCACAGGGACCACGAGCATGCTCTAATGCCGGAGCTCAGGTCCTGAGTGAAACGATGAGGGACTCAATTTGTGCTTTTTAAGCTAAAATCTCATTCTACCAATTTTAGGGAGCAGCCTGGACGGGTCCATCACCTGGCGCCGACAGTGGAGATGCCTCCTGTACCACAGCGGGGCATCACCCAAACATCAGGGCATCCCAGGCAGCACCCAGCCTTGTGACCACACATTGCTCTCGATGAACACCTTCCTGCATTCATCATCTCCCACCCCAGGTTACCCCTTGCAAGTATACATAAATCCCCTGCAACGAACCCACCAGCCTGGTACCAGGCCTGGGGTGTTACTGCAATGCAAGCAAGCTATCCGTTTGGCAGCCACAGTGACACATGCGTGATGCTACCGAAGCCACATATAAACCTGACATTTGCCCAGTCCCATCACCTCCAGGAGTTCCCATCCGAGCAACTTTTAAGAGCAAACCAGACCGAAAGCCCTGCAAGGGTGAAGCACTGAAGAACATTTTGCTGTATACATCGCAACATATATATTCCAGTTAATAAGCACAAAAATTTTCCAGCAGGTTGATCCCCCTCTTTCAAACTTGGTTTATTGCTGGTCACTAGGGAAGTCAACATTTGGCTACAAAACTCCTCTGAGAGTTGCCATCCACAGCCAACATGCAAAAGATGCCCAGCCCTCTGCTTGGGGAAGCCCTCCACCACCGCGGACACCCCTCTGCGATGCTGCTGGGGGCCCAAACACCCAGCGAGGACCACCCTTGGTCGAGCAGTGTCACAGCCACCCCTGCCAACCCAAAGCACACCCTTTGCAGGGGCAGCAAACCTTCGACCTGCTGGAAACCCATCCCACCTCCTTACCATCTCCCGGGGGGCCTCTGGGCTCTGCAAAGCTCAGGTGTTTTCAGAATGAATTTTGGAAAGGAGAGAGAAGGCAGGTGTCAAACCTAAGGTTGAGAGACTCAGAGGTAAGGTTATTTGCATTTGTTTCTGTTTCAGCTGCCATCAGAAATCCACCCACCAAACCAGAAAGCAATGCAACTTTCAGACCTCTTGAAAATAAGAAGAATTAAGGAGGATGCAAATTCCCCTTCATATCCTGACCTCTACAGCTGCTAGCTCCCTTTGTGCAGACAGGCATCTGTGATGAAAAACTTCTTGCTGTATTTAAATGTTTTTCTCATTTAAAAAAATGTAGTGTCTAAACCACCTCCTTAACATAGATACAAGCTCTTCTGAACAACCCCACCAGGCTAAAATAAATATTTTGCTTTGCAAATAGTTTTCCTCTCATTAAAATGAAAACATAATTAGGATGTCAAGCATAGAGGCAAGCAACGGCTGCAATCACTCCACGCAGCACTGCGCTGCTCAGATTTTATTTGATTAAAAGTAACAACACTGCTATTTTTGAAAAGCACAGTCTCTTCCACAGCCCGACTGGAGTTATTTTGGAAATATACATATGGAAAGCTGGCATCATTGCCAGCAAAAAATCCCCACCCAGGAGGACACGCGCCCAGCGGTGCCTGCAGGTCCATTGCATGGGGCACCAGCAAGCATCACGGGCAACCGCATCCTCTTGCTGCTCATGGCCAGGGGGTTAAAGCTCGCTGTAGGAAGAGCACAGTGACCCTGGGTGAGCATCTAACCACTGGAAAGGGTGAGAGAAGAGGAGAGGAAAAGGAGAAAAGAGAGGAAAAGGAGAAAAGAGAGGAAAAGGAGAAAAGAGAGGAAAAGGAGAAAAGAGAGGAAAAGGAGAAAAGAGAGGAAAAGGAGAAAAGAGAGGAAAAGGAGAAAAGAGAGGAAAAGGAGAAAAGAGAGGAAAAGGAGAAAAGAGAGGAAAAGGAGAAAAGAGAGGAAAAGGAGAAAAGAGAGGAAAAGGAGAAAAGAGAGGAAAAGGAGAAAAGAGAGGAAAAGGAGAAAAGAGAGGAAAAGGTGCTACCAGAGATGTTGCACAAGGGCACCCGTGTAGGGTCTGGTACTGATGCTGCCACACAGGAGCAAAAGCCAGGATGAGATGCAAATATTCAGAGCTACAAAACATCCCAGGAGGACATTATTCTCAGTATCAGGGGGTTTTTTTGTTTTTTGTTTTTAAGCAAATCTAAGCATCCCATTGCTGTGGCTAGACACTAGGAAATAAAGGATGAGTCCTTCTGCCAGAGTGGAGGGGGACGTTTCGCTACAGATGTCAACACAATGCACATCCCCCTCCAACTTCTACCAAAGCTGCCGCTCTGCTTGTTGACAGCCGTAACTACCTATTGCAAATCTCAGGTAGTGTTAGCCAGGAAGGGCAGGCTGGGAGGGAGGGCAGTGATGGGCATAACACAGGCTTCCTTGGCATCCCCCCTGCCAGAGCCCGGATACCGCGCTAGGCATTTGCATGCTCTTGCATCCCACACCCCTTAACACCTCTGGATCCGTAACAGGCTCCAACGCAACACAGCTTACATAGGGCAGAGGCGGGGGCTAAGGGATGCACAAAACAGTCACCACCATCCCCGTTGTGCAGAAGTTACTCCAAGTATAACTAACGCTGAGCTGCCCTCGTGGCCAAGGTGTTTACTGCTGAACAGCTTTATAGCCAGGGATCCGCAAAAAACACGAGGGGGTGCCCCAGTACCTGAGCCAAAGGCTGCAACACATCAACACCAATTCATGCCTCCCCATAACACACCACTTGCGCGAGTCCACCTCTCCCGCCGAATGCTGTCCTGTGAGCAACCCCGCTGCAGCAATGGCTGTAAACCAAGCCTTGAATAGCATCCTTTGCTTCCAAAACAACCCCCTCCAGGCAGCCAGCAAGGAACAAAAAGGTCAGCAACCCCATGACATCAGCGAGCCCCGACTGGGCAAACCCTCCTGGAAAATAAATGCCAGGCACAGCCGGTGCAATGCTGTTAAAAAAAAGCTCCAAACTCCCAGGGAACGTCCCACCCATGGCCGATGAGATAAGAAGCGAAAGAAAAGCCAGCCCGGCCTCCTCCAGCCTCAGCTCTAAGACATCACCGCAAGTTCACGGGCCAGACACGCCAGGAAACGCTTGCGCGTTGTCCCCGGCATACACCCCTTGCACTGCCGTCCACAAAGCTCCCACCGTCCGCCCGGCTGTCAAGAGCTCCCCACTGGGTGCAGGGGTCCCAACCCTGGGAACTGGCCCCCATCGTCCCCGTCCCCTCCTAGCCATGCCAGCGGGACCTGGGGGACAACAAGCAGGCTGCTGGGGCCAGGCTTGTAAACGCGCAGTGCTTGCAGGGTGGCCAACACGCGAGCAGGCGGGCAAGCCCCCCTAAAGCACGCCAGGCTCGGGGCGCGAGCAAAAGTTTCTTGCAGCAGACACCTCCGTGGGCAGCAGGAGGGGGAGCGGGGCAGGCTGCCCAGAGCAGGGCAGCCCTAACCCTAACTCCCACCCTGCACCAGCCGGGCTTCCCGGGCTCCCGCTCGCGTGGGGCTGGCACACCGCGCTCGCGTAGGTGTGCACGCTCCCGGAGTAGACACATGCATACAGCAACGCACGCTTGCAGGGCGATGCACACGCAGACAGCACACACACGCAAACACAGCACTGCACGCACAGTGTGCACGTGCACACTGCACACACATCGCACCCACAGCGCTGCACACGCACACACGCTCGCAGGGCCCCGCACGGGCGCAGCACGCGTTTGCACAGCGTTGCACACTTAAGACAGACTGCACGCTTACTTGCGCGGCACCGCGGACGGCACGCACACTCGCACAGCACTGCGCACACCGCACACAGACTCGCACAGCGCTGCACGCACGCCCTCGCAGCGCGCACACACACCCGCACGGCGTTGCACGGCGTTGCACGGCGTTGCACGCCCGCGCGGCGCAGCCGGCCCCGCAGCACCCCACGCCCTAACGCCGCCCGGCCGGAGCGGCCGCAGGCGCGGAGCCCGGCTGCCCACGCCGGCCGACCTCGGACGCCGCCTCCCAGCGCTCCCAGCCGAGGGGCGAGGGGGCGACTCCCGCCGCTCACCCGCCCGGCGCCGCCGCCACAAACTTTTCCCCGGCGGCGGGGCGGCACCGGGAGCCCCCGGCGGAGCCGCAGACGGCGCGGCAGCCGCCCCCGCCGGCGGTGCCCCCCCGACCCCCCGCGCCCGCCCCCCGGCAGCGCGGCGCTTACCTGCGCCCGGCGGCGGGACCAGGACCGGCACCGGCACCGGCACCGGCACCGGGACCCGACCCCGCTCCGCGCCGCGCCCGGCTCGCGCCTCCCCGCCGGCCACGGGCCGCGCGCGCCGCCCGCCCCGCGCCAGCCCTGACGTCAGGGGGCGGGGCCGCCCGCGGGAGCCTCGACCGTCCGCGGGGGGGCAGGGGGGAAGGGGAGAGGAGGGGGGAGCGCCCGCGTGCAAAGAGGCGGGTGCCCGCGTGCAAGGCCGGGCACGTGCCGCTGCGCGGGTTCGGGGGGGTTCTTGTGCGCGGGGCGGCCCTCGTGCGAAAGAGGCGTGCGAGGGGCAGGCGTGCACAAGAAGCGCGCACGAGGAGGGTAGGAGCACCTTGTGCAAGGGCCGG
Source organism: Platalea leucorodia (assembly GCF_965183815.1). Taxonomy (NCBI): domain Eukaryota; kingdom Metazoa; phylum Chordata; class Aves; order Pelecaniformes; family Threskiornithidae; genus Platalea; species Platalea leucorodia. The sequence goes on from NC_138827.1 coordinate 60,305,523, forward strand.
TGCTCGTGCAAAAACAGGCGTGCGCAGGGGCTTTGTGGGGCAGCCCTCGTGCGCAGGGGAGCCCCCGTACAAACCGCTTCCACCCCGGAGGGGCCGCGGGGGCCAGGCCGCGTGCAAGGGGGTGCCGCTGGCGCAGCGAGTGCAAATCACAACTGAACGGGGCGTGGTTACACGCACCCTGTTTTCCATGTAGACTGACCGTTTCAGCTTTTATGGGGGTTTTTTTGGCATTTTCATGCATTTTTGTAAAGGAAGTGAAGCCGCGTGGTGCAGCCTGCGTCGAGCGTTTGGTGCGAAGCTCGCTGCTGTGCTGGATCCCTGCGCTGTCTGGGGCCGAGCAAAAAACCCCCCAGTGCTCCTCCCCCGGGATGGGAAGGATGGGAAGGATGGGAATTCCTGCAAGAGGGAAGAAACATGGAGGAAAATGCTAAAAGAAAATCAAAGCTTTCTTCTCGATAAATCAACAAGTTGCACAACTCATTTCCTTGAGTTAACCACAGTTCAAGAAGGCAGCTTCAAAGCTTGCAACGGCTCTGACCCTGAGGCAGCCAAAGCCAAAAAAAGGCTTTGTGCTCATTAAAACCCCATGGACTGATTGAGCATCCCACCCCGGCGCTGGCTGCAGTTGTGCTGCCCGGCAGGGATGCTGGGTTAGGAAATGGGGTACCAGGAGCAAGAAATGCAGCAGATCAGGGATGGATGCAGTGTGCAGTCTGAGATGGTGGCCACAGGTACCGTCACAGTGGCCATTTCGTGTTGAAACACCCCTGGGAGAAGCAGCTGAGCGAGAAATATTGGGACAAGTGGGTCCTGTGCGCAGAAGGGCCCGGGCTATGCACGCTGCTGCTCTTCCTAACCCCCGCCTTGTTTTTTCCTGGGTTTAATCGGGATCCGATGATTAAATTTCCTCTTCCTGGTGTTGGCTCCTCCTGCGCCCAAACTTCCAGTGCCGCAGAAGGAGACGGGGTTTTTGCTGGGGCGAGATGAAAACGGGGCAGTAGCCAGGGCTGCTGTGAGTCCTTGCGCGGCTAAACCCCGTCCTGGGTGTCAGTCGGGGCTCCCCGGCCTCGTCCAGCCCTTTCGCTGTCTTCATTTAGCGAGCGCAAACGAAATGAGCTGTATAACCACTTCAAAGCACCCTTGGGAGCTCACTTCTGTTGCATTGTTTTGGAAGGTTTGGGGTTTATCAAAAGGAAAGCTCCCCACAGCCGGCTAGCCCGGTTCTCTAATTGCAGCGGGGCATTTTCATCTTGCTTTGCTGGTGGAAACGGTTCAGATGGCACCTGCAAGTGGGTGCTGCTCCTGTGCTGGCGGCAGGTGCCGTGTGGGTCCTGGGGTGCTGCTCCCCTCTGCACCTCGGCACCAAGCCTGGGGCACCCAGACCAAGGTGCTCCTGTCCCTCCTGCACCTGGTTTATTCATCTCTTGCATCTTCAGTCTGATTTCATATTTCTCATACTGTAAAGTCCAAAATTACTTGTCTCATTCAATGTTTTTGCATTAGAAATACTGAAGTAGCGAATCGCACTATTGAAACAGCCTCCAGTGCCAACCAGCTGATGTGTCACAAAATTTATTGGTCCTGCTTCACTCTTAAATGAACTAGTCAGTGTCAGGGGCATGCAGGCATACCTGCATCTAGAGTTTCAGCTCAGCAGCCTTGTGATCCCTCTGTGGTAAACACACATCTCCAGGCAGTAAAACTGAACTTGAACTCCAAACTGTTGGCTTGATTGAAAAATCAGCAATTCATGCACGGCAACCGCTGCCCATCCTGGGAGCTGGGAGCTGCTTTCCCTGTGCTGAGGATGCATGCTAGGCACGCTGCTGATGGGGAAGGTCCAGCCAAGCCTGGAGTGAAGGGATGAGCATCCCATCCCACATTTCATCCCCGTCTCTGTTTTGTAACAAGTATTTTGCAGCGCCCAGAAGCAGCTCAGAGCAATAAGGGGCCATGGGGTATTTGGTTGCAGGGTGGGTGCTGTATGTGGCAGGGACCAAAATCCGTGGGGACGGAAGAAGATGCTCCCCCAGCATCCTTCCAGCAGGCGCTGGTGCGGGCTGCCCCCAGGCTCCTGCCTCCCTGCCCTGCTCCTACCCCTCTCCTGCCTGCAGCTGCCTTCTGCTGCTGCGTCCCCTCCGCTCCCACTGTGACTGCAGAGAGCTGGGAGAGAGCTGGGCACGCCAGCACCAGTGGCAGAGCCGTCCCGCCTTTGGATACATGCCATTCCCATTTCCCCTGCCAGGAAACGATACCGGTGAGCAATTAGACCCGGACAGGATGCCCTAACAAGCTCAGGCTTTTATAGGGCACTTGGAATTCATCTTGCAGGAATTCCATGTTAAAGTTCATTTCAAGACTTTTTCTGTCTGTCTGCCTATGGTGTTTCTGAAGCACTTACACAAAACTGAATGGTAATTGTCTCCGTTTGCCTAAATAGTGCTTAGGAGAAGGGCTGGTCTGGGATGACATACCCATGACTCAGATATGTGAGTGTATCTATCTGGCTCTTTCGGAAAAAGGAGGGCTCATCTTTGCTCTTTGAAATTTCAGAAAGATGCTGGACATCTGCTTGTCTTGGAGGAAAACACTGAAATGGGCTGCCCTGCAAACGATCCTGGGTCTGATGAGCACCAAACCCAGCACCACCAAATCCCTCGCTGGGGCTGAAGGCGCAGAAGGATGCTCTTATGCATGAAGCGGTGGCTCAAACGCTAACATTGAGCTCCTGAAACCTTGCAGATGTGAGTATTCCCATATCTAAGCCTAATAAAATCTACTTCCCAAATGTAATCTAGTAAAATCCTGTCCCTCAGCAGGAGTGTCCAAGCTCCCACTGCAGCCCGGGTTTGTTGCAGCCTGTTGCTACGCACTGGAAAGAGCGCTTTTTCCATGATCCTCCAATTTTGGTAGGAGTCCAGCAAATCCCTTTGCCTGTATCATGCTATAGATGGCTTTCCGGAGCTGGGGAAGAGAGTGCTTGGCTGCCAAGGTACATTTAATAACGCTTCATTAGTACAGCGAGCCGGGCAAACTCCCTGGGGCTCTTCCCAGGCCAATCTTCCCCTTGCTGTGAATTAATTACAGCCATGATGGTTAATGACGAAGGATAGGGATAGGGATAGCTGGCAGTTTTTGATGTCCCTCTTGGTTCGTGCCATACCAAGACAGATCTTCGCCTATGGAAGCAGGTGGCAGAGGTATTGCTGCCTTCCCAGGAAGCAGCGGCTCTTTATTTATTTGCATCCCTTGGCAGGGAGCAAGGCAGGCTCCTTAGAGGTGTTTGAACTCCACTTGGTCAGGGTCCTCGGGTTTTATGAGTAGGATAAAGTAAATAAATGATTCAGACAAGATTTATTGTGTATGTATAACTTTCTTGTTTCAAAACCAATTGCCTACAAAAGTTTCTAATAAATAAGTCTCGGTGCCTTTCGAACGGGCAAAAAAAGCATCATCTTCCTTCTGCTAGGATCCCCAAATGGATTTTTTCTGCTTCATTTTCTGAATTACATTACACTGGGCTGTAATGAAAGCAGGGCAGATTTACTTGTCTGTCACCCATCTCCGCTTCGAATGTGCATTTACCCAATTTGGTTTTGTAGCTGGAGTCTGGAGGATTGTTTTTCCATTCCTTCCTTGGCCACGTGCTGCAAACGTTACACGAGATCTCCATCCATTGCAATGGCTGAAGGCAAAAGCAGCAATTTCCTATGCTATATTTGCAAACCTGGCCTCTACTTTTGCTTTTCCTCGAGACTCCCAGCACAGCATCCCCAGTCATGTTCGCTGGGGTAACCATTGCAGGAGGTGAGTACCCCCCCCCTTCATAAATTTGGGGCCATGCTGGTGCTAAAGAGGAAGGAAAGTTGCAGGATGGAGGGCTGCAAGTCAGTTGTGACCGCTCTGCGAACCGCTCAGCCCTCCTGTACTGTGTTTGTAAGAGGTGATGGTAAACACCCAGCCAGGTAACGATCGCTTCCTACTAATAACAAGGGATTAGTTTTTTTAAGCCTGATGAGGAAGTGCTCAAACCAAATGACAGGGCTTCCGGAGCAGCTTTTAATTTCTTTGGCTGCCTGACACTGACTGAGTGAATGAATGGACAAAGGAAAGCAAAGAGGTGGAGGTGAGAGATAAGAGAGGCCCAGGGACTGGCCTTGCACCTTCTCCAGTTCTTGAGGTAAAATCTACAGCATCCTTCCACCCCACCGCCACTGTCCTCAGTTTTGCAACAGCCTTGCACACTGTTCCTGCCCCCGTTGCATCCCTCATCCTTGCCGTCGTGCATCAAATGGTGCAACTCCTGCCCGCTGCTCGCTCTGCCCTGTGGAGAGGGATGTGCGGTGGAGTTTGCTTTGGGGAGCTTTGCACCATGCATGCATCCTCAGCCTCCCTCCTCCTGGAAAATTACTTCGTATGGCAAAATCCTTTACTGTAACCAAAATCATTTATTTTAACCAATCATTTCCAGTAAATAGCACTCTTCATTTTTTCTCATCGCCCTTTCACTATAAGCCAAGCAATCCCCTGTCCATACATCCCACCCTGGCTGGCCGATTGCAACGGTGAGACCTGCAACCCATGAGCTAACGCTGCGGTTTCCCATAGAGAGTTTCTTTTCCTTCCCGAGTCCAATTGCACAAAATAAAACAGCTTTTGTTCGTGATGGAGATTCTCCTGGCAACAGAATGACGGAAGCTGCAAAAAATGCCAAGGCTCAATGACAGCTCTATCTAAAACTAACCATCAAGATGAGTATGTTATATCATTGTTAGCGAAGAAAGAGCCAAGCTAATGGGAAGAAGGAAATCGCTACTGTTTATGATGGCTTTGTAGATGGACAAATATCCCTGCCTAGCAAAAGAGGCATGCAAAAGGGCACGATTATCGATGCATCGCCGTGAACCTTGAGGTTGAGAGAAGAGAGATGAGCTCCCACCTACACCCTCTGCCCCCAGCAAACCAACAAATTCAGCTGGATTATGAGATTTGCAAGGATTGCTGCAGTCAGTGAAGAGGGTCCAGCGGATTTCTGTGGGTCTGGATCAGGCCCAGCGCTTGCAGGAGCGAGTTAGAGGAGCAGAAAGCCCTGTTCTGTAGCCAAGGAGGACTTTGGTCTTCAGAACGATGTCCTCCTGGGCTGCCTTCCTATGTCCCTCACAGGCTCAAAGCAGCCCTTTCTCCACCAGTTTTGGCTGCTGACTCCCAGATTTCCTCCTACACACCTAAAGATCTTCTCTAGGGCAAAGACATGGGGAGCAAGAGCCATTTAACAGTGCTGCGGAGTGACGCACCTGTCATTTATTTCCTTCCATCGAATCACTGCCAGACCTCTTCCACCTTTCAGGCAGCACTGTGATAAAACAGGGGACAGTTTCCTCTTTTAAATAGTGTAAGGCATGGTAATTTCCCATGTTCAGTGACGGGCAGCCTCGTTTATGACATTTGCTGAGCTCCTGTATTAATCAATGTGGTTAATTGAATCGATGATTGCACCGGTTTGTGTTCGGAGCAGTTGTTTCACATCATTAGCCCCACTTAATGTGGTGGTCTGTCAGAAGAGTTGCCCACGGTCATCTCCACCTTGATGCAAGCAGCAGGAGACCCTGGGTCTCCCCACCGTACACCAGCAGTGGCTTAGGGACAGGGACAGGCATTCAGAAAATGCTGTGCTGCAGCCATCAGTCTCATTTCTAGTGCATACCAGCAGCTAAATCAGATTTGAACCCCAGGGCTGAATTCACCTAATACAAATACAGGGCAAGCCCAAAGGAAGCAGTGTTTTCTGCAAATTCATCCCAGGAACACTGGGTGCAAGTATCCCAGGATAAAAAGAGAGGATAAAAGTATTAACACCTTTAGCTATCTGCTGTCCTCCTTGCAAAAGGGCTCAGGACTCAATGAATAAGGGGAAAATAATAATTCCCAGGCCTTTAGAGGCACAGGAAAATGGGAGTGAGGAATTAGCCCAGAAACCCAGAAGAGCTGAGAGCCATCAATCATGCAGTAACGAGGGCTGGAGCAAGACCTGCCGGAGCACATGCCCCATCAGCAGCATCACAGCGGTAGGCAGAGGACATGTGATGATGATTTATGGCAATGTTATCTTCCCAAAGCAAACATCAGGTCCCGAGGAACAGGTAGCACAACCAGCACAGTGCTTTTCCCCCTGTTCATATGGTCAATGGATACTATTTTTTTCCTTACTACTCCATATGCAGGAGGGACATCCCTTCTTCCCACCCTCCTTTTCCTACCTGCAGTCCTTGAGTCTTATTTACTATCCAGACCCTGGCAATTAGCATTTTCTCCTGGGCAGTTTTGCTCAGGCTGAAGCCTGCGTGACTGCATTTCCACAGCCGCTATGTCAGATGGGGACACATTGCCCCCATTTTGCCCATTTAGCACAGCCAGGGCACAGTGCTAAAATTTGCCAACGTGCCTGTAATTCAGGTATTTTCAGTGATTGCTCTCCCACCTTGAGATGCTGGTCAGATGTGTAGCATCTCCTGGATGAACTCCTGGACGTAAGAGTTGTGCAGCTAGTGACTCTACTAGTTAGTAATTAATTAGTAATTAATGTGAAGACAGCTGCCCCAGCAAGAGATGCTCTCTCCCACAAACTCCTCTTGGCACCCCGTTCAAGACAGTGACGCGAAATCCCTTCCCAGTGGTGTTTGCTGGCCTCTGCACAACTCATGCTGTCCCCTTGGCTTTCCTCCAGAGCACTGGGCCAGAAAGGGCTGCATTTCTCCAGCTGATTTTCAAGGGAGGTTGGAAGCTTTTCCTCTCATCCCAAAAACTTGGAGCTGAAAAATCCCTCTAGGAGGAAGCTTGCATCCATCCTAAGCATGTTATAACCCAGGTCAGAGAGAGCTTGAAGTCTACATCACCTGAAAATCTGCATTTCTGCTCTGGATTTCATGCTCTCTATCTATGTGCCGTGTTGATTTTAGGGTTCTGGCCAAGGTGATTGAACTTGCTAAGCTTCCTCAGCAAAGCTGTCTTCAAAGGGGTGCCTCTGCAGTCACCCTGACATCCAGGCGCTCATGTCAGGGCCAAAGGACTGCAAAGTTTTCCCTTGCTACGCTAAAATAAGGAAAGTTTCACGTGGGACATGGGGCTGCTTACCCTTCTTTTCTTCTTCAGAGTGTTGAGGGATATTTAACCATTGGGCAGAAGCAGGGTCTTGATTTTGCTCCTCCTCTGACACCAAAAGCCATGCGTGTGACCCAGGTGTGGCTCTGTGGGGTCCCATCCTCGAGATGCTGAGCACAGCCAGTACCCAGAGGGCACCCAGGACTCTGCAATGCCAGATAACCTGCAGACTTGCAATCCTTTCTCTTTTTCTTAACTCTGACTACTCTATATTTGAAGAAATGTTCCTGCTGACGCCCTCACCCAAGCACTCTCTCCCCAGGAGCTCGTGGGCAGCCCCACCATCCCTTTCCCCCATCCTCCCCTCCCTGGTTTCTCTGCTGCCTTTACAGGTCTCTCACCCCAACTACCCAAAACTGCCTCTGAGATAAAACCAGGGACATTTGTTGCCAGGAAAAGGGTGGCAATGGAGTGATTGCTGATGTGCAATGGGCCAGCTCGGAGCTCCTTCATTAGCCCCCAGCACCCTGGGTAGATTTTAAATCCATAACCGTGTGCAAACACTCTCCTACTTGCACAACCCTCTGCCTCCCTCCCCAGAGCAGCCCCCAAGGCCACTGCCAGGGTGGCTGGGACAGGTGGCGTTTTGCAACGGTCACTGTTACTGGGTGCACAGGGGCCTGTCCTAAGGGTTATCACACACTGACAAAGGCAAAGAGCAACACGAGTCAGTTATATCGTTATAAAATGGTGTTAAATGTCAGACGTACTTTTCTGCAGAGCCCTCCACACATTGCACCGTTTGTGGCTCTCTTAACAAAGGGGGTCTTGTAAAAAGTGCTGCCTGGATGAGATTTAAGCCGTCAGAGATAACTGCTTGGCTGTTTCTTGCTTGGACCTCAATACCTCCTCTTGCATGGTAAAACACACTTCCTTTCTGTACCACCGGATTTGCTTTTCAATGCTTCATTATGTTTCAAGGTCACGGCGTATCGAGCAGTTTGCTCGACTGCCCTGGAAAGAAACGAAGTCACAAGAATTTTTTTTGTTTAATAAATGCATGCACTGAGCCTGAATTGCTTTCTTATAAGCATGTAAAGGAGAACAGAAAGCACTTGGGTCTACTTTTTTTTTTGCACTCCCTTTTTCATAAGTCCATTATTTGCACTTCTTTTCTACGGCAAAGAAGCACACAGTTCGCTTCTTTTCCAGCTGGCAAGCTCTGGGCTCTCATTTAGTTCCCAGTGCCATGGGATTATTTGCATGGATGTTAAGGAACTGTACCATTCACTGCAATAACAGTGGCAATTGGGCAATGCCAGCCCAAAAGCTGAGCTTCCCCCTTAGCATCCACCAGAGGAATTGCCTACCAGCGTGAATAGCATTTAAAAAGCAGAAAAATTGGGGCTGGAGGTTGTTAAAGCAGACAAAGGCAGTACCAATCAGGCTGGTTGTGTCCTGCTGGGCATCAGGTGGAAAGGACTCGGGGCAGGACTTTGGGGCAAAATGTTGGTTTCTTTGAAGTCAATGGTGAAATTCCCGCGGGCTTTGACTGCCAGCCTTAGCATAACGAGGACTTTGCAGACCTGCTGGTGGTCAGGCCCGTAGCCGGAGCCTGTGTGCTGGTGTCACGTTGCCAGCTTGTTTGCAATATTAATTAAGGCCTTGAGTCTGCAGCATTTTCAAGCTCTGTGGCTCCAATTCGCCATGTGGGAAGGAGCAGGGATGCAAAGTGAATTCCCCTGTGCAACACTTCTGAGACAGATCCCACATTATTTTTGCCTCTGAGAACGCTCGGACCCATCTTGGGTGATGCTAGGGCTCCCATTGCTCAAAAAGCATCCATCAGAGCAGATTTCTGTGGGTCTCAATGTTCCACAGAGTGTGGAAACCTTCCCTGTGGACATGCCATTTCTGTCAAGGCTCTGGCTGCAAAGCAAGACAGCCGGGCTAACCGGTTTTCCACTGGCAAATTTTTGGCAGATCTCCTGACACGAAGCCCAGGACAAGCAGTTATTGGGTGCTGGCATCTTGCAGGGGCTGAGAGCCTGCTGGCCTAGGGACCACATCCCCCAAATATCCCTGTAAACCTATTTGCAGTCCTCCAAAGGTGAAGTTTATGCAAATCCTCTCCCTTTACAAATCTCACTTCTCTAGCTCTTGCAACTCGTGGCTACTCGACCACTATAAGCTTTCACCACTTCTCTGTCCTGATGCTTGCAGAAGATGAGGTCCAAACCACCATGCTGGCTGGCAGGCTGCTCTCTTCCCTGAGGAGCCTCTGGGGCTAATTGCAATCTAATCTGACACAAGCATGGCAATTCCAAGGATAAGTATGTCCTGGCAAAATTTTATATTGAATAACATCTGTGTTGAGCAGAAAGAACCTGTAAATGTCTCAGCAAGGAAAAAATTGCATGAGATGCTCATACCTTATTAAACATCAGAAAGCCCACATCGAGAGGGACATAAAAGTCCCTGTGAGAAAAGCATCCATCAGACTATGCAGTCAGTCTCGGCTGCTGAAGAAGCCAGGCTTTGGTAGCTCTTCTGTGCTCATTCAGCTAGAAAGTGTGCAACGCTCACCTTTCTCAGTTGCAGTGGAAATGTGTTGTGCCATCACTGGCATTTCCTCTTTTAATAAAAACACGTCAGCCCATCCTTAGTGCCTGCAGTGAGAAATACCTGGGGCTGTCAGCTCCCTGATGGGGCCTTAGCATCAGAAATAAATTCTCTGCTCTGATAAACATCCCAAATCCATTGCTGGACGAGTTTTTAGAGACTCTGAGAAATAGAACAAGCAAGTAAACAAGCTGGGATTTTCCCCTGTGCATGCAGGAGCACCTCCAATGCACCAGAAAGCACGATCAATAATTGAGTGAGAAGGCAAGCCTCTCTGAGCTTTCACAAAGCACAGCTTGAGCATCCAATATTTATTTTCAGGCCTTAAATAATGTATCTGAAAATGCTTCTAACTGGATATTTAAAGGCAAACAAATTTATGCCATGAAAAGTTAATTGGCAAGAGCATCTCTGAAGGAAAATCAACAGCAACCACAAAAAATACCCCTCAGCTCCTCAATGCATTGGTCCTGTTCCTCATCGTAAGTTAGGGGGCAATTCTATCATTTCTAATTAAGGAATCATTTGCCATCAATTATCCCATATAAGTAGATTTCACTTGCTCCCCAGGCTAAATCACTTAAGCCCCAGCATTTCCTCCTCGCTGCTGCAATGCTGGTCACCAGCGAGGCGGTGCAGGGACGGGAGTCGGGGGACGGAGTGGTCAGTCCTGGCTCTGCCACTGATTTCCCATGGGACCTTGGTGGAATGGGTCCATCCCCATGGGTTAGTTCACTCAGCAGACAGGTAGCAGCTACTGTAGGCAAATAGGAAAAAAATCACCCTGTTTCCAGAGAGGTGGAATGCGTCAGAGGTGGTGGGATCTTGCATAGCATGGAAGTGAACCATATACCTGGAGCAGTGGTCAGAGGTGGCCCTCAGAGGTGTCCTGGGGCTCTGATGAGTGGAGGTACCCCAGTTAAGGACAACATGAGCAGGAGGTGAAGGGAATGAAGCTGCTCCGCTGCCAGCTCCACTGCTGCACCCCAAAAGAGCAGTCAGCATGGGCATATGGGCAAGAGCTCTGGTAGGAGGGACCTTGGCCAGGGCTGGCATGCCCCCACAGGCATTTGCACATTGGCAACAGATAAAGTATCTGCTGTTAAATCCACCATGGCTTTAATGCTGGCACGTTCCCTCCCCGCCTCGTCCTTCATCTCCCCCCATCCAGGGCATGAGAAAACACATTGCTGTGCCAAGCAGTCAGCCCCAGGGATGCAAAGATCATGTCTTTGATCTGGGAAGAGACGCGAGTCCTGCCACGCAGCGTCACGCGGCCGCCCTGCTGTAGGGCTGGCTGCCCCATCCCCAGCCCACACCGCAAAGCTGGACGGGGCCAGGGCTGGCTCCCCCCCTGCAGCATCCTCAGCCATCCCTCCATCTGCCACCCCCATGGCACTCCAGCACCCAGCGGGGGCTTGGGGACAGGCTGCTCGGCGTGAGCCACCACGGCCACATCAGGCTTCTCGTTATGAAACCCAAACAGATAAGATAAGGAAGGTTCATAACCTCTCATCACAGGACAAGATTTCTCATCTCCAGCCAGACTTTCCTGCCTCTGATGTTTATTTGCTGTTATATCCAGCATCCAGCAGTTGATGAATTGCCTCCACTGGGATTTCGAGTCACTCTGCTCAGAGGAAATTGATTTTGACAGCTTTGTGATAGAAACATCGTGGGCCGAACTCACCCCTGGTTGAAGCTCCCTGGGGTCGGCAGGCCTGGGTTTGGCTCTGGCTGGCTGGGCAAATGCAAACCAGTAATGAAAAACCTGGAAACAGAGTAACCTGTGTCCGAAAACATTCTCGCAGGTAGAAAGGGACTGTTTAGCCCTCAACACCCTCTGGAGCTTAGAGGGCAATGCAGGGAGAGACAGAAGGACAGAGAGGCTGGCTGTAGCTGCATCGGGCTGTACAATGCTGGCCTATCTCCTCCACAGTTTCAGCTGGCACAGAAACACAGCCTTAAAAATCATAAGCAAACCCAAGGCAGGCGTACCCCAAACGCTCCCATGCAAACCAAGCTGAACTGACAGAGCCAGCACTACTGCTTTTCTAGGAGTTGTTTCTTCCTGGGCTTTGAGAAGAACCAAGATTATGCTGGCACAGAGCTCTGAGCATCCACGTGTTACACTTCGACTCCTTTCTTACAGCAAAGCTTTTGGTTTGAGGGAGGTTTTCCCACCCCGAAGGATTTTCAGGAGGTGGGAGGGCTGGGGAAACACAGATGTGCTTTTCATGTCATGCAGTTCTCAGTTCAAAAGGCTTTCACCTCCCTGCGAGCACGTTCCCTGCTCCTATCTGGTCACAGCAGCTCTCATACTCGTCAGGAGCTGAGACAAACAGGAAAGCATGGACTTACTGAAACGCTTTGATCACAGCCTTTAACACTACAAGGCTGTATCTTATGCTTGGATGGTGGGAACTGGGTGCTGGGGGAGTGGTGGGCAGCCTCCCTGGAGAGTGCTGGGGCTCCTAAACCCTCAAAGCTGTTTGTTGTGATTTCTGACCCAATGAAAGGGCAGGGGGACTTGCAGATTGAGGCTGATGGTTTCTCAGCAAAGTGCAAAGCTCCTTCCAGCGAGGACAGATGCTGGCAGCAGCCATGCAGCCAGTGCAGTGGGAGCCTGCCTGCTGGCTTTTGTCCTGATGGGGCAAACTGGCAAGGGACCTCCCAAATCGGGCTTCAATACCACTGATGGAGGCTAATATTTTTTGAGGGTAGCCATGAGAAACTCAACTTGCAGCCTTGGGAAACTCAACTCGACACACAGCTTTAAGGCACCACTAAGAGGCAGGCATTGCTGGAGCCCAAGCTGTTGTCCCTGAGCAGGTCCAGCTGCATTTCTCCATCTCCCCCGATGGGCTCCAGAGACACAACAACAACCCAAGCTCAAGGAACTTTCCTTGGAGCCACAGCCTGGTCGAGGCATCAGGCCCATTTGGACCCAACTCCACCAACCCTTTTGATTTGAGCCCGAATCTCTTTTTTCTGCTCTGAGGATGGGGAGCAGGCAGGAGGTGGCAGATAAACATTTATACAATAAACCATTTGGTTTTGTGTGATGGCCTCGTCTTCATGCCTCGTGAAAGCCACAGCTGAGCAGGAAGGAATTGTCATGTACACTCATTATTTAGCAGAAGATACTTAAAAGAATTAAAAACGTAAGCTAAATCATTTGGTTCCCCACAGATGGCTCTCCTGCCTGAGTAGAGGCAGGTGGCTCTTTTTGCACATCTCAGCTTTTCAGAAAAATTAAAAACTTCAGGTAGGACCGCACCAGTGATGTGAAAAGCCTGCATCCCTCCCAGCCCACCCCAGATGGATAACTTGGTGCTGTGGTAGTGGCAAAACTAATGTGGGTGTTGTAGCAGCTGTGATGAGATAGGTTGTTGCAGACATTTTTACAATGCAATCTTAATTTGGGATGAAAACACCACTTTAAAAATATATCAGGAGTTATGTCCAAGCATCATAAAACTTCAGAAAAGCATAAATCTGATAGGAAAATGGCTAAAAAAATACTCTATCCTTATTCTCCTTTTCAACACCAAATGCTGTTCCCAGTTTTGCTGTCCATAATTCACCCATGCAGACTTCATTAAAGATTCCAGTAAATCATTTGCAGAGTCGGAAGCTTGCCAGTTTGCCTACAGATTAATGGCATGTTTCACTTCACTGTTATTTTCTTTATTTGCTTCAGACTGCATAAAAATAATCAAGTCTGACTTACTCAAAATCAACACGAGGGACATGGATAATAGGACAGGAAAGTTTAGGGCTGGCCCGTTTTGTAATTAGCACAGTGAGAGCTCATGGGCTTTTAGAATATGCTCATTAAAACACATATAAGCTGTTATTTGTTATACAAATATATTTTTATATATATTTAAATATGTATATTATATATTTTTTAAACTGTGTATGTATATTTATATATACACTTACTTTAAAGCATGTAAACCCTCCCCTCTCTCCCACCAAACCCAACAGCAGAGAACAGGACTTTTGCTCCTTGGGGTCACTGGTCACTCTCCAGGATCTCAGCCATTGAGCCCAACACCTCTGGGACAGGCTGGACCACCAGGACAACAGATCCGTGTCTCCAGGTGGATTTCCCCAGCCCCAGAAAGGAGCTGTGACCCTCCTTGGACAGCAGAGAATGAGATGTCCCTTCCAGACCTGGCAAAAGTCGCGATGGGCTTTCAGGTGCCTGTACCAGTTGTGGACCACTCACTTTCAGCCTCTTCACCTTCACTGAGTCCTGAAAAAGAAATTCAGCTCCATATTTTACATCCCTAAATACCGCATCTTGCTCGAGTGGCATTTTCACTAGTCTCAGGGTTTTGCAAAATGATCTCAAGAGACAGTCATCAGAGCTGTCAAACTCTCAATGTGCCCTTAGCAGTGAGCAGCCTTCTTCCTGCTGCAGGGTCTGCTGCACCAGCCGTTGCTGAGCAGCAAATTCAGGTGATTCAGGAGCAATCACATTCTTTAAACCATAGATGTGATCACCTTTCCTGATTGGTGTCATGCTTCACCGGACTTTCTAACTAATTTACTGTTAACATTCACATCACTATCCATAAAACTACTTGCTCTTTGTTAGACAAGACTGTTATATTATTTATTGAGCGTATCAAACTCTACAGATTTTTGCCCATTTTTTTGGAAGTGTGGCCCAGGGAAACTGAATTTGCCATGTTTTTAGCTGCTTTGAGAAATCAACAGCGCTTTGGTCTGCCAGCAAAGCTCTAGTCAGCCTTTTCATGGAAGAGGATGCTGACAGCAATGGTCATGCAGCGCAAGTCTCCATCAAGGCGGCTGTACCTAGGAGCTGCACATCATGGCTGAGATCGGCCCCTCCATGTCTGTCATCTGTGGCTGCTGCAAAGCTCCAGCACGTCACCCCCACTCTCTTCGTCTTTCAGAAGACATCAGACCCAAGAAACTCAACCTATTTTACAAAATACAGAGAAAGATGTCACGAGATGGTCCTAATTTTTCAATAGACATAAGTAATGTCAGAGGGCTACTCTGCACAAAACATGTTTGCCCGATCTCCTCTTTTGAAAATGAACCTTTTTAAGTCAGAAAGGTGGCATGGTCCTGCCCTGTCCCTTCAGCTACCCCAAAGTCATCTCTTAGGCAGGAGCCGAGCTGGGAGAAGGGCTCAGTGTGCACAGCGCATCCCAGAAGGAGAGCGCAGTACCTTATGAAGGAGTAAGTGTTCACACATCGGACAGGCCTTTCCAAAGCTGCTCTAAGCCTCTTAGAGGAGCAAATCTCATTCACACTCTCTTCCCCCCATGCACGGTATTTACCAGTGGAGGGATCCATTTATTCCAATATCTGGACCACACCACATGGCTGCTTATTCCTGCTCCAGAAAAAGCCCCATTCCTCCAGGGCCCCCCATCCCAACCCTGCCAGGTGCCTTGCAGCATCCTTGGGTGCTGCCGTTCCTCTTCTCCTGCCTCCAGATGGAGGGCAGGGACATCTGAGCATGCGGACAAGGAGCAGTGACTTCGCAGGGGCAGCTGTCCTGCAGCCACCGCTTTCTCCTGCCTCTAGGAAACAGGGGGGTCCTGCAAGGAGGACAACATGTTTATTGTATGACACAGTGGGGAAAGACCTGATATCTTGTGCATCTTCTTTGACACCTGTTTACTGGAGGCTGCATTCTCTGCTCATACCCATAGGCTCATTCATTATCCCAAGGGTTTCCAGCATTCCCCCAGAGCCTAACCCTGCTGGTGGCCACAGCCTGCTCTCATTTGCACCTGCTTTGTTTTATTCCTGGCCATTTCAGCCTCACTTCCACCCATGGGGAGCAGATGTACAGTTGTGGATCTGCAGAAGGCAGGTGAGGATTTAGCAGGAGGTGCTGCAGGGATGGCTGTGGTGTGGACTGTGCCAGCATCTCAAAGCTCAAAGTCACCTCTTTCTTCATCCCTGTCCTCCATGGAGGACAGAAAGCTCCCAGGCTGCTCTGGCTGCTGGGGAAGGATGTGCTGGCTCCCCTCCCAGCAGCAGTGCCCTGTGCACCGCTCAGCTCTTCCAGCTCCATGCATGGCCTCTCAACCACCTGCTGCAATGTTGCCTTCAGGGCTGCAGGGCTCAGACAACCCATGCAATAGCTCTGCAGCTCTTTTCCTCCATGCAGGGCTGGAAACAAAGCCAGGGAGCGTGCCGAAGGGAACCAGGGTTCCAGCGAAGTTTGTGAAGCAAGCAAGGAACAGGAATGGCAGCTCCACGGGATTAAAGGCATCTTGGTGCAAAGGATGCAGATAGGTGCTCTTCCTCCACTGGTTTAGGTGGAATGTGGGTGAAGCACCACCTGCAGCCAAGAAAGAAGCTAACAAGAATATCAGGGGTGTTTCCCTTCCCGCCAGGGCAACATGGCTCCAAAACTTTGTGGCCTGAGGGAGAAGCTGTGGTTGCCCTGTGGCTACACCTGAAGGTTTACCCTGATGTAGCACCCACCTTGCTGGAGTAGGACCTGTGCAGGGTTGGGGATGTGACCCAGAGATGCTAGCCAGCCCTCCCGGGTGTTGTGCCTGGCACAGCGCAGGGGCTGCAGAGAGCACTTCTGCACAGCCTTGCTCCAGGATGATGTGGCTGATGGAGGCCTGAGCAAATGTGCCTTCTGATGGCCAGGCTCGAGGTCATCATCTGGGGTGGTTGTGCCAGATGCGGAATGGGAGATTTGCCTAAACTGAGGTCCAGCTCTGCTCTGCTGGGCACTGGAAACACTGCTCCTGGCAATGGTTTGCAGCAATGCTCATTCCTCTGGAGCTCACACATTGGCGTGCATGAGTTTTGCCAGCTGCCTGCAGCAAAACCCAACCTGCCCATCTCCCTGAGACACAAATCATCCAAACACCTCCCCAAAGAGAACTTTTTGTTCCAGCCCCAGGACCAGAGCGTGCTGCTGACGAAGGGGTCGCTTGTACCTAGAAGCATTTAGATGTTGTGAGAGTCAGAGGAGATGCCTGGAGGGCTGCTTCCCACCTGCAGCACTGGTGGAGGAGGCAGAACTGGTAGCCCAGCAAAGCCAATGTGGCGATGCTGGTGGCCGTTTAATTTCGCTGTTGTTCCAACCTCTGCACACCCAGCAAGGGCTGTGGGTTCGCTCAGCAGTCAAGGGGGTAAGGTTTGTTCAGTTGTTCATCGTCCTTGTCCTTCCCTATTCCCGAGCAGGTCCCAGCACTGCCCTGCCACCTCTCAACAAGCTTGGCACATGCCTTGCTTTCAAAATTTTACTTTTAAACCCTGGCTGTGTGTCTGTTGAAACACAACCTCCACATGGCTCTTTATGATTGAGGTTCTCCATGCGTCTGAATTAACAGTAAATGTAAAAACCAATGTGTCAGTTTTTAAGCAATTAATTCAATACTTAAAAATCCTTCTCCCACTGGCTGAGTCTTGGAGAGGCATGTAGCTGCTCCATCTCCATTCTCATTGCAGGAGCCTGCACAGCATCTTGGGGCTGCCAGCTTCCATTTCTGCTATGGCAGTCTTTCCTGGTAAGAACAAAACGCCTTTCCAATGGCCCAAAGGGTGATTTTCAGTTTATAAATATTTGCTTGTCTCCCGATGGTCCCTGAAATGGGGTGCATTCATTGTTCAATGTATGTGGGTGGCCAGAGGAATGCAAAAGAAATTGCACTGAGGACCTGGGATCGTGAAAACTCATTAATTCTTGGCTGCTTTACAACTGTGCAATCTGGATGCTTTTTGATTCAATTTAATCTAATCTGGATTGGAAGTGATGTCCCTGAGGCGGGGGGAAATCATGAACAACCGTTCTTCCAACTCTGTTTTGTTTGCAATGTGATTTCCCAGAGCAGCCGTTGTTTGTGTGACTGCAATGGGAGGCACCAGAAGTCCTTTCCAAGGTGCTGCTAAAAATGACTGAGGGCATGAATTTGCACCCAGCATCACTAGAGCCCTGAAGTGCTGCAGTGAATCTGCTGTAATTACAGTAAAGCTCCTTTTCCCAGGAGGGACAGGTACTGAGGTTGCTTGACAAGCAGTAAAGTTTTACAACTTGCTGTAAAAGGAGGCACAGAGGGTTTTTTCCCAAAAAAACCATCCAGTAGTCAGGGTCCAAACTTTCCAGAGGGGGAAATATCCGCCTGGACTCCATCCACATTTGTGCCTTAAAAATACCTGTCCTTGGGGTTTAGATTCTCTGTCCATCCCTGAGTGCCCTGGATATGATCACAGGCTCATTAGGCTTAAATACCTAATGTGAACTAGAGCCAGAAGAGACACAAAGACCCATTTGGGATCCCTTCATACTCAGGAAAGGAAACAAAGCATCAGTCTGTTGTTTTGTCCTGGCCCAGAGACCTGTTGCTGCAGGCTTCAGGTTGCACACCTCCTGCAGAGAAAGGGTGAGTAGGAGGTTTTGCGATGCTGAATGGGGATGTTATCCTGCCTGCTCCTGCCAGGCATCCTCCTCAGCTGTTTTGGGGAGCTTTGTATGTGAAAAGTGCAGGGCAATCAAATCATCCTTAGACTATAGTAACTGGAAAAAGACAAAGCAGACCCAAGACCCCTGGAGATGGTGACCGGAGCCAAAAACAGCTATCTGAACTATTGCTTCTCAGCAACTCCCTTTATAATGCTAATATCTTGGGGAGAAATAGTGCCAAGAAATTGCTCACATTCCTCCCTGCAACAACAAACCTACAAAAGCCAAACCCCGGACCCCACACATTTGTCCTGAGCCAATGCTTGCTTTCAGACTGTTGGTTCTGCTGGGCATGTTCCCTTTCTCTTCCAAAGTCACAGCCCGGCAGCCCAGCTCCACTCCTGCTTGCAGTTGCTTCATGCAGTTTGGTGCCAGGCATCTGCTGGGTGCACGTCCGTCCTCTCTTCCCACCACATATCCCAGCTCTCACTGCCTCCCCCCAGCCTCTCTTTCCCTCCACGTCACTTGCAAAGCCTTGAGCTGATATTGGCCTGAAATTCTTGCAAGGAAAAGGATCTGGGGGAATTTCTCCTGTGATGCAGAGGTCTGAAGCAGGAGGAGGTCTGTGCCCTCCATTCCCAATGAGGTTGGGTTGAGCTGCAGGGCTCCTGCAGACACAGAACAGCACTGGCTCTGAGTGTCTTCAATTTAGGAGCAGGGGTGCTAGCAGGAGAGAGGCCGTGCCTGCTATCCACAGCTGCCCAGCCCTGGCCCTTAGCCCTCTCCGTGGATACTACCCCTGGAGATGCCACTTCTCCAGCACAGCCCTTAGAAACTACTTGCTGCCGTTGGGATGCTGACAAGGGATGGGACGAGTTGAAGGGCACCCTGGAAGCAGAGCACAGACCTGGATCAGTGCAGGGTTAGACCCAGCCAGGGTGCTGGAGGAGAAAGGTGAGCTGGGCAGCCCTTCCCTGCCTCCTGCCAAGCATCACCCTTTGCAGGAGCCCTGCTTTGGGGGGCTCCTTCTTCAGCCAGGAGCACTCCGCTATTGCTGCTTTCCACCATCAGCTAGGAAGGCCTGAGTTCCTTCTTGGTGAGCAATTAGCTCTAATTAACACACAATTAGAGGGCTTCTGTTCCATTATAGCCAACCAGTGGGACTGGAGCCACTAATCACCACACTGATGCGGCAGAAACCCAGAAGATTGCAGCCCTGGGGTGAACCCGTGTTTGCGAGTCCTGCCAACTTCCTGCTCCTGGTCCACAATTCCCTTCTCTAATTAGGGTCCAGACACCAAATGAGACTGAACATCAAGTGGCTACAGTGAAAGCTCCCTTTAAATAAGTTCACTTTTCTGAGGGGAGCCATTCCTTTGTTGGCTGGAGCTTGCTCTGATTTCAGATGAGTGAATTCCCACGTGAGGGACAACTACAAGATGAACACATCAGGATAATGCTGTGCCAGAGCAAGACACTCCGTACATGGGCTGGCACGGTAGCTTGATGGAAAAGCAGGAAAAAAAACCCCAAGTCCTACTGAGTTCATGTTCCTGTATAAATCTGAAAATAATTGTTCAGGAGACAGATGAGAACATGAAGCAGAATGAAAATACTTTTATGTTGTCCAGGCACTTAATTCCAAGGAAGACGTCCATTGACAGTGCATGGCAGGGTGCGAGGTGTTTATCAGCCCCTCAATTTTCTTTGGCACCAGGGCCATAAACAAGAACAGAGCAGCACCAAGTCTCTGAAGTCCAGAAGAAGTTGCTTGGCTTTGGAGGGACTCTGTAAATATTAGGACAGACACTATCTTAAAAGGCTCGATGCCTTTGATTATGTTCCCATGTCTAGCTTCCTCCATTTATTTTTGTCTCATCGTCTCTAATGTTGAACTGTGTTGCCTGTAGAGAGGGTTGTGAACTGAAACACCACTGCAAGTTTCTTCTGATGGAGCCTGAGCTCCAGCAGAGAAATTGGCAGTTAAATCGGGAGCAGTATTTCCAGACACAGGCTCAAAGGACCCTTTTTTTCTAATGGCAGAGCTGTTGTGGGTGTGATAGTCCAAGGTCATGGGTAAGGTAAGGTCTGTGAGGAGAGCTAATATCTTTTTTTAAACCAGCAAATAAATAAAAAAAACCCAAAACCTGAAAAACCTAGTCAAAATTTTAGACATCCTGGGCTTTCACAGTATCTGTCTCACTATGAGGAGGTAAAGTATTCTGAATACGTGATAGCGATTTCCCAAAAATACTTTAAGACTTTAAAAAATGAGAGTGGATATTGTTTCCTATTCAAATGACTCTGGAATCTAGGGCTTTCAGTAAACTTCAGGTAGGGTTAGGCACACAGCAAAGGCATGTGAGCTGACTACACCTGTGTGACTCTAGTGATGGGTATGGGACTTGTGGGTTGAGTGGAGAAGGACCTGTAGGTTGGGATGGTGCAGGGCCTGTGGGTTGGATAGAGAAGAGCATGTAGGTTGGGAAAGTGTAGGACCTGTGGGATGGATGGAGAAAGACATGTAGGCTGGGAGGGTGTAGGACCTGTCAGTTGGGTGGTGTTGGACCTGTAGGCTGGGCGGTATAGAACCCATAGGTTGGGACAGCCTTGTTGCTGCAGCTCTGGCTCTGGCCAGCTCATTAACACTCATTTTGGAGATCTGGCTAGCTCATTAACAGATCGTTTTGGCTCTACTGCAGCCTCTGTGTGCTAGGAACTGCCTTACAGCTCCTGTCCCACAGGCCACCAAATGGAGGCTGGATTTGCCCATGTGTCCCGAAGAGGAATGGGGTCCCCCACCATCCTATTGCTAATCTCCTGAGCCACCAGAGCTTATTGTCACCAGTTCTAATGCTCCTCAGGCAAGAGGTCTGTCACAGAGCCCTGCTGGTCTAATCACGTTCTCCTCCAGACCATGGCAGAGTTCCCACCGACTTCAGTGAGAACAGGGACCCAGCCATTGTCTGACACCTTTGATATTTTCTGTGACTGAAAGGAGCTATTTTTGTGTAAGGAAGGTCAAAGTGAGAGCAGGCACATGGGAAGAGGGTGGACAACTTCAAAGCTCAGCTCTGAAGTCTCTACGGGCTGGAGCCCACAGAGCCATGTGGAGATAGCCAAAGCAGCACCAAGCAACCTCACTTTGAAAGAGGATCCTGAACACTTTTTATGGTGGAAAGGTCCTTCTAGAAGAAGGTTTCATAACTCTCCAGAGGGTATCAGCCACTGGGCTTGCCCCTTCTCCACTGTAATTTGAGCCCAATCTCCTCGCTCTGAGTGGCTGTGGTGCGATTCTGCATTATTTAGATGGTTTGGGGAATAAAAATCAGATCATAGCACATATTTGCATTTTACAGTTCCCTTAGCACAAGGCATGAGCACTCTGTGGCATGTGTAAAGCCACTGTGCTGGCCTTGCTGACCAAGGATGATGGCTATCCATGCTGAGCGTGGTCCCCTGCCTGGGCTGACCCCAGGGCTAACGCACGGCAGGGTTTCATGCCTGCATGCATGTGTGCAACGCTGCATTCAGTGATACAACTCAATATTGTAGCCATTAAACTGTTTCCCATAAGAAGTAACAGCCTGTCCTGCTGGTTAAAACCCATGACTGGTACTTGCGATCTCTGTGTAATGACTTTATTAATGTTTGCCATTAACTAAACACTTGATGTTTTAGCAGAAGGAGGAAAATGTTCCTTGCAGCTGTTAACCCTGCAGTTAGGATGTCTGCTTGACTAAGTCTTCTTTACTCTGTCCAAGGAATGATTGTTAGGAACATAAATTTGACTGAAACATCAAAAGCAATCCCTTTCTCCGTTTGCTATTGGCACCTCGCATGAGTCATGCTGGCAATCTGAGATTTCAAAAGGAGCCAGCAAGTCATGAGTGTAGGGGGAAGGGAAGCTGTTGCTTTTGGTTTTTTGCAAGAGAGATGTCAAAGAAAATTAATTTCTCTTTGGAGTGTCTATCATCAACTGCAAATTGTTGATATTTGGGGCAGACGTGTAATACCCGCTAAGAAACAAGGGCCGATCTTGGTGAAAACTGCAAGAGAGCATGGAGAGTGACTGTTGCAAGATGAGAGGACTGCATGGAGCAGAAACTCCTGGGGAACCAATGGCCCCAGCAGCAGCAAGATGCAGGATGCCATAAGAACACCAGCTCTGAGCAAAGGGCAGCATGGAGGCCTTTCTGTCCTCCATTCAGTCTTATTGCAGACACAAGGCTTTTAAAGTCTGCTTTGATACTTGCTGGGTTTGCTCCCTGCTGGCCCCCTGACTCTTCGGTTTTCCATAGGTTGGCCCTTTGTGCCAGTGGCAGGGCCTGGGGGTCGGTATAGCAAGGCTGCTGCTGCTGCAAGCATGCCCACCTCCCTCTGCTGTATCGGGGCTCCAGAGTCTGAGAAGGGAGGTAGTTCAGTTCATACACCACACTGCAATGTGCCACAGTCCCACCCTCCTCCAGAGACCCAGCATCTTTCTTCGGTGACAGTATCACACGTAGCTGCACAACATACAACAGCAGCAGCAGACCTCACTGCCTGCAAGGAGAAGCTGAATGTCATCGTTGAGACATGGCATGGAAGGCGTCATCTGCTGGGGCTTTAGGGCTGTAAGGAAAGTAGAAAAATAAGGCTACAGTTTCCGTTAAATGCTATCATTCATTTTTCTGCTGATGTGTTTTAGGTTTGGGCTGGAGAACAAGAACATTTTTTACTTCAGGGCACTTCCAATTTGCTGGTTTGGCTCCCTTTCCCCTCCATTAATACTTGTGCTGGTTGCTAGACAAACAAAAACCTCACAGACACTTTGAATTTCAGCTCGGTTTAGCTGAGACCCCAGTTTTCCGTTTAAAATAAAGCTTCCAAGTGAGAACTTGTTGTGCAAACTATCACCTCACTACAAGAAGGACATCGAGGTGCTGGAGCATGTCCAAAGAAGGGCAACGAGGCTGGTGAAGGGTCTAGAGCACAAATCTTATGAGGGGTGGCTGAGGGAGCTGGGGTTGTTTAGCCTGGAGAAGAGGAGGCTGAGAGGAGACCGTATTGCTCTCTACAACTACCTGAAAGGAGGTTGTAGCGAGGTGGGGGTCGGTCTCTTCTCCCTAGTAATGAGTGATAGAACGAGATGAAATGGCCTCAAGCTGTGCCAGGGGAAGTTTAGGTTGGATATTAGGAAAAAATTTTTCACTGAAAGGGTATTCAGGCACTGGAACAGGCTGCCCAGGGAAGTGGTTGAGTCCCCATCCCTGGAGGTGTTTAAAAGATGTGTAGATGTGGTGCTTAGGGACATGGTTTAGTGGTGGACTTGGCAGTGCTAGGTTAACGGTTGGACTTGGTGATCTTAAAGGTCTTTACCAACCTAAACGATTCTATGATTCTATGATTCTGCAGGGGAGGAATTAAACTCTGCCTGGCTCCCCTGCTCCTGCCTGCTGTTAGAAACCTGCAGAGGAGAAAAGCAACCCAGGGCACATGCAGCACTGGGGAGTTGTCCATCAGAGAGCAGACCACCACCTCTGCCCATCCCCTGCCTGATTTTCACTCCTCACCCACCAATGTGCCTCTTGCTCCCTCCAAAACGGTCCCTGTCCCTTTGGCATTACCCCCTGCCAGCGTAGAAGTAAACTCACACATTTGCAGACATATTTTTCTCCTCTCAAACAGTTACCCAGCTTTGGGAAATACTAATTGCCAAACCCTTTCCCTTGGAAACTAATTCCTAGAAAAATTAATTCCCTCGAAGCTGCTTTAAGTGTGCAGTTAGCCTCACAAAGGTGGGCTGCCAACAAAGTCAAGTGAAAGACCACACAGTGCCTTTTGCAGCTCTCTGCATCCCTCCCAGAGCGCCCAGCACCTACATGTCCCCAGGCAATGCCAGGATCAGCATGCCTGGCGGGGGGGATCTTGAACCCCGCTCCCGTGGTGAGCACCGGGTGGGAAGCCCACTTGGCCAGCACAGCATGAAATGGCTCTTGAAGTGGGAGTGGGCTGCACAAGAGCTGAATTATCTGGAAAGAGTGAATTATCTCGGCTATCAGCTGGGGGAGACAGCCTGTCTCTCCTTGCATCCATAAATCATGTGAGCTCGGGTTCCTCCCTGTTTATCTGAAGGCAAGGCCCTCTTCCAAAACCTCTCCGAGAGGCCTGGTAGCAGCACGTGCCAGCTAACTTGGGCAAGAGGGTGGGGAAGGTGATACTCTCTCCAGCTTCAGTAAGAACAGGGCTGAGCTTGGTCTACTTTTGACCACTGTCTTTCCTGCTGCTCAATCATCGCTGCAAAAGGATTTTTGCCTTGGTGTGAATGCAGACATGCAGCCTTTCCTGAAAAATGTCTCTTGGGAGGTGTAAATTTTATTGCACAGAAAGCCTGGCAGCGAGCAGCGAAACACTGTAAGTAACTGAGAGGATCCTGGGCAGGCACCCAAAGCATCAGCAGCAGTAGTACCGGCGAGGGGGGGCGATGGCATTCACTCCGTGCTGTCCCTGATGGCTCGCTGGTGGCAGAGCTGGTACGTGGCATTACAATGAGCCTCTGCTAATGCTGAGGTTTCATAAATCTGATCCCTCCAGCGGGCGACAGGAGGAGACAGATGGAAGTCATTTAAGACTATTGCATTTTCTCTCTCCCAGGCTTTTTGTTACCCGCCCTCCGCACACCTCACTCAAGCTCTGGATGCTGGAACTGCTGTTGCTGAAATGAAACACTTTGTCTGGCTGCAGTCCCACTGGGGGATGAATACGAGCACCAGGGTGCACAGTTTCTGGGTGACACATCATTTCCCAAGGTGCTGGAGCAGGTACAGCCATTCCCTCAACACCAAGGGAGCCTTTGCATCCATTCTGAGATTGAACGAATCTCATCTGCAGCCATACTGGGGCTACTATGGACAATCCAGTCTTCTGCACAACCTCTTGCAATGCAATAGTACTGAGATGCCCAGCAGACCACAGCGAGCCCCTTCCTCATTCTAGCAACTGTTAGGCACAGGCTGCAGCGTGGTTGGACTTCCAGGGAGAAATTCAGCCTTCATGGACATCCTGGCTGTCCTGTCTTTGAAGGATGCAAACAAAGAACTTTTGGGCTGAAAAAAAAAATCTGGTAAGCACACCTTTTGTTACAAGATATGGAAAAATACTCACCACAGGAGTGGTATAATGGGGGGATTGATACAAGCCCCCTGCAAACATGGCAGTTATGTGCTATCTGGAAGCTGCTAAAACATGGGGACTGACCTTCTGCTCCTCAGCCGTGAAAACCCATTTCCATCAGCTGAGAGTTCAAGCCCACAAGGCGAATGCAGACCCGGCCTGGGGTGGGGGCTGACAAAGGCAGCCCTTGAAGCATGGGTCCTGCAGGGCAGCGTAGAACCCCCAGATGACCACAGGAGCATCATCTGGATTTGAGGCCCTGCTTCCCCAGCGCATATCTCGGCAGGCTTCCTGAGTGCTGTTTACTCCAAGAGGACAACTCACATTCTTCAGTGATTTGCTGAGCTGTGGCATATATTAGTTTCCTGAAGGATTCACATGCTTGACAAGGGAGGTTTAGAAGCAATTTCTTTTTTATTGCATTTTTTTGCTTATTGTTCTTTACTCTGCTAATAAATAAGTACATTCCAGAGGCTTGACACCACTTAAGGGAAAAAGAATGAAGGCAGGCAATGAAAACACAAAGGAAAGCAGAGCCACAGGCAGAAGCATTGCTCCTTGCCTTATTTCTTGGCCAATTTTCCATATGCCCAGCTCTTTCAGGATTATCTGTATCATAATTCAAGCAAACATCTTTCCATTGTACGGCTCTTGAGCAGCTAAAATATCTGCTTCACCCGAGGTCATAGCAAGCAAAGGTAAAAAATATTATTTAATAACAAATAATGGAACCTCTTAGGGGACACCGATGCTCCATCTCTGTCTTTGATAAGAAGAGATGGACAGTTGGCATTAGCTCTTGGTTCCAGCAGCTCAGAGGTGCTCTGATGTACAAACCTGGGTTTGGTGTAACCCAAGAAAAGGAGACACTTGTGGAAATCAAGGCTGGACCTGTTTTGAAATCTTAACCAGCAGCAGAATTGACAGCAGGCATATTCAAATGTAAATTAACAGGTATTCTACTGCTTTTATCCATGGAAAAGTCCTTAGCCAAACTGGTGAGAAGAGAACCACTATGTTACTAGAAGTTGCAAGATTAAGCTGTAAATGAGTTTTTAAAATAAGGTAAACTCCCTTGCTTCAGGTCATGAGCTAATGAAGACCTAGAAGAAACCTTCTTGGGATGGTCATTCCATGCTTACCCACTTCCAATTTTTTTAGACCTTTTTTTGGAGGCATGACACTGGGCTGATGATGCCAGCAGGGTCAGGGGATTTAAGGGATATTAAACTATGGATCATTGTGTGTCTTTTTCTAAAGGCTTCTGTGCAAGCCATTTGTAGGAAAGGTTCATAGAAGACTGCATTTAATGCAGTTTTATGACTGCTGCACTTCTCATCTGTTAGCTAATGAGCTGCCATAAGCTCAGACTCAAAACAGGACCGGGCAGTGCTTTACTTCAGTTAAATGAAATGCGAGAGCAGCATTTTGGTACCTCTAACTCCCAATCAACAGCAAGGTGTTGATTACTGAGAGAAGTAAATTAAGCATTTGGGCCTTGATTCAACGGTGCATTTAAGTATATGCCTGCATTTAAGCTAGTAACAGCAGCAGGCCTATTCCTAAACTGAAAAGGAGGTGAAGGCTTAATTACATTTCTGAATCAAGGGCTTCCAGCGTGGACAACTCAAATGTTAAATGTCAGCATGAAGGCAAATTCCTATGGCTGGTTACAAATTGCTAGGATTTATAATCGCTTTATATCCTGGAAATGCTGACAGCTTTAAATATAGCACCATGGTTGTGATAAATTGTTGGCATTTTTTTCTTGTTAGCCTTTTGTAGCTAAATTTAAGGTATCCATTTCAGCATGATCCAGTTATGGAAGCATGATTGGAACAGCTCCCCATGCAAGAGGCCACATCTATTTTTGTTCATGAAGCTTAAGTCTGCATTTCTGAGCTCATGATTTATGTCAGACTTTTTAAATTAATAATAAAGCATCTATCCACAGGCAAATATTTGTATTGCAAGACCCATTCAGCATGGACTCAGCAGCCAGCCAAGGCTTCCTGAGCAGCCAAGATTCAATTACGATGACAGCACATACCCTATTTCAACCATCACCTGCCCTTGCACAATTGCCATCAACTCCTCCTTGCTAAGGAGAGTCTGAAACTAATAGCACATCAGCTTAAACTATTGAACGCCAAAAGACTCATTCTGAGACAGACTGCACCCTCACCTCCATTGCTGATGGGCGAATTTCCACAAATATTTCCAGTGACAAAATGCAGATGTCCTGCCTTCGTGGGCTCACACAGGCAGCTGAGCATGCACAGATATGACCGCATATGCAAAGCCAAGGGAGGTGCAAAGCTGAAGGGGAGAAGGATAAATCCTCACCACGCTGTTACTTAGCAGGGGCACAAGCCTGGGGACACAGCAGATGCGAGATCAAGTCCACTTCTCCATTAGCTTTTTGAGCAGTCACTCTCTCCTTCATTAATCAGTGGAAAATACACTGGTTTCCTGTGCAAAGTGCTTTGAGACCTGCTGATGGCAGAAGCAACGTAGGAGGCAAGCACCGTTGTCGTGATCCAAGTTCAGGAAACCTTCTGCAATTAGTTTTGCCTAGAGCAGCTTGTCCTGTAGTTAAGGATTTACTTTTTTAAGTATCTGGGGCCGTTGCAGCTTCAGCTTACCTGTGGTAATGCACGTTCAGTTTTCTTTGTCTCAAGTCAGTAATGCTTCCAAATAAGCAGAACCGCCTGAGAAACACCCAAAGAAAACTACAGGACTAGCACCTTAAGCTGACAGCAAAACTGGACACTAGGTGTCCAACACTGAAGGATAAAACCACTTAAAACCAAATTCTTTAGAGAAATCAAGACAAAAAAAGCCATATTTCACATCTGATTACCTAAGAGGGTCATCTCTGAGTCCAGGAAACAATTTTGCAATTGGTAAATAACTCAGTGCCACAAGTGCTACACAGCTTCTTTCCCTGAGCTGCTCGGTATATCTAGACAGAGGAGAGGACCTT
Source organism: Platalea leucorodia (assembly GCF_965183815.1). Lineage (NCBI taxonomy): Eukaryota > Metazoa > Chordata > Aves > Pelecaniformes > Threskiornithidae > Platalea > Platalea leucorodia. Next base: position 60,333,806 of record NC_138827.1, read on the forward strand.
TGGAGAAATATGGGCCTTTGCTGGGACATGCGTCATCACCTTACATTACATCTGAACAGATGGCAAAGCTGCTCAAGGCAGGAGCAGAGATCAGAAGATTAAAAGGCACTACTTTCACTGAATGCCATGCGTGACCTGCCTGGTTAAATGAGCCACACACAAGACAAACAGCCTCTGCTTCCTCTTCCCATTGCCCAGAAGTTTGCAAATCCATCCATGGTACTCTATGTAGGCCTGAGATGCAGAGCAGAAATGGACCTTGCCAATCAAGAAAGTGTGTGCAGCTTCGCATGGTGCATGTTAGGATCTGCATGGCACCAAGTGCCTTGCAGCAAGGTGGGATACAGCAACGCCTGGGTACAAACCTGCCAGAAACCAGGATGGAAAGGGGTGCTCCCAGCTAAGAGGAGCTGGAAGATACCATGAGGAGTCACATCAACGTCCATGGGTAACCCGTAAGCTCTGTTCACAGCATTTCTCAAAGAAGTTCCCTTGTTAGCTTTGCAAAGAGAGGGTTGTTTCACCTGCTTGGTTCTGGGTAGTACCACAAGCTCCCCATCCTGCAAAGGTTGAGTCTCCTCAGAGAGCAATGCTACGTCCATAGTGCTGCTGGAGAGCAGGCCTAAGCCGATGTTCACCTCAAGTCCACCTGGGCTCAGAGTGAGGATTTTAGGTGAGCATGTGGGAAGGCACAAAACTCTAGCCCTACTCTTTTGTCTTGGTGCAAGCCTGCTTGTGTGAGCCCTCCACTGCAGATCCCACAGGGACTTTCAGCAGCATCCAACAGCTGATGTCTGGGAAGTGTCTGAACTGGGCTCCTGATAGCCATAATGTGGAAGCAGACACACAGGACAGGGATGGCAGGAGGCCTGAACAGGCTCCCTGATCAACATATCCAAAAGGAAATGCAGGACAAGCGCCGACTGAGTGCCCCACCATGGTCAATGGCAGCACAGGGAGCAGGATCTGGGTCTCCCAAATCCCAGAGCAGCACGCTAGCTAGCCTCTGTGCCATTCTTCCTCTCAAATGGCTGAGCTTAGCCAAAGCTAGGAGGCTTGCATCTGATTTGCTCTCATTCTGTCTGCCCTGGCATGCCCCCATCACTAAAAGAACCAACACATCCATTATAAAGTTCACACTGAGTACTTTGCTATTAGAGAATCCAGATCACCTGTGGTTTTAGGCAAGCTCTTAAAAACTTGACCATACATTGATTAAGGACATGCCTCTTGCTAGCCCTACAAAAACCCACAAGCCAAAATCAGAGCTACTGCAGCTCAGTGTCTCCCCAGCACCCGAGAGCTTCACCCCCCTCCATGGTCCCTTTCCATACACCATGGGGCAGCAGGGATCAGCCCCAGACAGAATAAGATGAAGGTCTAAGTGTGTCCATGTGCATTTCTTCAAAGGTCACAGAAAAGCATTGTGAGATGTAGTTCATTCACTCCATGGCTTTGCTCAGCCTCCAGCTGGTCTAAATCTCCTGGTGGTCACAACAATCTGGGCAGCAGCTTTTACCACCACTGCAATTAAGTTTAGCTCATTTCTCCTTAATCCAGTCGTCTACATCCCATGGACCCCCATCAACACAAGGGTACTGAGCTCTTTGTGGACAGGGAGGGGGTAATACATTGGCTACAGGCCAAGCTGTGTTTGGAGTTGAGACTGGGAACATAACTCGGCTGGCAATGTGTTGGAGATAATTGCTAGTTCACAGCCTGAAATGTGCCTGCTTTACACTTGCAGATAAGCAGCCTCGTCCCTTTGTGTGCTGGTGCAGGTGTATGCAAGAGGATACAGCAGCGTAGCACAAACCAGCCACTTCTTTCTCAACAGCTCTTGCCAGCATTCGTGCAGCCCCTGTGGCATGGTGTTCCTGATCCTCCCCCTTTCGATTCTGCAGGCACCTGTCTTATTCAGGGTCTGAGTTGCTCCCGAGGGGTTGGAGGAAGATGCCTCTTGTTACTAGAGCAGAAAGATGCTCAGTGCAAACTGGAGACTGATGGGAGGCAGAGAGAAGCAGTGCCCCGGCATCCACTGCTGACTGGACCATATGTCTGTTCGTGCCACCAGGATTTTCTACATCTTAAGCAAGTCTTTGAGTCTCCAAAACCAATTCTTTCAGAAAGATCAGTAAGGAAAACCCATGGGACACAGGCTCAGCCGTGCCGCTGTCTGGGTCTGGGGCATGGAGCCGCAGCAGCCTTGCTCTGCCCAAGCTGCCGGATTCAGCCCCATTCCCTGGCAGTCTGACTTCCTAAATACTTCACTGGGACTTCAGCTGTCTGTGACCACACAGGCAGGCATCTCACACAGCACTGAAACTCCTGTGCCAGTATCCCCAGCCTGCTCTCAGGGACCTTTGACCTCCTCTTTTTGCTGTTGTGTCTTGCCCAGCATAAGCCTAGATGTGCTGAGAGCCACTTGGATGCCAGATTTAACTCTTGTGGACCCACTTGAGATGGGTAGGTGTCGTGGTTTAACCCCAGCCAGCAACTAAGCACCACGCAGCCGCTCACTCAATCCCCTGGTGGGATGGGGGAGAGAATTGGAAGAGTAAAAGTGAGAAAACTCGTGGGTTGAGATAAAGACAGTTCAATAGGTAAAGAAAAAGCTGCGTCCACAAGCAAAGCAAAACAAGGAATTCATTCACTACTTCCCATTGGCAGGCAGGTGTTCAGCCATCTCCAGGAAAGCACGGCTCCATCACGTGTAATGGTTACTTGGGAAGACAGACACCATCACTCCAAACATCCCCCCCTTCCTTCTTCTTCCCCCACCTTTATATGCTGAGCATGACGTCATATGGTATGGGATATACCTTCGGTCAGCTGGGGTCAGCTGTCCCGGCTGTGTCCCCTCCCAACTCCTCGTGCACCCGCAGCCTCCTTGCTGGTGGGGTGGGGAGAGGAGCAGAAAAGGCCTTGACTCTGTGTAAGCCCTGTGCAGCAATAACGAACACATCCCTGTATTATCAACACCATTTCCAGCACTAATCCAAAACATAGCCCCATACTAGCTTCTATGAAGAAAATTAACTCTATCCCAGCCAAAACCAGCACAGTAGGGCTCCATTTCATTGCTACCAGCCCCATCCCCCCCATCACTGGTGGACAATCTTATCAATAATGAACTTAACAATGCTTTGAATTACATCTGCACATTCCTCTCCATTGACTTGGAACTGTGGAAGAATTCATCTGCTCTATTTCTGCTTTTCCTCTTTGATTTTTCTCTGGGAACTGTCAGCTTGCTTTAACTCATTTTCACGTGTCCACACGGGAGGAGGTTCTTTGGAAAAAAATGACATAATCCAGAGAGGTACTACCTTTTTTGCAGAGCCTGGAAGCCCAACACAAATCTGAGAGCCATGCAGCCTTACCTGTGCATCTCGGGAGGCTCCCCAGGCTGCAGCAGAGATTAATTAAGTGGTGAGTAAGCACCGCAGCTCTCCCCAGCCTGGCAGCCAGAACAGAAAGCTGACTTCGGCAGAGAAGAACAGCTAGGCTGCAGGGATGGTGAGTGATCGGTATCATATCAGGCAATATGAGGCCAGTTTGTGTTCGTTAAATGAATCTGTCCTCTGCTGTGAAGATAAGAAAGAGGGGCTGGACAAAGGGAACAAGGACGGCATCGGTCATGGTTTTGGTTTGGCTCTCCTGCATGTCCTGTGCAGCGCTCTGAATGGAGGAGCAGCCCTGGAGCCGTGCAAGGGCATGTCGCTGGCAGGGACCTGAGGCTGGCAATTAAAGCCTTGCCACTAAGCAATTGGAGCTCATTACCTGCTCTCATCTGAGCTCATTACCCTCAGCACCCATTAGGGTGAGAAAACACAAGTGTTGAAAGCACTGTGCACCCGGCCTGGGTTAGATGCTCCATGAGGAAGGGATCACCAGCAGTGCCCATGCCTCCCCAGTGCCACCAGCACAGCAGATCCCAGCCTGGCTGGTGGTTCTGCCCATCCTCCATATTCACACAGGCCACCACTGAGGAGCACATGCTTGGGATGCCTGGCTGCACAGATGCCCCATCAGCCAGCAAACACAGTCCTCCCCTCCGATGCTCAGCCCCTTATGCCTGTGCGCATTGCTCAAAGCCAGCTCTAACATCTCCTGCACCTGAGAAAATTCAGGAGAGCATCATGTTTCCAGAGGTCCTGGGGCCAGCCTCTCCAGAGGCTGCTATGTTTTCTTTTCACGATACTGTTTTACACTGTGCAGGGCAGGCTATTAGCCATGTCAGCCAGGCATGGGTTTATCCAGAGTCTGAAAAAGAGTTCCCTGATTCCAAATGCAATTTGGTGGTGGGAAGGGACCCATTTCCCCAGAACAAAATTCATAACTGCAAAGCGGTTCCTGAGCTGCTTGGCCAAAAATGAATTGGTGAGCTCGGCATTAGATTGTTGCAGACATTAAAGTCACTGCTGCGAAGAGAAAACCCTCCAGCTCAAGCTGCTGCTGAAGGGAGCTGCGAGTTACCAGCTCACAGCCCAACCTGTTCCCAGGCATTGCAGGGAAGCATGGGGCAGCATTGCCCTCAGGTGTCCCCAGATGACCCAAGTCAGTTCAATATAATTCATTCATTATTCCTCCCTGCTTATTAACATCATTAATGCGGCAGAGCCCAGGAGTCTTGTGACACCATTTCACCCTCCATCTGCTCACCCTGCAGCAGTATGGTTTTCCTCCCGTTTTTCACACCACCTTCATTCCCACTGCACTTAACTGAACATCTTCCCCTACCTCCTTTCTCACCCTGTCTGGTGACAAACCAAAACCCAGTATGGTTCATATCAAGGTCAAAATTGGCTGACAGACTTGAAAAGATGGGCAGGGATTTGCTACAAGACAGCCTGATGCTGGTGGGGACAGATGACAGGAGCGATTTGTTTTTTCCACATAGGAGACCAAAAGATAGTTTTCTACTAGGTATTCCTCATTCAGGGCAATGCTGGTGATGTTTTCCCTCTCCAGCTAGTCTGAGGGTTCAGCAGCAGTAACCAGAGACAAGCTCACTTGGTGGCACTGCCCTTCTTTCTTATGGGCCCATTGTTAGTGAAAAGTCATGTTAAACAGCAAAGTGTGATGCTTTTCTTCCCTTAAGGATGTATTGAGGGCTTCTCACCTCTGCTCAGAGCCTAAACACAGCAGCGCTGAAAGAATGTGCCCGGGGAAGCTGCAAACTTTGCAAGGCTGATATTAAAAAGCAAAGACAAAGATACCTCAAGGCATGACAGAGCCCACAGCTCCCTGACCCCGGGACACAGGCAGCACTGTTGGAGCTGCAGTGCTGAGTCCCGCTTTGATTTTCAAATAGCTCGTTTAGTCTGTCCTCACTGCTAGACTCTGCAATTATTTGTCCTTGGTTTTCTCAGCTCAGGGCATGCAGCCTTTGCTTTACCCTCTCACAAATCTTGCTGTGCAAGGGGCAAAATGAGCCCTGGCAGCAGGGGCAGTTGTTGCAACAGTCCCTGGCTCTGCTCAGAAATCCAAAACTTCAGGGGAGATTTACAAAGCTCTGCTTGCTTTTAAAACAGTCTCTTCCCCAACCCTTCAGAGCTCCTTGTTGGTCAATCCACCCCATAAAATGCAGGCACCGTTGTGAGATGGTCTGCTGCACAGACCCAGGCTGGGCTTAATTTTCAACTTGCAAAGCAAGGAAGCAGAAAGAATCACTGAACCCTTTCCTTTCGGTAGGAGATTTCTCACAGACATAGCCAGGCTCCTGTTAGAGCTGAATTACCAAGTCAAGCCCTGGTAGGAGCATCATAGGACACTTGCATCAGTGCCAAGCAAGTTTACAAGAACTGGAGAAGAGCACAGACCCATCAGTGTTGCTTCTTACTAGCACAGGGATGCAAACCCTTCCCCTGAAAAGCCATTGCACACTCAGAGTGTGCAATTCAGCCTCGGGAGCATTTTATCAGACAGCCCCAGGGCTCTGTGATGACTTTTCATCTCCTTTCCACTATGCACGAATGACGACAACCACAGGCCAGTTCTGCAGGAATGGGGCCAAAGGAGCCCTTCCAGGGGCTGCAGAAGAAGTGTGCGGAGCCATGCATGACCTTGAGGATCGGCTGAAACAATGCCAAGAGAGCTCACATGTACTGCCCTCTCTTAACGATAAAGACACCTTTTTCTAATAAGCCACTGCTTCAAAGAAGAAATAACCCACAGAGTAATTTCTATTCCAAGATTCCCATTGTTAGCTAATTTCAGCTTCAAGAAAGATTAGGGTGACATCTCATTTTGGAACAACATCTGCCCCTGAGGGCCAAGTCCTTTCAAATGGCAGTCCTACTATGGCAGATAGCAGCAACTGCAGTACTCCAGCAAATCTAACCTCGATAAAAGCCCAGCCTTCTCTGGCATCTGGACAGCGGGGAAAAAATAGCAAATGCAGAAATCAAGCAGTCAGTGCAGAGTTTATTTTAATAAACTCTTGTGAGTTAAATAATCTCAGCTCTGATTAGCACTGGAGATTTAAAAATGTAAATATTTACCAGAACATCTTCAATATCCTCATAGAGTCAAAAGGCCAATTTCTGCACGCAGTGTGTCAGTACTACTTGCTATTGCAAACTCTGAACTTTCAGTGCTCTCAGATGACTGTGAAATTATGCAAGGAGCTGAAATATAATTATACTTATTACAAAGCCAAAGTATTACAGTTTTATTTGCTTTCTGTCTAGGGCTTCTATGCTTTCTTCCTCCTGTGTGAGATTCAGAAATATTCTTTAACAAAAGCTGTGATTCCCACTTAGCTCAAGGAGCTAGATTTAATGACAAATAGCAAGCATCTTGATGCCTGCAGTAAATCAGGGCTGCGAGAACCACTGTAAGTCCCCCATTAGCTTCAGGATGGCTGCCTTTGATTCTCCTTCACTTCAGCAACCTTTCATTCCAGCCCAGCATGTTTGCACACAAGCCTGCCAGTCACCTGCCTTTCTACTCGAGGAGGTCAGCAGAGGACCAGTTATTTGTATCCACATCATGCACACAAAAAATACTCACCCGCCTCATTTCAGCATAAGTTTCAAGCAGACACCTCAGGTCTTGCAAGCCTTCATCCAGATAGAGCTAGCACACTGTGTGGCTTGCTCTGCAATGAGGCAACATCTACCCTGGATTGCTGGTGACACTGGTTCCCAGTAAGCTCTGGATATACAGTCACATTGAAAAGAAACCCGTTGCCTGGTTCCTTCACCAGATTACTAGGCGCCTTGTTCAAGAAGGCTTAAAGCTAGTCTTAATTAACAAAGGTGCTATGAATGGGCTGGATCCTGTCTTACCCTCAGTAATAGGATTGCATCTCAAATACCTCATCACGGACACAGAACCTAGTGTATATGTCTGTGTTTGGGGTAGGCTGTGAATTTGGAGTGAAGCAAAAGGAGCAGTCTCTCCCTGTTTATATGTTAGTATCTTCTGCTGTGTTCCCAACTTTCTGCCGTGTTCCCAACTTTCTGCCGTGTTCCCACTTTTCTGCTGTGATCCCACCTTTCTGCTGTGATCCCACCTGTCTTTCAATGCACAATTCAGTTATGGTACTGTGGAAGCGGTAGATTAGGATGCCATGGATGCCACCTGCCTTTTGGTCCAGGCCTCCAAACTCACCCTTCAGGGCCATTCACCCCCAGGATGGAGGGCTTTGAGCTGCTGCTCTTGCTGCTGGGATTGGATTGCTTCTGGACCCTGAAGCCAGCCTAGGCAGACAGCACATGTAGAGCTAATGAAATTAATACCATCACCACTTTGCACTTGAACCCCACTCTTCTCTTCCTTGCCTCCCTTGTGCTCATACACCTTGGTCCCCCATTGCCAGGTTTAACATCTCCACAGTGGGGTTGAGTCTGTTGCTGATGGAGAAAACTGGGACTCTGCTTAGCAAACCCATTGCTGGCCTAAGAAGGCATGAAAGTTGCGCAGTTGGGGAGTGACATGGAGCAATAAAGCCAACCTGAAGGAGTAAAGAGGCATTTAATTGCTTCAAAAAGACTGGCAGATGCCACGGCCTGGGTGAGGGGAAGGAGAGATGCTTTCCTCCCTTCCAGTTGGTGAGAAATACCAGTGAGGACCTTTCCTGAAAGCAGGAAAGCAAACCAACCTGACCGCTTGAGCACTTGTAATTGTGGTTCTTAATTCATGCAGTGAACAAAGACACAGTGTTTAGTTTGGGCAGGAGATGCCTCTTCACTTTCCCAGCCCTCCCTCGATCTAATGGGAGATACACATCAGGCCTTCTCCTGCACTGGGACATCTCCTGCCTTGGGACGACAGGTGATGCGCTCTTGGTGCCAGTGGTGCAAAGACGGCAATCCTAGCGCACTGCAGGTTTGGCTCCATGTTACAGGACTGGGGGATTTCCCCTCTGTTTCACAGCAGGCAGCACTTCTGGCCCTTAAGGGATGATTCTCCTGGCCTATAGAGGTGGGCAAAGCCGAGGAGAGGATGCAAGCTGCCAGGGCAGAGCCCTGTCTGTACATCTACCCAGTCTCTCCCAAGCGCAAGCAAGGGCCCTGAGATTCATGCCTCCTTTATGCACACCTGGTGTTTATAGAGTGATTAATCTGCTAGCTGACATGGTGTATATTAAGCTGCGAGTTACCTGACAGGCTGTGAGTTGCAGTGCTGTGCGAGAAGTAGTCCTGCCTGGCCATTTCAGTGCTCCACCAGCTCCACCAGCAAGGCAGGTCTGCATGGGAAACGGCACAGGCCACCACTGCCTGAACTCGGATTTCCAGCTCTCCTGCAAAACACTCCGCACATCTAATGACACTGTTGCCTGCTTCCCATGCCTGCGACGGAGGGGAAACCCTTGCTTTTTGGGGCATGGGGCAGCAGAGGTACATGGGGGGCTCAGCAAGATGCAGGTCTTCTCCAGCTGCATTTTGGCACCTCTTGCCATGCCCTTGCTCTTACAAACTGGGAGTAAAAATCAAGTCATATAGACTGGAAGCAATTCTTAATAAGCCTGTAAAAGCCACCAGCTTGCTGGGATTTAGGAGGCAAAACTACAGGTAAGAGCCAGCACTGCACATCTTCCTCGTGAAGATCCCATCAACTCTTCAAGTGCCACCTGCAAAGACCGGGGTTGGCAGAGTTTAAAAGAAAGAGAAGCAATAAAAACCTCTTGCTGACATCCTTAATGCATCAAAAAAGGTCCCTGCAAGTCTTTTTTTTTTTAATAAAAACCTGTTTCAAGTTGAGATTAGCTCATTTCAATGTAAGCAGAATACACAGCGCTCTCTGAAGGGGCCATGCACTAAAACTTCACACAGTCACTACTAAAAATGGTGGTTTTGCTGTCAGAAATCTTGAACCGAGAAACAGGCATCTGAGCCAAGTGGGATTTTTGACCTGCTCTTTTGTTGGACCTCTTCCCACTTAAAGTCTTAGGCTGAGTCTCACAGCAAGCCAACCATTTGATTTGGCAGACGTGCTCAGGCCAGACCTGCCTTTTAAGTAATGCTGAACCGTTAAAAAGAAAATACACAGCTCCACAATACAACAAAACCAGCTGTTCTTGAACGGCAGTCAAGAGGGACAATAAGTCTTCTCATGTTGGGAAGAATTAGCAAGCCTTTCCTTCCCACTGAGCCAATATAAGGAAGGGAAAGGCTCACCAAAGGGCTGAGCCGTGCTGGTGCTCAGAGTAAACAGAGGTGAGCTGGAAAGTTGTCTCTGGACTGAGCCCTCAAACAATGGGGCCCAAAGGGAAACAGAAAAGCAAATATTAATGTTTTGCCATTCACATGACCCTGGAGAAAAGAGAACAATGCCTTCAGTTGGACACCACCTTGATGTCTTCCTCCTCCTCCCCTCTTACTCTAAAATGTCATCTGAGGACCCGTGATTTCTTTGGATGAAACAAGCAATTGCTGAGGGCTGCCTGCTGCCCAGTGGAGCCCTGCTGCCTGCTTTTCCCATGCCAGAGTGAAGAATGACTTAATTATAAATGTATCCCTGCTGCCCCCCCCCAAAGACATGCTCCTTCTCATGAAGCAGAAATCAGAAGCAAATGAGAACCCCTTTGACCTTGGCTGTAGCAATGAACTCCTATCAGCTGGGATGAGAGCAGGGCTTGGACAAAGAAACACATGCACCCAACGCCTCTTAAACCTGGCAGAAAGGGAGAGCAAAATGCCAGGGGATTCAACAAACTCGGAACATCTTCAGGGGGAGGCAGAGATGGGGTCTTGGCTTGTTCTTTACTTCTTCTCCAGCAGTGTGTCACTAACCCAGCCTGGCTTTATGAGACCTGCTGCTCTTCAGCTCATCACCGGTGCATTACCAAGACCAAGGTCCTCTCCTGGCCAGAGGACCTGGATCCTTATGGCGATGGTCCCACTGATGGGGGAGGTTCAGCCTCCAACAAGGGGCGAAGCTATGTGTTGGGCAGATACTTCTGTGGATGTCACTGCAGGAGACTCTTGCAGAGAAAAGTGCCTCTCCTGGCTGTGCCAACAGCACCTGGAAGGATTTGTCATCAAGGCAGGTGATCAACAATTGCAATAGAGATAAAAAGCAGGCTCCTTGGGCTCCTCTCTCTGAAGCTCAGTGGTGGGGGGAGGAGGCATCAGGCTGTCTTCTCTGCTTGCGCAGAGCTGTGCAAGCCACACTGAAATGCAGCTGGGCTCTTATCCTGGCCTAATTGTTCCAGAGGCAAATGAGACCAAGAAGAAGAGGAAAGAGCCCTTGTGCTCGGCCATTTGATATAGGGGGTTGTCATGGAAACCGCTGCGTATTAAAGCCTCCCTGTCTGCTCTTATATGCTCTGGTTGTGTAGGAGATGGGCTGCATCATTTGGGGCTTTTCAGTTATTGTTGCTGTTATAAAGCGAGCTGTCACAGTTTCCTCTTGAAATCAGGCTGTTTCAGCAACGTGACCATGTCTCAGAAAAGATGTGGCATTGCTAGATGTTTACTATCTTCAAACAGGATGATTTATTTGTTGCTGATCAGCAGCCATGGCTGTCCTGAGCTCTCCTTTAGTCCATCTCCTCCAGAGCAGCAGCAAGGACAACTACTGGTAGCCTCCCAGGATGCAATGCCAAGCTGGAAGAAAACCCTACCTGTTTGGAGTTCAATGAATATTTAAGAGCCCAATCATGACCAGCAGAGCAAGGACATATAACCCCACACCACATCCGTGCTGACGCGAGTAAATTGTGTGCAGCAGACGCTTACAGCACTGAGGCCAACAGCACAGCCCCAACCTAGCAGAGATTTATTGTCCTGCAATAAAGGCATCGTGTGGTGAAGTGCTATAGTCACCCAATAAATGCTGAAACACTCATAGTGCCAAAGGTGTCCCAAATTGATGCTGGTGCAGAAAACTCAGCCCCCAGATGGGGAAAGATGTGAATCCCTTCTCTCCAGCCCCTCTGCAATAGCTGCTGCGTGGGCTGGCACCAGGGAGAGGGGACACCAAGGTCAGTTGGGGTTCAACTCTGGCAGAGAAGCTGGGAAGCCAGGAGCACGCTACGTTCTTCTGCCTCAGCTAGGAGATGATCCACAAGCCACCTTCTTGCTGTGTGCCCCTGCTTTTGCTGCTCAACTGAGCCAGATGTCCTGAGCATGGATGTCCTGGTGCACAGAATGGGTTTGGCAGGGTCACCCGTCAGAGGTTTCAATTAGCTGCTGTGTAAGTTAATCACCTATGTTGTCTAGGAAATAGCCATGGGTGAGAGACGGCTGGCTCTCCCTCCTAACCTTCAAAACTGGACCTTATAAAGTCATGAAGAGACCTGCACGCCATCAGGGACATCAGGTGAAGAGAGGCTGGGATAGACTCTGCAGCCAGAGGGGATGATGTACATTCATGCACAGGTATCTGTGCTTCCTCAAAATGAGCTGTGTTTGAGCCCATGCAGCCTTACTTTCTGGCACATAAGGAATCCTTTAAAACAGAATGGTTTTTTCCTCCCATTTTCCAGCTGTAGCTGAAAACTCAGGGTTTTGTTGGTTTGTTTTTTTTTTAAACAAACCTCCTAGTGTGGGATGAATCACTGTATTATTATTCCATCTCTCACATTCTTTCCACAATGGGTTGCAATAAGTTTTAACTTAATAAATTCAGAGGAATATACAGAAAAGTCTCAATAGCAGTGTTTTTTTTTTCTGCATAGCAGCCAGTAAATCAAGCTGTACACTGTAACGGTGCAGGTTCATTAAATTGTACCACTTTGATGTTATCTTTCTGGCTGAGCTGCAGGAAAATCTGGGAAAACACATGATACTTCTAGGGGAAAACACTTGTTTTGTATGCATTAAAGCCTGACTACCTAGGAGATGATAGTCAGCACAAAGTAAATAAAGCAACTCTGATGTCAGGTGAAAAGCAAGTGAGAGTAATACTCGTCCTAACTGGCAGGGTTAGCCGTAAGCCATCCTCAAGCTCGGGTTTTTGCAGAGGCCTCCATCCGCAACCCTCTGTTGCTGACTGCCGCAGCCCATGGACAGACAGTCCTCCCACCAGCTTCTGAAACAGCTTTGTACAACGCAAGGGAGCTGCAGGTACTTCTTCATGCGCTGATCAGAAAAGGCCCACAGTAAGGGTGCTATGGTGGAAGTAATCTGGTGGGACACCAAGGGTAAAGAGCAAACCCCATGGTGGGGGCTGACCACATCCTGGCAGAAGCTGAAGCAGTAAAAGCATTGGGGCAAGGCTGAATCAAGTGTAAGGAGACCTTATGCTTTTGATACAAAGATTCTGGAGAAAAATGCTGCAAACAGAGTGAAAGACAAACTCCCTCTACCAAGGAAAACCATGATGTTGAGCTGAGCCATGGAAAAGAGCTCTCTTGCTCCTGTTGGGCAGGCAGGCAGTAAGGGAGGAGCCTTTCTTGGTTTTGGAGGAAGGTTACTTTTGAATGGCCAAACCAGGATTTTCCTGGGCCACATTCAATGAAAACCACCATTTCTTTGGAGAAAAACATGGGGCTCAATCTCCAGTCATGGAGACATGCTCAGTGTGGCTCTCCCTATGCAGTCTCTCTCCTTCCACCACATATAGCTCCTCCACCAGGGTCCATGCTTGCTGGCAGCAGCTCTCCTGCGCAGCCCTATGTGTAAGGAGCAGGTAGCACCTTGAGAAATGGTTTTCAAAGAGGTGAGGCCCAGATGAATGTCTTATGATTAGGAGGAGTGCCATAAAAGGAAAGAAGGAAGGGATGTTGGTGTTCTGACATGCATTGCAAGGGCCACAGGTAGCACAGGTGGGGAGGATGGTTTTTGCAAAAGCCAGGAAAAGACCAAGGAGAAAGAGAGAGAGGTGGGAAGGTAGTGAGGAGAGGATCCTGGAGGATCAGACCTGGGCTGAAGGTCTCCTCACCTGGGGAAAGTAAGGAGATAGGGCTCACCTTGAGGAAGGGGAACAGATAGGGCTCACCTTAGGGAAGGCTCTTGAGAGAGACACAAAGGAGGCACAAACATCACAGCTGGTGGGAGAAGTGAATCGGGAGTGATGGACCACTCTTTCCCACTGCACATCCAAGCTGATGTGCAGGGTGAGGATGTAAGGCTGCCGGTGAGCTGTGGTGGGTCACAGCTGATATTTTCCCCACCAAACATTGTACTCAGCTTTAATGCATCTCCTGTGTTTGCAGCAGAGAGCACTGCCGGGATGTACCATTACAGGGCTGCACCATCAAGGGTTCAGATATTAAATTGTGCTGGGACAAGCTCCCCTCCAACAGCCTTATTCTGGGAGCCTTTAAGTGGCTCCTCAGCACCGCACAGGAGCTCTGGGGCAGAGGCAGGGAGGTGGTGGCAATGCTCACAATGCACTCATCCCTCCCCAGGCAGAGCTAAGACTCCTTCTTCCCAAAAGGGCTTTGCCTTTGCCCTGGTCATCTCCTGATTTCTGCAGGACCCTGGAGGTCACAGCACCCTTCAGGCACAAGGCTTGCCTGTTCACACATCCTGTGGGGCAGGGCAGTGCGTGATAACATGGCAAGACTATGTATCCAGAGCTGGAAAACCTCATAAGCTTGGAATATTTTAAATTAACATGGAGAGCAGCAAATGGAGGTGTTGCATCTCATCCTCGTGGGAGAAACGTGATGGCTGTAAGCAGGCTGTACTTGCCTCTCTGGGAAAAGTTTGGATACAGGCACAGTTTCTCTTGCTCTCTGAGTGTGGTACCCAAGAGGACTAGGGCTCATTTAATCACTCTGTGCTTTTCCTTTGCAAAGTTACGTATGGCTGCTCAGTGGAGGTGATGCTGGAAGCCTGTCCCAGAGCATCTCCTCCCAGCCACCAGCTTCCTCAAACCTCCAGCAAACCAAGGGTTTCAGAGACCCCCCCAGCTCTTCATCAGCCCAACGGGTTAAAATAATGAGCAGGGAGAGAAAGAGATGGAAAACAGCCCTCGCCTGGGAAACCCAATTATACCAACACCTTCACATTTAAATGTCCTACATACATCTCTGTATATGCATATATGGTGGCTCCAGTCCAACATCCAACTGCTGAATATAGCAAGAAGTAAAGGTTAGAATGAACTGACGATAAATTATACATGTGTGTGATTACATTGGTATAGATAAGGCCTCTCCTGCTCACCAGCAATAAGAATGACAAAATTGTAGCATGGGAACCAATGATTCACTTATACATCTGGAAAAAAAACCCTAGGCAAATATTAAATGAGAATAAAATTGATAGTTTTAAATCACTGACTCAAATCATGAAGTAAAACAGTGAGTGGGAACCTGTGATTTAAGTAATTTCTTCTGACAATAGGGCAAGAAACATACCGTCTATTTTCCTAGTGGACTTTCATTACTATCACAGACTAATATATGTCTTAAATCAAAAAATCTGTTCCACTCTTTCCACCCCAAAAGCTGCTTTGCAGTTTTAACTTCTGTGTCTATAAAAAAGTTACTGCTAATTGTGGCCTTATCTCATTTTTCTTTTTTTTTAATGTGATGATCTATTTTAATACTGTCTGCCATCCCCAAAAAATCCTAAATCATCACCTCTTCTTCCCCAGAGGCGCATTCATTTTATGTTTTGCTTTCCTTGCTGACAGAAGAAAAAAATGCCTGGATGCAGACCCTGCTTTATTCAGCCTTAATTGTGCAAAGTCGCAAACACACATAATTACAATTTCAGGGTTCAGCTTGCCTTGGGATTTGGACTCATGAGGAGGGCTGGACTCCTTTTCTCACATGCGTAAGGAATTGAATAAATACTTTGGTGTGGATGTCCACCTGTCCTGGTTTCAGCTGGGATAGAGTTAATTTTCTTCTTAGCAGCTGGTAGAGTGCTGTGTTTTGGATTTAGGATGAGAATAATGTTGATAAGACACTGATGTTTTGGTTCTTGCTGAGTAGAGTTTACACTAGTCAAGGACTTTTTAGCTTCTTGTGCTCTGCCAGGTGCATAAGAAGCTGGGAGGGAGCATAGCTAGGACAGCTGACCCAGACTGGCCAAAGGGCTATTCCATACCATATGACATCATTCTCAGTATATAAGCTGGGGGAAGAAGAAGGAAGGGGGGGGACGTTCGGAGTGATGGCGTTTGTCTTCCCAAGTAACCGTTACGCGTGATGGAGCCCTGCTTTCCTGGGGATGGCTGAACACCTGCCTGCCCATGGGAAGTAGTGAATGAATTCCTTGCTTTGCTTTACTTGTGCTCGCGGCTTTTGCTTTACCTATTAAACTGTCTTTATCTCAACCCATGAGTTTTCTCACTTTTACTCTTCCGATTCTCTCCCCCATCCCACCGGGGGGGAGTGAGCGAGCGGCTGTGTGGTGCTTAGTTGCTGGCTGGGGTTAAACCACGACACCACCTCTCCTGGGCACGCGAGCGCTGCCCACCCAAGCAGAGGGAGTCAGGCAGTTATTTTTCTTTCGCTGTTGGTGTGGAAAGTAATTTTTCAAGTGTCTTTTCATCCCCTATGGCTTTTTGGAGCCATGTTCCTTATGAACCTTGCAGATGCTGGTGGCCTGAGCCTCCCACACAGCGTGCAGGTCAGACACCCGGGCCTGGCAGTGGCCAGAAGACAAGGAGATCCTCGGCCAACGCATGAGCCCATGTTTGCTTTCACAGCTGGAGGGGCCATGCACACCCAACAGGGTCTCTCCCCAACAGGGCCCTGGGCTGCAGGACAGACTGGCTCCTCTGGGAAGGAGAGCACCCAGGGAGGACACATTGCCAAGGGGCATTGCATGGGAACCACCAGCAGACAAAACAATGGGTCCAAAGCACCGGACCCTGCTAATGGACATAGGATGAGAGACACTCTGTCCCAGATATTAGTCATCTTCGGTACTTTTTTGCTGAATTTTGCGATTTTTAGTCAGGAAATGGCAGCTACCCACCATGGCATATTTTTGAGCTATTTGAAGCTGGAGAACATCAGACCCTGCAGCCAGTGGAGGCAGAGTTAAAATTATTGGGTGAAATCCTGGCCCTGAGAGAAGTCAACAATGTCCAGTGCCTCCTGGCCAGGATTTCTTAGGCTGTTTTCCCTGCACCCTGCTGAGCTTCTCGTGCTTTCCACTATTTCTGCCATCCTGCAATCTCTCTATCCAGTCATCCATGCTGGAAATTGCTATGAGGAGGAAGAGACATTTATAAAAATATGAAAAGACCATTTCCAGACAGCAAAGTGTTTCTAGGGTCTGGGGAAGGACACGAAGGTGGTACTTCATTCAGTTTGTCAGAGTTGTGTTTGAAAAACAAACAAACACAAAACAAGCAAATGAACCCCTTAACACTTACTAAGAATTTTGTAATGCTTTTTCAAAACAGCGTTTTTGGCTAATTAGTTTTTCATATGTATGTTTTTGTCTTTTGGTAGGGGACAACTGGCATTTGAGAAGGATTGACTGGTGCTATGAAGCAGGGGAAGCATTAAGTCAGGAAGTAAGAGGATCCTATTTTTTACTTGAATCGTGCGGTAGTTTGTTTACTCCATTTTTCTGTAGAGACTTTCCCTGAAGAGAGCTGCATTAAAGCAGATGTGTGGTGGTTTTGTGTGTGCTACATGAGTACACACACTGTTTTATTTTCACAGGGCCTTCTGAAGACAGTGTTGGGATACCTGTGGTTAAAATGCAAATCTTGTGCACCTGCCTCTTATTTTCAGGGACTAGGATTTAAGCCATATCCACACAGTTTTTTCTAAAGTCTAGGTTTTCCGTGCATTAAAGATCACAGAATGGTTGGGGTTGGAACGGACCTCTGGAGATCTAGTCCAACCCCGCTGCTAAAGCAGGTTCACCTAGAGCAGGTTGCACAGGATCGTGTCCAGGCGGGTCTTGAGTATCTCCAGAGAAGGAGATTCTACAGCCTCTCTGGGTGGCCTGTTCCAGTGCTCTGTCACCCTCAAAGTAAAGTTTTTCCTCGTATTCAGGTGGAACTTCCTGTGTTTCAGTTTGTGCCCATTGCTCCTTCTCCTGTCACTGGGCACCACTGAGAACAGCCTGGCCCCATCTGCCTGACACCCGCCCTTAAGGTATTTGTAAGATTCCTTGTCAGTCTCCTCTTCTCCAGGCTAAACAGACCCAGCTCTCTCAGCCTTTCCTCATCAGAGAGATGCTCCAGGCCCCTAATCGTCTTCACAGCCCTCCGCTGGCCTCTCTCCAGTAGTTCCTTGTCTGTCTTGAACTGGGGAGCCCAGAACCGGACACAGTAGTCCAGATGTGGCCTCACCAGGGCAGAGTAGAGGGCGAGGATAACCTCCCTCGGCCTGCTGGCCACACTCTTCTATCTAAGGATACGTCTGTCAAGAAGCATGAGGTGTCAGTTGGTCAGCTGTGGAGGTGCTCAGGAAGTCCATAGCTCAAGAGGATGCTCTGGAAGGACTCCTGCAGAGCAGACTCCTGTAGGTGCAATACTTGTGTGCTGCTGCAAAGGTGTCTCCAAGCGGTGGGTGTTAAATGGATATTTCTGTGCTCTGGTGGAAAGCAAAACACCTTGGACCTGTGCATGGCTTAAAAAACCACCAGCATATACTTTAGGAAACAAAGCACAAGAACTTGTAGACTTAGAAGGGTACTGTGCTTTCTCTTCCTACAGAATGCCACTCTGAAGGAACTTAATGTTTGCAGAGGAGATACTTTGGTTATAACTGAAGGAAAGCTTCCACCAAAGGTAAAACGAGAGAGATTGTGTTCTTTAGTCAGTTGACAGTGTCTGGAGACTTGAATATGATAGTCCTTTCTTTTTTTCCCCTCTTGCTTATTTTAAAAATACTTCCATTGGAAAATTCTGGTTGGCAAGAATGAATAATGCTTTTTGTAGCTTTACAGCCTTTTACATTTAAATCAACGTTTCTCATATTCTTAGTCTGTCTGTATTTATTCTTCTTTCAACTTCTGTAGTAGAAGGCTTGCCCATCGCAGCTTCTTTGCCTAGAAGTGTGTTGAGGTTAACAGATCCGGAGGAAATCAGTATTTCTGGAATGCCAGGTTCTTGCGAAGGCTCAACTCTCATACTACTGCTTCCTCACACAATCATAAAAATAGAGGAACTTAAGTGTTTGCCTTCAGGTTTGTACTGAGGATGGCATTTGAAATGGAGGGCCCTACTGGGCAACTCTATTGTCAGCGATGGTTATACAAATGGAAGGATTCTTTGCTAACAAACCTCAAGCAATATCATAGGACGGTTTGGGTTGGAAGGGACCTTTAAAGATCACCTCGTTCTGCTCTTTCACTAGATCAGGTTGCTGAAAGCCCCGTTCAGCCTGACCATGAATACTTGCAGGGATGGGGCATCCGCGACTTCTCCAGGCAACCTGCTCCAGGGTCTCACCACCCTCATGACCAGAGGCAGTTCCCTCAGCCTGCCTTCATGCACTGTGTGCCCCAGCCCCTCGCCACCTCCAAGGCCCTGGGCCCACACCCCGCCCACCAGCGTCTGTCCTGGACTGGGGAGGCCAGGAGGGGACAGAGGGGTCCAGGTGCAGATGCCCGAGTACCAAATAAGAGAGGAGGAAAGCATCTTTACTGTTCTTTTTCTTGTTTTATTGGGTTTTTCAAAATTAGGCAATCAACAATCTTGAAAAGAACTCCTAATGAAGCAGCTAGGAGGGACCTTAATGCTGAAGGCCAACCCTTCTTCCTGGCAGAGCTGTGGTCCTCTCCAGAGGAACAGCTGTCTCTCTAACTTCTTTGCTTGATCTGTTGCTGTTCTTTGTGCACCATGGCAGAGAGTCTGCCTTCATCTTCACCCACCCTCGTCCTCAGACTGTAGGAACCCCACCTCCAGGCCCCCGGGACCTTGGGCCCTTGGAGGGAGGACTCCTGTCACCTCAGCACAGCAGCCCAGCAGAAGCCATGTCATCTGGTCCCCTTTTCTTGGGGCTCAGAGCAGAGGAGATGGCACCCCTTCAGGAGGGGTGGGGGCAGGGCTAGGGCAGCAGGTAGGGGAATGGGAGAGAAGGGCCCATGCTACCTGCAGCAATCAAGAAAATAATTGCTGATTGCTGGGAGGTGGGATGGGTGAGCCCACAGGATGGCTGGGCGTGGAGGCTGGGCCCCCCGGCTAACGTCGGGCACGGAGGCTGGGCCAGTGGTAGGGCACTGGCCAGGTGCTCCTGTGCTGGTGTCAGCGTGGTGTCATGGAGGGGAGCCCTGGCACGGTGTAGTGGTGCCAGGGGAGCCATGCTGGAGGTGGATCCACTTCCACTGGCTATTCGTGGTCTGCGGGTGGATCCACCTCCATGGGCTCCACAACATCTGCTGCATGAGTGCTGGCCATTGCCGCCATGCAGCTGATGGTACCTCCCGCCTGACACCGCCTCCTCTCCCTACACGGTTCCTGCAGCCCTCTCTCTTCTCTCCAACTCAAAGGTGAGCAGCCACCTGCTTTGCTCCTGTGGGACCTCTTGGTACCAAGCATTCTTGGCATGAGAGGGCCTCAAAGCTCAGCAAATTGTGGGCCAGCTGCCAGGGTTCCTGTATTGATAGGGCCCAGAACACAAGGCAGTGAGGTGGCTTGTGATATCAGGAGGCCACTGTGATAGCAATGCATGTGACCCAATATGGCTGTTTTGGGAGCTGGGTGGCCTGAAAGATGCCCTAATATGGGAGAAGGAGGAGGGCCAGGGGGTCTAAGGGCCCCTTTCCTGGGGATTGCTCCCCTCTGCCATTCTGCTGCCCCTTAGGCACAGTGACTGCCCTCCACCTCCCCTTGTGTGCCCAGGGCTCCAGCCCCCTCCTCATCCCATGCCTGGGGTTCCCTGGATGAGACGGTGGCAACAGTGTTCCAGGAGGGTCAGGAGTCCACAGTGACCCCCCTACCCACCTGGCTCCCTGCACATGGCACAGCCCTCTGTGCCTGACAGTGGTTGAGAGGGGGCAAAGCATCCAGACATCCCTCAGGGGGAAAGGGAGATGCACCATAAGATTGTCAGGGTGCAGTGAACAGAGGTTGCCTGCTGCTAGATATTGCCTCCTCTCCCAACCAAATTTCCTTGTCTAATGGTCACGCATCCCTCTAGTTTGCCCTAGAGGTTGGTGGGCAACTATTGGGGAGACAGAGCCAAGGACTCCCCAAAATCTGCTGGTCTCAAATGGCCAAGGCATGGCCACTTTGTGTGTGCAGGTCTGGTAGCAGCCTACTCCATGCCGCTGGAGTCAATCAATGCCAGCATCAGCCCCGAGGATGTGAGCAATGCCTCAGACACAACCCACTGCTGCCATTGACCTCTTGCCTGGTGTTTGCTCCAGACCCCTGCTTGTCCCCTTTCTGCAGAGAGTTGAGAGGCATGCAGAAATGCTCAAAACTGTGTCATGGTGCTTTTATGTCACTGTGGGGTTGAACCCACCCCATCTTCTGCCACCTTCACCTGCAGTGATGTCCCTCCTCTCTCTTCCAAACTCCCCTTTGGGGTCACACCAGAGGTGTGAGCCCTCCCTGGCACAGATGCCTCAAGACCTTGGAAAGACACCAGCAAAATGAGCTTTTGGAAAACTCTGCAGCTCTCCAAAGCCCAGCCAGAACAGATGACAAGGTGATATTTTTTTAATGTTCTGAAAATGAGGGAGTGCAATTCAGGACTTGGCTGAATGACAGTAGTTCATGCTGGCGAACAGGTCACAGTAAAAGCATTTTTAAAGAGAAATATAATTCTTTGGGTATTTCCCCGCGGGCGTTCCTGCCATTCCCTGTTATTTCCTGATTGCAGCAGCTGAGTCACAGCTGGCTCCGGAGGGCTGAGGAAGTTCAGGAGGAAAACTAACTGGTCCTGGTGTTTCTGGTGACCTCTACAGAAAATCAGAGATGGAGTTTTGTATGTGGGATGAGCAGATGGAATTTGTCAAAGACCTGAAAGTTGGGCTGAGATCAATGGGAATTAACAGTGAAGATGCTCAGAGCACGATGGGAAGATAGGGGTCAGGGAAAGGGTGGTGTGTTTCCCTCTTGTTTAAAAAGGTGTATAAAAATTAGGATATTTGTGTTTTCCACAAAAACTTGAAGCACCTATCCTTAATTTTGCCCAGTCTTTGAACATAGCTTGTGGGTGACATTTTGGAAGAGAAAGGGACTGTTTTTTTCCTTGAAGCTCCAAGCCCTAGAGTCAAACCCTATAAAATGTGGAGTTTGGGTTTCTCAGGTTTACAAGCTTTAGGGTTAAACAGCAGCAGCTGACACTTACCTGAACTGCCCTAGCAAAGCAGAAGCAAAAGGCAAATTCAGAGAAGGAAATTTTAAAACCAACAACTCCCAAAATCATGATTTTCTGAGCGCCAGCCTGGCGTGGTGGAAGAGGTGGGGCTGATGGGTGCATCTTAGGAAGAGGGCGCTGTTAGGGGAAAACAGAGTGCCCCAAATCCTGAGCTGGGTGAGGCTGCCGTGGCTCTATGCCCCAGACCTAGCCAACCCTTTCCCGGCCTAAGCATCCCATAACTCCTGTGCAATCTCAAGCTGCCCTTCCCCTGCACCCCATAATGTGTCCCATACCCCCAGGCAGCGAGTCCCAAAGGTCATTGACTCATTTGATGGGTGTCACATCAAATGATGGGACAGGCCTGGGAGGGTCCCAGGCAGGGTTTTTTTCACATACCTAATGCAGACCCGCATCTCCTTCAGAAAGAAGTCAGGGAAAGCAGCAGAAAGAGGAGGGGACGTCTCTGTATCATTTTTCTTCCCAGACTAGGCTCAGTGCCAACAGTGCTGCTGGTATAAATAATGGAGTGTGATGACAGGGACATTTTTAAAGGAGAACAAATCACCAGACTATTTTTTAGAGCTTCTTCCCTCTAGTCTAAGTGATGCTAATGAGAGAGGTCAATCCGTTTCCATTTCTCCCTGCTACACAAGCTGGGACATTTATCTCTTTTGACAAGAAAACTAGAGCAGACTTTCATCTTTCAGTTTGCATGGCTAGTATGTCCCTTTCTCGGGAGGAAAATGCCTCCAGAGGCTGTGATGGGACAATACCCTGGGGGATGCGTGCAGTGCTTCTTCCCCACTGCCCTTGCTGCCTGCAACAATCAGCTCAAACACCACTGCTGTTGGATCCCATGTCTGAGATGCTGTCTTCAAGGTCATCTCATGGTGTGCTGGGGACATCCCATACTGCAGCAGCCCGGCTCCACCAAGCACACTAGCGACGGAGCCAGCTACCCACAGGCAGGACTTAGAGTGCTGCAGAGCAAAGAGGGGATGCTGGCAATATCTTCATGCAGGGACTAACGTCTTGGCAAGCAGCATGTCAGAGAGGATGACTTGGAGTGACATCGTCTTTCCAGCCTTGATCTCATATCCCAATCATTTCATATTCCAGTGGCCCATGCAGAAAGCACTCCCATTTCCAGAAGAGCAGATGCCGGACCACACCACATGCCAGAATATGTTGGGTATTTGGATAAAACTCAACTCAGTATGTTCCCCTGTGCAGCCAAATCCCTGAAATTTGGGAAAGAGTCCCCGGAGAGCCAGCCTTCCTGGGAGAGTGCTGCCTTTCCTTCCTGTTGTGGCAGCTGGAAGTGGCTCAGGAGTTCCGATCTTCACAGTAGCAAACCTGGGCTCCCAGATCCTCCTCTATGGGCAATTTAGATGTACCCTTTTGAAGGACGGGGCTTTCAGGTCTGTTCCCCTGCCCTTTCTCAAGGGGGAAGATGCTGCTTCCTCCAGACAGACTGGATGTTCCCAGGGAGGAATCAAATTAAGCTGGCAGGGGCAAAGCTCAGCTCAAACAAGAGGAGGTGGCTCCTCCAGGGTGCAGCTCCTCATGGAAGTAGGTGGTGGATACTGAAATGTCCCCTGGGCTCAAGGGGAGCTGAAAACAGTTGGAGGAACAAGAGTGCTTGGGAGATGTATCATCCATTCCTGCCACGTCTTCCCTGCCATCGCAATTTATTTTGGCTACTGGAACACCCACCAAAAGGTTTAAGGTGTTTCCAGATGGCTCTAGTGAAAAACCAGCTTGTAAGCCCAGCAGTGGCCTGAGTAGCAGGCACTCAATGAGAGGCAAAAATAAGTGCAGAGCCACATGGCAGCACACTTGGGAAAACACGTCAAGAAACATTTTTGGGAGAGGCATATCAGGGTGGTGGACATATCCTGCCTCTGGCAGCACTTGCTGTGGCCATACAGGCGGGGGCTTCTCTTGCTGACAGATGGAGCAATGCAGGGCAGGCCGTGTAAAATGGCTTTCGTCACCCATGTAAAGCTTCATTAGAAAACAGCAGTCACTTCTATTTATCCATACTGAGCCCTATTATATTTGTCAGGTGAGGTGAGACCCTGGAAAATGAGAGCTGGCCCCTGTCGGGCACTGCAGCATCCCTCCATGTCGCCAAAACATTTCCTTCATGATCAATAAACCTCTTGGTGTTGGGAATGGCTCTGGGCAAGCTCCTGGGGTCCATACCTGGTTCCCAGCCCCTCAGCTGGTTATGGTCATGATTCACACCGCGGTTTTTTGCTTTATTTAAAAGGAGAAAGGTGTTTTGCAGGTTTCAGTGGTGTTTTTGTTCCAGGCTAAGAAAAAAGCCCTGTGAAGTGATTTATGTTTATGTTCAATGCAAATTTCTGGCCAAACCATCTTGAAAATGCCATCGTACACCCTCCTGCAGGGCTAGCAACACTGACAACATCAAACACCCCAAGACCCTGGCTTGGTTTCTTAAAAATCATGAAGGTTCATTCACTATTCATGGTTCTTACCTCTCCATTCTGCAACTAGCTTGACAACCGCAAGATTTTAAAGAAAAAGTAAGGGTTTTTTTACAAGGAAAGCAAAGATTAACAATTAATCACTTCTCCCAGGATTTAAAGAGAAGAATATAAATTACTGTAAGAAATACAGTAAGAAATAGTGGTGACACTCTCTGTGTTTCAGAAGATCCAGCTTCTTGCTTTATTGTCACAGATTGACAGTAGATAACAAACCTCTTAGAAATATTAATCTTTGAAAAGGAAGAAAAAAAAAAGCCTGAAATGACTCTAAATTCTCCGGAGCCTTCCCATTTGGTGAATGGGCTCCCTGTGCCTGACACTAATTAATTAATCTCCTCAATCTAAATTGCTTCTTCTGCATCCCCAATCTACAGGAAAACTTAAACAAGACCTGAATGCGTAAGAGGGGAAGCTGGATTTATTTGAGGTATCATTTAGTAGCAGCAATTTTCTGTTTTCATTTTTTTCTGTCTTCTGTCTCCCAGATTGGGCTTGGTCTCCAGGGATGCAGCAGCCTCTGGCTTAACTATTTTTAACCCATTTGGGGTTGGGGATGTGTGCTAGGGATGGATCTAAAGCAGTAAGACAGTAGCAAGAGCAGCAGAGACACAGCCTGGGGTGCATGGGTGATGTTCCCTCTGCTGAACTGTGCTGGGGTGATGGAAGCCAGGCATGAATTACAGAATCACAGACTGGCTGAGGTTGGAAGGGACCTCCAGAGGTCATCTGGTCCAACCCCCCTGCTCAAACAGGGCCACCTAGAGCTAGTTGCCCAGGACCATGTCCAGGTGGCTTTTGAATATCTCAAGGGTGGAGACTCCACAACCTCCCTGGGTGACCTGTGCCAGTGCTCAGACACCCGTACAGTGAGAAAGCATTTCCTGATGTTCAAAGGGAACCTCCTGTGTTTCAGTGTGTGCCTGTCGCCTCTGGTCCTGTCACTGGGTACCACTGAAAAGAGCCTGGCTCTGTCTTCTTTGCACACTCCCTGCAGGTATTTATACATATTGATAACATCCCCCTGTGCCTTCTCTTCTCTAAACAGTCCCAGCTCTCTCAGCCTTTCCTCATAGGAGAGATGCTCCAGTCCCTTCATCATCTTCGTGGCCTTTCATTGAACTCTCTCCAGTAAGACCATGCCTCTCTTGTATCAAGGAGACCAGCACTGGACCCAGCACTCCAGGGGTGGCCTCACCAGTGCTGAGTAGAGAGGAAGGATCACCTCCCTCGACCTGCTGGCAATACTTCATCTAATGCAGCTCAGGGTACCATTAGCTGTCTTTGCAGCAAGGGCACACTGCTGGCTCAGCAGGACCCCCAGGTCTTTTTCTGCAGAGCTGCTTTCTATCTGGGTGACCCCCAGCATGTCCTGGTACCTGGGGCTCTTCCTCTACAGGTGCAGGACTTCACAGTTGTTCTTGTTGAACTTCATGAGGTTCCCATCGACCTATTTATCCAGCTTTCTGAGGTCCCTCTGGACGGCAGCACGACCCTCTGGCGTATCAGTCACTCATCCCAGTTTGGTGTCATCTGCAAATTTGCTGGGGGTACACTCTGCCCCATCATCCAGATCATTAATAACAATGTTGGATAGGATCTGATCCAGGATTGACCTGGATGAAAAATGAAACCGCAGTCTGAGCCAGGAAAGTGCATGGTGGCCAGCACCTTTGGGGCTGGACATGCCCTGCGTGTCCCAGCGAGCCCGGCGGTGGGGCAGCCCCGCTCTGCGGGGGGGAGCCGGGGGGGTGCCACCACCCGGGCGGGGACAGCGGGGACCCTGCGGGCACCAGCTCCATCCGGCGGTCAAACGCTTCCCCCTAGCGACACAAGAGCACAAGAGCAAGAGTCCCACCAAGGCGGAATTGCAGCAACCGTAAGCAAATCTTCTATCGCTGCACAGGGCAGGGAGTGGTTTGGGTGTTTTGCCCTCAGCCTTTACAAATCAGGCTCTACAAATGCAAATAACCCTTCTGCCGCCCAGCTTCGAGATGCTGTGCAGTTATTCTGAGGACTGAGGTGCTTGAAGTGAAAAGGTTCACTTGCCGAGGAGGATGTGGTTGGGTGGTTCATCCATTTCCCTTCTTGAAAGCCTGGGCTGGGTTGATCTCTGCTTGCAGAGAGGTGGTCAGCCCCAAGTAACAGCCTCCTGCAGTCCCCCACAGCCTGGACTGATGGAGCCCCAGTGTCTGCTGGTGGGTGACCATTGCTCCTACACTGGTGAGGACCTTACTGGGTGCAGTGGGTTCAGTCCCTCCCTCCACTTGGCTGCATGGGGTTAAGCAGAATAAGCAGGAGCAACGTAAGGCGCCGGGAAGCTGGGAGGTCACTGGCTTCCCCAAGGCACTGCAGAGAGCAATGTCAAGCACACGCGGCACAGCCTATCTGGTTAGCTCTTCATGCCCAGGGACAGCCAGGGTGGGGTGGGGACCAATGGTCATGGGACAGCCTCGCAGCAGCAAAAATGTGCAAATACCACAAAGAAAACACAAGGTGGATTGGTGGACGTAGCTGCTGGCAGGGAAAGGCTGTCAGCTGGGTGAAGGAGGAGCCGACAAAGCTTAACAAGATGGTTTGGGTGCTCTGGGTGCTGCCAGCATGGTTGCTTGCTCCTAGGGGACAGGACAGCTCACCTCACCTCCCTTCCCCTCCGCAGCACATGTGGGTCCTTGTCTGCTCTTCACTGCTCAAATCCTTGCTGATTTACACCCTACTTGTGGCTACCAGGGAGCCCTACAGGCCAATTCCTCTTAGGGTGAAAAAGCTGCTGCCTTTCTCAGCAGCAAACAAAACTCCCCATGGGTCAAGTCACATCGCTTTGCTTTTTTATTCTGCACACCAGCTTTTTGGTTTCACAGACCAAACACCTGCATAAAAGCATCCGGGAGCCAAACTGCACATTGAATGACTAGAGCATGAAAACACACACTTCCCGAGGCAATGGTGTATGCTTAGATTAAACTTGAAATCTGATGGGAAGGCGTAGGAAGGGGCAGTGCTTTGCCAGGCCACAGCCCCTAGAGCCGCCAGGAGTGAGGGGCTTCTTTGGGCCCCCAAAATCCAAAAGTAAGGCTTGTCTCTAGGCCATCACCAGGTGGCCCTAGAAAACAGGTTTTGCCAGTCTTGCTGAGCCTTCCCTGGCTGGTTAAGTCCTATTGCTTTTATTTGATTGGCTTTGGTTTTCTGAAAAGCAGGACAGAGGCTGATGTCATCTGCAGTCGTCCCTCTTCACGAGCATCTCTGGGAGGTCCTTTTGGGCCTGACCCTGTTGGACTGGTTTTGGCTCCACTGCCAAGCAGTACAGAGGGATGCTTCTGTGCCACAGGGTATTTGTTTGGTATCAAATACGGCTCCTTCACAGTGCTGTGCAGATGGAGGAGGCACTCCTTGGCACAGCTGCTACATCTACAGGCCAAGTGCAACGTCCTGCAGCTGGTTCGGGGCAATCCCCAGTATCAATATAGGCTGGGGGATGAAGGGATTGAGAGCAGCCCTGAGGAGAAGGACTTGGGGGTACTGATAGAGGAAAAGCTCGACATGAGCCGGCAATGTGCTCTCGCAGCCCAGAAGGCCAACCGTATCCTGGGCTGCATCAAAAGAAGCATGGCCAGCAGGTCGAGGGAGGTGATTCTGCCCCTCTACTCTGCTCTGGTGAGACCCCACCTGGAGTGCTGCGTCCAGCTCTGGGGTCCTCAGCACAGGAAGGGCATGGAGCGGGTCCAGAGGAGGGCCACAAAAATAATCAGAGGGATGGAACACCTCTGCTATGAGGAAAGGCTGAAAGAGCTGGGGTTGTTCAGCCTGGAGAAGAGAAGGCTGAGGGGAGACCTTATTGCAGCCTTCCAGTACTAAAGGGGATCTATAAGAAAGATGGGGATAGTCTTTTTAGCAAGGCCTGCTGCAACAGGACAAGGGGTAATGGCTTTAAACTAAAGGAGGGTAGATTTAGACTGAACACAAGGAAAAAATTTTTCACGATGAGGGTGGTAAAACACTGGAATGGGTTGCCCAGAGACGTGGTAGATGCCCCATCCCTGGAAACATTCAAGGACAGGTTGGATGGGGCTCTGAGCAACCTGGTGTAGTTGTAGATGTCCCTGCCCATTGCAGGGGGGATGGACTAGATGACCTTTAAAGGTCCCTTCCATCCCAAAGCATTCTATGATTCTATGATCTGTAGCAGGGACAGCAAGATGCCAGCACTGTGTCTGTCACATAGGTGCCCACCACTACTGTCTACCTGGCAAGTGGAGACCATCCCAATGGAGAATTCATGTAAGGGAGGCATTGATTGCAAGGGAGGCATTGATTTGCAACCCCTTCACTTGTCAGTAAGAAAAAGCACCCACCCCAGGGGCTGTCACCCTCCTTCAGAAATAACACAGCACTATGGGAAAAGCAATTCGAAACCGTGCAGTTAAAGTTTGCCTAGGGGTAGGTTATCCATACAAGACCATGTATTTTAGATGACCTCAGGAAGGAAAAAGCAGATAACAAATGCCACATGCTGGCAGCAGCTGTTTTGCAGCCACACTGTGCACTGACCCTGGCGCAGCTGGAGCCTGAGCCTGGGGGCAGGATGGTTTGGTGGCTGAGCACTGCTCCACAATGCAGGTGATTCGGATTAATCTCTGCCACAAAAAAGCCCTGCAACAGTCTGGTCTTCATCTTCTTGGGTCAACAGGCTCCACCTATGAAGCTCAAGCAGGGGAAGATGCTTCCTTGTTCTGCTGATGGCAGGTCCCGTGCCCGTCCCTCACCTGGCACCAGGGCGATGAAGTGCTGGCTGTCCGGGATGCCGTAAGAAATTTCTGCCCCAGCTCTTAGTCGGCTTCTCCAGCCAGCTAGAGGAACTTAGGTTAGTAAATATAAAAGGCCAA
Source organism: Platalea leucorodia (assembly GCF_965183815.1). Lineage (NCBI taxonomy): Eukaryota > Metazoa > Chordata > Aves > Pelecaniformes > Threskiornithidae > Platalea > Platalea leucorodia. The sequence continues at coordinate 60,362,839 of NC_138827.1, forward strand.
AAGAGGGCAGCTTTTAGCTCAGATTCCTTCCCCAGCGCAGCAAACCTAGGTGCTGGCCAGAGCAGAAATGTGCAGCAAGGACTGGGACATCAGCAGTGCCAGCCCTTGGCACCCCATGGCTCTGAGCCACAGGGTTTCTCCCAGCTCCCAGCCTCTGGCTACTGAATCTCACAAGCATCAGCATGGACCTCCCATGGCTTGACTGCAAAGCCCCAAACTAGACTCCTTCTCAGGTCACATACACCTGTGGTGACCTTCCCAAGGTTGACCTCTTCTTTGTGCTCGTCTCCCACCATGCTTGCCCTCCTTCCTCAGGGGGAGCGTCCCCCTGCCAGAAATTGCCCAGCAGCCAATAAGCATCACTCGGTCTGTAATTCCAGCCTGATGATGCGAACATGCACCTCCAGCCCCATTTCTACACTTCATTACATGGCTTGGATCCCACATGATTGAATTACAGCTTTGCTGTATCGAGTGAAAATTAGCAGGCAGGTAATGTTCGACATGATGTGAAATCGCATCAGCAGGATATCAGTGTCCTTTCACCACTGTGCCTGGAAGATGCTAAGCAGAGCAGTAATTCCCCAGGCCCCAGAGGCTTGGGCACATCTTGCCGTGATGGAGGCAATAATCAATGCTGCAGTTATGCCTCTGACTCTTGGAGTAAGGAAGCCAGCAGGGAACAGACGTGATTGCCCAGGGTGCAGCCTTGAAACTGGGGTGTCCTCTCCCCTGTGCTGCCCAGAGTGCCTCGGGGACAGCGGTTATGCTCCCTGTCCCCTGCCAGCCAGCCCTCAACTAGCCTCATCATTCCAGACTTCAGGTTTTGGTTTATTTAAGCTGTTGCTACAGGGGGAGTTTGGGGCTGGCTGGAGGGGAAGGCTGGCGTGCATTAGTCAGGTGTGGATTAGTAGCTGAGATCTGACCTTCTACATGATCCTGGTGCATTTTTTTCTCTAAAACAGCCTCCAGCTGACTAAAGTAGCTGTAAACAACTGTACACCAGCTAAACACAGGTAAATCAGCTCCGAGCAGGATTTCCCCTTCTGGCCACAGAGCAGGTCCTTTAAGGGGGGGGGGGGAATGACAGGCAGCAAATAAAGTGCTCTGACATTTTGGGGGGCTAGGCAGAAATTTGTGGTGAAAATCACCTGAGGAGGTAATATGAGATGCTGGTGTGCTGTTGGAGAGCACTGGGTGATTCATGAGCCCTAAATCTCCATCAGTGCTGCGCTTTCACTCTCTTTGCCATGCCTGCAGCTCGGTAGGCTCCAAGATTTACTGCCCTGGGAATGGGTGCTGGGAAACTGAGGGTTCTTCTAAGCCTCCTGCTTATCACTGGCAGCAAGGCTAATCCACTTTTTTTTTTTTTTTCTTGAGACAAGGTGTCACAGAAAAAGTATAGGGCAAAATGTGCAGCTCTGACTCCTTCCCCAGGCAAAACAACGTGCAGCCTTGGGCAGGAATTACACCAGGGTAGGGAGTGGCTGAGACCGAGCATTATTCGGGACAGGAATGAGGGAGGGATGCATGACCATGTGTCTGCAGACAAACCTGAACCACGCGGTATATCATACCTGTGTGTGCTTAACCCTCCTGGATTCAGCATCCTTCCTCCTATGTGAAAGTGTTTTAGCCTTCCTTTGAATTTCCAGGCTGACACATTATCGGGCAGCTCCAAAAGAGCCCTTCAAGGCCAAATTTCCTCCCCACCCACACTGATCGGTCGCGGGGGTGTTCGGTGTGTACCCCAGCATAGGACACCCTGCCAGGGAGGGGTCCAGGTGGGGGCAGGGTGTCCTATGCAGGATTTCTCCCCCTCAATTTTCACTTGGCTGCATTGTGCTTTGTATCCAAAACCAATGCGGTGTCCTGGGGTAATGAAACCAGCAGAGTTTCAGTCTCCTCTCCTCTGGCCCCAGGGTGCTTGTGAGCACTAAAGCAGTCGTTCAGAGCAGTTATTTACCCAGCTGGAAGCGAAGGAGGGGCAAGGGTTTATTCCCCTCCAGGCACTATTTGTGCAAAAGATGTTCGGGGTCTGGTATGATGGCTCATCCAGGTGGGAGGAAAGGGTTGCTCCTCCCTTGCCCTCAGGCCAGGAGATGTCTCACCCACCCCTAGATGTGTCCTTGGCGAAGCGGAGATGAGGGGATGGAGTGTCTGTTCTCAAATAACATCTCTTTTCCTCTGGGGTCCCTGCCCGGCTCCGACTTGGGCTTCCCCAGGGCTTTCTTCCCCTCCTGCAAGAAGGAGTAGCTCTGCTTTGCCCAGCAGCCACGGCCCCGGCGGCGGGGAGGTGCTCAGGGATGAAGGACCAGTACCCCTGCTAGCAACGGACCTGTCACCCTTCTGATGAGGGCAGCGGGCGGTTTAGGTGCATGGAGTCGCAGATGCAGCAGATAAACCCGAAGGCTGCTGAAAGCTCAACCCCTAAAATGGTCAAAGGAGGACATCCTACTTTCCTCACTCTCCGCACACAAGATTTTATTCCGAGCATCCAAGCAGACAGTTAGGAAGCAGCCGAACCAAACTGTCGATGTAGAAGGGAGAAATTCAAGTGATGTTTTGCTTGATGCGGTGTGAGGCAGCCTCGCGTCCCCTCCCGGTGCCCTCAGCTGCAGTGGCAGGACGCGGCACTCACCGTGCGAAAATGACGTCTGCCGTCCCCGCAAATCGCGGGAACAAAGGCGGAGAGCTCGCTTCTTTTGTCTCTGCCTGCTCAAGTTCCTCCTGCCGAATTTCATGGATTGGGGGAAAAAAGTGACAGGCAGAGTTAGGGCGGCGACGCAAGCATAGCACAAAAAGGGTGATTTTCTTTGTGAAAATCCCAGCCTAACCAGCCACAAAACCCTTGTGCTCTCCTTGCTTTAACCTGCAAACCTGTATTTGGTATGTGTGAGTTTGCAGAGGACATTTCCAGGCAGTTTCACACCGAGGAGATTCCTCTTCATCCAGCAAAAATCAGTAAGCAGTGGCATTCTGCCCCAGGATGCTGAGAAGGCTAAAAGCTTGTAAAGCTTCATAGTGGGTTTGTACGAATTCAGGGAGGGGAAAAAAACTCACCCCAAATTGTAATACACATCTGCCCTGGTCTTGTGCTCCTCCTACTGCCTCCACTCCTGGCTGCTTACAGAGACACGATGCTGGGCAAGATGCATGTTGTGCTGCCTTGGTAAGGCTGTTTTCACATCAACTCCTTTAGAGGAAGATTTTGTTCTTCCTCAGTTTGTGGCTGTTTTAGCATTTCCTGGGGATGAGGCTGTAAAGTCAGCTTTAAGCTGGTCCTTGAAGGACTTTGCTTGGCCTGAGGAGGCATCTGAGGTCATGAAATGGAGCTGAGCTGCTGCGCTGCAGATGAACGGATTATTTCTCACTCCTGCATTAGGAGCTCTGTGGATTCATTCATTTCTCCACTATTATACTGCTGTTATCCACCCCTCCATCCCTGTCTCCATCCCTCCCTCCACCCATCTGCCCAGGAGCTCCTGGGGACATCTCAGGACTGTGCTCCTCCAAGACCTCCTTGGCCCCGAGAGCTGGCATGCTCCAATGGGCAGGGATGGAGGGCCCCGTTCCTGGGACACGGACCCTCCCAGAACAGGGCTGAGCATGGGTGGGTGAGACAAAGCACAGAAAAACACCCAAGTGAGGCTGTCTCCAGAAACCACTCAAGAAACTGGTAGCAGAGGTGTGCATTGAACATTTAGAGGTATAATCTCCTGTGAAATATTCGGTCTCTCTCTCTCTCATTATTCCCCTGTTCCCCTTCGCTCTCCCCCACTAGCACTTTCAGTGGGGATGCCTAGCTGTATCACGCAGCTTCTGCAGCCCCGCAGGATAAAGCACTGCCTTTCCCATGAGGGAGGACTCCCGTTAAATCCGTGATGCTCTTTTCTCTCAGAGTTAATATACAGAAGACTCCTATGGGACTTGTAGGCTCTTCAGCCCTTAATGACCCTGCATTACCTGGCCTCATTACCCAGTGAGTGGGCTGGAAGGTCCTTGGAAAGGAAGAAAGTGGATGAAGGAAGGAAGGAGAGGGGCACAAGAAAAGGATGCTGACCATGACAGGTGCAGATGTGCTGTCCCCAGAAAGGCTCCCCAAGGGCTTTCCCCCCACCGTCAGGGCTCGCAAACAGGGATGAGACTTTCCTACACCGTATTAGCCAGCGCTGCCTCTCGCAGCTCTCGCGGACCCAGGAAAGCCTCTGGTCAGGCGGAGCTCACTCACGAAACCCTGGCAGAAGAGGGGAGCAGCCCCCCCACGCCAGCTGGAGACGCCGGTCCCGTGCCTTGTCCCGCCATCAGCGACTCGAGAGGTGGCTGCCGAGGTGGGTGCCGCAGTTCTGGCTCTCACCGCAGCCTTCGCGCTGTTCCCGCATCCCAGGCATTAGTCACGGGGATGCTATTAATTAGCCTCAGCGATCCCCAAGAACGGGGGCAGCCCTAATTACAGCCCTCGCCTGTTAACTTTGTTTGCGCTGGTGTCTTTGCTTTTAACGCAGAAACAAAAGGGAACAGTCTGGGACAAGCGATGCTATTAAGAAGGAAGGGGCAGGGGAGGGAGAGAGGATCCTGCCCGCTCCAGGAGTTGGGATGCTCTCTGCAAACCAATTCTCCCCCTGCCCAAGTCACCGGCTTTGCCAGAAACCGCTGGCAAAAGCTGCTGCTCCCAGGTTTGGCTTTGCCTGGGTGATAAAGGGCTAATTGGATGCAGATTAAAAGTCACCGTTACGGATAATCCGTCAGTGGGCCGTGGAAGCGCGGGAAGCATCCCTCCGTTGTCTCTGGGCAGGGCGGTGGTGGATGTGTGCGGGCTCCGGCCCTTTGTGTTTCACAAAAAGAAAAAAAAAAAGATACTTTGAAACGCAAGATGAGCTGGGGGAAGGGAGATGGGATGGGGGGGGGGGGGGGCTGGGAAGAAATAATTGCCATGTCTAAAAACAGTTACTATGGCAGCAACAGTCTTGCTGCTGGAGCGAAATGTTGGGGACCGGCGAGCCGTGCCTTTGTCAGATACTCGCAGGCACACATTTAGATGCTAATGCTGGCTTTAACCTTGGCTGCTTAACCTTGATGTGATGGGGGGGGGGGGGGGGGGAGAAAAAGCAGAGGAGGGGAGCTCGTAGAAAAGATGGTTTTCCTCTCCCTAAATTTGCTACTGAATGGACTTGGCAGACTCCTCTCAGCTGCGATTAACACTGTTATTTCTGCACTTAATATTCAGCGGAGGCCTTAACAGCTTATTTATGGATAGCTGGCATTAGCTGCAGCATAATTCACCACTGCAACATTCCTGTTTATCTCCATCGCCTTGGGATCATCTGATATAAGGCTGTTTTTTTAGAAGATCCCCTAGGTTTGATCATCCTGTCTATCTAATCTCGCCTTTATTTATAACTCACAATCAAGGCTGGGGTGAAAAAAGGAGGGGTGCAGAGGAGGGAAGTCTCTCCTTTGGACTTTGGCTGTTGGGGGGAAAGAAATTTTTGTGGCCTGTTTAGAAAAGGAAGCCTTTTGACTTGAGGCTCAAAGCTGTCTTCAGCAGTGGGGATGAAGGAGGAGGGAGGGAGAGGGTTAGAAGTGATGGAGGGGAGAGGAGAAATTCCCCAGAGGTTCTGCCTGGCCACAACACCAAGGGCTGAAATAGCATCTCCTGGGCTGGACCTGGCACTCCTGGACCCGCGCATGAGCTCACAGCCTGAAGGTGAATTCCTAAAACACAAACGTATTGCACACAGATCAGCCACTAATTCTTGGGGCAGCCTGGGTTGCCACTTGCCTTGGGATTATCCTTCACAGCAGCATTTAAGAAAGCTTTTGCTAGAGCAATTCAGGCAGAAGAGATGAGAGCGGTGCCGGATCTGCTGGTGACACCACTCACAGATTTGACCCTATTCTATTTCTGGTGTTTTTTTCTTTAATGCTTCAGCTCCTGGAGTCAGGTGATCACTCACAGCTTTCTCCACTTGCCCTCGGAAGCTCATTACCTTTACGAGGTCACAGAGAAAAGCCTGAACTCACGCCAGCTCAAAGGCCAGCTGATCAGGACAACCCCAGTGCACAAAACATTTTCATTTTCCAGCCCATACGACGCCTGTGCCTTGCTTTTTGAATGTCTGTGCAGAGCACAGAGGTGACACCGCCTCACATGTGCCAAGGAGCTTTTCTGCCAGTTGCATGTTGTAGGGACGGAGCTCCCTGCACTTTTCATGCTATCACCACATGGTGATTTCCATCAAAACTGCGCCCAGTGTCACCTCTGGAGACCATCACAGCAAGCTGCCTGTATTTTTAATGATGGCATGTGTTAGCAGGTAATCTTATCTCCATGCAAAGCTGTAACACGCATCCTCAGGATGAAATATGAATATGAGAAATGATCCCACTCCAGCCTGACAATCCTCACTGCACGCTGCGTGGTAAAAGCATCTTAAATTAAAAGCAGTATCTGTCTTCTGCAGTACACTTCTTTCTCCGGGGCTTTCTAGTTAAGCTGTCAGATACAGTTGATATTTATTTTACAAATGCTGTAAAAGAGGGTATGGCTAATATTGCAGGAACAACCCTGCTGCTGCTCTTTGGCTCAGGAGCAATACCAGAGATAAATGCAATGGCAAAGAGCGGAGCAGGCAGCGGAGGTGACTTCCCTGTCCCCACACTGGCCTGGAAGGGGCTTCAAGGAGGAGTAGCTGGGCCTGCAGCCGCATGGCTTGGGGCACTGACCCATGCTGGGCCCTGGGGGGCTAGCTGGCCACAAGGACTTCAGGGGTTTTAACATGGGTTGAGGGCATTCACAGCATTTATGAAGTATGAGACTCAAAAAGCATTAACAGCAGTGATGAATGTTAGTGTCCCCCTGCCTTGGATTCAGTGCAGGTGAGGTTTTGCCCTCCCGGCATCTCTCAGCTTTGGGAGACTGTGACAACCCTCCGGGGGACACAGAATGCTCCATGTCCCAGCACCACGCTGGTGGTGGTGACTCCCAAGCTCCCAGCGCCAGCGCAGGCTCTGCCTTTCCTGGAGCAGAGCATCGCTCTCCTGCTTTCTGGGCTCAGCTCATTGCTGGTGCCAGGGGTCCCCACAGAGCTGTGCCTGAACCACTTCTGCAACCCCTCCCTGATTCCAGCACGGGAAGGACATCGACCTGTTGGAGCGGGTCCAGAGGAGGGCCACAAAAATGATCAGAGGGATGGAACACCTCTGCTATGAGGAAAGGCTGAAAGAGCTGGGGTTGTTCAGCCTGGAGAAGAGAAGGCTGAGGGGAGACCTTATTGCAGCCTTTCCATAAAGGGTTACTACAAGAAGGATGGGGATAGTCTTTCCAGCAAGGCCTGCTGCAACAGGACAAGGGGTAATGGCTTTAAACTAAAGGAGGGTAGATTTAGACTGAACACAAGGAAAAAAAAATTCATGATGAGTGTGGTGAAACACTGGAACGGGTTGCCCAGAGAGGTGGTAGATGCCCCATCCCTGGAAACATTCAAGGCCAGGCTGGATGGGGCTCTGAGCAACCTGGTGTAGTTGTAGAAGTCCCTGCCCGTTGCAGGGGGGGTGGACTCGATGGCCTTTGAAGGTCCCTTCCACCCCAAAGCATTCTATGATTCTGTGATTCCCTCAGCCGGGGATTACACATGGTGCGGCAGAAGGTCCCTCCTAGTGTCTCTGTGCATCGGGCAATGCCTTGGCTTGGAGCTATTTTTAGTTTCGGGGTTTTTTTATGGTTTCTGTGGCCGGTGACGATGAAAAGCGTAGGGATAACCAAGCGTGAGCCGCAGGCGGGCACAGGGCGAATTCGCCTGCGGGGGCCCCCAGCCCCGCGGCGGGGCTGTTCCGCTCGCGGGCGCGGGGCGCCGCGGGGCGCCGGCGGCGCGGGCAGGCGAGGGGACGGGCAGGTGCCGGTGCGGGCAGCGCGCGGGGGCGGGGCCGGCGGAAGGCGGCGGCGCGGCCCCTCCTCCTGGGCGGGGCGGTGGCCGCCAGTCCCCGCGCGCTGCCGCCGCGTGGAGCCGCGCTGCCCGCGCGCTGCCCGCTCCGCGCCCAGCCCGGCTCACCCCGAGCCGTGCCCCTGCGGGCCGGCGGCGGCGCGGGGATGGGCGCGGGGCTGTGAGGGCGGCGTGAGCCGAGGCCATGGGGAACATCTCCTCCAACATCTCCGCCTTCCAGTCCCTGCACATCGTCATGCTGGGCCTGGACTCGGCGGGGAAGACGACGGTGCTCTACCGGTTGAAGTTCAACGAGTTCGTCAACACCGTGCCCACCATCGGCTTCAACACGGAGAAGATCCGGCTGAGCAACGGGACGGCCAAGGGCATCAGCTGCCACTTCTGGGACGTGGGCGGTCAGGAGAAGCTGCGCCCGCTCTGGAAGTCCTACAGCCGCTGCACCGATGGCATCATCTACGTGGTGGACTCAGTGGACGTGGACCGGCTGGAGGAGGCCAAAACGGAGCTGCACAAGGTGACCAAGTTCGCCGAGAACCAGGGTACCCCGCTACTGGTCATCGCCAACAAGCAGGACCTGCCCAAGTCCCTGCCGGTGGCCGAGATCGAGAAGCAGCTGGCCCTCCACGAGCTGACCCCTTCCACCACCTACCACATCCAGCCCGCCTGCGCCATCATCGGCGAGGGGCTGACGGAGGGCATGGACAAGCTCTACGAGATGATCCTGAAGCGGAGGAAGTCCCTCAAGCAAAAGAAGAAGCGGTAGAAGCCCCGCAGCCGCGGGGAGGGATGGGGAAGCAGACAAAGGAACCGAGGGGGAGAGAGAACCAAAGCGATCCTTTTTGTTTTCAATTGTGATTATTTTTTTTTCCCTCTCCCCCCCCCCCCCCCCCCCCGCCCCCTTTCCAAATGAAAAGACAACAGTGGCGATAACAAAGCCTCTCCTGCCAGCCAAGCCCAGATCCCGGCTGCGGGCGAGAGCCGGGATCTCCCCTCTCCCACCCCCCCTTTCCGTGGACCCCCGTGCTCCCAAGGGCCGGATCCGGACCTCCTGGGCCCCCGGGCCGGGCTGGAGGCGTGCCAACGGGGCGAGACCCCCTCCGTCCTTCGGGACCACCGGGCTTTTGTCTGCCGGGGGCGAACAGGGCAGGACCCTGTTGAAGTGCATTTGAGAGAAGCCCAGCGTGCTTCTGGATCTTTAACGTGTGCGTTTTGGGGTGGGGGGTGTGTAGCGGGGATGCGGCGGGGGGGGTGGATGCTATAGGGGAGGGCGAAGGAAGCGCCCGGGCTCGGCAAGGTCAGCGGTGAGGGGGCTTAGCTGCGCCCCGCCGCCTGCCCGCGTCCCTCCGCCGCGTTTGTCGGTGGGAAGGGGTGTTGAAAGCCGCGGGTTGGACCAGCACAAAATGTGTGTTGGGGGTGTGCGGGTGACGGGTAAGGAGAAAACCCCCCAACCCCCTCCGCCCCACCCCCCGCGTGGTGTTCTAGGGCGCGGATGGGTGCAGAGCAAGGGCAGGCAGCCTTCAGCCCGGGGAGGGGTGTAAGGCTGCGGCGCCGGGGGTGCTTAGCAGCTAATGACTGGTGCTGAGCTTTAAGATGTTTGCTTAAAAAAAAAAAAGGGGAAAAAAAAAAAAAGGGAAAAAAAAAAAAGGCAAGGGTTTTGGATGAACGCTGCTGGAAGTGTTGGGGGGGGGTGTCCAGGAGTCCCCCTTCTCAAAGGCTCAGTTGTGTCATCTTCTGAAGCAGAGCCCCGAGCAGGTCTTTATTGTGCCCAGGCAGAGGCATGCTCCAAGGTGCTAATTTGCTCCAGCTGGGATGATGCAAACTAGGGGTTATTTAAAAAAAACAAACAAACAAACAAACAAAAAAGCAGGCTTCACGGTACTGGTCACTGTGCTGCTCCGTGGTCAGTGCAGGAGATCAAGGCAGTGCTTGCTAAACGTGGGTTTTTGGGGGGTCATGGCAGGGCAGGATGGATGGCTGCCAGCACTGAGATGGCCAGAGCTTGCAAAATCTCTGCTGCAAAGGGACTCAGCAGTGCCGGGAAAATGGCAGGGTGTGAAGAGACGTGTGGGGGGGGTAACATACGGGAGTGTTAGTTTTCTATAAAGATTTAAACCCGATTCAAAGTAGAGACCCTTGCTGCCAGCAGTAGCCACGTGGGCTGCCTCTGCCTGCTGAGCACCTGGGGCAGGGTCAGGCCCTGCCGCGTCCTTCTCCAGTGTGTCGGTGGACATTTTGGTACTTGGATGGCACTGAGGTCCTGGGGACCAAAAGCCATTTGCTGTCTGTGTTTTGGCCTGGGACCCATCTCACTGGAGGAAAAAACCAGGGTCCTGGCTTTCCACACTGGCCATGGAGCAGAAGCAGGCAGCCCTTGGTGGGCCAAATACCCTGAATTTTGAGCCATGCAGTCTGGCGGGTGTTTCTGGTGATTTTACACCAGCCTTCCTGTTTGAAACCCTTCCCAGAGCAGCCAAGGAGAAACCACCAAGCAGACAAAAGAAAAATGCCCTTTGGGTTTCAGGGAGTTGATTCTTCCCTTGCAGCGATGAGCGCGACACCTTCCCAATAGCATTTTTTTTGTTAGGAAACAGATGTTGCAGACAAATAGTATTTCTCTTCTTGCGGGATTTGAGTTCCCAATGTGAGTCTTGACTTATGCACTGAGTGAGTGGGCTGGTCCCATCAGTTCAGGTGGCTCTGTTCCCGCTTTCTTGGGTTTTCTTTGCTTTGTCTTCACCTCCAACACTTTGGTACTTGCTGTCAAGAGAGCAAAACAAAAAAATTATTTTTGATGCCACAGAAGCCACATGCATTAACCCTTTTTTAGAGAGTGACCCATTTTAGAGGTGAAATATAAAGCTATGATTTCCCCACCAGCTCAAAAGTGATCAGGTTTTAAAAATGACACGTGGAGGCTATTAGTTGTGTGTTTTGCCTCCTTGCTGTCAAGACGCAGGTCTTGGTTTGGCAAGCGCTGGCATGGAAAGCTTGGTGGTATGCATTTACACAGCTTGGTCCTTCCTGGGGGTTCGTTACACCCAGCTCAGCTGAGCATCCCCTTGGAGAAATGGCTGGCTTTTGGCAGAGCACTTAAGCGTGTGCTGAACTGGCAGCGCACGCTTGAAGGTTCAGCTGAGCCAGGTGGGATGCTGTCGCAGTGCCGTTCCCACCAACTCTGCTTTCTGCAATAATTAAAAAGACTTTTCTAATTAGTAGCTAATGGCTTCCGTGGTATTTCTGTAACATTTCACAACTGTACGCTGATTTTTCCTGTATGAAGATGTGCTTCGCCTACGGAGGGCTAGAAGAAGAGGTGCCTCAGCAAAACAGCAGTTAAGGGAAACTGCCTGAGTTGTTGCTCTGAAAATGAGCTGGGCTTTTTGCAAGGTTGTGCATCTTCTCTAAATATGTTTGAATGACTTTTTTTTTTTTTTTTTTTTCTTTTCTTTAGCAGCTGTCATGAGGTACCAGTCTCATTTCACCAGGTACCTTCAGGGTGTTCCCATCAGTGTTGGATATCCTGCTGCCCGTGTCCTACCCTTGCCATTGTCCATCAGTCTCTGTTCCTCCTGTCTTTTCTTCTTTTTTTAAAAGATGCAGACATAGTGCTGTGAACTGAAATAAATTATTTATACAATGAAAGGGCCTGATAAAAAAAAAAGTGTTCTTCTGCTTATTTCTCAATATCAATGCTGCATTTTACAGTTGGTTCTCATTGCATGTTATGAAGGAGGTTGCTCCTGCCTCCCTGGGGAGAGGAGACGTGGGCACGGGGACAGAGAATTGACCTGCTCAGGATCACTCTGCACCGAGCAGCACGCTGGCACGGGTCTGTCGCATGGCAGCTCTCTGCAGCATGTCCCTCTAGGACGTGGGGTACATCGATAATTTTGTGGTTAATGAAATCTGAGCTCTTTTGCAGGTCACTTAATTTCTCTGCATCTCTGCTGCTGTCCCTGAAAGAGGAGAATACTGTTCGTTATGGGTATTTTCTTCCCTCACCTCTTTTTATTTTAAATCTGTGTGAAGGAGGCGATCACCCTGTGCACAGCACTTTGACGAGGGTGTGGCTTTTTTAAATGCGTGGCCTCAGGCGAGCCCTGTCAGTGGCAGAGAGCCAGGTCTGCAGGGGTTAAAGCACCAGGCGGGCAGTTGAGAACAGGATGCTGCAGAGCTGGAGGCCGCCTCTGCTCCTGGGTGGCTGCTGACACAGGAAACACAGGGTGACATTTTGGAGAGGAGAGCCAGAGCCGGGTGGTAAATGACTTTTTCTTTCTTTTTAAAATGATGATACAGCAGCCAGAGAGGAAATGATGAGCCCAATTCTTGAAAGTGTGATTTGGCAGGGCTTGTGAGCACTTATACTGCTCGAGGTTTGCGCTAGGCTCCTCTCTGCTTCCCAGGTGACCCTCCCCCTGATTTCCAGGGTGCACAGTGCTCAGGTGAGAGGACATGCCGTCTGCTTTGCAGGATCAGGGCCGTGGCACTCTAAAGGGCTGCAGGACCTTGAACCTAAAGGCTTATCCAGTGATGCAGTTACTGAGCTCCTATCAAGGCTGTTGGTACATGCCCAGAAATCACTTGGAGCTGAGCTGGACGGTGATCTGTGGCATTCAAGGATTGAGTTGCTGGGTGCTCATCTGCCTCGTGACCATGTGGAGAGCCTCTAAAAGGTGCGGTTCCCCACAGGCTCCTTCCTCGCACAGAGCATCACCAATGGGTTCCTGTCTCTCTGCCATGCCAGTGGCACTGTGGGCAGCGTGGTCCAGTCCAGTGCTCCTGAAGATGCTTCTGACCATCGCTTCCCTGTTTTCCAGGCAGCATGTGGGACATCATATGTTTCTCCTGGCCTGCTTTTCATGGATCTGAAAGCCCAGGAGAGGACACTGCAGTGCCTGCACCCTCCTTAGTATGAAGGGACTCGTCCTCACTCATCCCACCTGGTGGGAGCCGATTTATGGGGGTTTTCCTACTGGCATGGAGTCGTGCACACTGGTGTCGTGTCCCTGTACGGGCTTATCTGTGCCCCAGGGAGCCTGGACTTGGGTCCCTTGGGCACACAGGGTGACCTGCTGTGTCCCGCATGGAGCTGGGGGGCTTCCCTCCTCCTTCTGGTATAATGGGGTGAACCACTCCTGTCCCTGTGATGGAGGAAGAGAAACAGCCAGAAGGGTTTGGGCTGTAGGTTTTGAGAGGCTGTGACTTTGTGTGTGTGTGCAACTGGATCTACCCCCCAGCCCTGTGAGCAGGGGGGGCTGAGCTGGGATGTCTCAGTTCATTTTGCTGCCAAAGCCACTGGCTTGTGGGAAGGGGGGGGAGGTGTTGCATCTTCTTGCAAGCAAAGCTCCTTGTGCCTCAAGCTGCAAGGATGGACATCCTCCTTCAAGCCACACAGCCTCTCCTCCTGGCTGGAGAGTGCTTTCGTCAGCAGGGGTTTTTGCGTGTTTGGGCCAGTTGTCATGAAAACATTGCACAAGGAGCTTGCTGACCTTGTGGCGCCCTGAAGCAGTACACTGGCCATGATTTATGCTGCTGTACCATTTCCCCGAGCAGGCAGTTCAGCAAAACAGTGAGTGATGCTGGAGCCATGGTCCCCAGCCTGACATTTGGGGACTCTTGTGGCATGTGGAGCCCAGGCCACCAGGCAGTGCCCAAGGATGCTGCCCCTGCATGGGACCAGCCGGGAAGAAAAGCAGTGAGGAAGCAGTTGGGCTATCGGCTGCATCAGATCTCTGCAAGCATGGGCTAGGAGCAGGTGAGAGGGACCTGCAACCTTTCCCATCAAAGGGCAGAAAAGTCACAAAGAGAACAGACCAGGCCCGGGGTCCAGCCAGGAGCAGCAGGACATGGGGTCAGGACAGAAATAAGCGGACAGATGAGCTACCAGCATGTCCCCCAGCCATTTCTCTGCAGGTCCCTGACCTGAAAGCCACCAAGGGAGGGCTTCTGAGTGATCTTCGCTTGCTCTTGCTGACAAGAGTGCTTCAAACACCCTTCTGATGGTTTGGCCTGTCCCACATTTTCATGCACGTAGCTTCATGACATCTCCTTCACCCCAACAGCCCTGCAGCCCCTCTTCTGCAGGGTATCCCTCTGCCTTGCCTCTTGGTGTCGCAGCTAAACAGGTCCTTCTCCCTCTCTTTCCCCTGTTTGCCTTGTTAAGCTGAATCTCTCTGCTTTATTTCAAATGGGATTTCCTTCCAAGCAAGTATCTTTAAAAGGATCATCTTGGTTAATGTAATTCGTAGAGTGTGGAACCCTTCAAGCATGGTGTGATGCGAAGAGAGCTATTTCTTTGCACAGCACAAGGTACTTCCAGTCAAAGTTTGGGTGGGGTGAGGATGAACATCATCTCTTTAAAATGGACTATAAGCCATTACAAGAAGCAAAAAAAAAAAAAATCCCACACTGATTGAGACTTGGACCCCGTTTGCTTTGTTTTCATTCAGTCAGCTCCGTCCTAGAGCTTCTTCAATGTGAATTACCCCAAATTGCATGTACTTTTTGTCTGAGCAGCAAAAGGCCACTGCTGTGAGTCAGGTCTGCAGGACACTAGGCACTTCACACGCATATCATGCAAAAAAAAGGTAGTGCTTGCCTAATAGAGCAAAAATGAGATATTTCAGCACAAGCATATTCTTATTGAGGATAGTTCATGATGACTAGGGAATATGGAGAGCCCAGCCTGGGAATATTTGCTCTAATAAACCATTCTGTTATTTCGGCTTAGCTTGTGTTTGCTTCCCTCAGCTATTCGAGTGAGATTTAAGGGAGGAAAGCTTACAAAAAAGAGCAACTCTCCAGCAGCTACATTAAAGTACTGGTGGAAGGTGAGTTATGAAGCCTATAAATACCCTAGGTGTTTCTGCTGGAGCTATACCCACCTGACAGGTGACCAGAAATAATCCCACATGCCTAATGACTCCCTTGTCCTCCCTCCCTGACAGCCTTGACTAATGACATCTTATGGCTTGCAAAAATGCTGTAGCACAAGGGGAGTTTGTGAGAAGTGCTGCTGAGCCCACGGCCACAGGGCGCTGGGGGAGAGGGAGGGCAGGCTGCTTGCAGACACTGGGAAATGGGAGGCAGAGATCATCTCACCCGGCTCTTCATCAACCCACAGATTATATTATAATTTATTATTATTGTTTATTATTATTTTCGTTACTTCAGCCCAATGGTACCCAAATTTTGCAGCTGGAGTGGGCTACTGTCAGCTTACAAAGCTTCTTGTGATCCCCTACTGCTGGGTCTGGAGCATTCCCAAAAGTTGGTGTCCAGGGAGACAGGTGCACCCAAAGCTCCTGATCCCACCTGGCATTTCTTTCAAGTCTGTATTTTGCTGCCGGAAAGAGAGTAGGACACAAAGCTGGGTCTCAATGCAGTTTTTCAGTCTCTGCCACCTGCTCCTACTTAACCTTGGTCACTTTAGATGCCCCCAGGCCCCTGTTCCGCAGGTGTAAAAGAAGGTTGCCAGCATTTTTCTTACTCCCAAGGCTAAAAAAAGAAATTGGTTGTGTTGTGATACTCAGAGCCCCATACTAAAGATACTAAACGTGCAGGATTGTCCCTTACATGGTGGGGAAAGGGGTTGAATGGTGCTTGGGTTGGAGGAGATTGCTGTAGGTCCAGGTATTCCTGTTTGCACTGCAGGCAGAAGAGCTACATCAGGGCTGAGTGCCTCAGCATCCAGCTGAACTTTATTTTATGAGCTGTGGCTCTCTGAAACCCTCCAGCCATATCCTCCAAGTTATGGCTACAAGACGGAAGTTAATAACCCGTTTCAAACCCCTGACCCCATAACTGTTGGCTCCCCTGCAGCTACAGGGACGGTAATGAAGTCCTGCAGGCAGAGAGGATGGCATGGAGGCTTCTGCCACCGCCGTAGCACCGTGCCAGCAGTGGACAGACTGTGTCTCCAGGGCTGGAGGCAGCTCAGGACCCTGCAGATCCACCCACACAGAGGTGAAAGACTAGCATAGCAATGGGAAATGGGAACACAGGGAAATTGTTGTGCTGGTTAATGTTTAAGTAGCTCTTGGAAAGCCTCCTCCCTTGCTGCTTGCACTCTCTAACAAGGGGGCCCTTTCAACTCTTTGGCAACTTCCCCATCCTTTGGCTTCTGCTGCCTGTTTAAAATGTCCACAGCCAGGAGCGGGAATGGCAATGCTGCAGCTTTGCAATGTTTTCTTGCCCACCGCATCCTCCCAGGATGGACCATGCTCTTTCCCAGTCAGCCTTCAAAGCCACCTGATTGATTACTTATAAGGAGGGATCTGTTACAGCTGGTTGGTGCCAAGATGACAATGGATTGTGGAGAAAACTCCCCAAAAAATAACAACCCACCACCCACACACCATTCTTGGAGTGTGCACTCTGTTGTTCCCCATGCAACCTAGCTAGTGACAGCCACATCTCCAGAAGAAATGGCCTTTAGCCTTCCCCATGCAACTGCACAGGTCTTTGTCTCCCATGCATGGCCAAGGGTTAGCATGTGGTGGTCCCAGACAGGTGGGATGATATCCTGCTGATATCTCCCCACAAACCTCAGCCCAGCCCTGGGACCTGCTGCATTTCTTCTGGGACTTCTAGCAGCCCCGGAGCATCTCAAACTGGGAATGGAGCAAGGATGGTTTAAACTCATCCCCTGCCAGTTTTGCCTGCAGCTTCTGGCACCAAAGCCAGCCATCTTTCCACCCAGCCCAGCCTCTCCTAAGGTGCTGCCCATCTCTGTCTTTTCATCACAAGGCTGTGATGCAAAGAGTTCCACTACAATTTGTCCCTCATCAGCTGCAAAACCTCATGCAGGACAAATAACCCATCTGGGCCCCCCTCCCCATGCTGACTGCCTGTAAAACTCGATTAGAGCAAAGCAGGTAGGGGGTAAAACTGTTTATTAAACCTCAGCATCAGCATTTCTTTTCAGCCTGGCTGCTCTGTGTCCCTGGTAACTGCCAGGGTGTAATGGGTGAAAAGCAAAGCTTGATTGCAGGCAAGGAAGTCCTGGTGTGACAATGTGTTTGAAGAGAGCGGTGGAGCATGAGGAGGCCATAAATCCTTCGGGAGGTCACTGAAAGCGCTGGTTTGGGAAAAGTGAGCCCTGCTGGAGTTTTATCACTGTGGTCTGAGGGTTTATAACCTTTGAGGATGCTCTGAGATAAGCAGAACTTGTACTGGCTCATTTTAAGCTAAAAATTGGCTTAACCCTGGATAAGGAACAGCCTGGGAGAAGAGGTCTTGGGGTTCATTAACAATATCCTGGTCCCTCACCTCCTCCCCACACCAGCTTTGCTGCAAGGCTGGAGCCCAGGTGCCTCTTGAGGCAGCAAATGCAGACAGACACAGGCTGCTGCTCCCCACCCGTTTATGAGTTGCTAACACCAGGGCTTGATGTTTATCATGTGGTTGCCCATGGGAGACTTGGGTGCCCAGTGCTCCTTTATTTTTAGCTGGATAACAGAGAGTGACGCAGAAAGATGGGAGGGAGAAGGGGGAGACTGTGTCTGCTGAGACCAAGGCAATGTTCAAGTTCCTTATCTGTAATTACTTCTAAAGAAGTCCTGGGTATGTTTTTATATATATAAATATATATACACATATATATGTATGTATGTATGTACGTATGTATGCACGTGTGTATGCATATATCCAATCCATGTTCTGTTTTATGTATATATATAATTGCACACAGGGAGAATACCAGGAGACCTCTCATACCAGATGTTTCATTAGCTCTTGTGTCACCAGAGCCTCATTTTCCCCAGGGTTTCAGCCCTGTCAGGCAACCCTGTGCCAGTGTTCCAGTGGGGACAGCCGGCTGGCATGACAGCTCGAGCATATGAGAGAGAAACTTTGGGCTGACTTCAAACACGAGTTGGACTTGGAAGAGCCTTGTCTTCGCCAATGGCCGAAGGACCTGCATTACAGCTTATGAAAGCTCCTTTCCCCCATCGCGGTCCAGCACATGCCTGATGGCGCTGGGCACTGTCAGCACTGAGCTGACTTGTTCTCTGCCAGCTCGTGGGACCGAGGTCTGGTGTGGGGCTCACCAACTCCAATCCCTTCAAGAAGCCTTCTTGCCTACTGGCTGAGCCATGGGTCTGCCTGCCCCACTTAAAGAGGATATTTCTTCTGGTGACTGGGAGACTTTTAATTTCCAGCCCACAACTTTTCCCAGCCACTTTGTGCCCATTGGCCCCTGTGCCAGAGTTATCCCTTAGCTCAAACAGCTCTCCTCCCCACTGGGTGTGGATGCGTTTATAGAGGCAATTACAGCTCTCTCAGCCACCATCCTGTGGGATTGGGAAGAACCTCTCCATGTCCCCAATAAACTGGGTCCTATTTCTGCTCTGAAACCAGGGAGGCTGAAAGAAGAAATTCGACGAGATAAGAAACCCAGCATATCCTCCAGACTTGGGCTGAAGGTACATCAGAGAGCTGGAGGTGACAGGGATGGTTTTGATGGGCTGGGCAAGGTGGGGTGTCTTTTGGAGCCTGTTTGCCTGGGCGGATAGGGCCAGACCCAAATTTCCACTAAGCTCTGAACTGGGAGTGCTGCGGTAGAGCTGCCCACTGAGGCAGCATGGGGATGGCCATGCAGACCTGTGAGGTCATGTCTTGGTGATCAATAAACTAGCATGAGAGAGGCCTATGCAAACTGTTGGCATCTGTAATGGAGCTCCTTGGAAACCATCCAGTGCTCCTCCTCCCTTACCATCCAAAACCAAGAATTAGCCAAAAATGAGCCATTTCATGGAAATGCTGATGGCAAAATGCCACTACGGGGGTGAAAAAGAAGCAAGCCGCAGCATCTGGATAATGCTGAAACAACATTTCTGGAATGGGTCATGTTTGCTTTGAGATGGCTCTTTACTGGAAATTTTTTAAGGCATGTTCTGTTATTAAATGTATATAATGAAATCTACCTTGAAATTTGAGCAGGGCACAAGGGGATCCTGTGCTCCACAGCACCGCTTTTGCCCCTGCCCAGCATCTCTGGCCTCCTCCCAGCGGGGCGATGCTCCCCGAGAGCACACCGACACACATGGCTTACCTGGCCTCACTGGGAGGTCCTTCCGTCTTCTCCATGCTGTAGGTTTTTTCTCACTGGGTATCCAGGAGTCTCTGATATCAGTAGCCCAGAAATCTCAGGAAACTCTTGGGAGCAGAAATGACAGCAGAAGAAATCCTATCCCTTTTCCCCCTGCGCCTAACCTCCCTCCCTGTTGGAGCTTCTTTTATCATGAAATATGCAGAAAATTGTTGGGTTTCTAATGATCTGAACTCCTCCAGTCAAGACAAGAATCGGCTTGCAAAGAATGTGAATTATTTATGTGTAGATAATAATGAGAGGGAGAGCACGAGGAAAAAGGAGTTTATCTTTCATTCCCCTCGGTGCTGCTCCCGAGGCTTTGCCCTACCCAGAATAGCTATTCCTGATTATTCCAGGTGGACTAATTTACGTGGGGACCTTCCTTTGACTCTCTAAGCAGAGCCCTCCTTTTTGCTTTAGTCACTGTGGATGCCATTGCTAAATAGTGGGGGGAAGACTTTTCCCCCCAAATTCACCCTAAACCTGTATTCTTTTGCATCCTTGCATATCCTGGACTAGCTTTTCTTTGTAGGCAGGTCCCTGGGAACAGCACAGAAATCCAGCTTCCAGCTCAGCTCCAGCCTTGCAAATGCAGTGACTCACTCTCAAGAAACCTCATTTTGCTGGCATAAGCCAGAAGCCCTGACACTTATCTCTTTTCAGAAGCCCTAGCAAGGGCAAATATATAGCTTGTGAAAAAGTATCATGGCAGAAGAACAGCTTCAATAAACAGATTTAATATACGAAATGTCAGGAGATTTTTGACTGCAGGAAAATGCCTGGGAGCCTTACACTGTGCGGTGGGACTTTGAAAGGCAGATTCAGTTCTCGGTTCTGTATAACGTCCTGCAAGGCTTAAATGGGGCAAAGGCACAAAAATAATTGAAGATCTACAGCTCAGTTACTCTTTGCAGCAGGGGGAAATGTTGAAAAGGAAGGGGAAGGTGTTTGGAAGTAGGGAACAGAGACTCCAGTGCATCTTTCCTCTTGATGTGAGCTCCCAGGACATTGCTAAGGGCAGATCATGAAAAGTCTACTCCTGCTGGCAAAACATAGCTGAAGGCAAGGGGGACCAGCAGTGATTAGAGCTGAAAAGGTAAATCTGATTAAAAAGGTGCCCTTTTTGCTGAGAGGAATATTGGCAGCTTCAAGTCTGATTCAGAAAATAATGCAGGGAAATTTCTGAAAAGCTCAGACTTTTTTTCCCTCTCTGCATCTCAAAAGGGACTGATCTGTTTCTTTTCAAAGCAAAGAGAGGTTAAGCCTAAACCTGAATTCCTCACTCCATCCCCACGTTGCTTTTTTTCTTGTCCTGTCCTGACTTTGCTGTTGATTGGGTCACTCAGAAAAAAAACCTAACCTACATGGAGATTTTTCTCTCCTCCCCATCCTCAACATCTGTCATTAGCAGAGGGGGGGATAGGATGGGAGTGAGATTGTTTTACTGTCCCTGCTTGAAACCGCCCCTTTAGCCAGACCCTACATTAATGGCAAAAAGTAAGAGTTATATCTTGACTGAGTGAAATAGGACAGAGAGGGAGCTTTGCAAAGATGGTGCCTAGCTAAGTTGATCAGGTTGCTTGGTGCAGTTATGAGCTAAAACTAGTGGAAAGTCACATTCTGATTAAAAAAGACAGTATTTTGTCAAAATAGGGTCAGTCAGCATGCACAGGTGGACACCTCTTCCCTCCTTCCCTGGGCACTGCTGGGGCAGGTGCAGATGGGAGCAGAGTCCTGCCACAGCTCATGGCACTGCCCCATTCTGGGTGGCTGGTGACAGTGGGGAGGCTTCCCCAGGGACATCCCGGGCGCACAGCGGGGCCGGCAGAGAGGGCAAGCACAGCCCACAGCGATGCATGGCTTACAGCCCAGCCAGGCTCTTTCCCCTCGACTTCAGCCCTTGCTCAGCCAAGCTGGCGTAAGGCAGCCGACAGCACAGGGCTGTGCAGGATGGGCACAGATAAACAGGCCTGTGGATAACGTGCCTTTAATTACTATTAATTACTTAATCGTGCTCTACATGGCTCTGCTACAGACCACCATGTTAATTGCTCACAAACAAGCTCTGGACACGTACAAACTGTAACGGAGACAGCAAGTCATTTAAATCCTGTTCCCTGCAGGTTTGGGCCCTTATTATCCTCCTTTTGACCTGTGACAGAAGACAGAATTTTTGGTGATTTGCTCCAGGGTTTCTGTGGTAGTTTTCCAGATAATTTTTGTGTTGACCTGATGGTTGAGGGTCTTGCTTTGGGGTGCTCTCACCTCCTTGGGGACTATCAAGTCATGGAAGATCATTTACAGCAGCTCGAGGGGGACATCTCAAGCTCTGGCTCTTGAGGACAGGAGGGACAGGGGAGTCCCTTCCCTGCCCCAGTGCTTCTCTTTCAGCTCAGCTGAGACATGGCTGTCACAGTCATCAGGAGAAATGGGAAATAAAAGCAGGGAACGAAACCCCAGGATCCTCACAGAGCCCAGGCCTGGCTGCAGTGAAGTCCCCAAGCTGGGCTGGATGCGACAAGTTCTGCAAGACAAGAACAGTGTGGGACAGAGTGAAAAAGTCAGTTTTAAGCCTAGAGTGCTCAGGCTAGGCCTAACTTCTTTGGGGGAAAGCAGCAAGTACTAACTGTGGAAGAATTAAAAAGAAATCGACTCACAAAACAAAACACTGGCAGAATCTCAAATCGACACGGGCTCCAGGCAACAAAATCAATCACAATCACATTTTCCAGGCCATGCTGGTTGTCAGACATGATCTTAGTGCAGGGTGGGAGGAGGAAAAAATATGAACTTAAATACATATGGGTGAAACCAAGAAAATCCATGGTTACAGCATCAATAACCGCATCAGCCAAAACATATGAAAGCCACGTGGCAACCATTCCCAAGATGAGAAAGGAGGAAGATACAGAGAGAGCATCAGGGCTTGGTCAAGCGTCTTGGTCCAGTCACCATGGGACTTTATTCCAATAGAGCTTTTTTGGCTTTGCCAAAATGCCCGTGCCACCCCACTGTATGTGTGTTTACACCCCCTCAGCTGGTCTCCCTGCTGCTGGAGGCTAACTGCACCAGGGGACTGGAAATCACATCGCTGTCCATCACTGAGAAGCCTTTAGCCCCTCCATCACCCACCATCATTCCCCTTCCCACCTCCCTGACCATGGAAGGGCAACAGGACAGCCAGAAGGAGCTGGGAGGTGTTTCATCCCCATCACAAGGGTTATTGCATCAGCATCCAAAATAGAGGCATGTTTGAATCAGTCTGATGATTCTCATATTCCCTCAAAAAATTAGCTCTATTAAAATAAAACAAAGGCAGAAAGGTGTTACAGTCTGGGAGACCTGACAGCATCAAAGTCAGCCCTTCTCAGGAGCTCCTCTTCCGTATCACCAGCTCCGGCACAGCGCAGGCTGCAGGCAGGGAGGAGTGGATCTGGCAGGGGGGTGTGCAGGGGTGCGAGTGTGCACGTGTGCATGTATCACACCTGTTTCACAACCCATATGCAGTCCCAACTCTCCACTGATGGTGTTCTCATAACATTGACTCAATCTTTCCCAATTATAAACAAAGTTAGCAAAAAACTACTTCCTAGGAAAGAAAAATGGTTGGGAGGGGGAGAGGGTTTCCCTGAGCCTACATCGACTCCAAAAGCATGTCAGGCAGTAATTAATCACTTCAGAGTATTTGCTGATATGTAATTACGTTCAGTGAAAGGTCTGGCAATAGTTTGCTATCAATCATCACTGCCTATCAGTCACGTAGGCTGGGTCATCTCATAACCTGGCTGCCAGTTATTTCAGATGCTGATGTTTCAGGTAAAATCTAAACCCTCAGATTTAATTTCCAGCATTTCAAGTGTTACATGTCACATTCCTGTCCTAAACACCTCCAGCAAGATCCTCTCCTGACCAGCTGCACAGGAGATGATTGATTCATGGAGCGAAGATTTCCAGAATTGCACTTGGTAAAATGCAATGTCTTTATGGGGAGATGCAGGGGGGTCTTTTCTCTCTGGGCTGTGCATACATTTTCTGGCATACATACACTTGGCCACGAGGATTTTACATGGCTTTGCAGAATCCATCCCGGCTCTGCATGTGCTGTGCAGCAGTCAGTGCTTTTGCAGGACTCTGCTGCTTACCTTCCCTTACGAGTGATATCAGCTCATCCAAGTGATGGTCACTCCTGGTAATTTTATCAGGAGCTTTGTAGTATTTAGCGGTTTAGCAAAAGCTCCACGTCCTGGGGGTAACTTTTCACACTGAGGAGCCCCACCTTTCCTCTTGGAAGTCAGAAGGAAAGGGGAACTTCCAGCCTCCTGGGTGAGACTGCAGATGAAAAGAAGCCAGTACTTAGAATCAAACAAAAACAACCCCAAAAAGTAACTAAAACTCATGAGTTTTATGCCAGTTTCAGGATTTTGCAACAGCCTGACTCATGATTTTTTTTTTTTTTTCTTTTTAAATCTGAGGATTTAAAGGAGCCCCTTCTACCCGCACATTCTTGGTGCAGTCACAGCCCTGTTTTCCAGAAAAATGAACTTCCTAGCTTTCCTGCAAGCTGCAGCACGGCCATGGTCTGTGCCCACGTGCTCAGTGGAGATGCAGAGGCTAAGCACTTTGCCAGCGTCTGGCTGCACAGCAAGCTGCTCTCTCTCATCGAACGTGGCAAGTCCCTTCTGGTCCCTGGCACAATGTGTCCTTGTGGATTTGGCTGTCCTGTTAGATGTCACGGGAGATTTTAACTCTCTCTGGGAGACTTTAAATTGTTTAATGCTGCCTGCTGGAAGTGGTTTTGTCCCTTTTAACAGTCATTTATGCAGAAGTTGCATGCAAAGCCTTCCCTACGTCGTGCATGAGTAAGGCTAGGGAAGTCATCTGGAGAAAACAGAGGATGACTGCAGTGACCAAATCCCAGAAGGCTGGGGTTTTCCACCCACGAATCAACCAAGAAGCCACCAGCAGAGCTGGAGATAAAACCCAGCTCTTCCAAAAGTTTGATCTTGTCCCTCTCCTCAAGCACCCCACTTTCGAATGCAAAGAGATACACCCCAAGACTGTGTCTGTAATAAGTAACTGTAATCACTGTCTTTTGAGGATGCGACGGAGAGCCATGAAAGTCCAAAAGTGCCAAGTTAATACTGCAGAGTCAAACATCACATCACATGCTCTCCTCCTTTTCCATGGAATAAAGGAGTCCAAGCCCTTAAACAACAGAGAGTGTGGGAGGCTGGTTGGAAACCCATGTTAGAAGAGGGTCTGGTAAGAGCCATCCCAGCCAACCTGCAAACATCGACTGCTCATTCATGGCATCAGAGACATCAGACACAGGTTTGGACCTAAAGCTTTGTCTTGTGTAAAAGTGTGCAATGACAAAGCCAAGATGCAATACAGCAAAAGCCTTGGGCCCCTGTGCCCCTAGCAGCTCATCAGTTTATCATCTCACTGGTTGTAAACATTGCAGTGGGGTGTTGGGGAATGGTGGGGGCTCTGCCACCCCACTGTGTCTCCACCTGCAGACCTTAATTAAACCTCCAGCAACCATTTCCCTCTCTCATCTGGGAGACTTAACTCTCAGCGAAGTCCACTTCGCACAGACAACACAAAGAGTTGAGCATCCCTCCTTGTTCACCCTCAGTCCATCAGCCACTGCCTCTGGCCTCCATGCTGAGATCCTTGGAGGGAAGGGGAAGCAGGGCCGGGGTGCTGTTTCATCCCTGGCTCAGCCTCAGCCTGAGCCCTTGCTGATCCCTCCTCGGGAAAGTGCCTCAGCTCACAGAGCTGGACAGCGAGATGCCGGGGAGGGTTAATCCTCACTACCGCACAGGATGCAGGAATCAGTGGTGCAGGGGTTGCATGGTGGCTCAGTGCAGGGGTGGCTGGCACATCCTCAGGGGAGGAGAGGAGGCAGCCAGCTGGATGTAGCCTAAGCCCCAAGAGAGCTGGGTCTGGTTCACCTCTGAAATTGTTCCTTTTCATAACACGAGGGGTGAGCTGTGGCTGAAGGGAACATGTCAGAAGTGTGGCTCATTCACCCTGCCCTGTTGGGTAGGATTGAAAGAGGATCCTGCCCAGGTGAGAGCTGCCAACACATGTTGACAAGCAGGACCACTCTCAGCAGTTTGGGATATTCTCCAGCCCCATGTTGTCTGAGTAGCCCTGGCTCTGCCAGGCGTGACACTTGATATGGTATGATCCCCATGTTCAGTATTGCTGTACCTGCTTAGATCCTGCACAGGGGCTGGAAAGGGAAAGAGAAGAACTGATGAGACTGATAAAATGAAGATTACTGTCTTAGTGTCAGGAGGATGGCATCTCCCTAACCCCATTACACATGCCAGCCCCAGGAAGGTCCAGCACCACATCTCCACAGCCTCAGGGAGGGAGGGAGACAGATTTTCGAGGTAGGCTGGGGGGAGCTGGACAGGAGGAGCAGCATGTCTCCAGGGCAGGGGCAGACCCCGATGTTGCTTTCTCTACCCTGCGGAGGACTAGCTCAAAGACAGACCATCCTGCACAGAGACCCACATCATCCCCCAGCCACCTGGCCTTTGCCCAGGGCAAGCACTTGGGGCAGAGAAAGCATAGGGCTGGATGCCAGCATGGATGGATACGGCCAAGGGACCCCGTTGGTCTCATCTGGAGTGGCCCAGGGAAGGAGAAAAACCTTCCTGGTGGCCCACGGCCCCCCCAGAGGAATGCGAGCTATGCAGGGACCAGAGGTCACTGCAATCAGGCTCAGCAAAGGATGGCTGTAAAAGGGAAAGATAAACCCAATAAATCAGGCTGTGGGAAGAGGAGGAGGGCACAAGTGCACAGAGCTGCGGGAGGATGGTACAAGGCAGACACTCCTCCTGCCCCCTGGCAGAGGGAGGGGGGCTGTGGGGGCTAACCTGGGCCACAAACCAGCCTGGAGATGGGGGATGCAGAGCACAGGCAGCACCACCACAGGGGCAGCATCTGCAGAGGGAGAGATGCTGGGGAGACCTGTGAGCCTGGCCAGGGTAAAGACAGCAAAAAGCCCCCATGGCAGGGGGAAGTCTTCTGTTTTTCCTCTGGCAGTATAAAAAACTTAAAAAAGGGAAAAAAGGGAAAAAAGCCAGAAGCAGTGGAATAGGTACAGATGGAAAAAGCCCTCAGAATACTGTTTTGCTCTCAGTTTTATGCTATTTTATTTTATATTATTCCCATAATAGGAGATGGCAGTCTGTATTCACTGGTGAAGCAGAAGACACAAAACTCTCCTTGGAGAAAGTTACAAATGGCTATGAAATATTTTAAAACCTGTCATTTTTTTCTGCTGAGACAGGAGACCTCCCTTAGGCTCGAACCTCCGTTGTGCAAGTATTCATTCCTGCAGCTCCAGCTCTGTACATGAGACTACAAAACAGTGGTTTAGGGGAGATGGATGGACATCTTGGCGACTTAGCTGGTGAACTTCTCCCCTTTCTTGAGCCCTCCAGGTGAAAACAGGTATCCAGACACATGTTTTTGGGACACAAAAGGAGTAAGGTAGGTATACTTGCTTACAGAATAAGAAAAGAAATCTGTGCTGGTCCACATCCATTCTGTGTAAGCAGGAGAGCTATAATAAACCCACACCAGATGCTTTGGATTTCATTCCACCTGGTATGGTCAGAGCTGATGCACCCTGGAAGAGATGATACCAATATAATCCCAGCTTCCACAGAAAAATACTGAGACCCCAGCTCCAGTGCAAACTGAGAAACAAAATGTTAGCCTGCTTGTCTGTGGAGAAGCAGATGGGAAATGTGACCCTTGCTGCCTCCAAAAATAAAGGGTGAACTGTGTAGTCTCGTGGCTTTTAGCTTGATTTCTTAAGATGCAAAGCTTGTGCAATGGGGACCTCACATCCCCCCCAGCCAGTCCTGAGAAACTTTTGAACCCTTTGGCCAGTCTCCCCCAGATGTCAGAGGATCTGAAGTCTCACTGACATGAAGCGCCTACGAGCCTTGTGAAAATAGGTGACTCGCTCGAGAAGAAAGAAAAATGCTATAAATATCCTGAGTGAGGGAAGAATTCATCACTCACTCAGCTCTTATTATACATCAGAGAAAGCTGTTATAAAAACCCTTGCCACAAAGAAAGGCCCAAGCATGAATCACTCCTTATGAGATATCAAAGAATCCAACCACAGTGCCAAAATCCAAAAAGACCCAGACATCCTTGGTGCCTCTGCTCCAGACCATGTATACATGCTCGTTGCCTGGCCTGTGACCATGTGGTGGGCACCCTGTCCCTTTGGGAAAGATCTGTGGGCAGAGGGCCATCTGTTTGAAAAGAGATAACATCTTCCTTTGAAGATGCTGCCTACAAAGGGCTTCTGCCTGTAAAAGACTGAAGGGTAGCAACTACCCAAGCCTGTCTGTCATTCTCAACTGCAAAGGCACTCCCTAAAAGATCAGGGGAAATGGTTTTTTAGGATGCATAAAATGGCAAAGAGAAGAATCAGCGTCAGAAGCCCATCTCCCTTATTCCATGGGCTCCCACTGTGTCTTGTCTTCTTTTTCCCCTTGGCTGGATTCAAGCAAGCTAGGGACTGAGACCTGCGAGTGAGGATAACAACTGCAAGTCCCAGCTGGGCCAGTGGCTGCAAGGACAGCTGCAACTCTCTGTCCAAAGCTCATTCCCACAGGCCAGGCTGCCTCCCAGCTTTTGTAAGCTGTTAAACAAAACACTCTGAATACTGCGCTTTGGTTTTGTGACAATTTAGCAGGCTAAAGGAAACTCTTATACAACTTTTCAATGAATACAGTGAAATCAAGTGAGATGCGTTGGGGCAGAAGCGGCATGTGATGGAGAGGAGAAAAGGAGCAGCTAAAAGTTAAAGTTTCAAGGCTGTGGGGATGAAACTATCTGCCAGTTCTTCACTATCCAGGATCATGGAGAGGTCTGGATACTGAATACCAAGATAGTGTAGATGCCTAGAATAACCTAAATAGTCTAGATAACCCTTAGTCTGGGGTATGGCACATCCATCCATCACTGAACTGGAGCCATGGAGCCTGCTATGACCTGACTCAAGTCTTCACATACCATAGCAGCAACTCTGCATTACAGATCCCAGAGTTGCTCAATGCATGGTCAAGGTCTTTGAATCTGCCACAGGGCAATGTACAGGAGGCTGATGAGGGTCTGAGACTGTTAACTCTGACTTGTGCTGGAGGGCTCTGTTGAAGTAACCAAGTCCAACCTGAAGGCAGCGACAGCAAGCTTTTGGTGGGCAGGGGTGAAATGGATTCAGACCAGCACCGCACAGGCAGGGGTGCCAAGAGAAAGGGCTGGCAGTGACCAAGTTGATAGCAGCATAGTGGGGCACTAGCACTGTGCAAGACCACAGGGAAGTGTCTACAGCACTGCAAATCCTCCAATGTCTATGCTCAAGAGCCTGTGGGACTCTGCTTTCTAAAAGGGGTGGGGTCAGGCATAGGCTGTGGAGCAGGGGGTCTTGATGAATTTGTTCCACTTGATGAGCTCACATCTTGGCAGGAAAAACCCGCAGATTACAGGAAGCTTAGTGGTTTATTTTTCAATCTCTCCCCATCCATGCCTCAAGCAATGATGCCAGGTCTTTTGCTCAAGGTAGAAGCAATACTGAGGGCTTTTCTGAGTCTCGCCTGTTTTTCGGCTCCTCCTTATTTTCTTATCTGTTGTCGCACTTCCCCAAAGTCCTGTGAGTGCTGTAGCCAAGTCATCTCTGAAGTATGAGCCTTCTTTTACCAATAGGTCAAACTATTCCCCAGCATAATCTTGGTAGCTAATGGTTAAAGCCAAAGCCAAAGGCCCACATCTCCCCTCCCCAGGAATTCCTTAGGGCGGGGAGCCCTGGAAAAGGAGGGCAGCCTCGCTAACTCCACAGAAAAAAGGGGAGATGGATGGAAAGGGCAAAATGGATCAGAAGCGTATTTGCTTATTGTGGGCTCTCTGTTGTCTCTGAGAGGCATTTTTTTGCAACAAGAGGATCACATCACACAGCAGGCACCCACACGAGGCTACAGGAGCCAGCAAGCTCTGTCTCAGTCATCACTCCTCCTGAAAGCAATAGTTTCCAGCACTGGAAGCTTAAACTGGGCTTCCCTCATAAATCACCTTGATGACATTAGTTGTAAGCAGTTCCCAGGCTGGCATTTGAGAGGCATTTTCAAATTTCATCCCGGACCATTCTTCAGATGGTGGAGTCCTCAGAGCCTCTGTCCCTGAAACCCCTAGGAGATCTCAGCAGCCCTGCTCCACCAGGAAGGATCAGCTGTACGGGGGTGTTGGGATCAGGATCAGCTGTACAACATGCACATTGGCTCGATGCTTTGAGAGACACTTGCCTTGTTAACAGCAGGCCACAGCACTTAGTTTCCTCTTCTAGATTAGTCATTCTTCCCGAATTTCCTTCTTTTGTATAGGGATTCCCTCTGTTTCCTGCTACAGGCTTCATTTTCTCTGCACTATAAGCACTTGGAAGTATTTGTACTGTCAGAGAGACCAGCTCATCTGGTCTGCTATTTTTATTCCTCCTGCCATAGCATCTTGAGAACTGTTTTTCCAGAATAATCTCTGGAGGTCAGGAAGGGAAAGAAATCATCTCAGATACAGTTGAATGGATTGAAGGCCATTTCCTAAACAACAGGATCCCATAATCATGCTGGAGTCTTTAATATTGATAACTTCAGTTAGAAGGAAATTCAAATCCAAGGCATGCTCTTTAAGTGGTGCCTTCAGCATCACATCAGATGTTCACATCAGGTCTGGGTGCTGAAGGTGCCAGTCCATCAGGGGAATTGTGGGGGAGCTCAGTCCATTGCGCTACTGAGGACTAAAGGGTTTTGGTTTCTTTCCAGGACTATTAAGCCTCAACTGAGCATCCCCAAAAAATTGCTCTTGCTGTCAGCACGCCCAGGTCTGGCACCTAGAAAAATGGAAAGATCAAGACTCTGCAAATATTAATTTGTTTGGAAAAAGGTAATAAAAATATTTCCAGGCTCGGCTCATTCTTCATGACTGCATTAGTATCTGGGGAGTCAGGTTCCCTCTTGCTGCTTCTTGAAGACAGCATGGCCATGCTGTGGCAAACGCAGCCTTGCCCACCAGTGTGTTATGTGTGGAGCTTCCTTTGTACACAGCTGCTCTGCGTGCAGGCACATGCAGACGCTGGCCTGGAAAGCATGGGCTGTGCCATTTAGGAAATACTGCTCCAAGTCAGTAACTGCCTGCTTCTGAAAAAGCTGTGCAAAGGAGACTAAACTTTGCCAGCTTCTTTACCCTGGCTCCTACCACCAAGGTTGGTGCAAGCTGGCACTCATCTGGCCCCAGCAAGCCCTGACGCCTCAGCTGTGTCAGCCATCCTCCAGCTTACGCTTCACATGGGTGCCACAAGGATCAGCCTACACCTGGTGGGTAATTACACAGGGTGCAAGTCTAAACTAGAGCACCCTTCTGAATTACCTCCATGGATACTTGTAACGTGAAGCTGTATTGAGTCAAAATGCAAAAACGCATTCTCTTCATTACATTAAACCAAAAAAATGCCCACATTTATTCCTGAGCGAGAACATCCCCTTTAATCTTGAATAGCACATCTGGATCAGCTGCTCTGCAGACAAGACACAGGAGAAACAGGCAGAAAACAGGAGGAGTTTCTTTGGACCAGAACAGCATTTTCAGAGTATCATTGATGCTATGTAGCATTTGAAGATCATTTGTGGGACACATCTGAAGGTCTGAGTGTGCCTTAAACACCCCAAGCTTTCAAAATGTTGTATTTTTCCTCACAGTTGGTGGTTCTGGGACTTTTGGAAGATGGCATATTCTAAAGCTTCTTTAAACACCGTGAGGTTTAAAATGGAGTCTTTTGTCCCCAGGTGTGTGAACACTCTGAGGCTGGTGATTCAGATGAATACTTCCATCATTCATGGGTCAGTGACCCTCAGCCACCACGTGACTTGTTCTCCCCAGTTTGCCAGTGCTGCTGACACCGCCAGAGATGGTGGCATGTTCTGCTCCACCTGCAGCCTCTTCTTGGATCACATCCTCAGTTCCTAGTGAGCAACTGCTCCCTTGTCAGTGGTCTTGTCACCTTTGAGAGCATCAGTGTCTCCTCTGACTCTCTCTCCTCACACACAAGGCACATCAGAGTCAGGTCTGAACTTGTACCAGCCTCAGTTTTGCTTCTGGTGGTGAAGCAAGCAGCTGTCATCTTCCTCTGCTTCACACACAACACAGCATCCTTCACAACACTGTGGTGCAAAACTCCCTGGGGTGGCTGTGCTGGAAGAAGTCCTGGGAGCCAGCTTAGCCTCAGGCATGGCCAAGGAGAGGAGGTCACTGTAGGTGCTTCCCTTTGGCCCTGGTAAAGCCACAGTTTTACAGTTATAATTCCCAGGACCTCAAAACTTGCTGGCTTGGCTGCTCCTCCTGGATCTCCCCCACTTTGTGGGTCTGCTTGGAGTGGAGCTTTGCCTGGCGTGGGAGCTGAAGGACAAGTCTGTGTGGAAAACACCTCCAGAGACAGTCCTGTTAAATGCCAAAGTAAATGTCAGTGCAGGCATGACATTGTTTCTGAGATGGAGTGGAGGCTTTTGACCACAGCCATCATCACCTTGCCTGCTCTTTGTTGTCTTTTAATGGCATGTGACCAACAGTTTTCTAAACCCCCTTGATGCCCACCATCCAGAGACCCGACCAGCTTCCCTAGGGTCCTTTCCCTCATGCTGTCACCATGAGGGGCTCATGATGAATATCTTCCTTCCATCAGGTCCATACCCTCCCTTTGGGCTCATCCCAAAGCCTTCTGGAGCCACACCATGGTTCAGCCCTGGGCTCTCACACAGGCACCACCATGTATCTTGCTGGCGCGCTGCAAGGCAAACCCAAGGAAACGTCTGGCCACAGTTGCCTGTTAATCATCCCCTGGCCTCTTCCCTATTGAGGCATCATCTAAACTATTACACAGCCCTGCTGTTGACTTTGCTAGCCTTTGATCATTTATTCACAGGCTGGACAGATTCTCTCCGTTATGAATTACAGGGCTTTAATTGGATTGAGAGCCAAGCCTACACCTTCCCCTGTAATTTAGCTTTAATTAATGCCCATTTATTATTAACTGTTATCAGCTGGGCTTAGGCTTAATGTCAGCTGGTTATTATCCGGAGACCAGCACGGATTGTTTTCATCTCCTTTATTACCCATTTCAATAATTTCCCCCTCCCCTGTTGACAGATGCACACAAAATGTGTATGTCAGCATAAAGGATCACTGTTAAGGAACAACGGGTCTTTCAAAGCCACCAAAGTCAAAGGAAAGTCTCCCCATGTCTCTAGGTCAGTACCCAAGCCAGTGTGGACAAAGAAAAATGCCCCTGTATTTCTACAGGAGATATACAATTTACCTTTTTATTTTTGCTGAGGCACAAAATCTGTAACTGAGAGTGGGAATTGGTGAGGAGCTATTTTGAAAGAATTGGGGCATTTTCATGTTCTTTTATATTTTCCATTTTCTCATTTCTGGCTTTAAGAAAAAAGAACAGAAAAAGAAATCTTTCCTTCCTCTTGCCTTTTATCACATTTCCCCCCCAAATAGCAGCAATGAAAGTACCACAAAACAAACCCAAGAAAACAGCAATCCAAGTACGCAGGAGAGGGCTTCAGAGCCTGGTTAAAAAATAGAGCTGGAAAAAAAAAAGAATGCTTTGCCTCCAGCCTGTGTCCGTTTTCTGTTCTGCAAAACCACTCCACGAGGTCTACTGAGAGTCCTCCAGAAAAGCCAGAGGCTTCAAAGCCAATGCAACCATGCACCAAATTATTTCTTCTGCCCCTCTTTGACCTCTCCTGTAAGCAAAGCATGTTGAAAGCTTTCCTTTCAAATCCATGGGAATGATGGTGGCTGTGAAAGGACCCTGAGATGATGCCAGGGTGTCCATGGCTGCCATGCAGGAGCCAGGCATTGCTTTCACCTCCCCTCAGACCCCACTCATAGCTGCTCCCATCAGATACTTGGAGGCTCATCACGAGGCCCCCGGGGTTTTGTGCATAGCATGGTCTTTATGCACTGAGGAGAAACACACCCTCCATCAACTCCATTGCTACAGCCAGGCTGCAAACAGGACACTGCCCATCAGCCTTGTTCCTGACTCCCAGAGGTGCATTATCAGCAGCAGAATTGCAGATAGTTTTGGCTATTTGCTTCTACACCCTCACAAGGCCAGAGGATCTGGGCTGAAGCATCTGGAAAGCAGTTCAACAGGATCAGCTCCCTCCCACTGGGGATCTGACCCACTGCTGCCAACAGCTACTCTCTGTAGCCATTGCTTTTGTTAAAAGAAGTCAATTCCAGGCTTTACAAGAAGGCAGTGGTTAATCTAGGAGCAAGAGCCCATTTTGATGGCCAGCGCTTAGCAGGCAGTGAATTTTCACCTTCTACACATTGTCCCTCCCCGAGGCATTGCTCTGGCCAACTTGGCCAAGAACATAAAGTGTGCAGAGTACTGGTAAAACACAGTGTATCAGAGCTCCTGGTGGGCTGGTGTGCCAGTGTATGGCACTGAAACATAACCAAACACCTCTAATACATATGGTGACAGTGACAATTTGTGAGGGAAAGCAACAACGGCAAAGGCAAGAAGTGAGGCATGGGAAGGCCCCTTTCTCTCTCGTCTGGCATTGAAGACCTCTTTGAGAAAGTTCAGCAACTGGTCAGAGGAACAGAAACATTCCCAAGGAGAGACGCAACATCTGACTTTCAGGTCAAAAAGCAGTGACAACTGCTTTGGTTTGACTTTCCCCCCATGCTTAGGGAATATTTCAACTCAGTATTTCTTGATAATTGTTGTGAAATTGGCAGTTCTTGCCCCATTTAGTACTTTCCTCTCCTTGCTTTGCTCAGGGTCAGCTTGCAGATCTGTCCTGCATGAAGCTCTGAGGTTGCAAAGTTGGCTTCTGTTTTTGGTGAGTAAAGAAATCAACAATTCAAAATTTTCAGTGTCAGAAGGACTCCCAGCCACGTACCCCTTGCCTTGGAGGTGCAGGGGAACACTGAATCTCCCTAACACCTTGTAAGCCAAACATCATGCAACACTTGTCTCCATGCATTCAGACTGCAGATCTAGAAGTCAGACAGCAATACCAATCTGGTTCTAGTTCAGCCACTTCCCATTTAAATCCACTGCAACAGTCAGCAAATCCCCACCATTTCTGACAGTGAAGTGATCTTCTGAACAACCTGCAAGCTCATCTTGAGGTCACTGGAGCTTGCTCACACACTGCAGACACTGGATGGGATGAACAGCTGGTTGGGGCTGGGGGAAAGCTCAGCAATGCCTCAAAATGCCTTTTCCTGCCCACTTTTTACCTGCCCGCAGACCCCTAAGAATTTTGCACAGGAAACACAGACCTCTTCTGAAGGGACGTGGCTATACAATTGCAGCATAACCTGCACAGATTGGTATTTCTTTGTTGTCTTTCCCAGACACTTGGCATGTGAGCCTACAAATCTCCCCAAGTCCAGAGACATGCAATTGTGGGCTTGATCAGAGAGGATTGCCCTGGTACCTGGCGTGGCTTGGATCCAAGCCCATTGGATCTGAGATGATGGTCAACAGAGACTATGGGTCAGGTCTTTCTCAGGACCACAGGGACTATGGCAGCAGGAATTATTCAAGCCTTGGCTCCGGACCAAGATTTCAACCCATGCAGACAAACGCTGTAGAAGTGCGGCTGACAGCGAGGTGTCCTGCACAGGGAGCCCCAGAAATGTTAGCCTCTATTAAATGTGCAGCTTCCCAGTTAAATTGCATTAAACCTCTGTATGGATGCATTTAGGGATTAACATAGCTTGTGATTCAAAACAAGGTAAGCTAGATCAAACTGGCACCAGTAATTCTGAGTGAGACCAGGCCGGCCCAGGTAGAAGTCACAAACTAGAGAGTACATTGAAAGCATATCACAATGACAGGCTACCTCATGGCAAACGGGAAAGAGGGAGAAGTTTTCAGTGACAGTAGCAAATCATCTCCTCCTCACTGCAGCATGAAAGCTGCCCTGGGACAATTACCCTGAGCTGAGTGCATCATCCATCCAGGGGCTCTTCCTCGCAAAGACTTCATTTGGTTTAATTACTCTAATTTGGAAGTCAATTCAGATCAGCTTTCCTGAAGATACCTACCTAGAGCAGCCCTTGAGGAACTTAAAAACAACTGAAACTGTTTTCAGTTGCATATCCGCTCCCTCAGGCTTGACAAAAATAGGTTCAACAAAACACTTTAAAAGATGCTTTCCTAACTTGCTCTTTACCCAGGCTTTCAGCAGTCAACTTTCAAGCCCTCAAGGTTGGAAAAAATCCTGCCCAAGGAAGAAACAGCTGGTACAGGAGGAGCCCGTTCATCAGGAGCATGATGCAGAGAGGAGGGTGTCCCTGCATGGGCACATCCCCAGCCAGCGGGTCCCTGTGGCTCCTCACCACAGAGCAATGCAGCTGGTGAACAAGCAAGGTGGAGTCATGCCCATGGCCACTGCTGTCCCTGGGAGGAGAGATGCAACAGAGGTTTGCCTGTGGTCCAAAGCTGAGCTAGTAAAGAGCTACAAGGCATACACCTGCATGATGGCTGTGCTCTGGCAAGGTCCCCAGCAGAAGATGCCCGGGTGACCTTGCTATTTAATGTGATGTGACTGGCATGCTGTTACAGGGGTATTTAATAGTAGGATCCCGCAGAACACTGCAAAGAAGCATCTCTCTCCAGCCGTCTGAGTCAGCCGCTTCCCCCACGGATACACAATCTGTGCAGAGAGCACATCACAGGTAAAGACGTAACTGTCAGAAATGGCACGGGAGCATCGCTCAGCATTGGTCCGGTCAATGGGCCACTCCAGCATCGGTCAAAGAAAGGGGAGCACGTTCACCCTCTGCATAAGGAGCAAGCAGCAATTGCACGGTGCCACACTGGTTTTCCATACTGGTGCTTTCCTCCAGCCTGTGCACTGAGTCCCACAGCAGAAAACAGAAATATTGGATGCTGCCAGTCCCAAGGTCTTTTTTTTAGCCAGGACCAGCAATGCAGCCTGGCTGATGGTCCATCCATGGCAGTGACATGGGCAGCTTGGGCTACTGAAGCAAGACCTGACTGTGGCCACGCCAGTTTATTTTGGGAGATCTGGAAGGCTTCACTTTGGCTTTGCTTCATTGCAGGCAGCACACACACCTGGCTGATGCAGGGGCAAGGTTTGGAAAGGAACAGCATGCTGGCAAGGAAGGCTTTCTGAAATATTTTTCTAGCACTCACTATTAAAAAAAAAGGCTGATGTTTCAGTGAAATGTCACTACATCTGGAAAGAAAAATAGACTGTCTTCTCTCGTCTGCTGCCTTCCCCAAATTCCTCCAGAGGAGGAGCAGTGACTGCCATGGTCTTTTGCTCTCCCGGGTATAAATTCATCAGTTTTCATCCACTTCTAAGCCAGACTCTGAAAATAAGTTCTGTTTGGCCTCTTACATGACCCAGAAACAAACAGCAGAGCAGGGTTTGGATCACAGCTTTTAAATCCCGTCTTTCCTTCTGCCACCAGCCCTTGTCACCAGCTGATTACTGGAACCAAAGGGCTTGATATGGCACTGTTTTCCAGTCCCCTGGGCTGATACCTTGTCCTGCAGGAAACAGATGGCCAGTGTGGATGTGGGCACCACTTTGGTTTGTTTAAAGCACCCCTGGCTGCCATGTCCGTGTCCTTTCCTGGCATGAATGGACGTGTCTTGGCAGTTCCCCTGCAAAGCAGGAACTTTGCAGCAGCTTTCCATGGCCCCTCTTTCCCATTTAGGTGAGGGGAGAGATGGAGCTGTGGTTTGCATTTGCTGACCCCCCATGCAAGAAGCACATGTGGTCCCTGACCAAGCTGGTGCTGCTGGTGCAATGGCAGGACTGGAGCCTGGGGATCAGCATTGCTGGGAAGCCAACTGTGGGGAGGTGGAAACGTGCCTCAGGGCGCTGCCTTGCTGTCTGCAAAACCTTCTCCCACACTCCTCGGGAAACAGCATGCCTGAGGTGCGATTTCTCACCTCACCAGCCCGCACCCGGGGAGGGAAAAGGCACATACGGCAACCGACATTTGAGGAGGAATGGCTGGAGGCTGCCATGGTGCCTGGCTGATAGGAAGCTCCTTGCTGGATGAGCAGCACTGTCCCAGCCCCTGCCAGGACCTGCTGCTCCTGGCAGCGAGACAGCTTGGTGCATGGCATGTTGTCCATCTCAGAGCAGAGAAACCGTCCAGCGTGGCTCCTCCTCAAACCTCTAGCCAAGATTAACATTGAAGGCTGGAGCCTGCTGGCAAACTGGGCTACGGCAAACCAGGGCATGCCTGTAATGGGGATACGCGCTGGCTGGCTGCAGGAATGGGTACCGATGCTGCGCAGCCCACAACGTGGCACCTCCCTGTGCCACAGTGCTGCAGGGGGCTGGTGGGCGGCCTGGGCACCAGATAAACCCAGCGCCCAGTCCTTCAGGCTGGGGAAGGGAAGGGCTGAGGGCATCCTCCTGTGAGGCTGTAATTCATGCTAGCCTTTTGTTCTCACTCCATTTGCTAGTTAATTGCTTCTGGCGACCAGCAGTAAGAGCATAAAGCATCGGCGCAGGGCCGTGTGGCTGGGAGAGCCCCAGTGTGGGCACAGACAGCTTGCAAAACCAGCAACCCTCTGCAAACAGTGGTTTTTCTCTTCCTTATCTCTCCCAGCCCTTCCCAGAGCCTTCCTCAGTGCACTTTCCAAGGGGGTCACAAACCCATCTCTGTTTGGGATACAGGGACAGCAGTCTGTCCCCATACCGGAGGCAGGGCAATAAAGCAAGTAAAGCAGCAAATGAAAAACAAACCCCAGCTATTCTGACACAAAGGCAAGCTAGCATGAAGATCTGTCCTCAAACCTTTCAGATATCACTCCTCTTCTCCAAGGCAGGTGTTGTTTTATGTTCTGCTCCCTCCACCTCCCCACTCCTGCCCTAGTGCAGGGAGAGCTCCTGAAATAGCTACTTCTAGCCACTTTATTTTGGATGCAAATCATTGGTATTCTGCAAGAAGAGCTCTCACTTGGAGAGCTATCCTGACAGACCTGTTCC
Source organism: Platalea leucorodia (assembly GCF_965183815.1). NCBI lineage: Eukaryota > Metazoa > Chordata > Aves > Pelecaniformes > Threskiornithidae > Platalea > Platalea leucorodia. The sequence goes on from NC_138827.1 coordinate 60,400,977, forward strand.
AGCTGATTTCCTCATGGAGCTGAAGCTCTTCCTATAAAAATCTTCGGCTGCAAACTGAGCGATCAGCCAGGTTTGCCTCCTTTCTTCTTTATCATTCCAAACCCGTCCCCTCCTCATTTTGTTTCCTTTTATTTCCCTTCCTTCACATCTGCATTACTGCAGAGCACTGTTAATAAGATTTATGGCTAAATATTATCTGGCATAAAGCTAATTTAATATGCACTTGCTGGTCCGGTTTGAAAAGCAAACAGCTTCTCTCACCACTCTGCTTTTGGCTCAGCTACCTTGATTGCCCGTGACAAACCCTGTGCAGGGTAAATATTTGGTCCTGGCTCTGAAGCCTGAAGGCTCCCCTCCTGTGTGCAGATCAGGATCTCGGCAGTGTTAGGGGATGCCCTTTCCCATGCTGGGTTGAGCAGGTTCACTCGTGAATTGGGTCATTGCTGAGGACCAACAGAGCAGGGGAGGGGGGAGAAAGGGGAGCAACATGGCTCTGCAGGAGACAGGAATCAGAGAACCAGAGCAATTTAGTTTGAAAGTACCTCCAGAGGCCACTGGTCCAAACCGCCGCTCAAGGCAGGTCCAGCCAGATCCAGTTGCTCATGACTGTGTCCAGCTGCGGTTTGACCATCTCCAAGGATGAACTCAATTTGTGGGAAGATGCTTCTTTTCAGGCAGGATTTTTCTCAGTTTTATTTAGCTCTACAAAAGCAGAAAAGATTGAGAGCTTGTCCAGGAGAGAAGGCAGTATATTAAAAGTAAGACATGCTATGCCTCCAGCCAAGAAGGCAGAAGATGGGAAAAACATCTTCTCCAAGAGTAATTATGCAGCTCAGTGATTGAATGGGAGAGACAGCTGAGGTTCAATTCATGCCATGGACACTGTGGCAGCAGCACTACCAAGAAGACCTTTTATGGGCTTTCATGCTGAACAATGAGTGAAGGAAACTTGAGTTTTATCTGTTCTAATGACCCAGCCAAAATGGCCATGTTCAGTCAGCAGTGGGGAAAAATGCAACATTGCAAAGGGCATGAGAAATTTGGTGCCTGTGTTGCAAAGAAAGAGCCAGTTGCTCAAGCTGGAAGATGCCTGCAGTCCTTCCCTCCAGCTGGGTTGTGTGCACAATGCAGCAGCAGCAGACCTTTCCGCTGCAGCCTGCAAGAAGCAACCCACTGGGAACTGGGAATTTGCAAATAGCATAGCAGGTATGTTTCAAGGAGCTGTATTCCTCCAATTAGTCCTCACCAGGACCATGCTTTGCAGCACAGGAGGTGCTTTCATGATCCGATCATCTACACTTCTTCTCCTGGTGAAAGGAGCAAGCTTTAATCACTGCTTCATGCCTAATAAGTAGGAGAGCACAGAGGCACCACCTCTCAGTCCCTGCTTTTCTGTACATGGGCCATGCCAAAGGGATCTTGCTTCATGGAGCTGTCGGTTACCCAGCTCCTCAAAGCATGGTGATAATTCATGGTGCAAGGAGTGTGGTGGAACAGAGGAGCCTTTCCTTCAGTGCCAGATCTCCCTGGCAACTTCTCTGTCAAGCAAGAGAAGAAAAAACAGTGCCTAAGTGTAAGCTAAGAAACTGCCCAAATCTCTCATCACCAGGCACAGCCTAGGTCTGCCCTGGGACGGGAAATTTATATCATCTGTCAACAAGAACTACATGCAACAAAAGCAAATTCAAGGGACCTCCGTTTTGCATTTCCCGGCTTCCTCTTTAGCTGGCTGCTGTGATCTATTTTTTTAAAGTTGGCTGTGCTTCCTAGAGGGTAAAGTCTTGTTCCCAGCTCCACTGGCAGGTCAGATACCTGTGCACTCTTCTCCCTTCTTATCAGTTGCAGACCTTGTGATATTTATAGAGCATCTTGCACAGCAAGGTCTTGGTCCTCTTCAGACCCTTGGGTAAGAACATACTGGGATTTTCTGCTCTGCACTACCTGACCCTCTGCATGGTGCTCAGGCACTGAGCAGACTTGCACACAGCTAAGAGCAGCAAGCAAAGGATTAACCATCCCAAAAGCTTTCTGAAAGGCCCACAGACAAGGACCAGAGGAAGATGGAGGCCACATACCTATGACACCGCTCCAGACAGCCCATCTGCAATGCAGTGCAATCAAGGGGTGACTCTGTGGCAGCCTGAACTCTCTTGATGAGCCGGTGCAGAGCGCTGCGCGGGCAGTTTTCCCTTTAATGGAGGGCACTCCCTTGGAACAAGCATTTGGCACCAGATGAGTGAGGAATGAGATGGCTCTAATCCCATAATTTAATTAGAGCTGCGTAGAGCTGCCTAACAAAAAGACCATTTCCTGAGCAGGCTGCAGCGCTGGGTGTCTGGCTGCTCTCTCCGGGCTGGCAACCTGGACCCTCTTGCTCCTGCTGTGCCACAGAAAGGCAGTGCAGTGCTTTTCCACCCTGCTCTGTCTTACTTTTTCCTTCTCATGGGTTTTAGTCAAACTGAGCACAGGCTGGGACTCCCCCAGTCTGTACAGCCTCGCATTTGTGAGCAAAGGGCTACCCAGTGCTGTCTGGTGGGGAGAGGAAGGGCAGGAGCCCTGGTTTTATCCTGCAGAGGCAGGAGGAGGCAGTGAAAACCCAAGCTCCGCATCTCCTTCCATGTGGGGGAAGTTCCAGGTGTCCTTCCATTTTGCAACCAAGCAAAAAATGTCGAACAAGACAAGGATCTGCTGAAGGAGTGTGCTGTGGGTGGTCAGGTCCCATTCTGCACTGGCAAAGGGGTCCTGGAACCCTGCTCTCACACCATCCCACAAGCAGGGGACTCACTCCAGGTTTCCACGATCTCCCCAGCTGCGTGAGGAGCACTGAACAGCCCCCTCCCAATTATGAAATGGAGTAGCCCCCATACGCACTCCCATATGCACTGCAGGACAAGCTGGGATGGCATGGGGTGGGCATCGCTTTGGAGCACAATCAGTCCTTCTTCTAACTGGCCTCGGTGGTCAGCGTCCCCTTTGTGGTTCGTGCATGTGCATGACAGAGCAAAGGCCGGGGATGAGGGATCAGCAGCCTTAGGGACCGGCCTGGAAGGGCAGGGATGCATAAACCTGTTCCTCCAAAGAGGAGAGCAGCCTGGGCTGATGCCTCATCTCTGTCTCAGGGAAAGCATGCTGGCTACGCCTGGCCTGAAACCTGAGTGGGATCGGCTCAGCATGAGGTTTTGGTCTGAGCCTTTCTGGCTTGACCCTGACCCAAGCATGCCTGGGCTATGGCTCCCAGCAGCCTCTCAGGGCTCAGCCAGCTACAAAGTTCGGCTGGTGCAAACAAATTCCTGCACAGCAGCAAAAGCTCAGGCTAGCCAACAGCAACATGCCTAATTAACAATTATTGGCTCCCAGCCACGAATCTCCCAGGCCCAAGCTTGCAACCGCCCCAGTAATTGCTGCCCCATTATGTTTTCCGGATGCTCCAAGGTGAAAGGGAGCTTTGTGCAGGAGCCCCAGGCAAGCCTGGGATGCAGCAAGCTGGCAAGCAGTTGCTCCTGCACAAAGTCCTGATGCTGGGAGAAAGGCAGGGCTGGGGCATCCCATTCTGCTCCTCAAAGCCTCAGCAAGAACTCCCAACCCCAAGGGAGAAGGGGGAGGAAGCAGTTCTGGCATCTCACTAAGTGTCCCTGGCCACCTGCTGTTGGGTGCTTATACAGGACACGCCCCACAGAAATGCCCCCAGGAGATGTCACTGGCCCAGTCCCATAGAAATGCCCCCAGGAGATGTCCCTAGCCCAGTGATACCACCAAAGTGGGGGAAGGGACTGCTGGCTGCAATAAATGCAGGTGCAACGAACCATCCTGCTACCCTGGCAAGCAAAGACCCTTCCAGAACATGAGTGATACAGCACTGCCCAGAGGTGTGGCTCTGTTGTCCTGCTGCTGGAAGCCCCCTTCCTGCCCCAGCTGGTCATCACCCCAGCTCTGAGGAAGGTCCTATGCAGGCCGCTTCCTATAGCAGCTTCAGCTGAAGGAAATCCCCAGTGCTGGGGAATTTCCTACCTCTTCTTGTAAGCAGAAGCCCGCTGGAAAGCTGTACCAAGACCAAAGACCTCATATTTTGTTGCTGGTCCCCCAAACTTTTTCTGAGCCTGTTGCATGATAAGAGCAGCTGGGGCCCAGCCTGGAGGGAACATTTCTTTGTGCCTCCTTGGGGAATCCCACACACAGCACTGCCTATCTGTGGTTAAACAGGTATTTCCCTGCTACTGAGCCCGCTGTTTCACTCACAAACAGACCTGCAGTTGGGGGAGAGATCAGAGTGGCTCCAGCGTTCTGTGTCTTCAGAGGAGGCAGACAACAGGCAGGAACAGAAGCAGAAGGCTGGAGGGGGTTTGAAAAACTCAGCTTTAAGAACTGCTTCTGGTTTGCAAACAGAAACAAGAATAAAGGTTCATCAATCTGGGGCCAGCACAGCTCTCCAGGCTGCAAGGCGCTGCACTCATTTGGCTCAGGTATGGTGATGCTCTTTGGCTGTACATGACCCATCCTGCCTCCCACAATCTAGCCCTGCCCCAGCCTGCCTCCACCGCCCCAGGCAGGAGAAAATCAGCACCAGGCACAAACAGCCTCTGCTATTCCTGGACAAAGCTGCACTGAGACCAGTCTTGTGGGCACACACACCAAATGCCCAGGTGCTTTACTAGTGCAGAGCTGGATGCAAAGGCAGACCTCCTTGCGAGGATCTGGGCAGTGGGGTAAGTCAAAGGCAGGAGTATGTGGGTATGGGCATGCCTGCATCTCCCCAAACCTCAGAGTCCAGCTCAGGGTGCTGACTTGAGAGCTACTGTCTTGCCATCTCCGTAACTTGCTGGGTCTTCCTGAGGGACCATTATCATTCATAGTGCACTTGCTACTGTCTTCCCCAAAGGACTGCCCTCCTCCCCTTTCAAAATATTTAGGTAAAGGCTAAATGATGCTTCAAAACCCCAGGAGAAGAAAATTGCCCTGATTTAGCTGGGGCTCTCAACCATGATGAATTCAGTACCCTGATCTCAGAAGATAAGCAAGCCTGGCCTGCCCAGTACATCTGTAGGAAACCACCTCAAAATGTTTATGCTCCCACTGCCAGTACCCAAGGGACTCCTGGGTAAGAAGAGACTCTAATGATGGCTGGTTGCTCGAGCCAAACCCAGGCTTTGCTGAGTTGGTCTGCAAAGCACCAGGCAGGGTTCTTTCCACCAGTTTCCTTTTTTACAAAGAACTTGCATGTGCAGTTACACCCAGCAGAAGCAGATCAGCAGGAAGTTCCCTGCTCCAAAATCCCCACATTTGCCCTGCAAGCTTTTTTCCCATGAATGTCTTCTCTCTGCTTGCTCCAGCATCACGTGCCGCAGCATTTCTGGCTTTCCTAGAAGACCCACTCCACCCAAACCCATCTGCGAACCCCTCCACCACTGTTGCATATCACAGGTGTTGCCACACAACTGGCCGCCTTCAGCTGTAGCCTCCACCACTCCCACCTCCGACATCACACAGACAGACTTCGTTGCTCTTTCCTTTGAACTGAAAAGCAAGCTCTCTGCATACCCTAGCTAGCCTTAAGATTGTCTACCTTCTCGCTGAGAAACGTGGCACTAGGCTGTAATTATTCTCCGCATCCTTCTTCCTGCCATGAAGCAAGCAGCAGAAGTGAGGGGTGCAGGATTTCCAGCTATTGCCCATCCAAATGCCCTGCATTCAGGTCCCTTCTTCAAGCACACTCAGTGTGCCTGCCGGGCTGAGAAGCACTGGGCTACCAGTATAATGGTGCTGGACTTGTCACTCTCGTAGAGACATCTTGACCCGGCACATTCATCTACATATATTCTGCTCTCCAGAGACATGATATGCTGTGGGGTGAGAAGAGAGTTCAGAAGAGGTTACAGCACCAGCTGGGGATACAAGAAACCGAGATTTATTCCCCGGCTCTGCTTCAGGCTTTGCATGAATCATGAATGACTCAGTTGTTACTTTGAAACTGAGGGGTGTTGGGTCTCTAAACAGCATAAAAGGCTACCTCAGACTTGGGCACTTAGTGGACCTTGCTGTTCACTTCTGAGTATTATCCCCTGATGGTAACAGGGATGTGGCATATCTCCCTACATGCCAGGGTGGCCAGTGAGGTTCACCCTGAAGGCCAGCAATCACTCCAGTAGCCTGCAGCAGGCATGAAATGGACCTGAGCCCACAGTCATTCAGCATCCATGCCTGGGGAAGGCAATTGCTGCAAGCAAGTCATGCCTTTTGAGCCTGCAGCACCTAATTATAAGGGAAGCTGAGGAGAAAGAGGAAAAAAAACCACCAGTAAAACAAAAGACATTTCTGAGCAACGGCTGGTTTACCACAATTGCATTTCCATCATGTCTCCAAAAATTTTGGAACATCCCACTCCTATGGCATCTTATATAGCTTCTGGAGCTAACCAACTACTTTGGGGAGCGATACAGCACTATCTTCCTCCAGCAGGAAACCAAAACACTGGCTTGCTTTCCTTTTCTTCAGGAGGGACAGTCTAGCGGTTTCTGGCAGCGATGAGGAGGTATTTACACCAACTCGCGCACACATCTGGAAAGCCCTTCCAGTCCAAGGTAGAAGCCAGACCTGCAGGCTGGCAGGGATGACTGCCAGGAGGGGAACTCACAAACCTGTGAGATGCAGCAGGGGAACCAAAAAGATAAAATGAGAGATCAAAGAGGGAGAGAGGAAAAGTTGCAGCTATGGATGGACTAGCAAAATGTGAATGCTGCAGGAGAAAAATGGAAGCAGTGAAGGGAGCGTGTCAGAACCAAGTAAATCAGGCAGTGACACAGTAATTAGCCTGGCTTTCCCAGTGGAAAGGTGTTTACATCAGGAGGATTTTCTTCTGGCATAAATCAGGGACAGGACAAAGCGTTCATCCAGGGCCTGGGTCTACAGTCAGTGCTCCTAACCAGCACTTCCAACCAGTGCTCCCAGCACACAGGGACAGGCTGGGCCACTGAGGAGGGTGGGTGGGTGATGGGGGTCCAGCTCTCTGACCTGCCACAGCTTTCCTGCAGGAAGCTTTATACCCGCCAAGGGAGGGGACAAAGCCAGTCAGCCAGCCCACTTCATCAGGTGCCAAGTGGAAAAACAAGAATCCTGTTTGTACAAGAAACATCCAAAGGCTTCCAAGCTTGTCTGAAAGATTTTGGTAAGGGGTGCGTGGGGATATTATTACATTTTAGTCTTCAATATCATGGCCAACCAGATATCCATCTTCCTCCACCGTGTCTGGCCTCAGGATAGGCAGTAGCCGCGTCTGCTCACTCAGGATGACTAAAGCAGACAGCCAAGGGTTTGATCCAGTTTTTCCCAGCCCGGGATTGCACCCACACCACACTCCTCCTCCAAGCAAAGGGTCTGGGTGTTGATTTTTGCCAGTACATCTTACCCCAAATCAAGGGCAGTCACCACAGTGACACCCATGTAAAAATTCACCCTGTTTTATACCGGTACAGTATTCCTATACAGAGAAGTTTATATTTTTATCTTGAGTGTAGCCCTCCCACCCTGGGAAGCTACACTGCATTGGTTCACAAAGATACTGGGAAGATGAAACATTACATCAACAGCTCATCTAATGTGGCAGAGAGGGACAGAGATAGCCCTAAATTTAGGTGCCCAGCAGCAGCTCTCTCATCAGTTGGCACAACAAAATAGGCACCTTGATTTTCAACGATCCCCTTGTGCTAAAATGCCCTCCATGAGCAGCTGAAAATGCTCTTTAATTAACAATGCTGACACTGGGAAAGAGTCCAGGTAATGTATCAATCTGCAGGGAGAATTTGGAGAATTCAGCTCCTCCCGCACTGAACCTGCACTTCATAAAAATGACAGTCCTGGGCAAGTTACGTTAAGTTGGCATAAAGAGAAGATGGTAAATAAAACCGTGTATCTTTGTCCATTGACAAAGAAAAACATCTAGCAAAAGCTTAGCATGATTGATGGAGCCAGTGACCATAGACAGGAAGCATTAAGGAAAATAGCTACCAATATACACCCAGCTTGAATACCAGCTTGGTCTGATGTGTCTACCACAGACCTGAACCCTTCTGGCGGTGTGGCAGACCTGCAAAGCAGGACAGCCATGGCTGCATTTCACACTGTGCATAAACATGACACTTGGGAGGTGAAGCTTGTCGAAGATTGGGCTCAGTGGCAATTAGGCTGAGCTTCTCTTCAGCTACCAGGACCTGGGATAAAACCATAAAGTCACTTCCCGTGGGCTACTGGAGGGTCAGAAGATGGGAAAGGCTTTTGAGCACCACGTTTTCTCAGCTCCCACCTCCACAAGCCATCTCTTACGTCTACCAAGCCAGTCAAGACTGGGGAGTGCTGCCCATGGCTGTTGAGTAACCTCCACTTACCACCTAGGGCTGGACTGGTCCCTCTGGGGAACTGGAGAGCGTTAGAGAGGACAACACTGCAACTAAAGCATTCCCTTTGCATGCACAGGGAGCAAAAGAGTCTGGGTATATCTGCTCTAGGCAGTGTGTACTGAATGCGGGCAGGTCAGGACCAGCCCATTAATAGCCAGCAAGCTCCTACTTGGTAGCCTGCTTTGAAAAAGGAAGTCAGGAGGAGCTTACGTCAGGCTAAGCTAGAAGTGTCTACTTGCCTGAAGAGGCTCCCTGGCTTGTGACAGGAGGCCAAGTGACTCAGTTGCGGTGGGTGGGGGCAACAAGAGACAAGGGGATGTGGTTAGGGAACAGAGCATGAGTCACCAAGGAAGAACATATGTTGATAACAGCTGGATAAACTCAAGGCAGAGACATAAGGTCTGCTCAGGAGAAAATCTGAGCTGTACTGGAAGCCAAAACCTGGAGACAGCAATCCCAAGGGCTAGTGCAACGGAGAGCTGTAAGTGCCTGGCACAGGCTTTTCCTGCTTTGCAGCTCAGCAAGGGTTGCAGGATGAACATCTTAAAACAGACAAGGTGTGACCGTGATGTTGGCCATGTTCTTGTGTCTCACGTACTGTGATTTCAGCATTCATCTGAGGCTGGAGGCAGCCTTGTTCACAGAGATGAGTGGAGTCCTCTCCATTATAGTCCTGCAACCTCACATAACCACGAGGGACAGACACTTCTCTCCCACCCCACAAGGCATGAGCCCTGCATGCTTCTCTTTGGAGGCTCAGTTTCCTATAGGTGTGCTCTCCGGTGAGAGGCATGAGCACAGCTGAGACATGGGACAGTACAAGTTGACTTGTAATCTGCTACTGCCCCCTCTCCTCCATCACCCTCAAAAGCTCAACTAAGGTTGAAGTGGCTTCAGACAGTCTGAGATTCCACTGAAGAAAATGATGATGAGGGAAGATTAGTTAAAGTTCATTGGTCAGTGCTGAAAGCCCCAGGAGAGAAGTGGCGTGGACACCAGAGGAACTACACGGATGATTCACCCCCCACCCACCCACACTAAGCTCACCAAATATTCCACCTCAAAGCTCAGCATGGATCTGTTATCATTATCTGGAAAGGCACAAATGAACCGCCTTCACCTGGCATGAATGACATGTAGGGTGCAAGCAATTGGTCCTCCCAAAGCACCTCATAGCTCCTTGGGTGCATGAGAGCACAGATCTGCAGTGATACTTGGAGCTTTGCCCACCTGCTCCAGCGCCTGCCGCAACTGTTTGACTTAGGATGGTGTCACTGGAGAGCACTGCCTGCCAAAGGATTTTTGCACTGCAGGAAGCCTAAAAATGAGCTGTAGGTCTCAGAAATGCCTATGGCATTGATCCTGCAACTGCTGAGGAACCTCAGGTAGGGACATGGTCTGGTGCGTTCACTGAGGAGACCAAGAAACCAAGACTGCAAATGTAACTACCAAGTCCCTAGGACATCAAGGACATCACTTACCCCGCCGTGCTTTGTTGTGCCCACAAGCCCAGGAGGCCATAGAGGAGTGGACACTGGGGGCAGGACTCTTGCTGCGTCCTTTGCAATGCATTAGTCACCACTGTGCAGAGGACATACAGCCAGCAGCCAGCGCTCAGCGTGGGATCATGCCTCCCCTTCGTAATCCCTGCTCTCCCACAGATGCCAGCTGGCTCCCAGCTCCCCTCAGCACCCCCTGCCCATGTCTAAAATCTCCCTGAAAACCTAAACCCCCCCTCCCTGGGAGCACAGTCAGCTTCAGCCTGGCCATTCAGTTGGATCTGCTTTCCTTTCCTGCCTCCCCAGCAAATATTTAGAGGCATGGGCTGATCACCTTGGCCAGTTTGAAACATGAGAGGATCGCTGCTGACTAACAAGAAATGTGTCACAGTCACGAGCCTGCTTCTTTGCAGCCATCACCGCTGTGGCACTTCCCCTTTGGCAGGGAAATGGGAGAGAAGTGGCACAGGAGAGGGGCAGAGCCAGACTCGGTCATGGTGGGGGAAGAGGTGCCTGCCTGGAAACAACAGCTTATTCCTCCTTGACTTTGCGGTTTCATCCAGACCGTGGTGCTGCCCACAGCTCTGCCATGTGCTGGACCTGTTGGTGTCTTGCTGAGAGAGGGCAGCAGCTTATCAAAGGCTCAGGGCACCACAGCATGCAGGTTGTGCTTGCTGTTGCTCACAGTGCCAGGGAGAGGAGTCCTCATGTGGAAGGATGAGGCAAGCAGTGAGCAGGAAAGTGGATGGAGACCATCTTTGGCACAGAAACTGGGGGAGACCGGTGAAATTCCTGAGCACAGGGAAGCCATGAAACACCTGCCCAGCTCAGCCAGGGATGCACAGGGATGCCGGTCAGCTTCTCTGCAGGAGGATGTCACTTTACAATAGAACTCATTTTATTTCTGAATAACCAAGTCACCCAGAGTGGAGCTGCTGAAGGAAAGCACCACTCATGCCAGCACATGCAGCTGCAGGAGAGCGAGGGCCCACATACTTGTCCCAAAACTGCCTACAAAAGCCATTGATGGCAGTTTGTAAGGGGTGAGAGCCTGAAGTCAAGGACACAGTTGCGCAGAGAAGAAGCAGTGATGTTATCTCCCCATGATCCTGTGGCAAGGAGATGGGCTTAAAAGCAAGCACGCTCAAGGAAGACCTCAGGAAACTCGGCTTTCCCCTAATGCCTGCACCTTGGGGTGCAGTCTGACCACATCTGTACAGCTGTGTCATCCCAAGCATAGAATCCAGACACTTCCATCGCCAGGATGTTTCTTTCTACTCCTGTCTCTGGATGCCGGGACCTGAAGGAATAAACATGACATCTCACAAAACTCATGACCTGTTGACTGTATGAGCACTCTATCCATCCTGGGCAGATTATACCACCATTTGCGATGCCTTGCCTTATCAGAGGAACAGAGAAATCAATATGTGTCTTGGAGCAGTGCACCATTTAGCCACGTATCCTGAAGGACAGGAATCACCCGCTTGCTTCCAGAAGAATCTGCTAATAAACCTCTTCATAAAATCTGCAACAGAGCCAGGAGCCAGGTTCTGACATGCAAAGTTTCTCCTCTCCCTAATCCTCCCAGAGCCATAGGAGCGAAAAGCTCCCAGCTCTAGTGCCCGTGCAGGCACCACCTCTCATTCAGCCTCACGCAGAGTGTTTGGTGTCGGCACCAGCTGGCAGCCAGGAATCCCACAGGCTTTTTGTGAAATAGCCTCCTGCTCCTTTCAGTTCTCCTGGTGCTTGGAGGCCACCAGGAGTTCACCATTAAATTGTCTACCCTACTTGGATGTGTTCGTTGGCCACATAGACCCAGCTACAGCCTGCTTTATGAGTTGGAGCTGAGCGGTGCCAGACAGCCGGGGTTTGGGAAAGGTGCTCCCCCTGCACTGCTCAGGCACAGTCACCATGCAGCCAGGCAGGGTCACTGCTCCAAGACACCTCACTTGTCCACTTGAGGCTGCGATGCTCCCACCATGCATCAGCCACCCAAACCAACTGCCTGCTTGGTGCGTTCCTGAAACCTCAGTTCAGTTTGGGCAAAGGAGGCTTGATTACTCTGAAGAATAATCACATTAAACAGTACACACCAGGGGTGAATTACTTTATATCGAGCCTATATTTGCCAACATGTGTGTAACTGAATATGTTAACAACCTTGTTGGAAAAAAGAGATTTACGTTACCGCCTTTGAACTAAATGCAATATCTGGTGCCTGCATGTTGCAAAAAATAGATACTCCCTCCAACCGCTCAGAAGCAACAGGAACCGTGATTCTGCTCTGTGGGCCCTCGACAAGGGTTGGTTTAGTTTTACCGAGAAAAACCTTTCTTTATAGATTCATTAGGTAGTGCCTGCCCATAGGAGTTTCACAAACGCATCAAGGATGCCTTTGCTTGCCAGTGTTAACCTCGGTTTCTGCAGGTGAGGTATGGGGGCTAAGCACAAAGAGCTCTGAAGATGTGCCAAAGAGTAATGCCGGTTAGGACATCTTGTTCCAGGGCAGATCAGCCTCCCTGGAAAGCCAAGATGTGCTCTGTATGTTCTGCTAGGTCCAAAGAGCTCATTTCTTTGCTGCAGAAAGTCATCTGCACTCAGAGCTTGGCACCCGTGCCAGGGCATGTCCTGGGCTGTGTTCAGGAAATCCCACGGGGCAGACGGACTTGCGAAGCTGCAAGTACACCGCTCCCAAGCAGGCAGCATGCTGACAGTGCACTTCTTAGCCTGTTCCTATCTGCTCCCTCTCAAAGGCAAAGAGTGCTTCTGCTGAGAAGCCCCAAGCCTAAACCTCTTATGGAGAGCAATTCAACCAGTGCAATGGTGGTGGGGCATTAGACCACAAAGGTGCTTACTTCTGGCACTGGGAGCACTCACATTAATGGGTACGTGAGTTAATTACTCCAGTATTACACCACTCCACAAAAGCCACATAGGATCATTTCCTTGCCTAAATAGCCTTAATAATGCTCCTGTGTGGCAAGCTGGGAAGGCAACTAACAGAGGGTTTACAGGTTTAGAGAGGCTGGAAATGGAGCCAGCTAAGATTGTTAGAGGAGATATACACACACGCAGACAAGTGCATGCACGCAAGCATAAATGTCACACTGGTAAAGTGAAACCATCAGGATGCAATCTTCTCTTTCTTGCCAGTCTTCAGTCTGCCTTAGGCACTCCTTTACACCAAGGCACTAGTTTTTCTGGGTGGGAATAGCTGAGCAGAGGTACAGCACTTTCATGGCAACATCAGTGTCCTCACTAGGAGGACAGGAAAGAGACTGCTGAATTCCCAGCCCATGCCTGCTTCATACCCAGCCCATGTTCACCTGTCCTGTGGCACAGTGTCCTAATGTACTGACCTTTCCCCCTCCTTGATATCCACGAGAGGGGCAGATGAGGGGCAGAACTGTACCTACATACAGTTTTCTATTTCCACAAGCCCACTGTTTAGCATCCCCTTGTAGGGCAGGCTCTCCACTGCCTACTCCTCCGCACTACTACTGGCAGTTTGCTCTTCCTGAGCTATAAGCAACGTACTGGACAAGGTCTAATCAAAGCCTCGTACGGAGGCAGCAATACTTTCCTCTCTGCTAAATACATCTTTTAGGATCGCACTAGCAACATCCGCCTGTGCCTACAGTCATCCTGCAATTAGTTACTGCCCCACTTCCTCTTCCTCTGGTAATTCACATGGATGAGACTCTAGCGAATGGGAGAAGTTTTATTAATAGATCCAAACACACTACCTGAGTTACAACATCTCACACTGCCTCTTGTAACAGTCCCCAAGGTCACTCTGTCCTTCCTGTGTGACATTCAGATCCCCTTCCACATTGGCAATGCTCTCAACTGTCTCATCTGCAGAAGTGATCCATACACTCCTCCTTGTGTGCCCAGCTCATTAAGGACGATATGAATGAAGTCAGGTTCCAGAATGAATCCCTGAGCAGTGCTGTTCACTTCTGAATACATCCTGTTGACTCTCTTTCGTCCTGTTTTCCACCCACTTGAAATTTTTGTACCACTGCTCAGGCTTGCTCACTTCATTAGAAAGAAAAAATCACTTATCATCAATAAAAAGTGATAAGTTATTTTGGCTTCATCTGTTTAAGCTCGCAATATAACTTAGATGTTCAGCTGAGCTGTTCACATGAGCACTCACTCAAAGCATTGTCATAGCTTACCTTGACTAAAATCTGTCCTTCCTCTAAGGAGTCTGGCCAGTAGGTCAGAGGAGCTAGATACAAGGGGCTGGGTCTCGAATGGGACATCTGTCCATGGCTTAGACTGTGGAGGCGGGTGGAAGCACCTCTGTGTAGATGGATGTGGAGGAGTCAGCGATGCTTCTACATTTGGGGAAGAAAATTCTACATTAATGAGCTCTTTGCTTTTAAAAGATGAACATGCAGCTGGGCCTATAAATGGAAAGGAAATGAATGGGTCTCATTGCTTTGGCACAAATGCCCGGTGACGCATTCTTGTGTAAAGAACATCTCTGGCAGACCCAATGTCACCTAGTCCAAATTAGAACAGGCCCAAAACTCAGCTAAAAATTAAACCAAATCTGGCTCAGGCTAGTGATATCAGTGATGAGCAGTAACATGAATTACTGTTTCCAGGAAAACTAGCCCTGTCTTGCAAGGACAGGAGAGTCATGTGTCAACACTGATTTCCACAGAACCAGAATTCTTCACCCCAAACCCTCCAAGACTAAAATAGTGACATCTAATAGAGACACATTTAACCACAGGTACATAGAGTAAAGCCCACAGGCATAACGCAGAACATGGCTTTTCAGCTTGAGAGTTCACACCATCCTCCCATCGACAGCATACACCTGCTAGACTTGCTGGGTGCAAGTCATCCTCCCCAACCATGTGAGCACACGGAGCCACTGCAGACATCCCTTGGAAAGCGGGGAGGGAGAGAAGCATGACTGTACATTGCAGGACTGGAGGTTTCACACAAGAGCAAGCAAGTGCAAGACCTCTGCATTCTTGCTAAGAGATAATTTCCCAGGAATGTGTCAAGGGAAATGGATGCTGTCACACCACTGTCACCCCAACAGAATCTATGTATCTCAAAAGGGTCACTGCTGGGTCCTTCCTCAGGCATCACTTACTGCTCTTTACCAATCACTCACAGCTCTCAGCAGGAACTCCTGCTAGATGGAGAGATGCTAACTCAGCATACTGGAGGCAAAAAAGAGATGATGACCCTTTAAAAATGCATGCACCACTTTACATGAGGTTTCTGGGACATACATATATGACTGCTGTGCTCCATGTAAGGCAATGCAGATGAAGGACCAAGAGTACTTTCTGCCTCATACATCCTGCAGACTAACAGCACATGCACATCCTACTGCTGTGATTCAGTTATACTCAGTAACCTGTGAAGGTGCAATAACTTGGTGGACTTTCAAGCTCTGCCTAACTGTGCCTTGGTGTCAGACAACATTGGAAATTTCTGGAGACAGGGAAAGAGTTGCCCTAGGCAAACTTTGGTGCATTAAATGTCTGGTGAAGTCACATGAGAGTCAGAAGCCAAATCAATTAGAAGTCAAGGGTTGATGTCCTTCTTAGCTTTATGGGAATTTCCACCAACCCGCACTAGGAAAAGACCATCTCTTCTCAGGAAGCAATACAGAAGAGTCAAGATGGAGGACAGAACCCCCAAAGTCAATATTTGAGGTGCCTCAGAGAAAAAGCAACTTCCTTTGCTTTGTGCAAGGGTTTCAAAGATGAACAGATATCACTCAAGCACTAAAGCAACGCCCAGACCAGAAGGTTTTACTCTACCCCTCAGTGCATTTTGTACAGGTAGTAGTAAGATCCAGGAGGGCAATTCCAGTAGTGCATTGCCAGCCTTGGCAGCTTTTCCCTGGGGCTTGATCCAAAGAGGCCATTTGAGTTCAGGACACAGAGACTGCAGAGGTTAGGTATTACAAAGCAGCTGTCTCATCTGGCATGGACTTTTGTAAGTGTTGAAACATGCACTCCCTCCCCGATCCCTTCTAGCACACAGCTCCAGCATGGAAGAAAATCTACAGGCTTGGCATCTTTGGCTGCCAAAGGCCTGGCCCCATTCATACGGATGATCTTGCAGCACATGTATGAACTCAGGGAAGGCATGGCAGCAAGTCTGGCAGCTCCGAACTGTGCCTGCTGGGGAACACAGTGAGTGGCTGTGCTCTGGAAGCACCCTTTTCCATTGTGGTGCCAGCAACCTAAAAGGATAACCCAACTTTCCCTATATATATGCATGAAAAGAGTATCCAGAAACTGAGATTAATCCAGCTGATCACTACCATCTGCCAGCTGTGATTTTGGAAGCAGGTGAGGGTTGCAGTGGGTTTGCTGCCAGCACTTTCCTGTGTTCCCACTTGACTCTACAGCTTCAGGAGGTTGGATAGGTTCCCCTGCCATGATGGGAACGCCAAACAAGAGATTTGTCATTTCTCATCCCAAGCACAGCATGGGGAGTACTGTGTGAGTCCCCCATCTGAGTTAATAGGGTCAATCTGCAAGCAGAGAACTGGGGACCATGGGACCCAGTCCCTGCAAGTCTGTGGCAAAGGGACAGGTGACAGTGGGGAGGATGCAGCTACCGTGCTCCATGTTTTCACGAGGCAGCCCTGCACTCACTCTGAGCCTGTTGGGAAACTCCAAAGTCATGTTTGCTCATCTGGAGAGCTCCTTTGGTTGCAGCTTGGGCTTACATGAAACCATAGCTTGGGCTTGCAGGAGCCTGAGGGATCATCAATACCAGAGGTATCTGCAAATTAAGCCCGAGCTGTTCCCCTTGGGAAGCAATGAGACCCGGCAGCGGGACTCCCATGCAGCCCTACAGCAGCAGCAAGGAACCTGGGGAAGGTGGCTGTGACCTGCGCTCCCACTACCGGCACCCACTGCAAACCCACAGCATCTCACAAAGCGGCTCTGACCTCCCGGGATGCGTGGCTTTCTCCCATTTCCAGAAGAGTTGTTGCTATGGCAACAAAAATGGTTTACATTTTTAAATGCTTCCTCAAGGACATCCATTAAAGAGGGTGATGATCGGGAGAACGGAGGGATGCAACACAGTACGATGGTCCCAGTGCAGGACAAGCAGCTTTGGAGCAAGCCCAGGTGTCCATCCATTTAATGCATGGATGTGCTGGAGTACAAGTGTCTCCTGTTCACGCTCCCTCTGCAGAGACGGCTGCTTGCGCATGCATTGCGGCAGAGAAGATCCAGAGAGGAAAGCTCTGTTACTGGCAGCTTGCACAGTCAGGGGAAAAAACAACCACACAGTCTCACAAAAAAAAAGACTTTTTCTCCAGAAGGTACTAAAATTGAATCCTCTGTTCTCATTTAAATGGACAAGGACATTCAGGCAGCATTCGCCAAGTTTCCTTCCCAAAAGAGACTTAGAGAAAGTCCTCTGGGGGACAATTAACTGGCTAACAGACAGGAAATGAGGATAAAAATAAGTGGAATATTTCCGCCATGGAAGAAGATTATCTGCGAAATCTATTCTTGTGATTGCACAGCTCATTACAGAGTTACTCAAAAGACAGCCACTCAAGCATGTGTTTGGATGCCCAGCCACCACCAGAGAAGGGAGAGCTCCTAAGTCCAGCACGTCAGCTGCTGGGAAGAGACTCATCTGAGCTGCTGCTTGGATGGTGACCTGGAGGAGCCCCTTGCTCCCTGTTCCCACCTCTGCCTCAGTTTCCATCTCCTACCTGCAGGATGAGAGCAGCAGGCATGCAACGGCAGGTGGAAACCTCCCAGTGAAAGGGGAACAAAGACACTTGGGGACACCTGAAATGGTCTGGGAGGGGGTTTTCAGGAGCAGACCTTGCTATCCTCTACCCAGCAGGACAGAAAATTAAACCATTGCCATAGGCTTCCAGTCTATGAGTTTTCAAGGAGGTTTTGCTGGATCTGTGCCTCAAGCAGGGGAGGATCCAGTTCAGAGAAGATGCATGGCTAGAGGCTATAAAGAAAGGTAACGTGGATTTCAAATGGCTCCTACCAGCAAAGAGCAGCTAGGGCAGAGGAGCGATTTTTTGAAGGCTGTGAATATTAATAACATGCCTGCAAAGCACAGGTACCGTCGTGCCCTTATTACAACACCGAGTGAAACTGCCTGCCTAACCTTTGGCTTAGCATCATCTGTTCCCATCCAAAGGAGCCATGTAGGAATTGCATTACAGGTTCTTAATGACGGATGGCAAAGCAGGACCAGGGGCAGGAGGGCTCTCAGGGTGGATCCCTCCACCTCACCAGCTGTTTTGGGGAGAAAGGGCTGTGTTTGGGATGACTGCAACCCAATCTTCCCTCCTGAAATGCAAAACTCACTCCATCGTCTTTGGAAGACAGAGATGGCAGCAAATCTCTCCCTAAGCAAAGGACAGAAAGAGCAAGGGAAAACACGTTACCGGAGGACTCGGCTCTATGAAATGCATGTTCCGGTGGGACAGGGAGCTCAGAGAGCTACTGACCCCCCCCCAACCGTGTGTAGGCAAGAGCTGGGGCTCTGTGTCCTACATGTAGCTCAGAGAAATACTGCACTTAAGTGCCTCTTCCCTTACAAGGAAGGACTCCTTGGGTGTTGCTTGGATGGTCACTGTAGTCCCTCTGGGACTGTCATCCCAGAACATGACACTGCTTTTACATGGGGATCTGATGGGGGACACAACCGAGCCGAGAGCCTCCCTGCTTCCCACATAACTGGAACTTGACTCTAGGGACAAACCCTCACCTTCGCTGCATGCCATTGGCATGGCTAAGCCACTGTGTCCCTGCATGCCAGACTGGTTTGACACCCCTTCCTCCTCCCTTCTGTTTGTTTGCTTAGTGGGTGACGTAGTGGCTGTTTGCATTAAAACCGCCTGGAGCCAGGGTGTGAGGAAAAAGAAACAGCCCCTAGCACCCATCAAATCACTATGCTAAAACCAAAGGTAGCCCTTCTGCCTTCACTAGAGCAGCCTGGGCCCCATAGCCACCTGGCTTCTCTCTGGCTTGGCTCAGCAGCTCTGTGCTTCACCCCAGCCTGAGGTGACGAAGCCAACAAATGCAGGTTATACACACTTCCAAGAAACTCAAAGGCATCTTCCATCATCTGCTCTTTTTTCCACCATGTACCAGCAGACAGACAATTTACCAACAGCACCATTTACACTTGCCAGGGTCTGCTAAGAGTCCTACCAGAGGTGGTCAATCCATAGCGGAGAAGGCCATAAACACAGAGACATCATGCTACCTCCTGCTCTAGCTACCAAACCACTCATTGCAGCTCTCCCACTGCTTTAATGAAATGCCATTGAGGACAATTTAAAAGAGGCAGAAACCTATCCAATCCCACAAATTTAGATCCAGTTAGGCCTCCCCTGAAGTTCAAGTGCTCCCCTATAATTATTATAGCCACTAATGACTCAGTCAGCAGCACAGAAAGCCACCGAGTCCTTTGGCAGAACCATAATGGTCCATGTACATAGGGTACAGTTTCAGAGAGTCTATGCACCAGCTCAGCTTGAGTTGAGAGCCAGCAAACCCAGCAAAACATGCCAAAGAAAACCCTGGCCATGAACATACTGTGGCTGCTGAGGATAAGGAGAAATTAGCTCAAGTGGTCAGCAGTGCGTAGGAAACATCCCCAGCAAGCCCAAGGCATTACCAATCTGCAACAGCAGCTGCAGAGGCCAAGCACTGGGTTAAAGAGAAGTGCATATATTTCCAGTGGAAATAACCTACAATAAAAAACACATCCAGACAGGGCTGAGCAATGCCCTATCTGCAGCACAAGCAGGAAGGCAGAAGGGAAACCATTCCCTGGCATGCTCCCAGCCCGGGGTAAGTGTGTTAGCAGACAGCAAAACAGCTGTCAGGGTCAGGACCATCGCTGAGCATCGGAGAGAGGCAGGCAGGGGTCAGAGATGGACTGTGGGGCAGGCAGAGGCAGTCGTGCCCAGCAGCATCGGGTAGCCAGTGCCACACCAGAGTTTGCATGGGTCAGCACACGGGCAAGCGATGCTGTTTGTATTCAACCCATGCGTGTGTGTGTGTGAGTAAGTGATTCTTAGCTGAGTGCTGAGTGAGGGAAATGTACGTGTTCGTTATGCTGTGGGAATTTAAAAACAATTAGCAGCACAAATATTGGTTTGAAGCCTGCTAGGTTGTTTTGGGTTTATTTGTTCCCCGCCCCCCCCCCCCCCCCCCCCCCCCCCCCCCGTCACAGTATCTGGTAAGTCATTTCTTAAAAGTCTTTCTTCTGGGCCTGAAGCTGGGATCTCACAGAGCCTTTGCCCACATATTAATCATCGTTCTTGTCACTCTCAGTCGGGGCCCCTCTTATCTGCCTGACTGCAGTCTTCGCCTTTCTGCCGGCAGCCAGCAGTTAGAGGCCGTGCTTCCCCCCTTCCCCTGCTGGAGCTCCTTTACAAAGCACGTTCCTGCTCGCTGGCCCACGCTGCAAGAGTGGATGCTCCATCTCAGAGGTGTTCAGAAATGACCATACCAGAGGGAAAAGACAGTCTCAGTGGCAGAGGAGCTATGTGTTTTGAAAACTGCATGAGATTGTGATGCAAAGTGATGCTGCAGGAGAGCTTGATGTGGAGATGGTTGTATGGAAAAACCTGTGCAGTTGCCAATCTTGCCTTGAGAGCCACAGCAGTGCAAAGGCACCTGGCAGGGGACAGTTCCAACAGCGGAGATGCTGGGAGGTGGCGATGCCGGCTGTGAGACCCTGGCCAGGCTAGGAAAGGTGTGCGGGCCACCTGAACTTACAGCAGGGAAAGCATAGCCCATGCATCGTGGTCTGCTTGAAGGGACCACAAGCAGCAAGGTGCATTTGCTGAGTGAGGCTTGGGGATGGGAAGCTGGAGAGACAGGTATTTGTGTGGCTCCTGTGCACAGCTCAGACACAGCCCAAGCCATGGAGCAGGGCAGGCACGAGGAACCAAGCAGTGATGTGCTGCCATGGGTGTGATAGCAGGCCAGGAGAAAAGCAAAGCCCAGAGGGAGAAAAAAATATTAGCAGGGCTTTTATAAGGTAGGTAACTAATATATTCCTCCATGAGGGGGGGGATCTATGAGATCCCCAACCCCACTGAATCATGATAGTACAGGGGAAGAGGCTGCAGTGGGAGCTCTCTAGGAGCTGCTAGTGGTCTTCACCACCCCATCAGCAGCAGGGTTGTCCCCCAGCAAACGGGCTGTCAAAGCCAGGCTGCGCCTGCTGGCAGCTTCCAGTGCTCACATAAAACAAGCTGATTTTTATAGGCACCATGAATGGTGGATTTTGGAGTGAGAAGGGGGAAGGGGACTGGAGGCAAGCTTTTAACTGTTGCAGCTTGTGTGCAGTGATT
Source organism: Platalea leucorodia (assembly GCF_965183815.1). NCBI lineage: Eukaryota > Metazoa > Chordata > Aves > Pelecaniformes > Threskiornithidae > Platalea > Platalea leucorodia. Next base: position 60,422,222 of record NC_138827.1, read on the forward strand.
GAGATGGTGATGTTTCTTTCAACAGCTCTAGCAGCTGTGGTTTGGAGTTGTGATCCTGCCAGCCACGTGTATTCAGGCATCGTGAATGTCCCCAAAAGATGGGTGGCTTGTTGCAGGGGTTTTTTAATTGTTCACAGTTGTCTGTTTCCTTCTGTCTTCTGGGCTCTCATGGTTCTAAACCTTCCTTCTTGACCAGCAGTATTGGTTACAAACCCTTTTTAAAAAAGACCCTTTTGAAAAGACTAAAGCAGATATTCTCATGCAATTGCAAGATTTCAGAGCTGAGGTTTTCAGAAAAAACAAACAGACAATGAGCTATTGCAGTGGACTGTTAGCAATGCTGGCGTTTGGTTCCAGAAGGGGCCTGGTATGGGGGAAAAGAAATCTTCCTCTGCCAGTGAAATCTCAGTTGCTACAAATAAGCAAATTCCATCATTCAGCCCCAAAAATTCCCAGCCTGCAAACATGTGCATTACTTGCTGCCCTACTGTGAAGCTCCACATCTTCCCTCCTCCCACCCACCGGCTGTCTCTCTGGTATATCTCCCATCCTTTCTTCCAAGCCTGCTTCAGCAAAGGATGCTCTTCCACCAAAAGAGCTTCCCTCAAACACTCTCCTCCTCTCTGCTAAGAAATGGTCTCTGAGGATCGGTCACTTATGAAACCTGCTGTTTCCCTGACCTGTTGTTACCCAGGCTTTTATTTTCGCTTAGTCCCTGAGTAGGCTGCCTTTCGTTCTCCATCTGCAGAGAGAAATGTACTTGAGCAAACTTTTGTTAATAAGTCAGGTTTCTGCCTGCATTGGTAACCCCATGCCAGCGAGGTTAGTGGAGGTGCAAGGGTTAAGACAGGCTAACTAATGGGAGCACTGGGGACAAAAGCAATAGCTTTACTAAATGAAGCAGAAAATCCTACTACTTTCTTTCCTGTCCTTGCTGGAAAATATTTGCCCTCTGTCCTTCCAACTTGTATCAAAAACCTTACAGGAAATAAAACTGTTCAAATCTATTTTTTCTGGTTGCAATAGTTTCTAACACGTTAAAACACTCTTTAGCAGGCAGCAGCCACTTCTTCCTCCCTCCACATCTGGCATGGCATGGTTTTACCACCCATCCTTGATAAAATTTTTTTCTTCCTCTTCTCTGATCCACCTCAGGTTCTCCACCATTAGAAATGCCTTGCCCTCCTGCCACCAGCCTCCTCCCAGATGTAGCTGGGGCAGAGCAAAAGACCAGATAATATCCATGGGGAATTCTCGCACTCCCTGTAGGTCCTTTTCCCAGGGCTCTCTGAGATTACCTTGCCAACTTGTGTGACCCCCACACAAGTCACAGATGTGACAGGCCATCAAGTTTTTCCAGTACTTGCAGAAGTATTGGAAAGTTCATTTTAAAGGAAAAGTGGTGGGATGGCTCACTCCCTGTGTGCTTCTTCCTCTGCAAATGGAGCCATATGGCAGTACTTAACTGCACTTACTGTGCTGGAATTACTTGGCCTTCTGGCTTTCTTCTCTAAGACTGCCCAACTGTGCAATTGCCACAAAGCTGCCACCTGCCTGCCTGGCAAGGGCTGTCCCACTCCCTGGGCTCGAAACTTCTGCAGGCAGCTCCATTCCCAGGTGGCTGCAGCCTGAGAGCGCTGCCTTCATCTCACCTCAGGTTTTACTGATCTCACCCCTGTCTGCATTAACCCCGTCAACATTTAGGCTCATCTGGTGTCCCTGAGGATCCTAGACCTAGAGCCAAACAAATTTGGCCACAGCACCCTACAAAGACTCTTAAAATCCCCTTTACCTGCACTTGCTGCTGTGCAGCTTGCAAGTTTTGCGATGTCTGTTTTCTGACTGCTTTAAGATGTGAAGACACAGGCACTGGGCAAGGCAATTTGGGCAGCTCTGCCAGTGAAACATCTCACATGTGTGCACTGAAGCACGGCTCAAGACAAACCAGGGCTCAGTACGTCATTGCTAACGGGCCAGGCTGAGGGCTTGAGGTGAGTGTAGCTCCTAGGGCAGAAGCCACACGGTGTCACAGGCGGGCAGTGACGATCACCAGAAAGCTTAGGAACGTGTTACAGGGCTGCTGCCCCTTTACCACCTGCTATGCCTTGGATTTAGGGTGGCCTAGCTTTGCGTGATCTTCCACAGGGCCATCAGGTAGGCACGCATGTGGCTGCTGGTACCCTCCAAGGCCCCAGTCTCCCCCATAAGCTGTTCTGTAAAGCAGCACTTTGGGCCAGCTTCTTCTCGTCTTCTCAGACCCCATCATGCTTAATGGTACTCTTGTTGTGTACCATTTGGGACACGAGGCTTGGGAATTATTTTTCCCCTATGTCCATCTGGCACCTACTCTCTGTAAACTGAGTGAAGTCACAGGTAGAAAAAGCCAAAACAAAAAGCCAACAAACCTGATCATCAGTTTAGGGGAACATCAATGTCTGTTGCTTCCACACCGTGTTGCATCACGCCTGATGCCCACAACCTAACTCAAACCATGCCAGGTCTGCCATAAAGGTTTCCTGTGGGAAGACATCATGACTTGCAAAAACATCCCTTCTTGGAGGAAGAAACACTCCTTTGAACACAAGTCAGTGCTCGATGTGAAGTTTTGGTGCTCAGGGCTCGTCCTGTGTGCCAGGACCCTGGCAGAGCCCTCCACTGAGTGCTCCCCATCTGCGCCCAGCATGACGGTGACATTCCCACACAGCCCTGCCAGCCCAATTAGCAACACAGTGCTCTGGTGTGGGCTGAACGCTGCGCTCTTGTCTGTGCGGGAAGGACATCAAAGCGACCACAGGGTTCCTGGCAGCCCTGGTTAGCAGCTGGTCAGCGAGAAGCTGCTCTGCTTGTTTAGGTTACTTCTTGAAGCCAGGTGTGTTGAGAGGAGAGCTGGTGGAGGACCAGCTTCGGCACCTGTTCCCCTTCCTGCCTCTCCAGCAGATAGACAAGCAGCTAGATCCAACAGGATGATGTTCATAGACCTCAGTAGCTGGAAACCACAGGAAAGCAGAGCCCAATCTACTGTGGAAGCAAATGCAAAACCAGAAAACACTCTAGAGGAAGCCAGGCTGGTGTTAAATCACAACAGCAGGTATTTGTCTTATGATCTTATCTGCAACAGTGTTAATGATAAAATCCACGTCTCTGCTTTCCTATCAAAGAGAAGAAAGTTGGGAGGCTATTCAGCATTACAATCCAAGCAGGGAACGGGATCTGGAACCCTTCTGCTGTGCCAGGTGGGCTTGCAGGGGAAAGCTGTATCTGCTAGAAACACAGATTTTACATGGGTGAGTTAAAACAGTACTAAGGTTTTATATTTAAAAAAAAAAATGGTATCAAACTCAATATGGTTGGAAGGTGAGGCTCACTTCAACCCTGGGAAAGAAGATCCGTGGTGGGTTTATCTGCAGCTTAAACAGATCACTTTACAAGTTAATCCAGGTCCACTCTCCTAAAGCGGTACCCAGCCACTGACTACTACGCAGTGGACTGCGTGAGCCTGACAAGACTGGGGTTGCTTTGCTCTGATGAGCAGCCATGTCAGCCCAGGCTCTGCCTTGGCATCTGACGCATCCCCTCTGCTTTGGTGCTGGCAGCAGAGCACGTGGCCCTGGTGCCCATGTTGATAACACAGGCAGACCAGGCTGGACCTAGCAGAGAGGGGAGAGGAGAACAGCAGCCTGAATGCCAGCTCAGCTGTTAACAGCAGCTTTCACCCTGCAAAATACTCTGGCTCCAAGCTCACGTGAGCTTAGCAGGAGAGGAGGGTGCGACTTGTGCTAGCTTGAATCTATCCAGCCCCACGCAGCGGGACAAGAAGCGCGCATTAGGCAGCTCCAGCACAGTGAACTCCCTTTTTCCTGGGCTTTGCTTGTATAGTTTGATTATCAGGGCTAATAATTCCTGACCCAGACTTGCAGCAGGACCACAAATGGACACGCAGTCGGACCACCTGAAGGGAAAGGAGGAGCTACTGCTGCCGGGATGCTACTGCCCAGCCCTCAAAAGAGGTGGCATTTCAGCACTGTTGTGCAGAATTTCTGCCAAACACCGACAGTGTGCAGCATGCCACAGGATCTGGGGCTGGTTCACAGACAATGCAAAAAGAGCACCCATTAATTCAACTTGCTTTGCAAAAAGTTTTATTTTTAGTGCTTGTGAGTGGTGCCAGATTGGCAGCATTATAAATAGAAGACTTCTATTTATCCTACAGTCTAGGTACCGCAGTGCTAAGTCAGTTTTACGACCTCAATAAATCCAGATTAGGTGCTCTCAAGGATGTGTCACCATAGAAATAACATTTCCTCTTTGCATTCTTATGTGCAGCTGGGGGGATGGATTATGCCAAGTGGGGGTGCTGCCCTCATAAGCCAGCCTGATGCTTTCTGATCTGCCTTGATGCGATACAGGTTGACATTCAAACAAGATTGTGAAACCCAGCTTCAGATCTCTGAGTCCTATCTAAAAGGTGATCACATACCTTGCATTTTGGGGTGAAAAGCCTACAGCAACACTAGCGGATGAAGGCCTTCCTTAATGCCCAAGACGGGGAACATCACACTGTCCCTTGAATGATGGCCAGATGCTGATCTGTGCAGGGTTCAGCCAGCTGATGAAATTGCTTGTGTCCTTGCTCACATCAGCCGCACCCACAGCGACAAAACACCAGGGCTAGGAGTGAGAATAGCTTGCTTCTCTGCAAAGGTGGAGAAAAGGGAGACAGCAGGAGAAAGAGTCCTATTTGGTAGAATAACTTACAGGCTATTGCTAAGATGCTGCTTTTCTACCAAGCTGACTGTCAGTAACTATTAAAATGACAAAATAATTCTTCCCGTCTTAAAAAAAAAAAAAGTAACCCCCCTCCAATTCCCTTCCATTTCTTTTTTCCTTTCACCGACTGATGCTGCTTCATTAAATCTGTGGCATTATGTCAATTCACAGCATGACAAGCATTTTCTAGCGGTCACACACCTCACTCTTTGAACAGGCTGTGCTGCTCCTGGAGACGGGATGCTGAACAGCTCAGCACTACGTAAATGCACCTCCTGCAAAGACTAGCATTTCAGGATGCCTGCTCCAAAAAGTGCCACCTAACTCCTTATACATTCATTTGAGCCTCTGCCGTGTGCAAAAAAACCACCCATGCTGCATGCCCGAAGACTGAGCTGCGATCTCTCTGGAGGCAGAACCCATGGGATCTTCACCAGGAAAACATCTACCAGGAGTCTTTAACAAAACCCAGGATGTCAGAGCCTTCTGCACTGCTGTTTGACGGGAGACCAGAGAAATCTAGAGCTGGCTGGAACAAGGGACTCTACAAAGGAGACTCTAAAGCCTCATGCCCACATGTCATTGCCGTGGAAGCTGGAGGGGTTTCTTTGCCTGGTTGCACAAACCTCCATTACAGTTTCCCTGCTCTTCTCCTACAACAGAAAATCATCTGCCATATGAGTTGGTAGGGACAGCCTCTGCCCCCGGGAGCATGCAGCTCTGTGGCACTGCATCCTGCCTGCTTCCTCGTGGTCCTACAAGGAGGGAGGGAGCCTGACCAGCTGCGCCATGCTGCTACCCACAGTAGCAGCATAGGAAGCTGGTTTCTGCTCCTGAATCTTTTGAGGATCACAAGGTGCTTCTCCCTTTCCCTTGATCCTTTCCCATGTCGCCGTGGACACCTGCTGCCTGTTCTGCAGTGGTCTTCCTCTAGGCTCTCCTCTGCTGCCTGCTGCCAGCAACTAGGGAAGGGCAAGGGGGAAAGGATCTGATAGCCTTCAGTTACCCTGAAATTACCCAGTTCCCTACCTGGGAACTGGCCTGTCAGGCTCCTTTGGTCTCTGCAGTCTCCGCTGGGAGCCCAGAAAGCAAATACACTAGGAAGCCGAGTGTATCAAAGAGCATATGAATTACAGCAGCTGTAGGTTTCTGATCCTTTCATTCTCTGTGAGATTTTTTTATAGTTTCAAAAGCTGGAAGCCTGCATGAGTACAAGCTGCTTGGCTCAGACACAACATTTTGCCTGGTCAGCTGCTTGGCACGAGAAGGTAGGGTGCTGCTTTTGGGAGGCACCACGCTGCCTGCCTGCCCCAGCCCTGCAGCAAATGCCTGCCCCAGCTGCTGACGAGAGCTCGCTTCTCCTCCTCACCTGATGTAGAAGGGGGGTCTGGAGGGCAGGCAAGTGGAAAGGAGGTGCTTCAAGCTTACCAGAGACCACCAAAAATATGAAAAGATGATTGTGGAAGGGAATAATCCTTACCCATTTGCTCAGATAGCCTTAATGTCTGGGTCTGGAATGGCTGCTGGAGAAGACTGGAGGTTTGGCTGATCTTGTACTGGCCTTTGTGTGCATAGGAATGGAAGCAAAATGCAAAATAAGACAGGGTGTGAGGAGAAGGAAATTAAAAAAAAAAAGTACTTGTGCACAGAAGACAAGAAAAAATAAACCAAGTTGTGGTGGGAGTGTGTGTTATTTGCTAGACATTGCCGTCTGATTTTAGAGTCACAAGCCTGAGCACTGAAAACACCACGGAGTCATCATGGATCATCATGGAGTTGCAAACCCAGCCTACGCTGCTAATGATTTTGGCGAACTTCCCAATATTCACGAGTGTCACTGCATAACTCACGTGCCAGGCTGGCATGAGAATTCGTCACAATTGCTGTAAGGCACGTAGGCGCTGGAGCTCCCTGGCGGATGATGATCCCATTTCACGGCAGCTCTTGAGGTTTCAAAATGAGTTCTCTCTGCCTGAAATGAAAGCAGCATCTTTCAGATGTTTTCAAAAAATGGAATTTCGTTGAAATGTCTATTTTGTGATTAAAATCAAAAGCCTTTTCAGGACAGAGGAGATATTGTACTGCACAAGGCACTGATTGGGAGGATGAGACACCCTGGCTCTCATCTCCGCTCCCCTGGAGGCATGGGCGTAGTTTGCTACCCCAGTAAGTGTGAACACACCAAGCTTAGCAAGAACACCCCTGTGGCTACAGTGCCACTGAGCCAGAGAGACAGCACAGGGTTTGACATGTAGCTCTTCCATGTTTCTAACTTGGAAAGGGAAGAAGTGGAATAAAGAGTTGAACTCACCCAAATAAAGCTATTAAGGATTTGGCAGGAGTATCAGGCATCCTGTGGCTTGCTAGCACCCCCATCTGGTCTGTCATCACTGGCTCCCCTTCCAACTCAAAGCCAACTCCCAGGAACATGCTGGCTCCTGCCAAGGCAACAGCTTGTGCCTTGAACATCCCAGCTCTGGCCTCCTCTGCCTGCAGACAGCTCTCCTCCTGTTAGCTCCTGACATGAAGAGCCTCTCGCCGGATGACACGGAGGCAAGTCTTTTGTTCATTTTCCATGAACTCTGTCTGAGTTGAAGTGACTTATACCTGCAGCGGTCTCCTGGACAGCAAGAAGCCCCAGCTCCTGATAGGAGGCAGCAGACCCCCCACTCTGGGGGGTCTGGACCATATTTTGCCCATCCAAGGACAAGCAAGGCACTCAGCAGCACTGCCTCTCCCCCTGGTTCCTGCTACACCCTACACAGAGCAGAGCTCCCAGATTCACACCAGGGTGCTCCAGAGGAGGAGCAAACAGGCTGGAAACCTGACAGCTAGCTGATCGCATTGGCTTTGCTTGGATCTCTTCATGAGCTGCCAGTTCAGCTAGACAGAAGGTTGTTTTCCTATTTATTTAATAATTAAAGTGAAAGGCATCTTCTGGGAAGCTTATTTTTCTTGTTTACCAAATGAGGTTACAATATTCAGCTATTTGCCTAAAGATTTACGCCATGCTGCTCACCACAGTATCAGAGCCTAGATGGAATCGGGAGTGGATACAAGGTGTTGCTGAAGGGAACAAGACATATATTCACCATCTACACATGATGTTAAAACAAGCTGCACGTAGGAAGGCAGCAGTTTCCCTTCTGCTGAGCCCAGCAGCACAGGGCATGACGACTCCATGATCCTGCGTTCAGCCCAAGAGTCCCTTCCTGTGTTAATAAGCTCAAGAGGGAGTTGGGGCTCTCCGCTCCACTGTCCTTCATTGCCGGGGCTGAGGACCGGCAATCTGGAGGAACAAAGCACACAACCCCTAGCAGCACAACCCATGGCTCCTGCTGTGAAACATCTTAATGCTTTCATTTTCACTGCAGAGAGAAGCTTAAGGGAAAAGTGCTCACGTGCCTCTTTCAAATGAGAAGCAAGGAAAGGGACTGGGAATGCTGTGGTTTTGAAGATTCAGCCTCCCATATGATTTCTGGGTGTTTAGTGCTGGCAGTACCAGGTGGTCTCCTGTTAAACATGGCATTTGCTGTGCCCCACATGAAGATGTGCGCTGCACTTAGCCCCCCAGCGTGCTCCAGAGACAGTCACAGTTTCGGATTAAACAGTTTCATTACAAAATGCTGCATGGTTAAGGCTGAAACATGGCATGCGTGGTGGCTGAGGTTTGACGGATTTCTGCCAAGGCAGGGAAGGACATCCTGCAGGGTCTCTAGGAACAGTGTGCAGTCAGCAGCCGAGGACCTTCCTGCTCATCAGAAACTTTGCTTCTGTCAGAGACAGCCCCAAACCCAAGTTTCAGAGCAGCATTGCTTCCTACCATCTGGAAAACACTATTTTTCACCTCTTCTCTGCTCTAACTCATTTCAAGGCTAGCTCTCCCATTGCAGTGATCATGAACTAGCTGCAAAATGACTCCCTCCTGCTCTGAGTTGTCATATTCTGAACAAAACTCATCAAGCAAATTATACTGCCAGCCAGCAGAAAAGGAAGACCTGCTCTAGCACCAGCTCCTCAGCCAGGGTAAGTCAGCGGAGTTCAATTGATATGAAACCGTTCAATCCATTCTTCAGTGGAAAGACACCCCCTCTCCAGACCTGTTTCCTCACAACAGGCATGTGCTGGCACAGGCAGAAATGCTCACAGTTTAGAAGAGCACCTCATTCTACCTCGTCCCACAGAGCCTGGGGAAGACCTTGGTTGTGCTCCCAGGGCTGTCCTCCCCCATGCTGAGGCAAATTCTCTGAGCCATAAGACGCAACAGGACAACAGTGAGTTTAGAGCAGAAGCAACATGGGATCAGTCTTTGCTTTCTGGTTTCTAATACTTGCAGATGGGCTCAAGTCACACGCCACAGTCATCTCTCAAGCTAACCACAGGTTATTTTCTTCCATGGAAGCGAAGTGCCTGACAGTCTCTTCCCTCAGTCTCCTGCCACTGCCTGGAGAGGCCCTCTGTGCCCTGCTGAAGAGCAGCTTCTCAAGCACAGCACAGCCCTGATCCCTGGAAAGGTTTTACTTTGCTGACGAGCGCACTCAATCAACCCTAGCACAGACACCTGAGCGAGGAGCTGGGAATGGCACCATGTCTAAGGGGACTGTGACCTACAGCCAGCACTAAGCACTTTCAGGTCCCCCCTCCAAAAACACCAGTGCATAACTTTGAGACTCTGGATGTGACTGGAGACAGAGCACAGACAGGAGAGATGCTCTGAGCACCATGCAGCAGCCAGGGACCTGCCACAGGCGTTCAGCGGTACGGCACGGCAGTGGGTGGATGCACTGCTCAGGCATCCCCCTGCCCTCTGAATGGCAAAGCTGGGGCTTCAGCAGGGCCAGGCTTGCAAGAAAATGCTGACTTTGCCCCCCCCAACTTCATCCTTTGGCAGGTCTCTCTCTCTCAAGAGCAGCAGTTTAGCGTAACTAAATTGAAGCAACCCTGAGAGTGTGCAGTTTATGTATTTCTAGATCATTAAGCCTTCTCCTAGCGACGGTATTTAAAAGGCACAATGACGCTTCATTCCTCTCCCCCCCTAGCTGTTTGGCTCTTGAAAATTAAAAGATAAGCTTTGTAAATCTCACGGAGAAGAGGGAACTGTCACTTTAGCTTTAAAAGAAAAGCCAGCAAAGAAACAAAATTCTTCTTTTGGCAGAGGAGAAAAAATCCATTATTAAAGGCTTAGAGACAAAGGCTCTCAACACAATTAAAGGCAAACTTAAGCCTTTGAAAGCAGAGGGCATGACATTGGAATACACACAAGAGGTAGAGATGAAAGCCTCCATTGTAGCACTGTTGAAAAAGTAAAAAAAAAGTTTCAATGGATGCATTTGCCTAAACCAAACTAGATGAGAAGCTTTCTAGAGAAGGGCTGGAGTCTTCCCATGTGTTTGCACAATGCCAAGAACCGCTGGGCTCAGTCTTAATTAGGATCCTGGGGCATTACTAGAATAACTTGGGGAGAGAGGGTCACAACATTCATTAATCAGAGAGAAAACAGGGCTCCAATATTTTCTGTGGGAAATTTTTCACCTGGGAAACCTAATCTTTCTTTCCAGCTTGTTGAGCTGAAGCAAAAAATGTTTTGATTTGGTGTTGTCAAGGCATTTGTTTCGCAGGAGAGCTTGCTGAGGATGCGGTGCTGCGCTCTGGGCACGCCGGTGGCTTTCAAACCAGCATGTGGCCACCTCCAGAAAGCACTGAGGAGAGTAGTCCTGGCTCTCACAGCCTCTAAACTAAGAGTACCAGATCCAAGGAAAACTCACGTCCTGGATGTCAGAAACACACCGTTGTTGGATTGCTTTGCTCCTACCAGGTAGTAAAAGCTGCCCCTTGCTCTCAAACCCTAATACCTTTAACCAGCAGTGCCATGAGGCAAACACACCATAAGATGTTCCCAATCAGTGTGCAAATGTCAAAGGCCCCTCGCTGCCATTCATGAAAGCCTGTGCTGGTAAGGGAGGACACCACCATTCAGTAAAATCACGGTTTTGCCATCCACCCTCTGCTGCAACTGCCCAAAGCCATGTCTGGCTTGACCCTAGACGGCTGCATCACGCTGGGAAGGTGATGACTTCTGCTATCTTAAGATCTGTCGCTTCTCTAAGAGGCTCAGAATTCTTTATAAGAGGGCAGCTCCCTCTTCTCTGTGGATCAGCATGGGCTATAATGGCTCACGTGGCTCTGGAGGGGGATGCTCCTACATAAGTGTCAGTTGTTTTCTCCTGCCCTGTGTGTCAACATGGGCAGTCTACATTTTTGCTAATGCTGATTTTAATCTAGGGCTCTGCAGAAAGGACAAAAAATACTTTATACCAAAATTCAGCATCATTATTGTGATGTTAGAGAGGGAGACAATAAGGTAAGGATGGTGCCCAAGGTCACTCAGAGAGCTGCCGATAGGAGCTGAGTGTGCAGAACATTTCACAGTTTGTTTTCTTTGCTCATACAGGGGCTGCGGTGGCATCTTTTCCCCTCATGGGAAGGAAGGTCTATCATTACAGCTAGCTGGCGGTTTAATCCTGTTTTAATTCTCCTCTCCAGGGATGCTCCTGCAATAGGTGATCCTGTTTTGGGATGGCTTGGGTTGCCTCTACACAGGACAGAAAGACAAGAGAAGGCAGGAGATATACCAGGCACGGTAGCCAGAGGATGCCCCTTGTGATGATGGTGAGACCTTGAGGAGCTGCAAGGAAATGTTCCAGAGGCTGCCACCTTTCCAAGCCCAAGCTGGGGCAGGTCAGTCCTTCCACTCAGTCTGCCATCCGCTCTGAAAACCCCTAGGGGTTTACACATTAATGTCAACTCATAGTGCAATCTCCAATGAAACCAGTTATCTGTTTGCAAGGAAAAAGGCAACTGATTCCACTTAAGGCATCAAGCGGCTTTCTGACAATATTGGCTGCATTTGTCAGATACAAACCAGGTGACTACGAGCTGAAGCATTATCTTTCTACTTGTCCCCCTATCCTAGATTTCTTGCTCATCTTTGTCTATGGCAAACTGGAGCCCTCTTTTTTTAAGGATACTTATCCATCATGAACAACCAAACAATTAAGTTGGGCATCCTCTGCTATCCAGCCACGGATACAAAAGCAGATAAGAGACAGACTAATTCACTGTCCTCCACTCTGAAAATAAAACCAGGGTCCATGGATGGTTTTAGCTTCTTTTTTTGTATGTTTTCCATTGGTTGGTTTTGTCACCAAGGAGACCGAATTCCTACACTCGCTGTTTTAGACATTTGCCGGAACATAAATCCATGCTCCTGTGCCAATGGCCATCATGGCATAATTACATAAGCTACATGTTGTGCTTGTGAGCTATAGCTTTGCTCGCTGTATGTGTGATCTGCTGGGTGGTTATATCCACCCAAAGGGGAAAACAACGTCCTTCAGGTCTCCTCTAAGCCCAAGTCCCTCCTAGCATCGTGGCTAGGAGTTGCCTTGAATCTGAAGTTTCTCACTGTGTTCTTCATACCCACATAGAAAGTCCTGCATAAGACACACCAGCACATCACAGAAAGGAAAATAAATTCTGGTGTGCTTCTGCAACAGCAGCTGAGGCACAAATTCAGCAAGTACCGGTGTAAACAGGCCACTGGGTTCCTGTCCTTGATGAGCGGCAATGGGCTCTCTGTATGCACTAATCCTGCTCTTCTCCTGATTTTTTCCCCTCTCCCCTCTCAACACCACTCCTAAGAGGTCAGTTTTCAAAGCACTAAACAGTGGCACCATCTGATGATGTTAATGGGAATTCTGTGCCCGGGATGTCTTTCAGAGTGTGCACTTGCCGAGTTTATACCAAGTCCCCCAGGACATAGACTGTCTCATGTTGTTTGTGCGATGCCTGTCACACTGGCCTCCATCTCCATAGCAATCCACAGAAACAAATACCTGACCAGAAAAATGTGAGGCAGAGCTCCTGCTCATCTCAGTGGGACGATATGGACCAGACAAGACAACGCCCACTGCGGGCTGTTCAGCTCGGCTGGGGCAATGCAGTAAATAACTGGGTCAATGGCCATGGGTCAGAGATGCCATCAGGGCTTTCACAGCTGTGAAATCTCAACATAAGGCAAACCCATGTCAGGTCACTTATATAAATGGTTACCTAATGATGTGTCTTCCTGTATCTGCATCAGAGGGAACTGATATGCAGGAGAGTCGGCTCTGGTAACACGTTGTGGAAGATGTGTCAGGAGAAATTTGCAATCCCGAATGCTGAAAGCTTCAGAGGTGAATACGCTGCCTCTCTGAGCCTCCACAGAGTGGCCCAGAGGAGTGTCTGTAAGAAAGCCAGGCAGCAAGCTGTTGTGCTGCTCAGCAGACAGACCCCCCCCATACACCCCTCGGTGTCTCTAGATTTGACCCACTAACCTTTCAAAACACAGTCTAAACACATCTGGTCTTCAGGGCTGATTTTTTACATCAGCTTCCATACTGTCCTTTTCTAGAATCAGCAACAAAACTGTTTCTCGAAGCAACAGCTGTTTTACATGATCTTATTTTCAAGCCATCTACTTAGAAGATACTCCCCTCCCCTTCTCCCCACCAATTTTAGCTGTATTACTGCTCCATCTGGTCCCCCTGTGCTTGGAGGAATGCCAGTACCTCCTAGGAAAAAAAAAAACAAACTCTCTTCAGTTTAGGATTTTTGGGATAACCTGATCAGGCAATGGCAGCATCTGCATTCATTTCCAGTTCCGATTCTGAGCCGTCCCAGGAGGCTTTGAGCAGCTCTGAGGTTGAACTCTTTCTACTGCCCAGTGAAGATGGTCTCCATGGACATGCAGAGTGGATGAGACAACTGTATGTTATGTCTGAGCAGCTCCATTTTCCCCATGGGCCAGTCTGAGGTACAGGGGGGCTGATATCTACAGCAAAGATATAAGCTAAGTAGGTGACAGTGTATGGAAAAAACATTCTGCTGGAGTTTTAACCTGTTTGCTGACTTGAGACATTCCTTTCCTTCTGCTCTTCTCCCCAAAAAATGAAATATAGAAACTTCTAAAGATGCTGATGAAGGTAGGGGGAAGGCCTGCAATACTTCTCCGTAATCCATCTGGTGTTTCTGTTCCTAGATCATGCAGTACACATGAGCAGAAATCCCCCTTCCACCTTGATATGTGCTGTTCCCTCTGTGCTCTGGATGTGACTGTCTCTCACCTGTTGAACAGAGGAGACAGCGCTGCACCAGCTCCAATTTCCTGCTCCATCCTTGTCCCAAGCCCTGTCAAATGCAGCAGCAGTGCTTTTTTTGATGAGCGGGGACAGGGGACACATAGCTTGTCATTTCTGGCTAAACATTTTCTGGCCCTGAGGGCTTTCTCGGCTCTAGAGGGAATCAATAAGAGTTAGAAGCCTAAACTTCAGAGTAGTCAGACCAGACAAGCATCCTGGAAAACATCAGGAAGCCTGGTCCAGGATGAAGTAAAGGCGCTCTGCTTTTCACATTGTTGCTGGTATATTTGAGGAAAAGTTCCTTTGTTTTAAGGACAATAGCTTGCTTGCCTCCAGGGATCCTAGTGTGGGACTCCTTTCTTGCCTGTGTTACAGCCCAGGAATGAAAAACAAAGAACGAATTGAGGAAAGAAATGACAAGCAACCCCAGGAAAGGGTGGGTTTGTGCTCCCCTGAGCACGGCTTTGTTAGCATAACGAGGGAGGTGTAAGGTCCTGGCAAAGGGGCTTTTCCCTGTTGATATCAGCTGCCTCATCCCCTAACCCACACGGGTCCAGCCTGCCAGGCAGCAAACTCATTGTAGAGATGTATAGCCCCCTGTACTGCTGTGGCACCCTATGGTAGGGATGGGTTTGCTTGTTCACAGGCTATAGGTTGATGAGACCCATATGGGATAGCGCTGGAAAATATGCAGACCTCTAGATAGTTCCAGGGAGCTGCAGCCCTGAAAGCAGGCATGAGCAAGTTCAGCTTGCCTCTCCTCTGCATGCTGCTGCGTCCACTGCTCCCGCAAGCAGGCTGTCTTCTGCTCCTGTCCTTAGCTGCCTAATCACAGGAGACAGCAAAGAGACTCACACTGACAAGCATCCTCCTGTGAGCGTGGCCATGCCTGCAAGGATCTCCGCAATGGGCGATCCGACGGCTGAGCACTTCTGAGCTCTGGGAAGGCAGGCACTGCCCAGGCAGGTGAGGAGGCAGCTGGTTTAGGCCTGTGCCACGCTGTCTTCCCAGGGGTGACCTCCTGCAGCAGGCAAGTGATTTCGTCATTGAGATTAGCTCAGCCCAGAAGGGTCTCAGATTCATTCAAAAGCACAGAAGGTAGGTACTTCCTAAGACCTGCATAGTTGGAAAAGGATTATCTTGTGCTTAGAAACACATAGTGATGCAAGTAACTTTTCTTTAAAAGCAGTATCTCCCCCCAACCCTGCCCCCCCAACCCTGCCCCATTCTGCAGGCACACACATTTTTAAGTCCAGTTTAAAGGGATTCTGTATGAAGTGCACAGATCATGGTCATCAGCAGGGCTTCGGATCCCCTGCGCCTCCCCACCTCGGTACTGGGGCTCAGTCCAGGGATTCACAGAGCTCCAGGTCTTTAAAATCCATGCAGAAATTAGCCTTTAAACAAGTTCACCTGGCTTTGGTCTTCCAGGTTCTGGACACATGGAGCCAGTCTGCAGAAGGCGGTTCAAAAATCTTTCACCTGTTAGGAAAGATTAATAGCCCAGAAAAAGCCTTTTCTCAGAGATATCAGTCTGGTTTTGTAGAGTGAGGGGGAGAAATCCTAAAAGAGTCAACAGTCAAGAAGCCATGGCTTGGGAGGGACCTAGCAGGCTCCTTGCTTCCTCAGGAACAGGATTTACTTGAATTTTCAGGAGCTGGACAACAAAACTGAACTTTTTCTGAAAAACAATTTATTGAGGTTTTTGGCTTGCTTCCTGAACCAAGCTATATAGTAAATGCAGCCTGGCTGCAGGGAAGGTTTTAGTGCAGGGACTTCAGAGAGGGATTTCAGATCTGCAGTGAGTCTTGTTACAGGGGGTAGATGAAAGCAAACTCACTAGTTAGAGAAACAAACTTCCCAACACAACAAAATAGTGGAGATAATCTCTCCGTCTTTAAAGCATCTCGGGAAAGAGGAATGGAGGAGCTTAGACAGCCGGAGTATAAATAGTTGGGTGAAACATGACAGAGAGATGAATGGTTATATTTACAAAATCTGGTTGCATGGTGAGAAGATCCGTGGTTCCAGATGCTAAATTCATGCTCTGATCTCAATGGCCAGACCCACTGCCTGCTGAAGGGAACAAGAAGTCTCATATTCCCTTCCACAAGCCTTGGATCAGAGATTAAGTTAACAGCCCTCTGCACCACTGATAATTGTTCGTGGGGAGTCAGTGAAAATTAATTAGATGCTAGGAAGCTTTAGTTATGTTGCCTTTCTCCAAGAGTGAGGAAAAGCATCTGCCTAGTTTGGGACTCCCGCGTCCTTCATTGCCACCAGTCCAGTTTAGCCAAGTTAACGGCACAAGTTATGCCTGGTCAGCCACGCTGCCATAACCCGGACCTCCGCTTCACTCCACAAGTGTGCTTCTTCCCACCCAGTGCATATGTTAAATCCACCAGGACAGAGCTATTTTCCAAGTGCCAACACTCTTACCCCTAGTTCACATCCACAGTGCTCTACTAAAGCTCAACCAGCATAGAAACAGCAGAGTCACAGAGGCTGTTACAGTCCACCTGCTTCCCTAATAACCACTCCAAGCAGTCATTTCTGAGAACTTTTGGCTTGGACTATTGTATTTCTTCAGTATCCATATTCCTTCATCATCTCAATAGCTGCATTATCTGGGCTTTTTCTGCATTTTGTCTCAGACATCTCCGCTGATGGAGAGCTTTTGGACAGGCTGGTGTGTCTGCAGCAGATGCACCTTTTTCCTGGGTACCCTCACCCGAGTGAGCTGTTGTTTTAGTGAGACAACAGAATTACCATGGACCCAGGTGTATCAGGGTGCTGGCTGGCTCTCAAGAGGAGATCACACTGCCCATGTACAGACAGCACTGGCTCGAGATGCTGGAAGCAACCCGGCTGTTTCCCCTCTTACCCCTCAGAAGCTACCTAGAAAACCTCTTCGCTCCTGTCAAACTCTTCTTTCCTCCCTCTGCCCTTCTGAGCTAGTATCTAGCAGGCCTCATCCTTCTCTCATTAAGATCCCTCATTTATCCAGTGCCAGTCACTTTGATCTGTCCTTTGTGGTCTCCCTGGAAGGTATTCATTTACCAAGGCACTCCCTTCCTTGTCCTACCTTGGTGGGGGGAATTGCTCCTTCTCTTCCTCCACCAGCTCCATGGGTCAAACCTTGACTCTCACCTGCAGAGATGCTTCTGCTCAGGTGCACGGGGAGGCCAGGAGGGGAAGGGGCAGAACTGAGAGCATCTCCCACACACGTGCAGCAGTGCTGGGGGTTCACAGGCAGATGGCATGCCAGCACCACCCCCCATGAGGAGCAGCAATGAGTCCTGTTTGGGCTCCTGTTGGCTCTGCAGCTTCTCTGGACTGCAAATAGTGTTAAAAAAAGAAAGGCATGCAGTGTACAGGCATATTCTTACACCCATCCCTTGCTAGGAGGGTTGCATCTGCCTTGCATTCACGGCAGCTCCCTACAGACAGGCTTAGGTGTTGGTCCAGTCTTTGACAGTATCAACCGTTACATTGCTAGATCACGTGTATTACAGAAGTCATTAAACCAAGTTTCTGTTGCTGACACCTCACCCCAAAGCATACACTTGCAATGAACTTATCCAAAAGGAAATTTACCCTTCATATGATCTGTACCCAGCAGCCACACAAACCACCTGCAGAAAAGCAGCCCCAAATTTTGCACATCAGGACCTGCAAGCAGCAATGTCAACCAGGGCCAACCTTGCTGTCTGCTGCTCAGTTGTACAAGGCAGAGCGCTCCTTCCCTTTGAACCACCTCTGAACATTACTTCTGCCCCACATGAAGCATGACTCATTGATGGATTAGCCCAGATCTGTCACACAGCAAGGCAATACAGCAGAAAAACAAAAGGCCAATGCAGTTGTGCAGAGACAGACCCCAGCCCATGGAAGCAGGGAAGTAATGCTTCCTCTCTATAGGACCCTGGTAATTGCATCTGGATTGCATTGAGCTTGTGGCAGGCCATTCCCAGGAAGGCTGACAAACCAGAGCAAGCTCAAAGCTGATTAACAACACACAACCAGGGTCTGGAGGGATTGATTTATATGGAGGGATTCACAGAGTTCAATAAAGCTTGCTCAGCCAAGTTATGATTAAAGGAGATAACAGTCTGGAAATACCCGTGGGCTAAAAATCTGATGACCCATCATTGTGGGACTGCCCAGAGGTTAACCTGAAAGCCTGGAGATAATGAAATATGCCGTGTATCGTGGAGGAGCCTGCACCAGGCTCAGCCCTGCTGAGGACTGAACATGCATGCAGCAGCAGCGCTTGAGGGACAGAGTGTGACCCAAGGGGCAAAGCAACATGGCCAAGATGGGTAGTACTCCTTGTACCATCCCAGACGGGCTGCATAGCTCTGTGAAGCCATCAGGGAGGGAGGATTGCCTTTCCTGCAGGAGAGCAAGGAGCTGGAGACAAGCAAGGCATCGGCTATTGTGCAGCTCCAGGACAGACCATGAGCTTGGGGCTCTCCTGGCTTTTCATCCTCGTGTGGTGTCCCCTTGAGCAGCTGGCTGGCCAGCTGCAGATTGGTGCTGCCTGCTCCAAGCCACTAGCATCAGCAAAGCTTGAGAGAGCCCAAAAGCTAACACTGCTCAGGGCTCCCTCTCCCCAGCAACCGATTCAATTTGCAGAGTGATTCAGCAACGTATTGATTTAACTATCTGCAGACAAATGACCTCTTCTCTGGGCCACACTTTTTAGTGGAGCTCTTCAGTCTCCTGCATTAATATTTTAATAGATTTACTGTGTAGTCACTTCACCTCAGCAGAGGGAAGGAGATGAGGGCAGGGATGGGGGGAGGCAGGAGGGGGCCTGGAGTGGAGCACAGGCTGGGAGGTTTGGGTTTTCTACAAGCAGGCAATGAAATGAAGGTTTTTCAATATAAAGAGGCACCACTTCCTACTGGTCTTCAATTCACATTTGCTTAGCACTGCCCCAAGATCAACACACTTGGCTAGACTTCTTCAGCCTGCAGCTCAGAGGAGGGCAAAGGACCAAGATGCAATGGTAGCAGACACAGAGCTAGACTGGGCGGGGGCGGGGGGGGGGGGGCACAGCCACCACCATCCTACAGGTTGGGTGGGGAACACGCCTTGCCCAGATAGCTCACCTGCTCTTGTTCAGCAGCATGAGAACCCCTGGCAGAGGGGTGTCTGCATGGGCTGCAGAACATGTTTTCCAAAAAAAGTGTTACCTGTTTTTTCCTGTATACATGCAAGCAGCAGACAAACTGTAAGCCAGGACCTAAACTATTATCAGTCATCGCAGCCTTGGAGGAATCCATGCTGATATACACCAGCTGAGAGCAGGCATCTCTGAACTGGAAATATTTCATCACCATGTGGCTACTGTGACAGTTAAAAATGCAATCTTGCACCACAAGGGATCATCTGTATCCCAAATCCAAACATCCTGTATTCTTCTCTGCATCAGAAAGCAATTGCTTTTTGCTATGAGCTTTCAGACCCTGTGATATAGCTCTCTCTTGCCTCCTGCCAATCTATAACCAGGACAGTACAAGAAGGGGAGCAACTGTGTTCTGCAAGAAGCAACTGTTAATAGGATACCATGCAGATGTGATATGTCAGCCCAAACTCCCAGTTCAGCTCTGCCTCCGTTTCTCTACATAATCCCACATACACCATTATACAGAATTACTGTTCCAAGGAGTCCATTTTCAACATTAAAAAAATGTTTGTTTTTTTCAGACTGTTCCTTCTTGAGGTCCTGCAGGCCTCCTCTCCCCATGGGATCAAGTAGCCTTCATCATCTCTGCACAATGGAAGGGATCCCAAGCTGCTTTTCTTTTCCCCCAAAACGTGAATCTACCACCAAACTCAGATGCAGCTGACAACTTCCGATGTAATAACCTTAATTTTTTAACCCACTTATAGGGACCAGCTACTGCTACATGCCCTGCAGGCCTGGCCATCAAGCAAGTAAGCTTTGATGGAAAAATGAAGCAGGAGCTCTATGTCTGTAGAGGCTCAAGTCATCTTCAGAGAGGATAAGCTTGCCTCCAGCCCTTTCCTTACACTGAACTAAATGTGGTTCCTTGCACCCAGGACAAAACTACGCCATCCAGCCCCATTGCAAAGAACATTACTTGGAAGGTCCCAACCCAGTGGCCACTGAGATATTGGCAGGATCTCAAAACTGTGATAGTCATTCCAGCTCTTCATTCAAAGACAGTCTGCACATCAACACAACTCACTCCACAGCTCAAGAACAAGGCAGTGGGCATGGAGGAATCCCATCTGTAGCCCACTCTCCTAAGTAAACCTCAAAGTTTGTAGGAGAGGTTTAATTAAAAAACAACATAAAACAAAAAAACAACACAAAACAAAAAAACCAACACAAAACAAAAAAAACAACACAAAACAAAAAAAAACAACACAAAACAAAAAAACATCACAAAACAAAATCTGACATAAGAACCAAAAATAACACCTGTTGCTCCTTGGAGTGACAGAGACAGGTTTGAGTGCCAGCATTTTCATCCATTATTCCAGCCTCATTCAAGGCTGGTAATGAAGAAGGACCTATCCCACCCCACCAAGTGCAGGTAAAACACACTTTTACCAAACAATTGTCCTGGATAGCAACACCGGGAAGGCTGCATGTGCTCACAGATTTCCAAGAAATGAGTCAATCAGCATAGGAGAAACAATATATTGAAAAAGGGAATGGGAGTTTAAGAGGATTCTTTTAAAGTCAACCAACAGAGCCGGCTGAGATGCAGAAGCTACTGAATTTGCCCTTAGGCTTTAGTGAATGAGTCATTTTCTTTTTCTCTCTTAGTATAAATGTCATTCTTTAGTAACTTTACCTTTTAATGTAGTTTCCCTTTTTCTGCATAGCTGGAAGACGAAGTGGCAGGTACTGTTAAAAGACAGGTTTTTAATACAGGGAAAGGGTTGTCAGTTCCCCAGTCACGTGCTTGTTATGGCATTTTTCTCCCGTGTCAGGGGCTGGCAGCAGAGGGGCACAGAGGGAAGTCACCTCTGCTACTTTGGCTGGCTCAACGAAGAATGAGAGGAATGCAGGAGGACCCTTTGAATCGGGGCTGCAGAGCAGATGACTTGGGCTCTCCATGAAAGTGCTGTCTGTATATAAGCACAAGCTTAGTCCTTGCCCACGACTTCACTTTATCAAGAAATGAATAACAGAAATAAACTTTTTACCCAGAGATCTCAAAGTGAGCTTACACCCTAGAAAACAAATCAGCCAGGAAAGTGAACTCAGCCACAGCAGCAGCATAATGAGACCAAAGTCAGTTAGGAGACCAGTGATGGATCCAGGTCCCAAGACTCAGAAATCACCTACGTTCCTCTCCCCAGGACTGGTAAGTCTTAAAACTTTACTGCCGAGGCTGGAGCAACTCTCATCTAAGGCCTTTTAGGAGCTGGGCTCATAGGGAGAATGGCAGGAAGAAAATGCCCCTGCAATTTGTCAGATGCTATGGTTTAACACCCCAGCAATTCTCATCAACATTTGCTGATGTTGGCCTCATAACCCAAGGTCTAAGGCCGGGGGAAGGAAGGTAGAACGACTGCGCTCCCCATGCCACCCATTCCCTGGCAGCCCCCCGGCCCTCCTGAGGGAATGCTGGCTTTTGGGGGTTGGCTCAACGCTGTGGGGAGGAGGTGGGACTTAAATCCCACAAGCTCAAGTTGCACCTGGGAAAGTTTAGATTGGATATTAGGACAAATTTCTTCACCAAAAGGGGTATCAAGCATTGGAACAGGCTGACCAGGGAAGTGGTTGAGTCACCATCCCTGGAGGTATTTAAAAGAGGTGCAGATGTGACACTTACTTAAGGACATGGTTTGGTGGTGGACCTGGCAGTGTTAAGTTTACGGTTGGACTCCATGATCTTAAAGGTCTTTTCCAACCTAAATGATTCTATGATGTAGGTGTCAAACATGCTTGCTTCCAACCCAGTAACCTAGGAGGCTCTTTCCAACCACAGGGCTCTTTGCAACCAAGTTCAAGGGCTTGAGTGGAGCGTTGCTGCTTTCCTGGGTGTGGGGACACCACACTTGGAGGTCACCGGCCAGCACAGGCACCAGAAGTGTAGTAAGCACCAGGGAACCATATCCCATACCAGCCTCCAGTGAGACTGTGAGCAAGTTACCCTCACTTCAGAGCTGTGAAGTCCTAGGGTTTGGGGTTTTCCCCCCTGCTTTCTGGCCTGGTGTACTCTTAAAAAAAAAAAAAAAAAAGTTGAATATTAAATTCTTGCAGGGGAAATTACGTTTATTGCTGAGAGCAAATCTCTCCAAGACACAGCAATGGATGCAGAGCTCGGTTATGTGTCAGCAGAGTCCCTGCAACCAGGCGGCCAGTCTCACACTTGTGAAAGCACAGCACAAGCTATTTGCAGGATGTCACCTCTGCTCACAACCTGTGCTGCTGGAGCTGGGGCACAGCTGTGGACTGTGACAAAAGGTGGGGGCCTGTAACCAAAGAGGACTCTAGAAAGGCAGAGGGACCTGGTCCATGAGATTTCCTGCCAGCAAGTGTCACTGAAGAGCTCTCTTAGATCTCCCACACTGCTGCATGCATGCATCCCCAGCAGGAAGGTGAGAGAGAGGGTTTTGAAACAACAGAAAAATAAAATTCCCTTCTCTGTTTGAAGCCTGCACTGCTTGATCTACTGCCTTTGCATTCAAGCTGCCGTCTGCTGTCCTGCTGGCTCCCACTGTGGCTCTGCAGGAACGTGACACGGTGGGATGGAAATGGACTCTGACCTCCCTCCCTCCCTTGTGCACAAGGAGCATGAGTCTCACCCCTTCCCTGGAAGCTTTTTTAGGGAAGCTGTTAAATCAGGCTTCACACTGGCTCCTGCCCTCTCCACCATCACAAATAGTCTCCTAGTGAGGGTCAAGTGCCAGGGAAGGCAGAGTTGATACAGCCTCCAGGTAGCTCTCCTGTTGCTGGAGGTGTTAACAGACATGCAGACCCCAGCTCTGGGTGTTTGACAACACCATTCCTCCCATCCATGGCCAAGAGACATGTTCGCCTGCACTTTGGCTTCAAGCAGGCTAAATAACACACTAAGCTGATCTGCAAATTATGTGTCTAATCTTGGACAGTTTTTTCCAGCTGACTTTCGATGAGATGTAGTCTCCCCTCCCTGCCAAGCTCCACTTTAGGTTAACTTTGTTCTCTGCCTGACCAATTGAATTCCCACACAAAACACATCTCAGAAGCTGCTGCTCTGTAGCAGCAAAGGCAAGGCATCCTAGACAAACATGCTTTCCCCTCCACATCCATGGCAGCTGCACACAGAGCACCACCACAGCAGAGAGAGCTGTCCTCATGCAGCGGGGAGAAAGCTGAACCCTTCCCTGTAGGAACTGCTAGGCATCTAATTGTATGCACACGCTCACCACTAATTTATCCCAGCGCAGCCTATGCTTTGATGCGTCCGCCCAAGGAAGCGGAGCAGATGTGCGCTGCACGTTCTGCAACCAGCATCGGGAAGTTATCAACACCATGAGGCCCACAGGCAGGGAAGCGAGCTGCCTTTGGCTGAGGATGAAGGCACCTTTTTGCTTTGGACAACAACAGCTGGACCCAGCTCACATTCCCTGTAACCGCCGTAGTCTTTCAGTCATCTCCTCGCTAGGCTTAGGCAGAGTCTGACCTGTATTTCAACAGTGACAGCAGTTCTTCCTCCCCGGTCACTGAAAGGAGACTCCCATACTGTCTCCCAAGTGGCCAGGGGATGTAAATTTGAGTTTCAGGGGCAGTGCCTCCATACACAGCTGCACTCCCAAATCTGCACCTGGGACACTCAGTCCCTTCTCAGGAGGACCTTCAGTGCATTCACAAGCCCGTTGCCTGCTACAGGCATCTGTGCATGCAGCATTACCTACAGAGAGCAGAACGTGTATTCTGGCCATGGACACAACATCACAACCACGGCTTCTCTACAGCCCTGTTGGAGGATGAAAGAAATACTTTCACTGCATGGCTCTGAGCTAAGGCAAACTCTGTTCCTCCCCATCAACTACGAGAAGGGAGAGAACTATATTAAGTTTTGCAAGAAGGGATACTCTTCTCTCCCCACTATTAATACACTATTTCAGTATCTGTGTGGGGAACAGAAATCAATGAAAAAATCAATTCCTCAAACTTTCTGTTTTGCTTAAAAAGGCATTTTCCATAGGGAGAAGATTCAGTTAACTCTAACACAAGGTCTCAGGTGCACACAATTTCCCTGCTGTTAACCTCCCTTGATTTCATACACACAAAACTGTAGACATGGATGATCAGAAGCAGACAGACTCAGCTGCAGGTGCATGAGAAGACGTTAAGAAAAAAGCCTCACGAAGAACTGTGCAGGGTTCCTTTTGCCCATCACATCACCTGAGAGTAGCCTGTTCCCCATTTCCTGGCTGCCCAGCTGACCGTGAGAGCCCTTGCCCAGGGGATTGATTCAAGAGAAGCAGGAGCTGTCTCTGCAAAAGTATTTCTGATAGGTGGTCCACTCCAGTTTCCCCATTGGTGGGTTGTAGTCCACCTTCCCCCGTACCAGTTAGGCTGCCAGTTCTCCAAGCCAGCCTACCTGAGACCTCCAACACCAGATTCAACTGTGGGACCCCCCAGCCAAGACACCCTGCCTCAGTACCCAGATGTGCACTGCTCCAACCACTGTGGCAGCCCACCTGGCTGCTGGCTTCGCAGAGCTCCTGTCGGACAGCTTGGGCACCACCGACAGTCTTTGGGCTACTGGAACATCTGGAGTCCATAAAGCAACACTGAGAAGATGTCTGTCCTAAGGGCCAAGTGCAATGAAAGCAGTGACTGCAGGAAGCATGTCATTGCACCAAGTGTCACCTTTCCCCTCTGTTCCTGTGCTGCACGCAAGTCACCTGGAGAGAGATACAACCCATAATGACCTCGAGGACCCCTTCTGACTGACTATTTTCCCTCTGTCTGGGGTTTAACCACAGAAGAGAGGTAGAATATTCTCTTGCTGTTAAAGCAAAGGAGCAGAGCTTCTCACAGGACCAAGCGGAGGCAAGAAGAGCGGGGCAGGAGTGATGGTAGCATCACAGAGGTGAGAAGCTCTCATGGCTCAGGCACCAGAACATTAGCAAGCTCAATACCTGGAACCCATCTGACCTTATCTGCAGTGGATATCTGGAGAGAAAAGCACATGTTTGTACCTCAGCAGAGATGGTAGGGGCTCCATCCTCTCTGTGCAGTCTGCTTGAGGACCATGGGGCACCAGGTGTGCAGCTGTGGCTTTCCTGTCAGAGAACAAAGGTGTCCAGTGTTTCATGCATGCTTTCAACACCAAAAGGGGACTGAAGTAAAGATGGCAGCAGCCCACCTTCGTCTTCTCTGTGCTTTAGCCCCACAGGCACCTGCCAAGCCCCATCTAGACCTGAGATACCTCTAATTTCAACTGTACCTCTTCTTATCCTGAGGAGCCCTATGAACCTGCAGAAGTGCTGTGCTCCATCAGCAGCTGGGACAGGCTGCAAAGTCTGGCTGCCAACAAGGAGCCCTGAAAAGATGCTGCAAGTCAGCAGGAAAGCTATACTACAAAAATAAACAATAACGGCACTAGGTTTCCAAAGCCTGTTGCAAGGTTCAGGTTAATTTGTTCCCCTACAGCAACTCCAGCAAAGCTGGGAACATGAAAGGGGGCAGGTCAGAGTCTGCAATTCTCTTGCAGAACCACGGTATGCACGATGCATTTGGTTTCCACAGAATATATATGAGGAAACACCCTCTGTCTTCAAGGGGACTGGGATAATAAACAAATAAGAGACTGAAGTGCTGGGGAAATGTGCAGGATGAGGGGATGGGAGGAGAAGCAAAAGCAGTGTCTATGTAAGAGAAGCTCCAGGTACCTTAGGGCTGGCTCAACCCTTTAGTCCGCACTGCATAACACTAGAAGAACTCCTTGTTATTGAGGAAGCATGTTCATCATATTTGGTTGCAGCTCGAAGCAGGCTACAAATACCGAGATGCATTGTAGCTGCATTTCAGAACCAGTGCAACACTCCCACCCTTGATAAAGGATTCTCCTATTTATTAGCAGAGGTCAGGCACGCACTCTGTAATATGGCCCATACCGTTTTCAACTCATGGCCTAACCTTGGTAACCTGGGCATGGATTTGGTATGTGCCACTGACCACGCTTACAGCTCCGGCCAGTTCGCCTTCCCAGGTTTAACCCCAGGCCACATTGGCTTGTTATTTATAGGGCAACTGCCATGATTTTTCACATACAGCACCAAAGATTTATGGCTCTGAAGGCATAACAGTGAGACCTTTCCAACTTTGAAGACAGTGGAAAACACCCGTCATTTTATAGCGCAGAAAGCATCAAGCACAATAGCCCACAAGTACAACCAACATCCCCTGAATTTACAGACGCAGCAGTCTGGGGGACAGTGGAGGAGCTGAATAGCGAGAGAACCAAGGATCACTGGAAAATAACATGGGGAAGTTCCTGCTGCCTCTTATTTGATTAGTGCCAGCTAAAAAAGTTAGATGAGGCCACGCAGCCAGAGGCCATGCACACACAAGCCCAGTCATGGCAGCAAAACGTGACTCCTGCATCCAGAGGATGGGTGGTCAGTGCTTGTGCATTCACCAGCATGAGGGGCTCAGCACACAGGTGATGGTGGCCATTGGCTAGTGAGGAAGATGATTCCACTTGGGTGAAAGTGAGGTTTTTCTCCACCCAGATGAGTTGCTTAGGTCAAAGGCTTGGGCAAGGCTGGAAAGTCATGCAAACAAACATCCTCAAGGGTTTGCAGAGAAAACGGAGCTCAGCAGAGCTTCTCTGTGACCCATTTCCCCCACCCCTGCCGTTTTTTCCTGAACACAAGTCTGTAGCTTTCAACACTCAGGCAGCAATGAAAGCAGTGAAGAGCTCTTGTAGAACTGCATTAGAAAGGGGGTGGTTTCTTCCATGATCTACAAGGTGGGACGCTCCCAGATCTGGCCTGGTGTGAACGGTAAATGCAGGATGACATGCTTGAGTGAGGAAGGGATTACAGCTGTAATTGCATGGAATGTTTTTGGCATGACTACTCCCATCACACAGGAATAGTAGCTGCCTAACAACTCTGGGAATAAAGAGCTGGGAGGAAGGCAGAAAAAAGATATGGAGCTGCATATGACTAACTGCAGCCTGGCTCTCTTTGAAGCATGAAATTCATGGCTGACCTTCACACATAAGCATGGTAGGACACCTCAAAGTATTATTTGTCCTGGCTTTTGCAAGAAGCTTTAGTTACAGGACAGGCTTCATAACAGTTTTTAGTGGGGTGGAGAAAGTGCCTTGGTAACCTCCAGAGTAATTACAACGTTCAGCTTACCCATCTTGCTTCCTAAAAGCCAAGGAAATTGCTATGGGAGATAAATAGAAAAGGATGGTCTGGCAGTCTGGTCCCTAGTGCAAAGTCCATAATTTCAAACTGGCAAGGAGATGCTAATCTGTCTTTCTTTTTTTAGCACCAAAAAACACGCATACGTTTGAAGTGGTTTTACTTAAAAATCCTACGCTGAACATAGCCCACTCTTTTCTCCAATACAAGCTTTCCTAGCTTTGATGTGTCCCTGAGAAGCTGTCTCCAAGCTACAATTCCAGCCAGTGAGGGTAGCAGCTCACTTACTCTCTCAAGAAGAAATGTCTAGGTCTGAGCTCTCCTTGGGCCACCTAAAATTCATACCTACTATAACTAACCATACCTGTGCAGGAATAGCCATGCTATGCTTTTACATGCCTTAGCACAAGAGAGCTGCTCAGAAAGCTTTACAGCTCCAAACCCTAGTTATCTGTAGATTCCCAGATGTTGCTGAACACGAACCACCAATACGTAGCTCAATGCAGAAGTAACTCTCAGTGCATCCTTGTTTTACAGAAGATGTGAAGGGCCAAGCAGAGTTTCTCAAGCTTTGTCCCACTCCTCCAATTTCCAGCAACACACCCTACCCATAACCTGAGACTAGTTCCTCAGGGAGAACTAGGAAGCACCAGAACAGTGGTTTTCTCAGCCACAAAGTGCTCTTGTTCTCCCCATCTTACATCCCTGGGTTCCCAAGCAGGAAGATGTGGAGGCGGAGAAGCCCACGTGATTTCCCAGAGCCAGCCCAGATTTCAGGTTGTGTCCCCAAGACAACCAACCATGCAGCAGGTCACAGAGCCCTGCCATGTCTCCAGGTAGTCCTTTCAGGTTCCAGTAATACCTCCAGGATGCAAATGCATCTTCTGCTTTTCTCAAGCAGGAAAACCATGTCTCCTCTTCACACAGCAACTCCCTCGTGCCGAAGGGGATGGCCTGGGACAATGTACTTGGTGTTGGGGCAGGATTATACACCATTGCTGGCAGGTATCCATCCATCTGAAAGAAGCAGAGCAGTTAGTTACACAATTACTGAACAGGCTGCGTTGTATGGCACAGGAGAAATAAAAGGGATTAAGCAAGCCATTGGCAGGACAAAGAAAGCACTGACTGATGCCTAGTAAAAGCACAGGAGCATGGGGCTCTAAATTTCATTATAAAGCACTCCTCACCTTTCAGTGGGATAGCAGGGCTAGCTCAGTGTAATGCTACCTTTTAGTTTCTCCCATTTGAAGGTGTGGTGGCCACTCAGGCTGGTAAGAAAACAAGTCTTCTTAAGGAGGTGTGCTTAAACAGTTTTACTGTTCCTCCACAATGGCACTTTTTCAAAGTACCCATTTTGGCTGGAAACAGACCTGAAGGTTGCTTTTGGTGTCCACCAGCCCCTCCATAGTGCCATTACCACACTGGATGAATTTTCTCCTCCTTTGGGTGAGAAGTGCATGCTGTGGAGCACCATCCTCAGCTGTTCTCAGAAGTTGTTTAGTTTTGTCAACACACCCAATTCTTGAAAGTCCTGACAGAAAGCTCCCAGGCAGGCCATGTCTCCAGCCACAAAATATTTCACCTGCAGAACTTTTTCCAACATTACTTGCCCATTGCTGATCCTGCTGAAGCCCATAGACATCTTCCTCTCTTTCTGTTAGATAAGGTTGACAACTACTTTCTTACTTTACTCGATGTGCATTCCTCCCCTCCTCTATTCCTGACCTTTTTCCCCTCTGTTGTCCCCATTCTATTGACCCTCTCGTTCATACTGGAGCTCATAAAAATGGGATATAAGAGTCAGCAGCACTTCTTCATGGCTCAATACTTGATATGAAAATTTAAGTCATCTGCTGTAACATCAGACCATCTTACATTTCATCTTACTTGAGAAGTTTAAACCAGTAAACACCTAGTAGTAAACTAGCTAATCCTACTGAAGCACTGGTAAAAGATCAAAACTTTGACCCCCACAGACCCAAGTTATGTGAACACAAAGAAAACATGCTCTGGTCCGGGCTGGTTTCAGATGTTTTGAAAACAGGTCTATGCAGAAAAGCTAGTCTAACTTAAAGCCTCCCAAAAGGCAGCCTGCATTGCAACTCTGCTTGGTTTTAAATGCAGCTCAGTTGAATTGGTTTTAAGCCAGCTGAAGACTCTCACAAAAGTAAACATGTCTTTTAGTGAAAAATATGACCCTGCTCCTCTTCATCTGAGGGTTTCACTGTCTCAGCGTGCCTCGAGTGACTCGGAAGTTGCAAATTGCTGGAGTCAGTTAAGGTTTTGCTCAAACTTCCTAGAAACACCTGCTGGTGCTTGGGTAGGAGTTTGCTTACAGGGGTCACTCTCAGCAGGAACAGGCTTGATTAGACCATGCATCATCCCAGTGAGGACACAAGTCCCCCCAGTCAGACACTGTCATTAATCTCAAACAGCATCATGGATTTGCAGCACAGAGAATAAGACCTGTCTGGAGGAAGCATGGCTCTGTCTCATTAGCAAGAGCTGCGTTTAAGCACAGCAGTGACACTGCTGTTAGCATTTAAGGCTTATGAACACTGCTGTGAAACTTCCCTGTCCCCTCAGCTGACTCCCCAGACCTGCAGGAGGGAAGGCCTCCTCTGGAGCCAAGCTGGCAAGATGCTCTCTGGCGCGTTAAGCATTTAACAGCCTCTGTTTATTTATTGCACTTAAATGCGATCCGAGAGGGAGGACCTGGCCCATTTGCTCTTATTGTGCTTGCTCTTTGCTAGTCTCCTGACTGCAGCATGGGCAAAAACATGCCTTCATTAAAATTAGGACACAAGACACAAACACAAAGCTCTTTTTGTTTGAAGCCGCTGGAGCAGAAACGCAATAGAGGTCCCCTGGTGTTTCATGCTGGGCAGCAACAAGGGGGCAGGCAGCAGCAAGACCCTGCAGAGGTCCTTGCTGTTGATGGCTGTTTTCACAGCAGGAGTGAAGAGGGATTTATGCCTGGCCAACAGATACCCAGGAGGCAGAGTCAGCCTGTTGTAGTCCCATGGGGAGTCAGTCAGCAGTGATGGATGAGCGAGTGGGGTACTTTACAGTGAGGGACAAGAGGAGATGCTGTAGAGCAGGGCAGTGGTATCTCAGGGACCTCACGACAGTGCAGTGTGCTCTAAATTTGGGTCCAGCAGACCCAAGGCTGATGCAAAGCGATGGGGGTATTAAACTGGGGGCATGTGCAGAGAGTAACGCAGGGGCCCTTCGCTATCACAGCACCCAATGCAGCTGTGTGATGAGCTAAGGTCCAGTATGCGAGACTAACCCTCTGCTGCTGATAGCATGAGAACTACTGGAAGACAACTGCTTTTTCAGCTCCTTCTAGGACAGATGTGTAATTAAGATGTGCATATCTTTCTCTGCTGTCAAATACTGTATTTTAGAGAGTGCTGCTTAATGGGTGTAGCCTGCAGTGTTTCATAGTAAATATACAGTAAAACCAATGCATGAAGGTGTATCACTCACTAGAACTGTGCCTAAATTAACAAGACTTGAAGTAATCCCACTCATTGAAGCTGTACTCCTTATGCACAGAAAGTAAGCTGGGGGTGGAGTTCAAAGCTCCAGACTATAACAGAGGGAAGGCAAAGATAGCTGGTTAAACACATTTGCAGAACTCCAGAGCATATCATCTTTTGCAGCACAGGCACATGCAGGAAACACAGCACCATGGTTCAAACAGTGCTCAAGGCAGGTGATGTGGGGTCCTACTTTGACACAGATACATCATTGTTGTGTCTGGTAAAAGGAAAAGCCCATGAAGGCCTAAGTTGCAGAGCTTCATATATTAGTATCCGTAGACATCCGTACTCAGGAGAGGCCTGTAAAGTCATCAGGGTGCTGCTGTAAGGCAAAACAGTGTAAGGGCCTTTTGCCCAAATAATTTCCATTGGCTTTCTGGGGAACACCACTGAAGTTTTCAGATCTCAGAGGGTTTTGAGGCCAGTAGTCTTAAACACAATCTCAAAACACTGCTTTAGTCCTCAAAAAGACATGCCAGGCTGCACAGTGGAGTGGAATCCTCTGGACATTGACCTTCTTCAGGAAATAGGGCAAAGGAAGAACCAGCTAACTGACCATCCATAACCTCTCCTTCCAGCCTAGCACACACATAAAATGCGCAGGGCAACCCAAAACCTAAGCAGGAGCTGCAGCCCCATCACTTCCTTGGACAACTGACTGTGGCAGCAAGGGATGCTGATGGACATCCTCTCTGGGCAGCAGATGCTGTGCCCAGCTCTCTGTTCCACCGGCAGGGTCAGGAGTTGCACACACAGGTCTTCGCTTTTTCCTCCCAGTTTTCTATATAAGCTTTGCAACTTACATTCATCTACCTATTTCTAAAGAACCACCCAGATATACTGCCTTGTCTTTCAGATGCCAAGATTCAAATCTGTGTAAGCCTACTCAGCTCTACCTTGACACACCTGGTCCTCGATGAAATATTAAAGCACATGTAGAATCCCAGTCTTAGAGTGGAGTTGTATAAACATCTTCACTTGCAGAAACATAGCATCAAGACCACCATTCAAAATAAAATTCCAGAAAAAAGATTTAAGACTTCTGCAATAACAAGGACTGAGGATCTCATACTTCCTACCTAAACTCATATCAAGATAATTTTCTGGAAGAGCCAAATTTTTGCTGGATGATAAAATCTGAAGAGTGCTTTTCTACCTGGAAAACCAATTACCCTTGAAAAAAAACCTTTAAACACTTCCATTGTTAACAAATTATTCATATAGTCATATTAAATAGGACATCCTGACGCACTGCACCCTTCTGAAGGTAAGGATGTCAAATCATAGTGAATTCATTTTTGAAGCTTTTTGGGAGCTGGAAACATCACAGTGAGAGCCAAGAAAATTGTGGTAGAGGTCTTGCAGGAAAATCAGAGCAACTTGCAATAAAATCCCTGTGCGTGAGTAAAGGAAGTGGTAGCTTTATTTTGAGATACTAGATCACTGCAATTTGTAGATATTCTTCTGTCCCCATGCATTCTGCTTCTACACTATGCAGTCTTAAAACCCACTCGTCTCCATAATTCCTCTTGACTTACTTACAACACAGAAGTAAAATTTCTGATACCTTAAGGCTGCCCTGACTATAGTCAGAGTTCACATTTGCTATAGCTGGCTATAAAAATGACAGCTTTTTTTCCACTGGATAAACAATTCAGCTGTTAGATGGTGGATATGATGATCAGTTGAGTACTATTTTTTGCACACACAAGCTTTTAAAACCTGGCCTGTAGTTTAGGATCCTGAATTAGCATTGACTCCAGTGACAACTGGGGAGTTGCAAACATTTTATGAATTCTGGTAAACTCACACTGTACACTCCTTATTCACGTCTTTCTACAAAGTACTGCCTGAAACTTCTGAAAAGATACATTTAACTTAAATTTAAATTAACCTGAAACTCTAAACACTTACAAAGAAACAAAAATGGTGCAGATTTCAGGAGGAAGGGAAAACTTCTTGGGCTCAGTCTGGAGGGTATTGACTCTAGTAGCCAACAGTCAAAAGCCTGCCGGCCAAACCTGGACCTTGGGCAAGGACAGTGGCAGAGTATCGGAGAGGTTCCAAGAGCTATGGCGTAGGCTTGACTTCCTGTGAAAGGTAATAGCCAGGTTTTCTTTGGAACAAAGCTGCCTCCGTGCTTTCCCAGAGCTGTGACTGTGTCATCAGAGGGTGCACTGAGACCCAAGGACATGCAGAAATTTCATTCAACCAGGGGTGCCTCTGCTGTAGAAGGAGGCCACGTCAGTTTATGGGCAAATTGTCATAAATCCTGGGAACTACAGGCCTGTCAGCCTGACCTCGGTGCCGGGAAAGGTCATGGAGCAGGTCATCTTGAGTGCCATTATGCAGCAAGTGCAGGACAACTGAGGGATCAGGCCCAGCCAGCATGGGATTATGAAAGGGAGATCCTGTTTCACTAACCTGGTCTCCTTCTATGACAAGGTGACCTGCTTAGTGGATGAGGGAAAGGCTGTGGATGAGGGGAAGGCTGTGGATGTTGTCTACTTGGACTTTAGTAAGGCCTTTGACACTGTTTCCCACAGCATTCTCCTGGAGAAGCTGGCTGCACACAGCTTGGATGGGTGCACTCTGCACTGGGTTAAAAACTGGCTGGATGGCTGAGCCCAGAGAGTGGTGGTGTATGGAGTCCAGTCCAGTTGGCGGCTGGTCACAAGTGGTGTTCCCCAGGGCTCAGTGTTGGGGCCGGTCCTGTTCAACATCTTCATTGCTGATCTGTATGAGGGGATCGAGTGCACCCTCAGTAAGTTTGCAGATGGCACCAAGCTGGGTGGAAGTGTCGATCTGCTGGAGGGTAGGAAGGCCCTGCAGAGGGACCTGGACAGGCTGGATCACTGGGCCGGGGCCAACCGTATGAGGTTCAACAAGGCTAAGTGCCAGGTCCTGCACTTGGGTCACAACAACCCCATGCAACGCTACAGGCTGGGGGAGGAGGGGCTGGAAAGCTGCCTGGCAGAAAAGGACCTGGGGGTGGTGGTTGACAGCCACATGAACATGAGCCAGCAGTGTGCTCAGGTGGCCAAGAGGGCCAATGGCATCCTGGGCTGTATCAGGAATAGTGTGGCCAGCAGGACCAGGGAGGTGATAGTGCCCCTGTACTCAGCACTGGTGAGGCCGCACCTCGAGTACTGCGTTCAGTTTTGGGCCCCTCACTACAAGAAGGACATCGAGGTGCTGGAACATGTCCAGAGGAGGGCAACAAAGTTGGTGAAGGGTCTAGAGCACAAGTCTTATGAGGAGCAGCTGAGGGAGCTGGGGTTGTTTAGCCTGGAGAAGAGGGGGCTGAGGGGAGACCTTATTGCTCTCTACAGCTACCTGAAAGGAGGTTGTAGCGAGGTGGGGGTAGGTCTCTTCTCCCTAGTAACAAGTGATAGAACAAGAGGAAAAGGCCTCAAGCTGTGCCAGGGGAGGTTTAGGTTGGATATTAGGACAAACTTCTTCACCGAGAGGGTGGTCAAGCACTGGAACAGGCTGCCCAGGGCAGTGGTTGAGTCTCCATCCCTGGAGGTATTTTAAAGAATGGATAGATACGGTGCTCAAAGACGTGGTATAGATGGACTTGGCAGTGATAGGTTGACAGTTCGACTTGATGATCTTAAGGGTCTTTTCCAACCTTGACGATTCTATGATTCTATGAAATGCACTTTGAGTGCCTTTGTGCTGAAATATGATCAATCCCTAAGGAAAACTACTGATCTGTATAATTAGAGGGAACTGACACACACATCCATGGCTGATGGCAAATTGAACACACAGGAATTCTTGCTCATTCCTGCAATAATCACAGCACAGCTACCACGCTGGTGCAGAATTTTAATACGCAAAAGGCAAGTTCTTAATGCCAATTAAATTTAGGATTAGATTTTTTCCCCCCTATTTTTCCTCTCTCCAGAATCTCTTGAGGCTTCAAAGGCACCTTTCACATCACACCAGGATGTTTTCTCATTACAGGGAGCAAGCTTATCAAACAAGTGCTACTTAATTCCACACTTCAGCCCATAAGCGGTGACCCAGATTTCTGGTCTCTCTTAAGAGAAGTTGGCCCATGAGCATTTCAGGCTTAATGACAACACAAGCAAGCCTGCCAGAAGAAGGACGTGGCACAGAGCAAGGCAGAAGCATATGAGTCTGAAGGAGCCCAGGAGCTTGGCCTTCATGTTGGTCACAGTCAGGTCAGACACATAGAGATGGGCTCATTCACTTAATTCCA
The DNA here is from genome assembly GCF_965183815.1 of Platalea leucorodia. Classification (NCBI taxonomy): domain Eukaryota; kingdom Metazoa; phylum Chordata; class Aves; order Pelecaniformes; family Threskiornithidae; genus Platalea; species Platalea leucorodia. The sequence goes on from NC_138827.1 coordinate 60,457,321, forward strand.
AACCCAGGCAAGGGATCCTCCATACAACAGATGAGACATCCCTTCCTCACAGACTGCTGCAAGCTCAGACCTAGTTTATGAGGGCTATAGTAAAAGCATGTGGTCACCAGCAGACTGTTTGAAATGGGCTGGGAATGGCATCAGTTGACTCTGGTTGGCTAAACCCCCTCAGAGTCTAATTTCCAGGTTGACAGACTCAGCAGGGGAACGTGGAGTGTGAAATAAAACATTGAGAAGTTATAAAGAAGCCCTAGGAGATGAGTACGTACACAGGCAGCCAAATGGTGCAGTCACGCTGTGTTGTACAGGCTTTGTCATAAATCCCAATTCATTTTCCAAATGTGCATTACACATTTGAGCCAGAATCTGAACTCAGCATTTCCTCTATGCTGTGTCACATTAACAAATCCAGGCTATGAGCTGTCAAACTATAACCAACATCTCCTGTCCCCAGAGAGGGTTTGAGCTGCACAGAGATTAAACACCACATAATGGATGCTCCTATCTGTTGTCAGGAGGGTTTTGCAAGCCAGGTTATACCTCATGAGCCAGGTAAGGGAAGCACACCATTGGGCGGCCCTTGGTGAAGACATCTTCACGCCTGCTGTAGAGCATCTTGGTTTACTTGCCTGAAGGTCCTGATGGTCAGGTTACTGTCTCAGTACCTTCTGTCTGCCAACAGGTAGTCTGTGGCAAAGCCACCTACTGCATCCCAGAGCCTGTGTCCTAACAAACTCAACTCTCCTCCACTTCTGGCTTCAAATGAAATTTATGAAGGATGATACAGGATATGTGTGGCTTTCTGGGTGCCACGCTGCAGTGACAAAGAGACCAAGTGCATAGAAGAGGTTGAATGTCAGAAGCACTGGAGTGCTCTCAAGATATCCCAAAAATGTAGTCATGCACACACTCAACTAGGCTATTTTCAGCTACCTCAGTTCAGAAACTCAGAAATATAACGCATACAAGATGTCCTTGAGTGAAGAAGAGAAGCTCTGGCAACCCAGAGCAGTTTTTTTTCCCTGACAGATAGTCCTGGCTTATGCTTACACATATAGAGGTTGTGGGGAAAGAAGTTTGTTATCCAGAATTAGAGAGCAATCATCAAGACTTGATAGGTCTCAAAGAGTGCATGTACAAGCAACTGTTTTGCAGAGAAACAAGATGGGTTCCTCCCACCCCAGGTGCTAACACACAGGCTGAGCTTAGAAAGGCCTCTGTTACAGAGGATAAAATGCTCCAGGTAACAGGACACATGCCTAAGTGCCCAAGGAGACCCCATGGGAAGGCTGGGGCTCATTTTCTCAGGGCAGAGATGTTTTTCTCTCAAACAAATGCAAGAACATGGGGATGCACTGCCATATACAACCCTGATGCAGGCCCTTGGCATGTGAACTACCTGTTTTGTGCAGGGTTTGGCACAAGGGCACTTGAAGAGAGCTGCTGCGTGAGTGCTAAATAGCTCTTTGCTAGAAATCCCTGCTCCCTGAAGCCTTGCTTGAGATATTGACTGAGCCCAAAGGAAAGGGCTGTCAGGAAACTTAGCTATAACATCCTGTGACTCATAAATGCCAATGCAAGCCTATCATTTAGGCATATCTGCAAAGAGGGTTGCAGGTCTCTTTTCTGCTGATCGATCTCATCTTCAGTCTGCCTCCTGGCTAGTTTTGCTTTTGTCATCTGCTGCAGGCAGCAATGTTTTCAAGCACCTGCTGTAATTGAGATATTCTTCCCCCACCCATCTCAGTATGCACACAGAAAAACTTCCTAACCCATTAAAGAACGAAAGACTGGGAACAGAAACAGAATATTTGGAGGCTTTCTGGGTGAAGAGCAGACAGTTCAGGGCTGGTAGATCATGATGTTCAGCTAATGGTGAGCACAGACTCCCATCATGCTCATAAGATCCAAGTGACCCATCACAGGGAATATAGCCATTGTTAAAGTCTCTCCAACTCGCCCAAATGCAATGCAGCCCAAAGCACAGAAATTACCGCTACAGGAACCTCACCTCTCAGAAAACGGGGCTTCAATGTCTCTACAGCCTCTTTCCACAACACATTACCCTGCATGACTAGAGCATCTCTCTTACCCTGACAAGCTGCTGTGAAGCCACTGCAAGCGTAGCATCTCAGCCCTGTCACTCTCATCTGGAGTGGGCGCTGCTACCAGCCAACCTTCCATTTTACTGAATGACCAACCACCTCACCTCTGTCAGGTTGAGAGTTAATGAGAAGTTTTGAGCTGTATTTCCCCTCTAAGTACCAGGTATGACTTATTTTGAATCTATGTGATCATAACAAACTGTACCTAGCATAGAAATATTTACCATAGTCCTTCCTATGTCACGACAGACATGATCCTCACCCCAGATAAATCCCTCTCTCCCCATTTAGTCCAGCATAGGGTCTTTGCAGGTCCAGTACCACCAACCCGGGCATACACACACACAGACATCCAGGCTTTGTAAATATGTTTGTTTGCAGCTCTCCATTTCCCAGGAGCAGAGAAATGTGGGAAGGGATTGCTTTATCGCTGGTTATATCCAGAAAGTGCAGAAACTGCATCTGGTCATGCAAGATGCCAGAGTGGGAGTCAATAGGCAGGGTCCCCAGAGGAGATACTTCTCCAAGGTCCACTGCTGGAGGGAAGCTGTTATGGAGTAGCTGAATTGCATGTTGCATTCGCTCTCCACTCTCGCATGCAGCATCGCTGAGCACAGCGCTGGGCAAGGATGAGAGTGGACTTGGGACCAGTAGTAGAGAGTACTGGTGTCACCTGCGATGCACTTATTCATATAAGGCCACTATTCTGGTAGGCATCATTTCAGGTAAGTGCAGGGGTGTTGAAAAAGCCACCAACAAGCAGGTAAACAATGGTAGAAAGTCTGCCAGCATCCCAGGAGAGGAAAGCAGGGGTGATCAGCAGCTCATCATTTCCCCTGTCTGCTCCAGGACATGGCTATAAATTTATATTTCAACAGGCAATGCAAGGACCATGAGGTTTCATGGCACGTGTCACTCTAGCATCCAAGAGCATTAAAGCAATAAGTCTCTGAGCTCTCCCAACACCTGGGGAAGTGCTAAACAAGCTGTTTAATGCAAGAAACACACCCATGGGGCTCTCCTGTCACCTTTTCTACTTAGATTTCGCTCCAGCCAATAATTCAAAAGAATTTAAAAAAAGAAAGCAGAAATATTGATCTGACAGGCTTCTGTTTGCCATTCCGTTTTGGGGAGCTTATCCTTGCTTTATGAGCTGGCTTAAGAGTTTCTCAGGGAAACAAAATGGCCTTGTGCTTAAGGACCCTGAAATAAAACTCCAGTGACCAGAGCTCAGCTCCTGGCTTGGTAACACCTTTCCATGGCTCAGACAAGACAGGTGACATTCATATCATTGCATCCCCACTGTGTCCATACAGGGACCCATGGCCACAGAAGGAGGACTGTAAAATTAGCTGGAGCAGGCAGCATGAGGCACAAGTGTCCAGGGGTGGAGAGACTGGACAGTGTCCCTCTGGACCCTCCTTTGTGGCTGCTAACAGCATGTAAAGCATTTCCAAATGCACCATACCCTGTGCCACCAACAGCCCGAGTGAGACCCTGAGGTTTTCCAGTTCCTTGGGCACTGTTTTGGCAGAGGTGGCCCTGCTGCTCTGCATGATGCAGGCAACCAGCTCTGTTAGGTGTGTCTCACACAGAATTAAAAGCAAACTCATTTTGCCCAGATGGGATGTTGCTCACACAAAACACATGTACACAGGGAATAATTCATGCTAATACACAGTGCCTGTTGCTCCTGGCTCTGACCCTGTATCTGGAGAGCTGTGTCTGCCACCTGAGCCACCAGAGCAGCAGGCAGGCATGGCTGTCACTGCCCCAACACACAGGCTGGAGGCATCGCAATAGCGATGACCCTGACTCTAATAGACCATGTCAGCCTGGACAGGCCAAATACAGTCAGATTTGTCAGCACAGCTAGAGCCAGGATCTAAATAAACCAATTCCTGAACATCCACAGTGGATCAGAGCTGGGCCCTGCAGTGAAACAGATGTATGAAGCTTGGTGCAAGGACAGGCAAGGCACATCAAATCTTTAAACAGCTTTTTTTTTTTTTTTTTTTTTTTTACACAAACCCAGTCAGCTGCCTAATGCCACAGGCAGCAGCATCTGCTCTGAGCCAGTAGGCACAAGCTTTCACAGCACAAGCCTCTCCAGCCCACAGCCTCACCACTCATCATACTTGTATGCACAATCAGGAGGCAACATGCCATTCCTTTTTAAGGTCAGGCCAAAATTTGGGGGTGGGAATTGGAGCATCATGACTGCTCATGCAAAACAGAGAGGCAACTCTCCTCTTGGCATTGGTTCCCCAAAGGAGCAGATATTCCAGCTATGGTATTCACACGTCATCAGAGCACATCTCACACCTAACAGCAGGCATACAAGCTCACAGAGGTGCTTTCAGAAGTGCTAATGCTATTTGGCATTAGCCTTTAGCACTCCATCGCTTTGACCAGGCTGGACACCCCTTGTATTAGCTACTGTTAGAAATCTGCAAGAGGGCAACTACTCAGCATCTCCAATTGCCCCATTCAGTTTCAGTGTAATGGTACCTGGATGTATTTGAATCAAGAAATCTTGGAGCCCTGCTCCAAGGACGGCCTCTGCTGTACCTCAGCCACTTGAAATCCCCAGAAAGGCACAGATACAAGTTTCTGATGCCTCACAGCTAATTTAATAGGAAAGCTGGATTTCCCTGTGGAAGGGGCTACACAAGAGGGGAGCAGGAACCAGCAATTGAAGGACTGGTCTCTTCATAACTGAAATCCAGAGCATTTAATCTGCTTCCCTAATGGCTTGTCCACAATAACATTTTCTTTGAAGACTGCCCACTGAAAGAAGATAATTGCTTTAAAGCAGCCAGAACTATTAATTTTGAATACTCAAGTGCATAAGCCCCCTTTGAAATTCAGAAAATAAAACATCACCCTACTCATGACTGGCTAGCAGAACACACAATGCAGTGTGCGGCCATCTAGAGTGCTGCAACCCACTGGAGATCTGAATATGGATATATGTTAATCTGTTACCCTAAAGGGAGCACAGGCTAGCTTCTCCTGGGGAAGGAACCTTCTGGCTCTTGAGGACCTGGCTGTGGATCCATGTTTTGGTGGATGGAAACCCCCTGGTCTTCTCTAGATTGCACAGACACCCTGCCAGCCATCCTCCTCCCTGCACCACTGTGCATTCCTGAAGAGCCCCTGTAGCTGAGATTCCCTCTCGTGCCAGGACAGAAGCAGTCCCCTCTCACTCCTCTCCCCAGGAATCAGTGCCACTCTCCAGGCCAAGGCCAGCACCCAGCCTTCCCCTCGAGGTCACCTGCACTATTCTCAGCAATGCACTTGAGAAGCAGCAAACTGGACACAACTTAAAACCAGTCTATAAAATGGGGCAATTCCCCCAGTTCCCAGTGGTGTAAGACAAACATCCAGGTTTCTGGAGGCATCCACACCTGCCAGAGACAAAACCAGCCATGCCAGACCCATACTAGGATTTGTCCTTCCAGCTTGTCTGATAAGGGTCCTAAAGACCGAGGGGAAAAGTTGGAGCAAGGAAATGTACCCTTGATGAAAGAGGATCAGATCAAGGAATACTTAAGCAAACTAGACATACATTTGTCCACAAGCCCCTATAGGATGCACGTGTGAGTGCTGAGGGAGCTGCCAGATGTCATTGCAATGCCATTTGATAATCATTGGTCAAATCACAGTGACTGGGAGAAGTACCCAAGGACTGGAGAAAAGCAAATATAATTCCTATCTTCAAGAAGGGCTAGAAGGAGGACCTAGGTAACTACAGGCCAGACAGCCTCACCTCAATCCCTGGAAAGGTGATGGAGCAGCTAATCCTGGAAACCATTTCCAAGCACATAAAGGTAAGAAAATCATCAGGAGTAGGTGGCATGGCTTCACCAAAGGGAGGTCATGCTTGACCAGCATGATAAAATTCTGTGATGAAATGACTGGCCTGGTAGAAGGGGGAGAGCAGTGGATATTTTCTACCTGGACTTCAGTAAGGCTTTTGACACTGTCTCCTGTAAGACATGCTGGGGGGATGACCATCCAGAAAACAGCTTTGCAGAAAAAGACCTGGGGGTCCTGGTGGACACCAAGCTGAACATGAGCCAGCAATGGGCCACTGTGGCAAAGATGGCTAATGGTATCCTGGGCTGCATTAGACAGCATATTGCCAGCAGGACAATGGGTACAAACTGAAATGCAGGAAGTTCCCTCTGAATATTGGGAAACACTTTTCTACTGTAAGGGTGTCTGAGCACTGGAACAGGCTGCCCAGGGAGGTTGTGGAGTCTCCCTCCTTGGAGATATTAAAAAGCCATCTGGACATGGTCCTGGGCAACTGGCAGTAGGTGACTTGGCTTGAGCAGGGGGATTGGATGAGATGACCCCTGGAAGTCCCTTCCAATCTCAACTATTCTGTGAGCGTACAATTCCCAGCAATGGCATATCACTGAGACAGAAAAAGTGGAAAGCAATCTATCTGCCATATCTTGAATGGGATTCTTAAAAGAAAACATGCACTAGCTCTTCAATCTTCATGCTTTCAACTTGCCAATCCACCAACCAGTGTAGTTATGTCCTGCGACTGATAAAAAAGACAAACTGCTCAAAAGCATAAGTGACACTTCATGTCTGGAGGTGAAGTCAACCAGGACATCTGAATTTTCTTCAACATCTGATTTACCATGTTTTCAATGGTTGTGCTAAATCATTAATAGAGGTTAGTGCTGAATTCATCTCAGGAATGCTGAGCTGAGTCAGTGTTATTCTTCCACTTCAGTTTATCCTTGCAAATCAGCTTGAATTGAATGGCTCCCTTATTCTACAGCCAAAAATAAAACACATGTAGAGGCTCATTCTGGGACTTTGTTGAGCAGGTGCTGATTTGTGGAATCAAGTACATACAAGTTAATGTGATGCATTCAGCCCTTTGCAGGCAAAACACTCCATGAGAACCGAAGTTTTCCAAGCAAGAGGGAAGAGCTTGTATTGGGAATTAACTTCAGCCTCTGGAATTCACTTAGTGAGTCATGCAGCTCCCTCCCATCCCCACTGGTGCCAAGGAAAGAATAATTCCCTCTTCACGGGGCTCTCAAGGGGTTTGGTATTACCCATCCGCACTTCATGGCCGATGAAGAGAGCCCTCTCTAGGTCAAATCCACTCCAGACAGTGAAAGAACGGTGATGTTCCGTCAGTCATTACGGTGGTCAAATTAACCATGTCCTGTACGTGGGGACAGGTAAGTTGATCTGGAGAAATCAGCCATAGATAGGAAAGGAGACATGAGCTGAGGCATTAGCCTGGCCCTGCAAAGCCAACTGTGAAATGCAGACAATATAGTTAACAGAACAAAAGCTGACAAATAGTACTGATATAGAAGAATATGGTGTAATATGAATTGCCTTAGCTGTGTGTAGTTAATGCAAATTAAGCTACCATCCAGCATTGTCCTACAAAAGGACCTATTGCATTTTAGCCTTTCAAAACTGCTGATGCACGGGCTCTGCCCCCTCCCCCCCATTTACACATCTCTCCCTGCCCCACAGAGACAACTACAACACTCCAAAAAGGCGAAATTACAACAACTTCCCTGATGGCGACTTTACAATCCCTCCAAGGGCCGTGGCCCACTTGGGAAACAACTTACCATTTGTGCAGCTGGAAGAGTTGTCCCACCATCAGAGGGGCAAGGCTGCAGAAAAGGGATGCCAAGCAGGGCAGGGGGAAAGCCTTGGAATAAGGATAGCAGGTCTGCCCTACTTACTTTGGGGATGTAGAGCTTGTTTGCAAGAAGCTGTGCATTTCAAAACACTTTTGGTAACTTTAAACCCAGATAAATGACAAATATGTGATGGAAGGTCTAATCTGGAAACATGGTTTCACTGTAAAGTGCCAGAGATGACATTGAACAGATAATCATCAACAAAACTATCACCAGTCTCAGCAAAGCAGTGGTAGCCCTTGATATCCCCCAAAAACCAGCAGATCAATTTGAAACAGAAACCTCCGCCTCTGTGTTCCAGCACAAAGCTTCATTGCAACGGGCTGTGGGCAAACAGCAAGGCAGACTGCCTGGTTACCCACTGCAGTTTGAACCTGGAAGAGCCAATGACAGCTTGCAGGCTCCAGCAACAACAGTTAAGAGCTCATACGGACCCATTTGTTCACGCAAATATAGGCGCCTACTTCTGTGCAAGTTGCTCAGAAGACTGCTAAGCCCAGATCCCGGTGGCCCCTTTCCCAGAGGAATAAAAACATTAAAATTAACACAAGGACTTGTAAGAAAAAGGCGTGACAGATTTGTCCCAAAAATGAATGTGGTTATATGGATCATGCTACATCAGCATCATTTTGAAACCCTCCTAGGGAGCAGCTGGAGCTGCTTCAGATGTGTTTAGAGCACACTACAGACTAGCTCTAGTCATTATGACTTGCGAATCTTTAAATGGCACCAGTAAGGTCTTGTTGCCATTGCTCTTTTATCGGAGTCCTGACTCAGAATGGGGCAACCCACCAGCAGATCCTACTCTTTCAGAGTCTGTCATGGGCAAAGAGCCTTTGGAGAAAAAAAAGCCTTAATATTCCCCACAAGAAAATCCAGAATATCTGCTGTGAAATCATTCCTTGCGAGGGTTATATTATGAAATCAGTGATCATAAGCCAAAAATTACTGCATGGAAATTATTGATTACATGAATATCCTGACATTCTTGAACAGTATACGTACAGACACAGTTATACCAGAGCTACTCTACATACTTCTCTTTGAGGAAAAGCTCTGCTGTTTTCATAGTTGCTTCACTTCTCTCTTACAAGTTTCGATCTTTTGTGCAGCTATCAGAGCAGAAGTCTGCAGCAGGACAAAGACAAAGATCTGACTTCAAAGGCTTGTAAGAACAGGAAACAGCCCAGCACTGGGGCAGATTCTGGTTGCTGATAGGCAAGCGATCCTGCAAACTCTGTTTTGTTTGTAATGCCAGTCTGACTCACGCTTCGGTAAGAACAGCTTATTTTTCACTCCTCTAAAAAAAACCCCAAACCAAAACAAAAAAAACCAACCAATACCCAAAACAACCAATCTTCAAGTGATTTTCCCACCAGGCAAAAGATTTTAGGACACAGAAGGAGTTGCCAGGAGCCGGGCAGCACAATGCTTGTGGCTCTGCAAGAGAGCTCCTGCACCTGGAAGGATGCGCAGAGGACCATCCCCCGAACAGATGGAGCACAACTCCAATCCTGTCATTGCGAGGCCAGCGTGGTCTGGCCCGCAGGCTATTTAGCAAGGGCAGAATTGCAGCAGAGTCTACTGCTCTATGCATAGTCCCATAGAAATGCAGTTATGGGAAGGGAAAGCTTTCCAGGAAAACAGGCGCTGCTGGAGGGACAGGACAAGTGTTTTTTCTGCTTCTCCACATCCTGGCTAGTGCATGTTCTTGAGCACCATCTGCTGGCATTTTCTCCATGAGCTAGCTTTTGACAGACCCAGGCGGCTGTCACACAAGGTCAGGGGATTTGGGCTGAGGATAACTCACACCATGAGCAGTAGCCCTGGCACAGCACAGTAAGCACAACTCCAGTATTTCCCAGGTAGATCTGCTCCAAAAGCAGCTGATCTGCTTTCCAGTAGAGTTGAGGCTAACACACTGTGGACCCACGCAGAACCTGCCCAGACACCCAGATGCTACAGTCCCAGAGCCAGGAGCTCAGGTCTCTGCAGAAGCCCATGGCTTGGGACAGCCTCGTGGTGCAGAGCATCTGACAGCAATGCCAAAAGCAGATGGGAGCAGGGCCACAGGGGAATCCTAGCAGATTAAAAAAAAATCCCATGCAGACATCCCAAGTCCCTGTGACTTTGGCTCACCTTGTTCCCCAGGCTCTGTGTGACACCAGTTTCATTAATTTGAAAATCAGCCCATCATTAATTTGAAAAAAGAAGAGTAGCAGGATATAGCTTGTTGCTTTGGAAGGCGCAAGTCTGTTCCCTCCATCCTCCCTGGAGCCCCTCTCCATGTAACGCCCTTGCTGCCCTTGGAGGACAGGCTCGTACCAAGCTTCTTCAAGGAAACTCTGCTGCCTGCCTTGGCTGCTGGATGGCTGCAGGAGCAAAGGATATCCCTGTGATGCAAAACCTGTGCTCAGCCTGTCAGCAGAGCAGAATTATCATTGATAGGCTGTTCTGCACAACAGCCAGGGTTAAACCACAACCAGGCACTTCCCTGTTACAGCCAAAGCTGCTGCTGCTTTCCACTGAATATAGCTGCATTTATTTGTATTTTCTTTGAGAGTAACACTCAGAATTCAGCACACTGTGCACATAAAGAGCCCTCTGCATGATTATACATGGGCCCCTGAACCACACAGAAATGCCAGGGAATCTCTTCTCTGTAATTAACCAAAACAACCTTGGAGAACACCAAAATATAAGCATATTCCTTTTGGGAACAAGTGCCCTGTGTTTCAGGAACAAAACACCTTTGAAATGTTATGATGAAAGAAAGAGAAATCAGGCAGCCTGAAGGAGGAAGGGGAGACATGCTTCCTTTCCTGGTTATCTTGAACATTTTAATTGTGATCCTACTGAGATAATTCAGAACTCCTAATTAGGATATTTCAGGACTTCGATTTGCACAATGTTTTTTTTTCCAAATGACTTTCTGAATGTGCCTCGTTGATTGCTGCCCTTTGTGTTCAGCATTCCCCACATCCACTATGCTTACCCCCAGCCTCTTTTATACTCTCACGTAAGGTTGTTGTCAGAAGAGGAGAGAGATCTACAGCCTGCAAGATTACCACCTTGGGGACTGCTTATGAATAAGCCAAACATCACCGGACTATTGAAGCAGCAAGGCTTCTGCTTCCATGGGGGAGCAGCATGAGGACAGAGGCAGGTGAGAGCATTGATAGCCATCTCCTCCCCACATTAATCACCAGTGCAGCTGAAGGGAGGGGAATTGCTATTGGGACTTGGAAGTTTTAATTGACTTTGCAGTGGTCATATCAGAAAGGCTAGCCAGAGGCTTGTCCTTGCCTTCTGAGCAGCGCAGTCCTTGGACCACAACGTTACCCATCAGGGTCTTCTTTCCATCAGCCTTTGAGGGACATGCTGTGTCTGCCCCACATGTCCCGAGACTCCGTTTCCTCCTCATGTATTTTTTTTCTGGAAATACGCCTTTGTGGGGTACAGTCTGCTGTGCCTGTTCCCTTGTGATCTGCATGTAGTGCCGAGCACAGCTAAGACCAAGGTGGCTAAATGCAGCTTTGACTTCCTCAGCCATAACCTCCTCACCTCCATCCTTTGGAAGGCAGAGAAGGTCCCCTCCATCCTTCTCACCTCACACGCTTCTTCACTGACAACAAGCACCAGCATCTGCTGAGGCCTGAAGGAGCACCCATGGACTCGGGGAGCACATATACAACCCTGGCCCAAGGCATGCTGCTCCAGCAGCTCCATTGTAGGCTTCCTTGCTCCCAACACAGATGATGCTCCCCTGGTTTTTGACCCTGTTTCCTCTTCTGGATGGCATAAGGCTGTGCAGGCTGGAGCTAAACTCCATATGCTATACCTGGTTGTGCATCTCCCGTCACCTCTGCAATAATTCATAATCCTCAGCTTGTATCTTATGTCACAGGAGTTATGATGAAAAGACAGGCAAATGTGTGATCATGAGGTTAAGGTCCCAGGAAGAACCACAACAATCACAGACCCTATATTTTTTCCTACTATTATTTAATTCCCCAAGCATTTACTATACATCCATGGCCAACAAGGTTTTGTGTTCCAGTTCTTGTCAACTCTTGTTATTGACTTGAGGCAAACCCATGTGTGAATGGATGTAACCTAAGTAACTGAAACTCACTGCTCTCCCTTGCAGTGATTTCCACAAGATACCTCTGAACTTCCATAAAAAGAATAAATGAGTTTAAAATTGCAGCTTTTCAAATGGAAAATACTGCTGAACAACTACTACATACAACAAAAGTAAAGATGGCAGAATTACAATTGCGGAGCAGGAAAACCTGCACATTTTATCAGCTTCTAGAAAGCTCTAGAAACATAAAAAATAAGTCTAGAAACACAACCCTGGAAACATATAAAAATGAAAAAATATTGTGATCCAAATGATTACACCAGTCAAATCTGAGCCACATTTGCTGGGTGCTTGTCCTCTCTGCTGATCTGAAGCCATGTAGGAAAATAATATTCAGCTGTCATTGGTATGAAAAACCTGGGAAGAGATCCCACGAGAAGAGCTCCACTCGCACCCCCTGATTAAACAACAGCCCTGAGCAAACAGACCTGGCCTCGGTTGCTAAATGGTACATCTTGTTCACCAAATGGAAAGAGGACATGAGAGAAAACATTGCTTTGAGCTCATTATTTCTGGGCTGTTTCAGCTGTCAAAACACCATACAATGTTCCTTTAACTTGGGAAAAGGGCTAGAGAGTTCAGATCCAAGGTCTAGGCTGCCTAGCCATGCAAAGCCAGAGCCCAAGGCATCAGGAGTATCCCATCACCTGTGCCTCCCTAGGAGGGAGGCAAGTACATCCCAAGGATGTACTTGCCTACACAAACTGAAACACTAACCCTGGAAATGCTTGTTCAGTGGGATGCTTGATTTCCTGCCCCTGAGGGTCACTGCTATAACATCACTCAAGGCCTCAGCAAAAACAATTTCTCAAAAAAAAAAAAAAAAAAAAAGAGCAAACCCCAAAAGGATGCTTAAGCAACACATGATTTTCTACAAATCCACTGAGTTATTTTTAGTCACTCCTTTAGGATGGTATCACAACAGACAGTTTCAGTGCCCTGAGTCCTCCATCTCTGTTGGGAACAGACCTGCAACAAGGGCAAGGTAAGGGCACATAAAAGTTTTGTGAGCTGAGAGCTAATGAAACTTGGGCTCTGACAAATGGTTTTTCATGACTGATTACAGCTGACAGCTTCATGTGGATGGCATGCTTCTGGTTTCTTGTCTGTATGGACTTGCAAGCATGGAGAAAAAGTGGAATCAGTAGGAAGTCAGGGAAGGATTTATTCAAGTGTGGCTAAGACAAGCAGCACATATCTACTGTGCTTGTTCATTCAGACTCTTTTAGCTATGAAGTGCTCTGTGGATGGTACTGGTTTTCAGTAGTCAGGATAGACACAGGTGCAATGAGACCCACAGCCCTTTAAGTCCTGCAGCCCGGTGCTGTTCCTGAAGCAGCTCCCTGCCATGAATAGGAGTTTCTCCATCCTCCCCTGCAGCTAAGCACCAGGGCGGGCACAAACAAGATGTTATTCAACAGCTGCCTAGCTGCCTGCCTCGCCCAAAGGACTGCTGCTCTTCCCATCTCCCCACACTCCTGGAACACATCTAGAGCCCTCAGTGGTGTGATACACTCTGCTCTCCCAAACACTGCATGACGAACTGCACATACACCAAATGCGGGTGCAAAACAGCAACGATGAGCATGGAGCAAGCAAAGCAGCTACCTCAAATCCAAAACACAGCTCAGCAAATATTTGCCAGGCTTGAAAAAAGGTGACTTTCTCCAAGCAGTGAGCCAAAATTCAACAAGGGAGATGTACTGCACTTGCCTTCATTAGCCTCTGCAGCCTGTTTACTCTCCCAGGACTTCCAGACAGCACGATCTGCCGCAGTCCTCCAACAGCACATGGCAGGAGTCTTGTTTTCCCAAGGATTGTATGGGAGAAAGGCAGGAGTGCTGTGGGATGAATGCTGAGCACGTCTCTTCCCGGAGCTATAAATGTGAATCATTTCTCCATTATCATAGTCTGAGGGAAGTAAATGTGACCGCCTGGAATTTATGTCCCCGGATCTCTGCACCAGAAAGGCTCTGAGCAATCATCTGCCAGAGCACAAGCTGGGAAAAACAGATTTTAAAGATACAGAAGGGGTTGCATTTGACCAGTTGGCTCTTCCCCAGATCCATCCTCTTCGGGCTGTGACAGCACTGGCAATAAGATTTGGAAAGGGTCAGGGAGATGTCTAGGGAAAGCAGCAGGATGTTGACTCCAGCCACATGATGGACGCAAGACCATAAAAGAAGAGGTCTAGAATAGGAATTGCAGACATTTACTCTTTCCCACTGGTGAGAAGGGCAATGGTGGACCATCTGGAGAGGGATGTCTTAAAATTTGTGTTTCTAGCTCAAAAGAAATCAGTTCAGGAGGTGTTTATATTTATTCACTGGAAATATGTGTCTGAAATTTACACCCAGATGTTGAGAACCCAGGGCAGCTGACAAGCCTTGTATTAGCTTAGGACTAACGTGCACCATCTGTCAAAGAGCGCAAAACAGCAACTTTTCTCCTTTCGGATTGGATTGCCTCACCACTGATCTGACTGAATTGGTTTGCAGAAGTTAAAATCATGCTCTTTCTTAAAGAAAGCCATGGTCTTGAACCATTAAGTACAATGAAGAAGCCAATCCATTCTTTGAGAAGTCTTCAAATGCTTCATCTCTTACATATGGCTACTTTGAAAGGAAGGAACAGAGGAGCAATCCCCTCGAGCAGACACCTGAACACAGAGCAGCACTTACAGACTCCTGACTTCAAGTTCTTGGGAGGAACAGGAGCAGACATACCAGGCTTTTCTATGGTGTAGGAGAACAGATCTCTCCACTGAAGTGGAGGGCTAGAAGTAAAAACTCAAAACACAGATGAAGATCTTGTGTCCTTATGGAGCAAGACAGATGCCTAGAAGGTTTTCAGTCCGTAGGACCCACGTAACCATTCCCATGTCCCACCTCAGTCAGTCTGCTACCAAAGATAACTCAACCCTAGAAATCTTCCAGCACAGATGGCTCTAAGCAATGTGGGCCCAGAGAGGAAAGTGAGTGGACAAAAAGTTCAGGTAGCAGCCAAACCAGTCCTTCTCTCCTGACAAGCATTCATGCCACAAGAAAGCCAGCAAAACCAAGTTGTCCCATATGGATCCTGTGATATTCTCCCTCTTCTGAGGGCTCTGGACCCAGGACCTCCTTATCTGTCAGTGTTTCTCTTCTCCTCCAGGCAGTATCCAGACAAATCCACCCATTAAAAGCAGCTATTTTGGGCTCTGTCACCTTGGCTTCACAAATGCTTCCAACCTCCTTCTCTCACAAATCTCTCCTCCCCTGAACTGCTCTGTCCATACTTCAGAATGTCATCCTGAAATCGAAACCAGCTGCAAGACCAAGCTATCTGCATCTCCCTGCCCGTCACTGAACCGTAGTCACAGTGGGGGGCTGAAAATGTCCTTCACCGTCAGTCAGTGGGTTACTCATCTCTGCACTCAGACCTGCACCGCATTTAAAGCGAGGCAGCCTCAAACTGGGTTCGGCATTCCTTGGCTGAAGCAAGAGCTCCTATTTCTATGCTTGCCCTAGTTTCTGGTCATAATTCAGTGGTGCATTAAGATCAAGGCTGCTCTGACTACCTGTATGCATTTTTAGAGAGGATTTCTCCAGAGGAAGCTTTTAAAAGCAGCAGTTCACTTGGGTCAGAAGCCAGCTCAGGTATTAAAAAAAAAAATAAAATCTCAACCACTAAGTTACAATACAGCAAAATAAAAAAATGGAGAAAGTTGTAAAGAGCAACTGAAACACTTCTAGTATTGGTCAAGTTGAAGATGTCCCTGTTCATTGCAGGGGGGGTGGACTAGATGACCTTTAAAGGTTCATTCCAACACAAACCATTCTATGGTTCTATGTGCATACCAAAATCTGGTTGGAGTTCTCAAAGCAGTTTAAAATGCCAAAATCAGCATGGGATACTGTATCCCATGTGACAGCACCCTGCAAAGTAATTTGAACAGGAGAAAACAGGAGGAAGGTTCAGGCAACCTGCTGGTAACTTCTGCACAAAGGCATGCAGGTACTGGGTTGTGGAGGACAGGCCAGGTTCATGGGCTCCTCTAGGAGACTGTCAAGCTGCTTGAGGGAGGAAGGAAGATTTTTAAATAGTAAGAAGCAAGGAATAAAAGGAGGAGATGGGGAGGAGAAGAAGGAGGAAGAGAAGAGAACAAATGACTGTTCATTTAGCGCAAAGAAACCAAGATGTCAAGAACAACATTAATCAAGTCACCAAGGGATGAGACAAAATTCTGTAATTGCCTCTACACTGATGCGAGAAGCATGAGTAATAAACAAGAGAAATGGGAACCGCACATTTACAGAGCATAAATTTGACCTAGTTGGTATCACCAAAACCTTCTGTTAGGGATTTGCATGATTGGAATATATAAAAGTAGTCAGTGGTCATAACCTGTTTGGGAAGGGGAGGGGTGCTCTGCGACAGCATTATCTGTACAAGTCACAGGTAGTTGGAAGGACGTTATCTCCAGCGTGTACTTTGCCAGTGCACAGGGAAAGCACTGGCTGCTGTCTGCTCATGAACCAATGCAAGGGTCATTAAGCTCCTTCTCTGCAAAATGCAAAGTAAACTCTTACCAGGGGAGCAGTCTGAGTGATTCATCCTGACATTTCCAAAGCCTCCCCAGGACTATAAGTCTTATGTAAAAATTTTTCAGAATTTACCAAAAGTGTCCCTAAAGCTGGCCCCCCCTGCAGAGCCATGCCAACACAGACTTTTGTCTGGGCAGAGAAATATGGAAAGACAGCTGAGCAGAAAGTCAGCCTTTGCTTCAGTGCAAGCAATCACACTAATCTTTTAATGCACAGACAAAGCAAATGCCAAACTAATGAAATACCGGCTTATGTGTTCAAAGGGGAAAATTTCAGACCGAACATAGTCAAGGAAAAAAAGTTGTGAGAAGTTAACGAAAGTCAAAGTGAGAATATTTATCCCCCCAAAAAAAAGTGCTAGACAACCACAAATACCATGATTCAAGGAAGACTACTGTTTTGAAAAGCCTAGGGATGAAAGACCGGTATAAGTGATGCGAGACATGTAATCTTCATGAAAGGAAGGAAAAGTAAGGAGGGATTTGATGCAAATCACTCATTTAATTCCTAGTTTATATTCATTGGGAAGGGAGGGGGGACTCAAATAATTCAACATCCAGATGACTTCACAAGAGCTTAAAGAATCCTTGCAATAGTGATGCTATTTCTGGTATGCCAAGAATAATGTAGAGATTAATTATTTGTTCTGCATTTAGCAGCAGATGCACAGACATTGCCTTCTAACTTACCTCCTTGTGGCTGACATCCCTGAAAACAGCCACTGTGCTGTGTTTCTTTTGCACCCTCCAAAGAACAGTCACAGGTTTTCTATTTTCTTTGGGGCCATTTGTTTCACACAACATGCAATATCTTGGTAGGAACCAAACTCATTTTCGGCACTGCAGCCTCACAGTCCAAAACCTGGTACATCACATACAAACACTCTCAGTTCTTGCACCCCAGCAGCCATTTCAAGAAAGTCCACAGAGAAACCCCCACAACAGTGACAGGTCTGAAGTATGTCTCAAGCCTTTTGTAATCCCTTGTGTCAAAACCTCAACTCCCAGAAGATTCTTGCTGTCTCCATCAGAAAATCCTAAAGGTCTCCACCACAAAGGTGTCTTCTCTGGCCACAACAGCTCCCAGTTAAGAACCTCTGAATTTCTTCAAATTTCTTTACCCCAATCCGTTTCCTGGAGAAAAAAAAAAAACAAAACAGCAGGTAGGTTCTCCCAACAATCTCCTGTCTTAGTCTTTGTTGTGGCTTAGTAATCAGTAAGCCGTCTCTTCTGCGCATTTCCCCTCCACTGTCTCAGAAAGGTCAACATGCAAGTCTGCTCCAGCTCCACATTCCCCTGAAACTCTTGCAGCTATTCAGTGATCTCTTATCTGCTGATAGAAATGTCTCTTTACTTCCTCCTTGGCTTACTAAGAAACTAGTGGCGATGGATTTTGGTCTCACGGTTGAATTCTCCAGAGATCTAAAGAGAGTCTGCCTAATGCCTCTCATGCTTAGCACATACATACCCAAACCCAGTTGCTTTCTGTGTAGGAAAATGTATGTCAATGGTGAGCCCACACCACAGTTCCCCTTTATAGAGTTACTTGATAAGGTTTTTCTTATCTTCTTATACAGGCTTATAGAAGCCTATATTCACAAGACTGGAAAGATGTTCATGTCAGAGAAAAAAACAAACAAACAAACAAACAAATTTTTCTAGCTAATTTTTACTTGATTTGATAATGGTTTTGAAAGCTCTTGGAGTATAAGGAAAAGAGACAGCTTAACCACATACTTTATTTCCTTAGAAAACCAGGCTAAAGGAAGCATTCAAGTCATGTTGAAAACCTTTCCATTCCAAGCAATAATATTAAATGGAAACTGATAATATTAAACAAGTTCAGAATCTTTCAGATGAATCCTCTGGACTGTTCAGATAGGCTCTTGAAAAGCCTATCAGTCTTCAGCTCAATGTTTTATAGACTCTCAGAATCAATCCTGGATACACTGCAATAGTCAGGATGAAACCAAATTAATAAATATTTAAAGGATGATAATATTTATTGACATTACATAGGCTTTATTAGGGTAACATTATTTTTATAATTTTTTATTTATAAGTTTGGTTGAGAGCTCATGTTGTTCTGAGCAACAAAGGTCTGGGAAGCATGACAGAGTCAAGTATTACCATTTCAGTTACTATTATGTTAAAATACTAATGCTAACATAAACAATAGAACATATTTAAATTTAAATCAACAGGTCTCAAAGTTTAATTAGCAATAGGGAATCAGCATTTAGAGCAGATATGTCCAGGGAATCTTGTGGTATTAACCTGTGTTATGATAACTAAAACCAAGTTATGATTAAGTTTGCAGATAATGGAAACCATTGGAGAAGGCTAAATAGCAGAAACAATTTCAGAGAGATCAGACTGCTAGACAGAGGCATGTACAAATACAGCCAAATAAGGTCATATCTAGGAACTAGAAAAGCAGATCATTCTCACAAAATGAGACTGTCTTAGCCACCACAACAAAAGAACAAGCAGGTGTAAATTGTCAGCCAAAACCAAGTTCTCCATAAAACTCCCTAGCAAAAAGAGCTTTCAGGCATTTCATGCATAACCTCAGGACAACGAAGAGACTTTTTTTTATTCCTGAGGCATAACTGTTCCAAGGAAGCCATGCATAAGACTGGCAAGGTTTGGAGAAAAACTCTATGAATTATTGGGAGACCTGGAAAATGTGCTGGAAAGTACTGATGTTAAAGGGCATCGCTGATGAGATCACACATTGATAGGAAGAAGAAACAGAAATATTATACAGAGGATTCTCTCAACACAAAGCAGCAGCAAAAGCCATCAGATGGAAGCTCAATGGAGGAAAATGCAAGATGAGGAAAAATATGTATTGATGACATCTCAATAGAGATAAGAAAACCCACACCAGAGCAAGTAATCTCAGAGCTATGCTTTATTTTTTATTGCTTGGCACCTACAACATGCTCTAGCATAACCTCAAGATGCAAGTTTGACAACAGCCAGTCAGACTGAGCTGTCCAGGCTATATAAAAGAGGTGCCTGTGCTGGAAAATGGTAATTACAGATATTCCCAGAATACAGGGTGTGAATCATAAGAACTTGGACATAAACCCTGAGCTGGACTCCATGCCGCAACAGCTGATTCTCTTGTGTGCAGCTAGACTTCACCAGAGAGAAAATAATTTTAAGTTTCAGCCACCCCTTAGTGGGAGAAAAACCCATCAAAAAAACAATTCACTGAAGGAAGGACTTATACATTCATCACAAACTACCTAGGAGTGTAACCTATCCGGCTGAAAATGTGTCCATACAGGGCCAAGCTCTGCAGAGTAAAGCATTTCCTACAAGCCCAATTAAGCTGCACAGCTGCAAGGCAACTTACGTTGGTGCAGCTGCCTACTCCCCTGCTTTCCAGCCTTTCATTATTAGATCCAGGGTGACAGATCAGGGAAACCCATCATGTTCATGGGACTTCAGCTTGTGAGCTTTTCATGTGCAATACCATCTTTTTAACTATCAAACTGATTTCAATCTGACTCTGGTTTACTTCCTCTGAAGTTTAAGGCCAATCCAAGCAAGATAACTCTGTTCCATAGTTAAATAAACCCACAGTGATCAGAAATCTTCTGATGCTTACATTCAAGGAATATTCTTAGAAAAAAATTCTGCCTTTAGCTAAAAATCAGACCACCCAATATATTAATAGTCAATGGATCAACAGATAGTATCTTATTTCTAAATAATGCTGATCTGAAGAGAGACCCCAACTTTATAAAAAGACTCTTGCCAGCTGATTTAAAGATGCAGAAGTGAACACAAGCAGAACTAGCTGCAGGAATGAAAGACAGCTACATCAGCTCAAAGCATCAACATTTTAAGAAGAAAGCAAAAGCCTGGATATCAGAGAGAAAAAAAAAGTGATCTAAGCCTAATAAATGCACCAAGCTAGTATACCGCAGCAGAGAAGTGTGGGTTAAGGTTTTAGAGTGGTGTCTGAGTCTGGATCTCCCAGGATGTGTAGTCCCTGTCTTGCAGATGACTTTTGAAGACCACATTGCCACAGGTTCCCAAAAGAATCAACTATAAAGGATCATCCCCATGAAAACTGAGCCCAGATCTTGGTGGCTGGGCCACAAGGGTCCCACAGCTGTAAAGGAGTAATTGAAGACATGCTCTAGAGAAGCACCAGGAATGACAAAGGAAAGCTTAAAAACATATTCAGCCCCACATGCTGGACTTAGCATAATTGACACAAAGCATGCAGCAACTAGAACGAAATGTCCAGTCGATAATCAGGATAACCTCCACAGGTAATTTGGGCGTATCTGCTGTGTCTCTAGAAGACACTGGTTTCCGAAGCTTGCCCATGTTCGT
Organism: Platalea leucorodia; assembly: GCF_965183815.1. NCBI lineage: Eukaryota > Metazoa > Chordata > Aves > Pelecaniformes > Threskiornithidae > Platalea > Platalea leucorodia. The sequence continues at coordinate 60,478,216 of NC_138827.1, forward strand.
GTGGACTATGCAGCAGGTGCACGGAGACCATTCCTAAAATGCAGCTAGGTTTAAGGTATGCACTGAGGTGGTCACTCTGGTCTCTTGTTTTGGAAGAGTACAGAAATGCTGCCCAGTCATAGGCTTGTTGCAAAAATATGAACTCAAAGCCTTCTACCTATCAGAAAGTGACATTAAACATTATTCACCCCCAAATATCCTGTCTCACATTTAAGCAATTCCAGCAGGCACAACCATATTGTCCACATCATCTTAGGACAGAGTTTGTCACAAGCAGAGGAAAATTTATTTGCCCATCTGCCAGGATCAGCAGATGCTAGAGTCTACTTTAAATCACTCACAGCCTCTACACTCATGAGCCACCCTCGCTGCAATCAGTCTTGCTGCAGATATTACTTGGTGACAGTAGCTCTGCACCTTATATTGTCCAGGGTATCAGACTAGATTCCTTACCGTCTTCAGAACTGCAACTTAGATATCCTCCTAGCCTGAAAAATCTTCACTGTAGCATCAAGAAAAAGAGTGAAGAGAATGTAGTAAAGACACTTTTTTTACTTCAGTTCTCTCTCACTATCCTGTTACTGCAGCTACATGTTTGGTGCTTCATTGTTCGTCTCCAGAAATACTACCTGCTGTCTCTTCACATAGAGCTGATGACATGAAGGAGGTCCATTATTTTAATGACTTGCAGAAAAAAGTTACTGCACATACCCTTACTATCCAATTTGTATTATGCAAGTTGTCTATGAGCTTGATCATCTTTCATCTATAAGCTTGTTTAAAGTGCTCTTATATCTCTTCCACTGCAGGCTTTTTTTTTTAATTTTTAAATTCTATTTGAGTAACATTGTCAAAGATGTCTACTCACAGAAAGCTTAGCAAATGTTTTTCTACAAAGCCATGTGGTGTTCAGCCTGTTAATCATGTGAATTCATTTGAAGAAGAAATAGGGGTCTGGTTATTCCTGGACATGACCTATGATGTTGTTACACAGAAAGACTGAGCTTCTCTATTAAGAGACAGCACGTCTTAAAATAGTTGTCCCAGATAATTATATGTATAATTACCATAAATTTGTTACAATGCAAAAGAAATGGGATTCACTTACTTAAACATCTCAGCAAATTACACCTTTTTCTTTGCATGCAAACAAGGGTGGTCACACATTGGCCACTGCGTGTCAGAGAGGAGTGACAACTTCTGGGTGAGAGCAGCAACTTCTCTTTTGGCTTCAGTAGATTTAGTTGCAATCACCTGTTGCTCCCAGACTTTGTACTCACATCTCTGTTACTGCAAAAATGTCTTTCCTTGCAGCCTGGACTTCTCCCAGGTTTGAAAGGTAGTTCCACATCACACTGAGGCTAGAGACTGTGCTAGACAAATTTAACATCAGGGCCACATGTTGTGCCTCCTTTCAGGAAGATGGTACCCCATCATCCCTAGGCAGAAGGCTGTAGGACAGCAAGATGAAGACACACTATTTTCAAATGGAAACACACAGTCATTAGTAGCTGACTTGTGGCATACAGACCCAAAAGCCCAAGGCAACTTATTCAGCGCACAGAGCTTTTCAAGTACATAATAACTATGATTAAAGATGTCAGCCATGCAACAATAAGGTCTGCATCATGAGCACCAACAGTAGGGCAGCCAGGAGACAACAATAAATGTGTACTTGTCACAGCCTCTAATTCAGGATATCTGCTTACTAACAAAATGTGCAAGCAGTTAAAAAAACCCAAGCAAACAAACTAAAAAAAGCAGGCCAGGGCAGGGAGGGGGTGAGAAGGAACAGGTAAACAAAAATACTCAAGGTAAAGGGTAGCTTCAAGGTGCAAGACAGAGATAACCGTACTTGGGTGACACTCTGCCAGACTGGCTGTTAAGGAAACTTTGAGAGTTTTTTCTAATGCCAGTCTGCCAGACACAAAATGATGACCATGGAGCTACACAGCTGTATCCACTTCCAACCTCCCCATGGAAAGGCCTGTCCCATTCCCTAAAAAAAAAAGAAAAAAAAAAAAAAAAAAAATTCAGTAGTGTTTCACAGAGAGAAAGGTCAGGGAAGAAGCAAGCACCCCTAGCAGGAGGACCATAAATATGCTCACCCAAGCTCAATTTTTATTTAGACACACAAGTTTGGATGTAAAGAAAGCACAGAACAGGCTTTTCTTTGACCATTACTTAGAGCCAGCAGCGTAAGCTCGTATCTGGAGACGGGTTACAGATATCCTAAAACTGAGGAGCACATCCAGCACCCCTTGGATGGGGCACCTGTCAGGAAGGATTCTGTTGATGAGTTTGAGGTGCTTGCTCTAATTATCTCATCATAGTGACATTCACCATGCAACGCAATCAGCTTCCAGCTAATTGTAGAATATCCCCAATGACTTCAGTAACAACACAGAAGCCACGTCAGACAGAGCATTTCCATTAAATCCCTAAGGCAGTACAAGCCCATCCATCTTTGAACAGCTAGGGGGTGGTGAGGCAGGTCCTCATGGAAGAGGCAAATGTTGGAAATGTCCCCAGTGGCAAGGGCAGAGCCTTGGCCAAGTCCAATGGGTGCTGTGGCACAAAGACAAGGGTGCAAGAGGAAGGCTTCCCAGCCGTATGCCCCTCCTCGGCATTTTGTTGGAGAGCTGACTGGCTCCCCACTCACTGCACCAACTCTTACGATTCCTGCTCACAGGCATTGCTAGTAGGCACTCAACTCCATCCTTGGTGGTGGCAGTTCCCCAAGACAACAAAGAATAGCAGCTCAGAGGCAGCAGCAGCCTTTTGTGGATCTCTTGCCAAAAAGACAGCAAAGAAAATGAAACTTGAATTACTGTCCCTGTTACCCTACTTGTCCTGGAAATACTACAGACAGATCCCTAAGCCTTGCAGTTTATAATCAGCATCATGGCTTCTCAGCTCCTGACAAGTAAATACACAATTACTCTGATGCCTTTTGCCAGTAATGCACAAATGGCATAAGGACAAGGTGAGTTCTTTTCTATCAGTCTTTACACAGCAAGTCAAATTCATCTGTGTGTCAGCAGCTGAAAACTCTGTGCCTTTCCCCCTTCCAAGATAGTTTTTGGCTGTATATTCATTTCTCCATCAAGACATCTAAAACCATCACTATTTCATTTTTATATGTAATGCATGTTAAAGTTTCCCACTGAAATTCACTGCTCTCCAACCCCACTGCTGTGGTGTTTTATGGGGCAATTGCTTTGAGATACAGCAGTGTAGAAGAAACAGAAGTTTAACAAGCACAGCAAGACACCAAGATTTACAAAGAATTAAAAAAAAAAAATCTCTCAACAAGAAAGCTCCTTAGAGGAATGCAATTGATTTTCCAGTCCTTCTACAAGTCTTTCAGACCAAGTATTTTAATTAATATTTATCCTACCTGCTTAAATGCAATAATCTGCAATGTTAACATGGCAGTATTCAACAACTGGTGCTTTTAATTCTATCCACCATGGCATCTCCCTATCCCAGACGCAAAGTAAAGTATACAGCAGAGAACAGATATTTTTGCAACCTTTCACACGTGCTGAAAAAGCAACAACAGCTATAATAATGTGCTCAAGCAGATAAACATTATAACACAGAAAAGCTTCCCATGTACAACAATGCTTCTTTAAAGCATCAATTTTGTCTTCCCCTTATTTGCAAGAAGTACCTGCTGTCAGCCTAACTCAACAACTATTTAAGTCAGTGCTTTGCAAAGCAAACAGCTTATAGGCCACTGAAAAGAGCTCTTATAAGATTCAGCTTGCGATGCTCCATAGCTGAACTGAAGCTGTATCATCCCTGGAAATAAGGAGCTGGCATGATACATCAAACCAGCTGTCCTCAGAAAGCACTGGCAGCCATCTGGCCATGATGTGCTGACCACAAAAGACAGAAAAAGAAGTTACATTGCCACAGGAGAAGTTTCAGCAGAGAACCAGCTAACTTGGGAGCTATTAAGAACCAGAAACATTAACTCCACTTTCACTAGTTGTGGCTATAGGTCAAAACTGGGGGAGGAAGCAGGTTTCCACACAGACCGAGCAGAGCAGACATGGGGGACAGAAGAGCATAATTAACACTTTGCACATCCAGGGAGACCAGACCCTTCCAGAGTCCCATGAGAGCTGACAGGAGACATCAGAACAGCCATTCGTGGCAGCAATCCTCACCCTGACAGTGGCTGCAAAAAAAAAAGGTCAACCCAGAGCACCAGGGGTCAACCCTTAAATTTGATATGAAATGAGAGTCAGCCAGAAGTAGCCCTTCAGCCATTCCTTTGAACTCCCTGGGGCAGAAGGAGAGAAACTAAAGAGGGAAGAGCCCTTTCAAGCAGCATCCTGTGGGGCTGCAGCCTCCTAGGCAGAGGACCACTGCTCCGCTCCATGAGCTCCTACCCCCTCACACACAGCAAGCTTCAAGGGACAGCAGCCTACAGTTCTAGGATGCATCACCTTGTGGGCTGCTGGTTAAGGAGAAAAGCTTCATCCTATGGGGAGGAAATCTGCTCCTCCATAACATTTCACACAACACTTGCTTTCCATCTCAGCCAGGTCAGCAATCTGAGCAGTGCTTGATGCTCATGGCAAAGAGCCATCTCCACCACTGAGAAATAACATGGTTTCTGCCCAGTAAAGACTTGGGGAGAATGAAGGGTTAAACTCCCCCATTGCTGCACAGCTTTCAGTGTCGCCTTTATTTTTGCAGCAAGCCCATCTTCAGGAAGGCCCTGTCTGACTCAAATTCAATTACCCTACACCAAGAGGTGGTCATCACTTGGGGAAAGGAAAAAAAACCACAAACTTTCTTCAAGCTTCAAACTACAGAGCATTAGAAATGGAATAATCCTGATATGTATCAGGGGGCCCTATTAAGATCATTATTTGCTGTCAGAAAGTCTTCAGGCAGCATGCAGCCTGTTCTAAATATAGATCCATTTAAAGCTTTTCTAGGGGGAAAAAAAAAGGGGGGGGGGGGAACCCAAAGTGACTTAGAATGAGGAACAGCATGAAGACAGAGCCACAGCAGCATAGCCAGGCTCTATCAATCAAGGTGATTTTTAAAAGCAAACCTTTGCACCTGCATGCATGCACTCCGTTGGGAGAAGATTTTCAGTGGAGAGCTACATCTCCAATGCTCTGCTGCGTTTGGTGTTGCAACACCATCCTAGATAGTCTTCCTCCCTGTCCTGGAAGATGCCTGTCAAATCCCTCCCCAGGAGGGAACCTGCCTTTATTAGGTGCTCTGCAGATAACTAGCACATAAGTGCTTGTGACTTGCACCTTGACAAAAAACAGTTTCCTGGCTTTATGCACTCCCTACCAAGATCTCTGCACCACAGCAGTTCCCAAGAGCTGAGTGCCTACCTGTTGCAACTGAAGTCAGTTGTTACAGGGAAAGGACAGTAGACTGCTGGCAGGGAAGTTCAGAAGAGTATCAGCAAACATTGCCGGAAAGCCTCAGTCCCTGCTCCGAACTACTGTGCTTTTTCAGAGCTGTGGCATAGCCAAGAGCATGGATGCATGTGCAGATGATGTGCAAAAAGATTGAAGATGTGCAACACAGAACAGCCCTTTCCACTCACAGTAAACACCTTTTTCTCCTTGGCTGCAAGAGCCACAAGTTTGGGTCTCCAGAGCCTTGCTCTCCCTTTCTGGGACAGGGCCAGCCTGGTCATCCAGCCTTAGAGAAGCAAAATTCAGTGTTGCTTAACACTACTGAAATACATGGAACTGGCTCTGACATGCTGATGCTGAAGGACAAGTCGCACTTTTCAGAGACAGAAGAGAGACTACCCCATGCTGCAAAGCCAGGGGCCCCTCGATTTCCTTCTGACCTGCAGGGCCCCCTGTCCCTTCAGGCTGGAAATGACTGTTTAGGGCGAGATCCAGCACAGGCTGTGCTGACCCATGGACACTGCCATCTGGGATTGGAGAAGCAGCCCATGTGGACCCCAGCCCCACCAGCAGCCACAATCTGCCCCAGCCCTTCTCCCTGAAGAGGCTGGTGCCTGTGAGTGGAGAATTCCCAGCAGCCTGCTTAAGCATGAGTAGTTAAAGGTGACAGAGCCCCAGACATGAAGGCTAATATCCTTTTCAAAACCCCAGTTCACTTTAATATTTACTCCAGGGGATATTGTCATTTGTGTACATAATCCCCTTGGGAATCCTGAAACCCTGGCTTGTCAGAGATTCTTAGAGCAATAAATCTCTGGGGCTGGTTATAAAATGCAGAAGTGCTTTTGATCATGGGACAAAATGCCAGCATGCAATGGTGGGTTTTGCCTCTTTGTTCTCTCAGCAGAAGGGAAGATAAACAAGGGATTCTCTTTCCCTCCTCTCTATGCCACTGACAGTGTTGTAGCGTTTTTCCCCACTTATTAAACGGAAGGTGTAGAGGAAATGGCCTCTCCGCATTGGGGTGCTGAGAACAACTCCTGCACTCCCAATGCCTGCTGCAGGGGAAGGTGTCATCTGCAGCATTTACATCTTACAGCACCCCAGGTGAGAGCAAGCCTGGAGAGCAGTTCTCTTCACTTACATGGTATAATATTGTCAATATAACTACTCTGTTCACAGCAAGTCCAAAGGCCAAACAGAGACGGGTTTGTTTGGAGTATATGCTTCCATAGACAGCATAGGTATGAACATCCTTTTGAGAACAGCCACTTAACTCTGTAAGCCAATTAAACTAAATCAAATAAAAAGCTACTCTGATTCCAAAAGAGTGACTTTAATCATGTTTAGTTTCTCAAATTAATCCAGATTAATTTCCACTGCATACATAAGATACAGTATCCTTACGTCAATATATTGCCCCTGCTAGTAAAAAAATCTTTATTAACATGTTCATCGTAAAGCTTATTCTTTTCTCGCATCTACATAACCGTTTAAGCCTTTCCTGGGTGTCAGGAACTTGCAGACATGCTGTAGCTGGACTCCAACCCCTTCCATACTAGACGTCCACTCCAGTGCAGGACAGATTTGCAGCAGGATTAGCGATGCTCTAGAGGGCTGCAGAAAAACAGAGCCAGCTCCCGATTCTTCTGAGAGGGACAAACAATTCTAATTTGGAAGATGCTTTTTAATACAGTTGTTTTTTCTCCTGCTTTTTTGAAGCCTGTTTTGAGACTAAATGAAAGCTTTGAAGCAGCACTGAATCTTAATCAGCCTTGCACGTGCACAGGCAGCTGCTCACTGCCAGACTATAGCTGTTTTTGGGAGCTGCTCAGAAATGTGTATATATCCTTTTCTACAAAAGATAGTTAAAACAGCCTCAAATGCTTTTTTGCATTTGAAACAACTGACTCCACCAGTCAAAGAACATTCTCTCCATTGCAATCAATCTCCCTAAAAGAGAATAAAACCACTGGATCAAAACTAAGGACAGACACTAAACCACTGGCAGAGAAAACACAAGCAGCTTTGTGGCAGAGACAAAACCAAAGTAATACAAAGCTTGGTCCTGTTCCCTCCCTCCAGGAGAGTCATAACCAACTGGATACCTTTACCAATCTTAGGAAAATTTTATAGCCATATGTCCTGAACCCAATATGAAGAACAGCAATACTGCATCCCCCAGGTGAGGGTCAGTGTGAAGCGGGGAAAATGCAGTTCGTGACAAACCTGGTTTTGATCTGCCAGCAGTGGCAGAGGAGAGGTGGTGCAAAGCTCCCGGGAGAGCAATCAAAGCTGCCTAGCACAGGATGAAACCTATTTCCTCTTTAATGAGCTGCTCCATTCCCAAGAGCTGTCACATTTTCCTGCACTAGATGCGCTAGCTAAAACTCAGCTCCCAGAGGAAACCAAGGTCTTTCCAGAGTACAGGCATGGCAGAGAAGCTTGGACAGGCCACCACACCTGCAGTGCACCCTGCAGGGATCACCTTGCCTCCATCCCCTGTCCTGTGCAAGCTCAGCCTTCACACTCCTGGTTTCCTAGGACAGGTAGGGCTACTTGTACCTCGGCAGCGATTTACAACACCATCGCAACAGTGGAAATTCAGAGAGGAATGACTAATTACCAAAGGCTTTTTTCTGCTCTGTAGTTCACACAGGGGCATCCATGCTTTCCTCAGCGCGCAGGGTGGCTGCAGAGGTGTGGGACAGGCGGCTCAGGACACTAGCTGTCTCATGACTTGGAGCTCCCGAATTTTTCCCCAGAGATGTTCAGTGTGTTTTCTGGAGCAGAAGCAGTCCCTGAGGAAGCTCCCAGTTCTTGCATCTCAGCCTCTTCCCTTGCTCCCAGTGCTGAAGGGAAAGGCCAAGGCTCAGCTCTATGAAACTATATAAAAAAGCCATCATGGGAGATGTTTTCTCCTACTTTCTTACAGACTAGAGAAAAAAAAAAAAAAACAAAAAAACCCCAAAAAAACAGTGATATGTTAAAGACTTCCACAAATTTTTCTGGAAAGTCAGTCGCAGAGAGACAGCACACCACTTCAGCCCCAGACTGCCTTTCCTCCCATCAAACCCATCACCCCTTAGAACTCAAGTTTGCAGCTGTGAAGGATTTGTCTCTCTCAGGACTGACGTCCTGAATTTTGTGCTGATAGTTCACAGAAGGCAATTTGTTGATGCAGAGGCTGCAATGCTGCATGTGCACTTCTGCACACCAGCCATTTAAGGGCAGTGCTTGGGGTACAGAAATCACCCCAGAGCTTCACAAAGGATGAAAGCACTGAGGGAGTAACCTCAAGCAGCCCCAAGATGTAGAAGACACATACCAGCAGAGAAACTTAGGGCAGAGCAGGGACACTTCATGTTAATCTACACCTGTCAGAAACCACTGGCTTCTTCCACTTTTCAAAAGAAATAGAAACTTCAAAGTCTCAGGCAAAGACATTTGATTGCAGAGCAGATATTAGCTGAACTGAAGGAAGAAAGCCAAGTCAGGGCTCTGACGCCAAGTAGCCCTGCTACAACATATTGCAAACTGAAGAGAAGCTGCTCTGACAGACAAACCAGAACAAAGAGGATCTCTCTTCACAGATTACAGCTATGAGAAAGTCTGGGCTGAAGTCCACTGTTTTTCTGTCTCCATTTACTAAGCACATCCCACCATTCATCCAGCCAAAGCATTTCTAGTAATGCTTCATAGAGTCAGCATTCCTGGTAACTGAGCATCCATCACAGAAGCGGCAAGCAAAGGGACAGCACCGCTCAGCTGTTCCCCAAGATGGGTACAATAAACAAAATAAACAGGGAATACACCCGAGGATAATACTGAAAGGCTGGCTGTGTGGTTTGTACTCAAGCCAGAAGCGAGACTCAGTCTGTCACCTGGAAATGGACTGTTGGAGCAAAGGAAACCTTGCTTAGCTGCATTATCCACAGCAGATACAGTACTCTTAGCATTGCAGCTTAGGAGATGTCTCTGCATTCTGCATAAGCAACCCTGTGGCTCCATAGGTCACCTGAAGGATCCTGGCACACAGTTGCTCAAAGGAGCTGCTGAGAAGCCTTTTCTCTAGCCCCAGTCCTCTGGAAACAGCTGTCAGCAAGTAAGACATCTAGGGGATGCCATTTATATTAGGCTGAGGGTAAGTGCTCATACAGGCAGAAGGGAGATGCTAGCTAGGCAGCTGTTTCTCAGGAGGGTGATAGATGAAGGAAAGAAGACTGGCTGGAGGTCTGGGCAGGACATGTGGCCCTGTCTACACCTAAACCAAGTCAAATCTGGCAGGGTTAAACTGAAGTAGTAAAAGACATTTGTATTTTTGGTTCCTGACATCAAAGTCTGGAAGGGATCACACAATGCTACCCAGCAGCTACCTGCCCCACAGCAGGATGCCTTTCACTTCAAAAATTCCTGGTAAGCATTTCTCCTAAAACAATTCTCCTAAAGGTTCTTTCTTACAAAAATGTCACACTGCAAGATTGGCATGATCTCCCCAGGAGTTCTTCCAGCACCATGCTGCCGTACCATATTATTACAACCCAGTTTTGAACTGGTTTTGGCAGCCTGATCTATGTTGTTGAACATTTTGGATTCTCTTGCAGTCAATCAAGATTAGCTAAAGGCACTGGAGGCTCAGCTAGGTGTGGATGTTGCAGTATGATGAATGCCATGACAAGATACCACTACCACACTCACTCCAAGTGCAGGGACTGTCCACGCCTACTCATAAGCAGATTTCCATTGTCCAGTCACTGAAATCTGGATGACTGTGCATTTCATGACCTTCATCTCACTCATGAAAACCTCAAAAAACCCCAAACCAAAACACCACACACCACCTTTAGGATCCTCAAAACCAACCCAGTAGTGTAAGAAGTTCCTTTTGGCCAAGTTTGTTAACATGACTGATACTAGAGATTCACCTTCCTATACAAGCCCACAGAGACTCTTACAACTGCAATCTCCATCTCCCACACAGAAGAAACTATTCCCCAGCAGACAACTGTATCTGATTTTACTTCAATTAAAAAAAAAAAAAACAACTTCTCTTGCCCATCTCTCAACAGGCCCAATGCCAATCCATACACATGCCAAGCTTTCTAAGCAAATACAGTAGTTGTTTAAAGGAAGAACTAGGACAGATTTTTCTCCCAGAGAGCTCGGACATCACCATAACTTTAGAACAGAAGTGCATACAGCAGCTGTTGCTCATGAACTGTTTGCAAACTAACATACTCAGGGCCATCATACAGGTACATATGATATACACTGACCAACTCTTTTTCACTGGTACAATCTTAATTGAAAAAGTCTATAGATGCATAGAAAAGTATAGAGTGCATCTTGATTTAAAGCAAAATGCTACCTAATTAGCTAGACATAGGGAAGAGATCAGGTGATCCAAGAAACCATTAAGTATAATCTTCATGCTGAACACAAGAGTTAAATGTTTGAGAAGCAAGTGGCAACTCAAGTTCAAAGTCCCTTGCAAGTCATTTGTGACTTGAGTGTAAATGATACTAAATTCTATTTCTGATCCAGGTCCCAGAGCTAGTACTAATGACATTCAATTCATCCTTAGAGCAAAAAGGTCTAATATTCCTTTTTAAAAATCCCCAAAACATAAGATGACTGAATATTTTCTAATACTTGTACACAATACAATTTATGAAACAGATAACAAAAGCCATCCGTCTTCATTTACAAGTCATGGCTTTTGCCTTTGTTAAATTTAATTGCTTCCCCTGTGGCTTTAAATCAAGGGCAGATTCTATTAAAAGTAATTACTTTGCCATGCAGCTGGCATAGCAAAGTTGCTTGATAAAGGTTAATCTACTAAGTGATGGCAGCTACTAAATGAGGGTGATGATTTCCATTAATAACTTCATGGTAAAGATGATGCTAGAATTTACACATACATTGACATGATAGTCACAGCAACAGCTCCTGGGTGGCTTGTTGGCTCCTGTATCCAGAAGTCATTGCCCCAGCTAACCAGTGTGCCAGGACATACAAGATGCTGTTACCATGGTGTCTTGCTGCAGATGCCAAGCTAACTGCTGTACTGGCAGCTTGCTCATTGCCCACATGGTTGCCACTCACACTTAGCCCCAAGGATGTGTAGACTGGTCTGTAGTCTGCCAGGCTAAGGGATGAATACCTTGCTGCTGGTCCAGTGTAGAAGCGGCATCCCCCACATGAAGGGTTCGGTCCAAGGCATTTGCTTTTGGGGGTTCATTTTTTTTTCATGGGACTAAGCCAAGCTTGTGCTGAAAGGAAAGCAGGGCAGGAGGCTCTTAATAAAATCATGAGATGAAGTGGGGCAAAATGCAGGAGGAAGTGAGGGGGCGTTATACCACTTCAAAAAAAAAGAAAAAGAAAATCTTTTCTCTTTCTGTTTTTCCTCGCACTTCATCTCTTCTCTCTACAGAACAGCAGCCCAGAAATGCAACACATCCAAATGCTGCAGCATTCTGGGAACATGACCACTGGTGTTGCACAAATAATGTGAGAAAGGCTAGAAGATCAAAAAAAATACACTTTTTTTCTAATGCCAACTTTCAGCAGTTTGACAGTCTACTGGAGGATTTTGCCACTTCTCCCACTGATGACCCAAGTATCCAGTTATACAGCAACAGCATTGCCATTCACTCCAGACTAACTCTGTGCTTTTAGGCACCAGCGTTCAACCCAGGACATAGATGTCCAGTGTCTATTCTGGCAGTTTTAGAATAAGTCAAGTCTTTTCATGTTTTTAACTATCAGCTCCTGGAAACAGTGAATCTGATTTTAGAAGAAAGCTGTAGACATTTCATAGAAAGCTAGACTAGCTCTCCAAACCGCAGAGAAGTTTTACACTGTAAATCACAAATGACTACAAAATTAGGAGCACAAGCAAAAAGGTGAGAATTAGAAGCTTAACACAGTAGCTATTTTTAATATAATACTGAGAGTAACACCCTGCAAATGACACGTACACATGTTCTATGAATAAAGTAAAATAAAGCCTTCTGCACACGCCTGCCCCTCTGCGAAGAGAGCTGCCATCAGCATGTTGGAAGGATTATTTTCCACGTGGGAGGCCAGAGAAAGAAAAAAAAATCCCAGAAACCTGCTAACAAATGCAGTCAAAAGGGCAGGCTGTCTCCTGTTTCAGCGAGCAGAGGTGGTCCACATGGAACAGAGCGGTCTGACAGAGCGAAGTGCTGGCTTTCCAGGCTTATACCACTAATTCCCCATTCAGTGCACTGCAAGGGGACAAGCGGGAGTACAGCTTTCCCCCTTTCCATCCCAGGCTGCCATCAACAGACTCTTGCTCTGAGCCCCCTCTGCACACTCCAGCAACTTCTTGACAGCATCCTCATGCACTGTGTGACTCAGTAAGGGGACAGTGCACCTCCAGCTCACATTTACCCCCACACAAAAGTACAGGTTCCTGCCATTGGTCAAGCATGTACCAAACCCTTATACAGGGGGTCATAAACCTGCAGAAACTTGTCTGAAAAACAATGAGTGCTACCAAACAGAAGGCAGAGCCTCTCAGCAGAGATCATGTTCTCCCACAGTAAACCCAAAGAAATAGCAAGACTTATAGGCCTAGAAGTGCCTAAACCAGAAGCACACTCTGTGGTTTAGGACATTTTAGGCAGTGGCAGGGGGGCACGAGAAGTTCAAGCACAGGTTGCCTTGCACCTCCCAAGGGCAGAGAAAACAAATGTATCTAAACCAGCAAACATTCATCTGTTCTGTTATTGAGAAGCATGTTTCAAGATTAGGTGCCTTCAGGGTGAAGGTCAGGGCTGCAGAGACTGAAAGTTCTGGCTGCAACCCCTTCATTCCCTCACTGCTTCAATATTTACCTTTTAACTCAAAACTATCTTTCTGTAAGCGAGTAACACCTTTGCATCTCTCTTTCAACCCAAACTGCAGTTTTCACACTATTAACTATTGTTAAGTGAAGTTTCAGCTACCACAGCCTGCCTAAGTCCCTGTCTCAGGTAGTTCTCAGATGGCACATCCAAGCTCCAGTTTTTCTTCCATTAATGAATAACGACCACCTCTGTTACTGGCCCACATCCTCCAGCATGGCCAAGGCCAGCCAGAACAGCAGCTGCAGGTACAGCAGTAGACACTGCTGCTCTTTCTTTGCCTGCTGCACATCACATACCTCCAAGCTCCCCTGCTCACATCTTGGACTTCGTGAAGCCACTAGCCCCCTTATGCCCACCAAGGTCTCCTTAGTCCTTGGCTTCTCTGCAGAAGCAAACCTCTCTGCCTTGCCCTTGAGCCCAAGACAAGTGATCAGCTGGCACTTGTACACTGGGGGTTCCAGTTTCGCTTTGTAGTTGTCACTCCAGAGCAATAAAAATCTCCTCAAGTCAGATGCAAACAATGCATGGCTACAACTACCTATAAATCAAATTCTACTGAAAAGTCACAGGAAGCTGAAATATTCCTGGGACTAGGAAGAGAAAGCAGTTATTTATTCCTGCAGTTACACCAAGCAAGAGCTGAAAAGGTGTTACATTACTGCCAGCTTAGCTACACATTCAAAAATAAATCTGTTTTCTTCATAGCGGTGAGAGCGCAAGTCATTGGGGAAAGCAAAATGAGAATGGAAAGCTGGCAAGGAAGAGACATTTATTCAGGCTATGGCTGTCAGAAGGGTCTATTCTGATTAAGGGCTACACTATTGCCCATGGGAAACGTGAGTAGCCTTGTCTGCAACTAGCAGGGGCACTTGAAAAAGCACAGATGCTCCTCACTGTGGGTCAGGTGAAGCAGCCATGCAGTGACAGCTGACTCATAGCACACGTGGGATACCCAGACATGAACCTCTGCTTGTGCAATTCAGCACTGCAGAAAAGCACTTGCTAGCAGCCTCAGCAAAGGGCAAGGGCTTCGTCTGGGCTCCTGATGAGCAGTTTGCTATGTATTTACATGAGGGAACAAGCAATTTCACCCGAGTCCTCTTGAGTTTAATCAAGCCTTCAGTAAATAAATGAAGTGATCACAACCATTCTGCCATGGTGCCACTGCTCTCACATTGCTGCTCCAGGGGAAGCGCTATGGAGGAGATAACTAATCACTCAGGGACACGAGAGGAGGATGTCTTGGGAGGGAAAGGATCAGGCCTCATTGCACTGGTCAGCACCTGAAGCAATCCTTGGTGCAGAGATCAAGTTTAAGACAAGATGAAGTTATAGGCTGACTCAAATTGCTACCTCTGGAAACAATAAAGAGGTATTTTAAGCCAGTGTTTGGGTGTGACCAGCTGTATGGATAACAGTCATATCATTAGAGTCAGGATATGATTATATCCCACTTCCCTGCCCAAGGTTTGGTTTTGGGGTTGTTTTTCTGGGAGGTGGGGTGTTTTGTTTTGGTTGTGTTTTGTTTGTTTGTTTGCTTTGCTATTTTTAAATTAGCATTATTGTTAAAATCAGAATCCAGACTTACTAAAATGGAGAGAAAACAGTGACCCATAAGAGACAGGAGGAAAGCAGGAGCTTAATTGTTCCTGGCAAATGCAAAGAGCCAGAGCAAAGGCACAGAACAGTCTATAGTGTGCATTTCAGCTTACTGCAGCAGCATGCAGGTGATGAATATGCAGCCAATGAAGGCCAATGGAGCAGGAGTGTTTCCTTTTCTGCAAGGCTGTAGCAGCCTCATAAAGGAAAAATTGATGTCAACTTTTCAAGCTCTGCTGCACATTTGAGTCAAAAGGCAAATCTAAGGACAACAGGGGAGGAAGAGGAGGATCAGTCAGTCTGCTGCGAGTAAATCCTGCAACACTGATGAAAGCTTTCCAGAGGATGGTGGGGTTGTGCTTCATTCTCTCCTCCTGCCCAGCTGGAAGCAGGAGTTTGAAAGATGCAGGCTAGGACCAGGCTGAAAGTAGCTGCAGAGATAGTTGGCATTTAACAGAACCAAGCGAACACGGCCATAAGCTCTCGTGCATTGCTTGTGCAAGCTGGAATAGCTTTGGAAATAAGATGCGTTCTCTGAGATGATGCCAGCTCAGCTGTACCGCTACCAAATACGTTTGATTGCCATGTGGTAGAAATGTAAGATGCAGCACTAGGCTTTGTATATGGTTCAGTAAAAAGGCTGCCATAAGCAGTCTTCAGCCTAGGAGTGCACACCCTCCTGCAGTTTTCAGGTTAGCAATGTGCAAGTTGCATTGCAACTCACACTGATGTAGTACTGCCAAAACCAAAGCACCCTGGTTTTCTTCTCACAGTAATGAATATACCAAAGAACTGGTGTGTGCTGGATCTTGCCCCAGCTTCATGGGTCCAGGAGTTCACCTCCCCACCTTGGCACATCCCAGACATCATTTGCCAAGAGAATGCTTTAAAATATTCCAGACACTCTCAAACTCTAGTTTTCTGTATGTGTGTTGTCTAAAGGGGGAAGATTTATGGGAACTACTAGTGGCTCAAACCTGAAGAGATATTACACTTTCAAAGGAATCCAATGTTAAGAGCTTTAACATAAAAGGGAAAAAGAGGAGCTAAAACTGAATGTTTTGTTCCTTATTTTTATGGCCACTTTATCTTTAAAGCTTTTTGAAGGGCTATTAATGAAGAGCAATCACTAGTATATGAGTGGAGTATGATTTCTTTGTACCATTTACAATGTCCCATGTAATTCATTCCACTGTTCTCTAGTGCAGACAAGTTACACCAAAAAGGCAATGCATATTCACAAAGTTCTCCTAGGCTAACAGGGACAGGCTGGCAACTTCTGTAGCTGCACACAGGTTTGCAGGACTGCATCTCCAGCAAAGCCCTGCAGATGCACAACCAGCACATCCAAGGTCATGCCGAAACATGAGCAGGTACAACTCCATTTTCTCAACACACCCACCCTTTCTAGTCGCTAAGGGCTGACTAGAAACAACTGCAGATGTCAGAGAAAGAGGAAAGGATTTCAGAAGGGAAACAAGTGCAAATACTTAAAACAAAACAAACCACATTATTTCACACAAAGAATTTCCATTTGCTGACACAGGAATCCAGTTTAAAATCTCCCTGGAGAAACTGTAAGACTAATTGCAGACCAGTATTTCAGCTTCTCAAACAGAGCCCTGGGACTGGACCTCACCAGGGAAGCATCAGCAAGAGATGATGCTTTAGCAGTGTCTACCACGGGGGAAAAAAAAAAAACAACAAAAACCCCAAAACCAACCACTCTTCAGATCTTCAGCTAGAAACAGAGCATTAGTTGCCAATAGAGCTCCCTCTTCTTCAGTCTCTGTATAAATGAGAATGAGAAAGAGTACACCCAGCCTCATGGTAACCTGCAAAGAGGGATGCTCGTGAACATGAAGCCAAGATTTAGAGCTAACCCTAAAGCAGAACCTCTAATTCATCACAGTTTTAATTGGTTTCACTCCCAAAAGAAATACTTCAGTAAACGTGAACTGAACCTGGCAACTGCACAGGGACAGAAAAGAGGCACACAGCAATTCTAGAGAGATATCTTTAAACCACAAGACTAAGCCTCGGACACTTGAATTGGTTTCTGTGGAAAAGCAGTAATGAAATTTTATGGCTCTTTTATAGCCACAATAGGACTGGCTGAATTTGAGCAACCTTCAGTGAAAAACATAAAACAAACCCTTTTTTTTTTCCTTTAACAGAAAAAGCTTTCTACTTTAAAAATGAGGCAGGGAGGAGAAGTTAAAGGGAAACTGGAAAAAATGCCCTTTAAAAAAAAAAAAAATCAAAGGGTTTTTTCCTCCCTTGAGGCACCAGAAGGTAAAGATAATCATGAAAAAGCTGAATGAAGCAAAAGTTTTGTGGAGGTTCACATGTGGATTTGACCTAGATCCAGTTAACTTTCTTGTGATTAATTCATAGGTTATAATTTTATACTAGAGTGCTCAAACTCTAGCTCTAAAACAAATTGGACAGAGTGTGGTATTACTCTCTGATACCACTTGAGAGATCACTAAATATCTGCATATTTTAATTATTTGAAACAGACCACAATTCTTTGCTTTCCCTTTGAATCCTGCTACGAAGCTGGGTTTTCTTTCATGCCCTGCAAACTGCATTAGACTATGAAGGGAGTGGGATACTAAGGAGTATTAAACCCTTTGCCAACATACAAAAATCTGTGGGAGGAAGCCAGGTGCTTATGCCCACACTGCACACTCCACCTGAAAGATTTAAAGCTAAAAAAAGCAGGTGAACAGGTCCTAAAAAAAAAAAAAAAATCAGGTGAATAGGGATATTACTTTTTTAGTTTCAGACCCATGGGTTTTGCTTTTCCCAAAGCAGGACATCAAAGTCTTAAAAAAAACTCCAAAAGCTCACCGAAACCCAAATCAGCATTACTTTTCCACTTCTGCTTCTATCTAGAGCTGGGTTTCTTATTTTCAACAGGCTGCTTCTAGTCTGTTGCCCCTTTCCTATGCCACCTCAGATGCCGCCAGTACCTCCTACCCATGAGAAGGCAGCTGCTGGAAATCTTTGTCCTGACCTGACCCCACCTCAGCTCACTGGTAAATGGAAGTTACAGCATTTAAGTGACCATGTATGTCTTCACGACATCGATCAGCACATGCACACACACAGGACATGTCCAGGCACCTGAATTTATTTGGCTCCTAACGCAGCTACGCAAAATTGCGTATCCAGTTTCTCTTACCAACAGGATCAGCAACAGGCCAAAGATAAACATTTGCAGTAGATACAGTAGGGAAGAAGTGAAGTAGTTTTTATTAGAAAAATTGAGCCTCTTTAGACACAGATTAATTTCCTACGAGAGACAGTCTCCAAGATATGAAAGCAGGGAAAATGTTCTGCCCTCCCCAGTAGGTCCCTGGCTGATATGTTCTCACCACACTTTAGGCAACCATCTCACTCAGGTGAAAAATAATAAATTATAACATCTCTGCCAGGGCAGAGCTAATCTAAGGCTGGTTTGAAGATTAAAAACCCTGCTCTGGCTTGACAGATGTGAGCATCTAATCACACTGTGATTCTTAACCCTACTTGAGCTGGCTGCTGAGGTTTCCTTCATTTTCACCAGTTAAACTTTCCCAGCTCACCTTTTCTCAGCTTTGATTGTTTCATCAATATTTTCTCAGTTAGTTGAGCAGCCAGGGCTAATTTATAATACAAGGTCCCTGCAGCAAATGACTGGCTCCACTGCTCATCCTCCAAACACAGTTACTCAGATCACTGAGCCTGCCAGCAGGGAAACAACCCTCTACCAAAGTGCTGTCTGCAAGGCTGGCTCACTTGACACATCAGTTCTTCTAGCAGCCTTAAGTTTCCTAAAGCTCAGAGTTTTCCTTGCTAGACCAGCTGTTCCAGTGAGCTGGGCCACCTGCACTAGTACTAGCAAAAAACCCCTGAAACCATAGACTGTGGATTAACAAGAGCCTCTTTTTCTCCTTCCCCCAGTGTTCCAACACCCTTTTCATGAATGCAGCCTCCTAAGATGCTGGGTTGCATCAACAAGGGCATCACCAGCAGAGATAAGGAAGTCATTATCCCACTCTACTCAGCGCTTGTCAGGCCACACCTGGAATACCGCATTCAGTTTTGGTCCCCGCTATACAAAAAGAGATGTGGAACAGGCTGGAAAGGGTGCAGAGAAGGGCCACAAAGATGATCAAAGGACTAGGAAGCCAGCTGTATAAGGAAAGGCTGAGAGAAATGCGTTTGTTCAGCCTTGAGAAAAGAAGGCTTTGGGGACACCTTATCACCATGTTCCAGTATTTAAAGGGTGGCTACAAAGAAGATGGAGATTCCCTTTTTACAAGGGGTCACATGGAAAAGATGAGGGGTAATGGGTACAAGTTACTCCTGGTGAGATTCCAATTGGACACAAGAGGAAAATTTTTCACAATGAGAACAGTCAGCCATTGAACTAATCTCCCCAGGGAAGTGGTAGATTCCCCAACACTGGACACTTGAGATTCAGCTGGACAGGGTGCTGGGTCATCTTGTGTAGATCATGCTTTTACCAAGAAAGGTTGGACCAGATGATTCTTGAGGTCCCTTCCAACCTGGTATTCTATGATTACCAAGGCACTCATTGCAAGACACAGCAGAAAGAGGAGCGCTGATGTTCTCCACTGCTGACTCCAGCATAGAAAGTGGTATTTCCTTCTCTATGCTGTCTCCTGAACTGCTTGGCTTTCCCTCTTTAGGTCAATAGCCTGGTATTTCTGTGGGTATCTATCTCCCCCAAGGCACTTATGGTGAAGGTTCTTCAAAACTACTCTCCCCTTTTCCATGGGGAATATTCTTCAAAACTACTCTCTCCCTTTTCATGGGGAGCTCAAAACTTTTCTAATCCTCCTAGCCCACCACTTGCACTGCTATCTGGCTGGGAAAGATGTCTCCAAAGAAGCCACACCAAAGGTCTATACATATTTCCTCCAAGAGAGAGGAAAGCAATGGGAGGGAGAGACTGATATCAAAGTCGACAGCCAGCTCATATAGGCATCTCCATCCATTTCATGCTTTAGGTATAAGTTTGTCTTGCCCTACAGGCAGCATTAACATGATAGAATTATAGAATAGAGGAGAAAGTTTTTCTTCTTACTACTTTGTGCCCAGAAGGCCAAAATCAACATATCCCTGAGAACAGACTGGGACAGGTACTAAACAGCTGAAGAATGTACTTTCCCCCTAGGCTATATATGTCTAAATGACATTTGATTCTACTAATGGCAGACTCATTGCTATTTAGAAAAGCAAGTGTGGAATGTGAGCTTATTTTGAACAGAATCAGCATTGTGGTAGCCAAAGCTCATTAATTATTAATTTTATCAACTGCTCACTGAAATTTGTTCTGCTAGCACAGTGTAATTGCCTGCAAAAGTGATGCCTTTGAATTAAGAAATAGCATGCTACAAAATAACCTGCATCTTTCCTTTTCCAGTAAATATCCTGTATTTGTTCCAGAACATTTACAATGCTGGGAGAATCCTTGAGGTTCTTTAAGCATCTTAGCTGAGGTTGCAACAAGAAGTACTGAAGGGCATGATGTGGTTAAACATGAATGTGAAGCACTTGAATGAGTTTTCCTGGTTGCACAGTAACTGCTGCACAGATGTAGTACGCACAGACACTATGGAGAGCCAGGGTCCCAGCAAGGCTGCTTGGCATGGTAATACAGTCCCACTCAGAGCACGCCACCAAGAAACTTGTCACTGAGCCTTCCCAGATTTTAAGCAGGAGGGATATCTTCTGCTCTTCTGCCACAGCTGGACTGTGATACAAGGACTATACGTAATACCACCCTACAGCCCCCTGGGCTACGGACAGCGATTTAGCCACTGCTCAAACATAATGTTATACTCACTCTTAAGACTCCTGTCTAAGTGCTGAACTAACAGAGAACATGAACCAACAACTGCAGGGCACAGGCAGCATTTAACATTAGAATTATTTATAGGCACTGACTTTAATCAGCAAGCAAACCCTCTCTGCTTAATTTCATTTTACATGCCCACACAGAAGCATATACATCCACACACAGAGTTACCTTTACAAAAGGAGATCAGCATTTTGATAGTAATGAAGAGGAATGTCCTCAACAGAATAGCATCTTTACATTAGGTACTTTGTAAATGTACAAGTATAGAGATTACGAACATACATGCTCTTTGGGTAGTTTTATTTGAAGAAGTTGCCAGCTAGTTCAACCAGCACCTAGAAATTCTGCACTAAAGCTATTTCACCGATAGCTTGTTCCTTACATGTAGACTGCTAATACTAGCTTTTCAGAACAATTACTCCTCATTTTTTCTCTCTACTCCTTACTGCTCTCTGCTGTGTTTGCCCTTGCTTAAATACCATTTTTCCAGAGGTGCCCCACCTATGGCTGATGGGTTCAGCTGTGCCCTGCAGTGGGTCCATTGGAGACAGCTGGGACCTTCACAAGGGGGCCCCCTTGCAGTCCCCCTGCCATTTCCTGGGCACCAGCACCCAGTACAAATCGCTTATCATGAAAGGATCAATAAATGATTCATCTGTATTCAAAGAGCAGCTATTGGGCTAAAACAAACTACTTCCATCGTAATAAAGGATATTAAGTGTTATCCCAACAGGTGCTAGTGAATTAAAACTAACCCAGATAACAATGATGTGGGAGTCCTGGAGGAGCTGGCTGAGATCTTCATTGTCCACTTAGGGTCTTAATACCAGGAAAGCTCTAAGCGCCTAGCTGATGTTATAGCACCATTCAGATTAGGCAACTAAGATGATGACCTTCACAGTCACATTTCTGTTAGAAAGAGACACTGAAAATGTGCTGTAAGATTTGACTTGCTTCCTTTGTTACCCTAATGAAAGCATTAACACAGCTGATTATTACAGAGCCCTCAGTCAGGTATGTTAATGACTATGTAAAGAGTTTCTGTTAATCAGTTGTCAATGAACAATGGTATTTCTAGGATCATTTCCAGATGCAAAGCTGTTGAAGTATAATTTCATCGGTGATCTGCATTACATTTCCTCCTAATCAAGTTCCCAGTGATATTTTGATTGGGATGAAAGGACATAAAGAAGTATTACACAGGCTGAAAGAGATCTATTTCTCTTGTTAAGTGGCACCCCTTCAAATAAAAGGCATTTAAATGACGTAAGATGCTGGCTACAAGGACAGACATCATACCCCAACATGGGAGAGAAGTGCAGTGGAGAATCAAATTTGAGCTGGCAGTTCAGTGTCGCTGTAGAGGAGAACTATGGCAGTCCTTGCCTGGTGAGAGCATAAGACATAAAATGTGCTAAAATGAGATAGATTCACAAAATACCACCAAGCTACAAATAATGGCAAGTTCCTACTTGAAGGGAGTGACTGCAGAATGGGCAGCCATCTGTGCTTGGCTTCAAATACCCAGCCTGCCGAAGACTGTGATTAATGCTGTCCGGGCAGATCTTCTCCTGTCTGCTGTCAGCAGCACTGTCTGTTCCAGAGCCTGCCCGTGGCACTAACAACAGATGTCCCTAGCAGTTCAAAAGCTTGCACAAATCTCCAAGCTTGCATTTCAATTTCCATGGTGTAAGCCGTACCACTGGAAGATATGGGAAAGGTGCATTTAAAAAAAAAAATTATAAATCCTGTTCCTAGTGTTTTAATAAATAAGCTAAAAATGTCCACTTCGCAGCTTCTCTACACTGGAGGAGACCTGAGCAGAGTTACCACCAGGTGAAGAAAGCAGCACAGAAAGGCAGACATGGCTAGAGCTGAGCTGTCAACTTGAAGCAAGGCTCTGACATGCGTTGGATCCTCCGTCACAGACAGCTCTCAGCAATGCTCCCTACTGCTATTTTGGTAAGATTACAAAGGTTGTGCCTCTAATTTACTGTCTAGGATTTCTTGCAGTTATTCCTATAAAGTACCATACATCCCATTGGCATTGGTGTTAAAATATAGGAAGCATCCTGAAAAATCTCCCAGGGTATAGTTTTCTAATTACAGTGCTTTCAATTAGTGCTTTTCAATTTGTTGACACAGCACTGTATTTGTTGACACAGCTTCAAACCCAGCCAGGTTAGAAGACTTGTTCAAGCCCATATATCAAGCCAGTGATGGGAAGAATTAAGATTCAGCTGTGCTCTCCACTTGCACTTTTCCAGTGAGAATTTCACAGCCCCCCAAAGAAATAAAAAAGAGAACAAAGAAAAAATCTACCACAAAACAGACAGTTGAGTAGGAAATAAATAGTCCAGAAGCATGGCAATAGCTTATGCATATTTGAAATATCTGACAGCTACAGGGTCTAAGCTGCACGAACAGGTCCTGGTAAGATCTTCTGGGAACAGGCTCAGTTGTATTTGTTCAGAGGAGCAATCATCGCAGAAGCGTGACAACAAACATTCATATAAAAAAGCCTCTACAAAGCCACTGATAACTGTCAAGTTTGAAAGAAAGCAGCACGAAAGCTAGGGGCAAGCTAGAGCTGATGTAAAAGTTGAGAGTTCCTGGAAAGTATTTTGTTATTGAGCAAAATAATTATCTTACAGTACAATTGATTATTGCTGTTAATTAATACGTAGTATATTTAATATAAAGCTCTAATATGAGTAGCAAGTCAGAGCATTAAACAATCATTTGGCAAGTGGAAAAGCGTCTCTAGCTACACACATTACATAGGGGTCATTCTTCAGGTACACAGGTAGGTGGTCAGGTTAGTCTCATCTTACCTAGGTCTTCAGGAGATAATATGATTTTGGTGCTAAATTAATTTGAAAGGACACAAAGATGCCAAGGATGCTGAGTTTTCCTCCTTCTTTAGCGATGTCTCTCAGAAACCTGCTGCAAACCATATCAAAACCCTGGTTACTCTCTGCCAAAACACCCACAAGACACACAAAACATATTCTCACCATTTGCAAGATACCACATTAGAAGACAACTGTAGGAGGCAAAGGTTTCAATATTGAATGAGATGAAGGAAAGAACAAGGGTGTCCAAAAATCTTGCTGAAAACTGTGGCAAAGACTGGAGTTAGGCATGTCATCCAAAGGTTTCTACTCAGTGAGTGCCTTTCCTAGACAGGAAAGAAGGATTGCGGACCATGAGTTGACTTTTTTCAATGCTCCTTGTGGATCCATACCTCAAGCACACAACTCCCACTGGCATTTATTACAGCCTACACAAGGTGACAAGAGCATACAGCCTCCTGCCTGCTTGCCAAGTTCCTCTTGGAAAAACTGCTGATGTCTCAGGCAGATTTTACAACTTTTCCTGTAGAAGGAACCCTAGCATATCAAAGATGATTTCAGGATTCCTTGTAGGCTGCTCAGCATTCAGGTCCTGCAGAATTCAAGTTCCCACAATTACTGCTGCAAAGAAAGCTTTCGAAATCCCTGTCCAAGTACACTTTATCACCTTGGCTGAAAAGTGACAGACAACAAAGCTGACCCTCATTTTGGAACTACTAGTCAAGTTTGAAGTGTAAAACTTTAGGGTAGCTTTTTTTCCACTTTCCTGTGACTTACTGGAAAATCAGCATGTAGCCACACAACCCAAAATAGAGAGTTTACGTGTGACACAGAGTGGTTTGCTTTCAGAAAGCTGAAGTGGAATTGGAGCTGTAAGTGTAACAGGATATTTGACAGTCGCTCCTCAACACTGTTTCCAGATAAGATTAATGATAGGTATTACAGCTTGTTAGAGCTTGGCTTGACACATTCTTCACAGTCAGACATGAGCCAGGAATGTCAGCACAGGGTGGTGTTCGGTTTGTCCATGGAAATCAGCATCTCTACCACCATAACAGCATTACTGACTTGCATTCAAAAGTCCTAGCATTTCTTGGTTTATATACAGGGAACCAAGTTTGGTTTTGCAGAGGTAAATTTTTAACTGGTACATAACTGAGTGGTAAAAACACCTCTGGAAACCAAACTAATTAAAGGGTGAAACAGGAATTGCCAGAAACATATGTGTGCATGGTCACTCTCCGTATGATCTCGACACTTTAGAGAAAGGCTTCTTCCAGGAGGATAGGGAGCCCTGGCTAGGGGTAGTTTCCCCTACTTCCCAACATGACTGAAATATATAGAGGGACTGGTAGGTGCAAATGATATTTTGCCCCATTCGACAGCCACTCGTATTGGCCTTATCTGAGTGAAGGCAAAGAGTGATGACTCAGATTTTGTGGGTTTGCTTGTTTTTTTAAGGACACAACTGATTCATACTACAAGATAAAAATTGATCTTGGGGCAGAAGAACCCTGAGGGTTGCTGAAGATAGTCAACCTGTATACTTGATAGCTCTCGCGGTATTTTTGCATTGAGTCCAGCTCTGTCCCAGCTATTTACTGGAGCCATGCGATTTACAGCAGCCATGAGATTTACAGCAGCCTCTAACATCCAACCCCAAAAGTCTGAGACATGACCACTATTTAAAGGGACTGTTAACGCTATGAAGAGTTTGGAGAAAAGTAACTACTGCAGGAAACTTCTGGGGGCTGTACTAGGTCAGACACAAGATCCATCCATTGCTGTACACATTTGGTGTGAAAAGGCTAGAAATAAGAGAAGCTGTTACTGTGCAGTTGGAGACCAGCAACTGATGCTTACTGCCATCTGCCACTGACTCTCACCGAGATGGTGAGTGGCAGTTTTCCAAACACAGGGCTTCCACAGCATCTCCAAAGCCACATCCCACACCCACATACAACCGAGGTCAGGTGACACCCTACACATAGCCCAACTCCTCCTGTGAGCACAGCAAACCCTTTCTCAGGTCACAGCCTGGTAAGAACTAAATATTGGAGAAAGTGACTCCTAGCAGGCCTGGTTGGCAATGCAGTAGTAAATGCCACTGTTCACACTGTTGCAACTACAGTCTGTCATTGACAGCTAAGGAAGGATGAAGGGAAGAGAGGTTCTTTTTCTCCACTTCTGACTCAAGCAATCAACAAAATTTCCACTTTCATGCAGAGAATGTTCAGCTTTTAACTCTTATGAATGCAGAAAAAGTTAAAAATATACATTTAGGCTCATCTACTTCTCGAGTTTCTGAGCCGTGGGTCAAATTTTAGTGTCTGCTTAAGTCATTCTCAGGGTAATGAAACAAGAACCATTTCTGGATGGGCAGAAGTGGCAACACTGCAGCAGCTGTCATTGCTCCTGCTGTGGAAGGGGCATTGGTTGCTCTAGGGAAACCAGGTACCTGGACTTTCATATTTCCAGCCCATGTCCTTGTATCAAGGTTGGGATCAAAGCCATTTTAAGGAGCCAACCCAGCTCCACCAGTCCTCTCCCTCTGCCTCCTTCCAAGAACAGGTCTTGCTCTCTAATGGGCTTCTTGTTTAACAAGCTGCTATTCCATTCAGCCTGAATAATTTAAAATCAGAGAACACAAACAGCAGCAAACATGCACATGCAAGATAGGATACACACTTCAAGCCTCTAATTCAGCAAAGGCTTTGCAAGCATGCTCAAAACATAAGGTGGGAGCTGTTTCTGAAACTATCATCACCTCACTTCAACTTTCAGCTGCTTCCCATCCCTGCTCAGTGAGTGGGTCTGGATCAGTGGCATTCTTGCATGCCGCATTAATTTCAGCATCTCATTAGCTCATTCGTTTCCACTTTTTAGTTGGATGCCAGTGATATGGGAGTGTTCACATCTACATTTGGCATGACTGAAGGGTATTCTTAGTTTGTTTTCATTCTCCACATTCCTTCAGGTGCTGGCTTCACCTTTTCTCATCTTGCTCTGCCCTTGCTCTCCGAACTCCAGGAGCCTCCAGGGGCACTGACAATTCACAGCAGCTGTTACCATCCTCCTAACACATTAGCAAGGGAGCATTTTCCTACAGAAATCCTAAGAAATCTCCTTCATCACAGCTGGTGCGAAGTGGAAGTGTCAAGTTTTCACATGGCAAAAAAACCCAAAACTTGAAGAGTATCGAATCTGATATTGGCTCAGTCAGATATTTTGAGGTCAAGATTAAGCTAAAGTGTCTCCAAAAATAGAAGGACTGGTTTTAAAAGAGTGCTCTGAAAGATTTTTCAAAGGTGGGAAAATCATCAGAAAACAAGATTGCAAATGGGCTCTATCGGTGATGTTTTTCTGACTGGACACCTGCTGTTTCCTAGAAATAAGCTAGGAACTAGAAGAGTTTAAGGAATCTGCCTTACAGTAAGAAAAGTACCTATACATTCACATAGATAGAGCAAACAAAAATGTTTACTGTGGATTTTAGAACAACCTAGATAAGGCTAGATACATCAATAGCAATGCAGCATAATAAGAGATAACAGGGACAAGGGGAAACAGAGCACTAAATGCTTCTAAAGATCACAGCCAGGTAGTGAGGGGTTTGGGGAAGAAGTTCTTCCCTAAGATTTAGAAACTAGATTACAAAGGCAATCTCAGGACAACTACAGATGAGAAACTCTGCATAAATAGGAGCTCAGCATCTATTCCATAACAAAGGTCCTTTTTCATCATCTTCTGGCAGGCAGAAAGCATCTCAACCTATGTGAGACAGGCACACCTGCATCACTGTTTGGAGTTCAGCGTCTTTTGGAGTCCGGCTATGAAAACTCCCAGTTCATTTTGCCTCCAGTGCTTTCCTGGTATTCTACTCCCCGTTATTTCAGCAGTACTACTGTCAAACTGAGCACTCTGCTGTCTCATCCAGACACCATCAAGAAGTAATTACAAATTGTTTTTTCTGCCATCTAATATGCTTTTGAAGCCTTCGTGCAATGTGAGATGCTTTGAGTGTGCATCTTGTATTGCATATGCCTGTGTTTTGTTCTATGCATTTTCTGATTTTAAATCAAGGCACTGTGGTTATTTTAGATGTTTACAAATCTTTTGGAAAAGGGACCTCAGCCAGTTCTGACTGGCATATCCAAAAAACTCCTTCCAAAAAAAAGCTAGGTATACATCCAAGATATTGCAGACTGTGTTCTTAAAACACATTTTCCTGAGAAAATGTGGCTGATATAGCTCATCAGGGGAAACAAAAGCAGGAGGAGGGTAAAAAGGTTCTTTACTCTAGATATCCAGCTGAAGTACGGGCAAGAGACTTAGAGGTTTTGTTCAATGAGCCATCCAGCTCAACTCAGTATGATGTGACGTGGGGGCATTTAACACAGATGATGAATCAGGCCCAGATTTTTCTGTTCTGGAACAAGATCTCAGCTGCCTGGACTGAAGCAGCAGCTCATACAGCTAAGGCCCACAAGCAGCTGTTACTGCTGTGGTAGCTGCCAGGAAAGAAGAGAAGTGGGAGGACCACAGACTTGAATGTGCTTCAGATACATTAGCCTAGCTGAACTAGAAGCAGCCTATTTTTACCATCATGGAGAACATTCCTGCCCACCCCACAGGAAAATCAACCCTTGCAATCTACCCCCAACCCTACTTTCTGTTGCTGGGTGACCCAAGAAGCTAGAACTTCTGCAGTGGCTTCAGGTTAAGTGCCAAAATCATGAATGCAATTATGCAAATGCTAAAATAACATAAACTTGAAGTGACAACCTGTTAAACTGTCTTTAATTCTCAGTGTTGTGAAGGATTTATTAAACACTACATCACAAGGCCAGAACAAACAGGGAAATAGGAATTTTAAATAACTTGGCCATCTCACTACACCCTCAATTAGGACAGTTATCAATTGAACCCCAAACATTTCACAAGAGAAGGTCAACATTGTTTCCTGCATTGGACTTAGAAATTAAAGCCCCAAGGATGAATTAATTTGCCCACAGTCCAGATTTCTGATGTCTCAGACCATTATTCTCTACCATTGTAGCTGCTCTACTGCTTCTGCCCAGTACACAGCAGGTGCTGGGTGCAGAGAGTGCAATTGTAAAAGCATGTTGCCTGGATCAACAAAACAACAGAGGCTGATGTGCAAAAACATTTCAGTAAGGCTGAGAGGCCACCACTGATGCAGGTGCAATGGAGAATCTTGCATTGAAGTGATTATTGCAGATATGGTGTATTGGGTACAAGTGGCAAGGCACTTTACCCACCACCAGACACAGCTGAGCCCAGCAAAAACATATTTAAGAGTGGGCAAAAGATCTCAGAAAGCAGTGAGGACTGAGGAAAAAAAGCATGTGAACACCAGGGTCAGAGAGTAAGGAGGGGGAAGATGTGCAGCCCATCGAGAGACCACAGGGGAGCAGGTATTTCCCTGAAGAGCATGGAGAGGACCACAGTGGAGCAGATGTCCACACTGCAGCCCATGGAGGACCCCACATTGGAGCAGTTGGATATTTCCTGAAGGAACTGAAACCCGTGGAGAGCCCATGGAGATGCAAGTTTATCATGAAGGACATTAGTCCATGGGAAGGATCGACACTGGAGCAGAGGAAAAGTGTGAAGAGGAAGGAGTAGCAAAGAAGAGCTGTTATGAGCTGACTGCAACCATTCCCAATCCCTTGGGGGCCAGGGAGGTAGAGGAGTTGGGAATGAAGGTGTTGTTTTAATTTTTCTCTTTGTTTCTTGCTATCCAAATATATTTTAATTGGCAAGAAATTAAATTCATTTCCCCCAAGGCAAGCCTGTTTTGCCCATGATGGTAACTGGTAAATGATCTCCCTGTCTTTATCTTGACCCATGAGCTTTTCCATCTTATTTTCTCCCTCTGTCCCGCCAAGCAGGAGCAGTGCGAGAGCATCTGGGAGGACATCTGGCAGCTGGCCAAGGTCAATCCACCACATGTGGAGAAAGGGATCTATTGATCAGAAAAATGCTTTCAGAGGTAGGCCTACTTTTGGCTTGGAGTTCAGTTTTCGTCTGTCCTATCTTCTCCCCCCTCCCTACCTATTATTTCATGTTAAGGTGCAAACAATGACAGTTGATTTTTCAAGTCTTGAGATACTCTTCTGACATTTACACAGTGCCTTTTACCTGGGAATCTGCAGGCAGCAGAACTGGCTTGTTCACTGACAGTTTCAGGAGAGCAGTCATCACTGCCTTTCACTTAAACCAAAAGAAGACAAGGTGCAGCATGCTGCACTGAAGATACCTTTCACTTGGAAAAGCTTTTTTTTCTTTTTTGGTAAAAAAAAGTATATGCTTATTGTGAGAGCAAGCAGCTGATGAAACCACCCTGTCAATCTTGTCCAGTATGCCATTTTATTTTGCTCTGCACGATTTTCTTCTTATAAACTATCTTTTTAAAAAAGTGATTTTTTTTTCATCCTTCACTTTACTCAGAGAAACATCAAATCACAAGTACAGTCCGGCTGCTGAAACCAAATTCAGCAACTGTCAGGATTCCCAATGCTTGTCATATCCAGCAGAATGAAAGAAGGACAGGCAGGGAAAAGAGCATGAAGAGCAGCTGAGCGTTACTCTCTGTATTCCCAGCATCCCAATAAGCCTGCAAGATGTGCCTTTGCAGAAGCCAGGGAATGGTTGTAGATGAGTCTGAGAGCAAGAAATTGTGCTATAATATTTCTCCTAAGGCTCCTCAGCTCCCAAGACCTTGAAGGAAAGCAGTCCTGGAAAAAAAGAAGATGGCTTCCTTGTGTCACAAAATCTCTACCAGTACTATCCAAGAAGACACCAGTGCACTTGGCTTCTGTACAGCTTTTTTTTCTCTCTCTGTCTCATGATGATGACACATCTTAGAGATCTTTGGACTCAAAGGCTTTCCAGCCTACTCAGCAGGGAGAGACAGCAATCCAACATTAGATGGTTGGTCTTGATGACATGGCATTTGGTAACTTTCCATGCCCTGGAGGTTTCAGTTGAAGGCAATTACCTGGTTATTCCAGCAAGGGACACCTTTGCAGCAAAGGAAAGGCTGCAAGGTCCAGCTTTCCTGAGGACCAAAGGAAGTCCTCTGCAGCATCAAGGACAGCACAGGTTATATGGAATGATCATACAGAGATCTCATTTCTGCTTCCTTGTTTCAAGCCCTTCATTTAAAAAAGATTTTGATTGTGTATATGGAAAAAAACTTGATATTTGGATGTGTGCCTCTTGATGTTCAGCCAAAAAGAGGCATAGCCACAGTGCCCCACTGGCATTTAACCATAACATAGCCCAAGTGCATGGCAGGAGTCAGAGCAAGTTTCCTCAGAGGCAAACCATTATGGGTAATTGTTCTCAAAAGTCCCATTTTTGTAAAGGAGTTTTGTAAAGGAGCCACCCAAACAGCCTTGTGGTCAGCAGGAGCAAGAGAAGGGAACGGCTCTTGTGTAACACCTCAAAGGTTGCGTAAGAGGTCCTCATCTCCTGATGTCAATGCCTTTCAGAAGGTCAGACAAATTCACTGGCTCATGACTTCGTGCTCACCAAATTAACAAGTACCTGAAACCCACCTCAGCATTTAAACAGTGATATCACCCGGCCCAAGAATCCCATCCAAGCCTTTGAAAGAGCACACACTTACCAAAACGCAGTCTTGCTGTTAAAAAGAAGAAAAGAATGAGCAAAGGACAGACACACAGAAATATATTTTTTTTTCTTAACCTTTCTCCAAGTCAGACCAGAGCTTAAATCTAGCCTAGCAAGTAACCAACACTACGAGTTCTCCACCTGCACAGTTACAAAAGACTGAGCATAACCCATTTCTACAGCACAGCTACCAACTTTTACTCCTTTGACAATCCATTCCATGTAAGTTATTGCCCTTGAGGAAATAAACGACCTTTATACAGAGCTGTTTTTCCCTGTGAACCTCTTGGAGACAATACAGGGCTGCAAAGATAGCTGCCTGTTTATTTAGCAGCAAAAGCGGGAAAAGAGCCCAGACCTGTGTTGCTCAGAACACCACCTCAGCTACCAGGCCGTGCTGAAGAAGTCACTCATGTCAGAAAGGAAAAGGTGAAGAAATCTGGCATTTCTCTACTGTATGGTTTCTATACAACAGTGTCCTCCTAATCAATGACAGCTGAAGAACCGCAGAGCAAAGGGGGAGAAGAAAATCTTCTAGATATTAAAGACAGCCACATTTATATCTATATATACATATATGTGTATGTGTGTACATGCACACACATATTTAGTCTCCAGCCATCCCAGTCCATTAAATGTCCAGAAGGTGCTACAATTTCTGGGAGAAACAGCATCTTCCTGGTGTGGCTTTTGCTATAAGCTGGTACAGTAGGAGGTAGCCACTTGTTAGGACATGCTAGCCATGGAAAGCCAAAGCATGTGTCTGCAGTTCTGGAAGTATAGGAGTCATCTAATGGGCCCAAAGAGACTGGTTCTTCAAGCTAACTCCTAATGAACAAGAGTTTGATTGGCAGTATTTTGCACTGTAAACATTTGTATTAGAGCAACAGTGATGTATTTGTGTTTTTAACTGGCAAAAAAACCCCTTCGGGGCATAGTTATGTCATTCTGAAGTCTGAATCTATTAATCTAATGGCAGATGCAACGAGTTCCCACAAGCCACTCTCCAAGCTCTGAAATCTTCCCCCTCCAAGAAGTTGGCGGGAGGGGGGTGGGGGTGCTGTAAACACAGATCAATCTCCCATTTAGACTGCACTGACACAACTATCAACATGACAGATTAGCTGTTATTTGAACAACTCACACCAGCATTCTGCTTTCCTGAAATAAGTATCTGCCAGGAAACAGCAGAACGAGACCTGAATGCCTGAGGTTGCTACTGCCCCTATCCAGAAAGCCATTGGAAGCCCAGGAGACCCAATATTCCTAATGCACCAAAAATCCTGCTCTGCCCAGGTGTTCAGTGGATGGCAGCGAAGGTAAAAGCAAATACCGATGCATAAAACAAAATGCCTCCTTTTTGAGCCACCTGAACAGAGAAAGGATAGCTGTGCAGATGGTAAATCCCAATACCAAATCATGAGTCAATTCTCTGGACAGTGCAGTAGTGAGGGGCATATTTTAGACGCCGCAGGGTCCAATACAGCAAATGTGAGGTTGCCTTGAGGGATCTACTTGCCTTCTGGGAGATGCTGCTCTTGCACTCTTTCCTCTACATCATTCACACCCACATGGTTCCTCTTAGTTTCTGTCTTTGGGATCCAAACAGTAACACAATCCCGTGATAGGCTAATCACACCATTTCATTAATCATTTATTTCATCAATCATTTTGAGCCATTTCCCTAGGGCCACCCAGCCTTGCCTACAGCTGCCAAATTTCAGGCTCGTTTCATCTCTAACCTAGTTTCAGAGCTGCCTTTTCTCCCTGCCTTTCATGTTTTCAGCTCGTATTTTACTTGCACATTTGAACTGGCTGTCCCTGATCAGCGAAGAGCAGGATGAGGGGGGAGAAAAGAGGGGAGCCAGACTTATTATTGTTTTTGCTAAACTCAGTCTCTTGGAACCAGATGGTAACTGACTTTTTTAATTCTACTCTAAAAGTGGACTCCAAAGAGCAAGGAACCACAAACCAGGCAGCACTCCATGCTACCAAGTATCTACAGGTCTCTAATAATTGCAAAGCATTT
Organism: Platalea leucorodia; assembly: GCF_965183815.1. NCBI lineage: Eukaryota > Metazoa > Chordata > Aves > Pelecaniformes > Threskiornithidae > Platalea > Platalea leucorodia. The sequence goes on from NC_138827.1 coordinate 60,511,515, forward strand.
GTTCACTGTATTTTCATGCAACAGCAAGTCCTGTGGTTACGTTATATGGGATTAGTGCAAGGGAATCTGGCAAAGATTATTGGCTCACGCTAGGCTCAGCCATTCAGAACATCATTTACCAACCCTGTAACAAGCAGCTGCAATATTTTTTAACACATTAGGGGCTGGGGACGTGTATTTTCAGGACATCAGCCACACAGCAGTCACATCATACACTGCACTCAGGGACAGCAGGTAAGAGACCAGACATTCAGAGAAGGACAAGAGAAAGTGCTTACAAGACTTTCAGTTTAGCCTTTACTGAACTCTGCCATATGTCATGGGCTGCTAAAGAGTAAATTTCCCACTCTTGTCAAATCACACATACAGGCAAAGAAAGCCCTCATGCCTCCCTTTAGTTGGGAACTGAAAAGCAGCTCTTCTGTGCAAACACAGATCTCTTCTGTGAAACACAGGTCCTTCTCTCTAGAAGGAAAGAGGAGGCACAAGCACGAGAAACCCTCTCCTTTGCCAAATCGGCCCTTGACTCCGACAGCTCCTAGGTGGAACAAGCCCACTTCCTTCCATCACTGCGCATACCAGGGCTGTATAAAGGGTGGCAAATCCAAGAGCACTCAAGGCTGGAAAAAAACACTAATGCCAGGTCTTGCAGATGTCTTATCCTTAAATTAGTAGCAGGACTTGATGCCCTGGCATCAAATACCCTAGACAAAGAGCCTAGACCTGAATCTTGCAATTTCTAGACTAGACTCTAGTCTACCCTAGACCTGAGTCTTGCAATTTCTCTGGCTGCTCAGAGATTAACATTGAAGAGATCACAATCCACTCCTACAAGCCAGGCTCTTGGGCAAGGTCTCATTGGCTTTTGAAGCCCCTGCAAGGCCAGGCCCAGAGCCCTGCAGTATCGTCAGAGCATGGGTACAAATACAAACAGATGGAGTCTCCTGCATCGCCGGCAGCATTCGCATTCAAACCATGGCAGACTCCAGCCTACCAGCATGTCCCTGTGGAACTCCAGCCCTCTGCTCCCAGTTGCTCTTCTCCAGCAGAGCCGACACTGTAAATGTCAATCGATGACAGGCATGAGCACCACATTGAGTATCTGTGCTTTTGATCACAGTGGGACCATGCAACATTCTCAATAAATAGTAAATTCTCCTAAAAATAGGATTTTTAGGGAAACTAGATTGTTGGCAACTTTTTGCAGAGTTGTTTCAGCCAGAGAGGGACGAGAAATTCAAAGTGTCAGAACGTAGCCTGTTGTGCAACAGCAGATAGCAACAAAATAGTCATTTCATTATGAAATACTCATAACGAATAGTAATTTTAAAGAAGATTCAGTCATGTAATTGGGGCAGAAAGCCAAGGCCTAATATTTCAGCTTCAGGCTGTTGTTCCATCCTCTTTCAGTAAAAGAACTAAATCTGTGACACTCTTTGAACCACGGGCAAGCAGCAACAGCACCTAACCATTCACTTCTGCTCTTTCCCCAAACATCCCCACTTCAGTAGGTATGTTTGCAGACTTTGGCATGTAAGCTTTCTGGAGAAAAGGCTGTGTTCTGGTTCACTGAATGCATTGCAAATGCACAGATCCGCTGTTCTGACCCTTTGAAAGAGGCAGGCTTCGAACGCTGCTCCTGTTCTTGTGACAGTCTTTCTTGATGCAATAACTTTATCTATTTGGAACATTTTCTTTCTGCTCAGAAACATGGTGTGGGGCCTGGGTTATCTTTTGATATTACCTGTTCCAGAAAATTCACCATCAGGACCTATGAATCCTTTAAAAGCATTTAGGAACTCAAGAAGCTGAAAACAATTCCACGGACAAGTATTTATTTCAGTTCCTTCCAAGATGATAAAAAGTTTGCAATTAATAAAACAACAGTTTTTAACCAGCTTAGAAAACGAAGCAAGTCAAAATCTCTTGCAATCTGTTCTAGCATTTCCTGTAGTCAGTGCTTCTTCCCCTCAAAATATTCTGCAAGACCATTCCACTAAGCAGGAAATTCCTTAGTAGCCCCCACATCAGAGATCATCCCAGGGTTTTCTGGTCTTTTGCCCCTTTATATCTCACAAAGTACCTGACAAGCCTGCCTAATGGAGATTTCTCACTGTTGAACAAGATTGCCTTCAGTATTCAAATACGAAAGAAAATTAAAGACCTTTAAAACATGCGCAGAAAAAAATGGTTGGGCTTTTGCTGCCCCTTCCCACTAACCCACAGGTGTCACATAGCCGCCTTCTAGAAGCATGATGCCTGTAAGGGCATCAACAAAAATATTCACTGCAGTCTCAGAGGGTGTCTGCAACAACCAGCTCTGCACCAACTGCACTTGCCAAGTGCCATCCACTCACTTTGTAATTTTGTCCATGCTAGTTTTTGAGCCATGACACTTTTTCACCTTGCATCATGCCTATTTCACTTCTTTAATATTCTCTTCAGCCTGTCGGAAGGCTTTTGGGAAGTCTAGATCAGGCTTCTACTTTCGTGATGCATCCCAAACACTTCTGAGCTCTCCTGTGCAGAAACAGCACTGGCAAGACTCCACTAGATTGCTATACTCCAAACACACTTTCAGGATCATGTCAATTGATATGCTTGGTGTGGATACAAGGCTTACTGCTTTAATATTTGCAGGTTTAAATGTTTCTGGCCCCCAGTCCTCTGCATAGTGCCTATTTTTTATAAAGGCTTTTTTTTCATTTAAATCAACAGCCTTTAATCTGGGAGGCTGTTATTTTTTTCCTCCATTATTCATTCCAGATCAGGAGGCTCAGCCAGCAGCAGCACCTCCCCACTGCTCAGAAAAAGCTTCAGTCTCAAAAAACACATAAGATTCTTTTTAAGTTCTCATTAATCATGGCCTATAATCCCTGGGATCCTGCCAGGCTCTGTGGTTTTCCTGGTGGTCTCCTTCTTCAACTCCAAGTCTCACAGATAGCTAATGCCCTAAACCAGTTTGGTGTCTGGAGGCCAACAAGAAATCCCAATTTCCTTCTTGTTCTCCGTTTTGTTCCAGCTTCACCTCCCTCCAACTTCATCTGCAATGAACATCTACACTACTTCCAGAGCCTGACTTCCTTGAAAGAGTTAAGACCCATGTTTTAAGCTTTCCTTTCTAGCACTGGTCTAACACTGGTTTTCTAGCACAGGCTCCCTACTTGCCACAGAACAAGCAATGCCCATAGACAAGCCACCACTTTTTCAGAAACCTTCGCCACATGGAAGATTGCCAAGTGCACTATCAGCCATCCAATGATGCCTGGATTGAAGCTGCGGAAGAAATCTGCTGTTGGTCTTTGCAATAAGTGCCACACGTGTTGACAATCAAGGCACATATGCACAGATGGATCTTGCTTCAGTATCAGTCTAAAAATCAAACAGTATGTGGAAGATGGGGAGGGGCATGTGCCTAGGTACTCCATGATCAATGAATCTGATAGGTCCCCAAGCATTTTAGTGCTTGAGGAATCAAACAGGGGTAGAGCAACAAACTGAGAAAAAAATATATAAAGGTATTCTCCTAATGCTATTAGCATCACAACCTCTCTGTAAAGGAGTGACTCCTGTTTTGCTTCTTCCTCATGCTAGGAAAAGTGTTTCATTTGGCTGCTGCTGCTAAAGATTCAGACTTATAGCTCAGTCAGAAGTAGTAACAAAATCAGGACTGGACTCCTAAATACAGCAAAGATCACTAATGATAAGTTCTTGTTTCACCAAGGAAGTGACACAGAGACAGTATGAAGAAAACCCAAGGCAAGTGGGAAGGAAATATCATATTCTGGGAAGAGAAGAACCAGCTAAGGCCAGGACAAGCACATTCAAGTCATCACTCAACATAGTGCTTCCTTCCCTGAGAGATGTTTTGGGCCACCCTTAACTGAGCAAGGCACGTGAGAACATCATAAAGGAGAATGAGCTTTTCCCAACAATGCCACAGGAAGAAAACTACAAGAACATGTCTCCTTGGCCAAGGGCCAGCTGGGAGGCCTTCTTGGGCCTTCACATGGCAGGTCTGACTGCTGAACCATTAAATCCCACCAGCAATATGCCCAGAAGCTCATTTGATACAACTAGTCTGAGGTTCCAGGGATCCACTGGTGCTCTGTTTCCTGCAGAGAGTCCCCATTGCACCATGAGACTGAGGCAAAAATTTGTCCTGGGAAGAGAGAAAAAAAGAGGATTTTAAAGCCAGCAAAAGGTCTGAAAGGAGAAAATACAGTGGCAGCTGTGAAGTGTCAGACAGCAGCAAATTTCTTCCTGGTTGTGCAAGCATTAATTAGTGCATCTAATCTTTGGAGCCATTATGATGCCCTTGCTAATGTTAATCAGCTGCAGTGAATGAGCTGAGCTCTTGAATAAGAGGAGAGACAGGAGCTAGGAGCAGGGGTGAGAGGAACAGGTAGAAAGCTTCAACTATAAAATTAAAGCAGTATTTTTCTAACTTTCATCTTACCAAAGGCACCTTACAGCCTGTAATCCAAGGGAAGGGATGGCTAAGAAATTTGATTAAAAGCGATTTTATCAAAAAGGATAAGTTTGTCATGCAGGAGATGGAAAAGTCTACTGTCTTCATCAGTAAAAAGCAAACCCATCTTTGAGTCTGGAGCAGAATTTGAGCTCTGGTCTCCCACATGCAAAATGAGCACTCTAACCTGGCCAGGATTTTTTGTCTTAGTCATTTCTCCTCCTCCTCCCCTGTTCTCTTCACCATCTAAACAAACAGATCCTCCTTCCCCAAAAGTCATTTTTTTACACAGCAGGACAAAAATCAGACAGAAAAAAAATAAGAATTATTTGAAAACTGGGATCCTGTCTTCCCTGTGCCAGCCTTGTATTTATTCAATTCTGACACCTAGTGGGCATCACCACCGGTGGGAAGCAGGAGCAGAAGTGGCCAGCCACACTCACAAACAGCCCTAGCAGTAATGCTGATGCTCAGCATTGGCTACTGACTACTTCTGCCATGAGGGATGTGCTCCATCCTTAGCACAGCTGTGTCTCTTTAAACCCTCCCAAGCCTCTGTGTTGAACTTGCACGTACAGACATACTGACAATCGCACATTCTACGGTAGAGTCAAGACTGGAAAATGCTTAGGTCCCGATCCCAGCATCTCACTACTCTGAATTAGGACACAGTCTTGGCAATTAAGGCCTATCCTTCATTTCAGAGAGATCATCCAGGGGTCAGTCTGGTTTGTCACCCACCTGAGATTAGGTTGCTGACAGGAGAGTGTATGCCAGGAAATCTCCACATTCCTTCAGGATGAGCAAAAACCTTCTTTCTAACATAGGCTAGGTTCCACACAGCTTTCACTTGAGATGATCTCTGCCCTTTGAGAAATTTTTTAGACTAGTTTCACATAGCACTGAACCCCTCTCAGTTGCTGGTAATTCTACCCATTCCCAGCTAGCCCAAGTGAACAGAATTGCTGTGGGGCTACCAACACACCAGCACACTTCCCATGGTGGCACCAACCATAACAATGTCAAGCACTATATGCAGCAATTATCACCGAGCATCTATGGTGCAATGGCAAAGAAAGGGTCTGGGAAACGAAATGCTGTGGCACCCTGGAGCCCAAATACTGGTGTGTTTCCCCAAGTGTTGACAGAAGGGCAAGACGGGAACTGAGGCCAGTTTTTCTGCACCACTGTATCGTGTTGTCCTTCATCAATACCACACCATGGGAATTCCTGCTCAGACACTGCCAGCATAAAAAGTGTTGGGGTGTACAGAAAAAAAGAGAAAATGCATATAATAAACCTGCCATGAGTGCAGGTTTTACTACCTTGTCATAGAGAGTAAAAAGTCAGCAGTTTCTCTCCTTCCACAGGGACAAACTGAGGTGCTGGAGGTCTGCGTAGGACACACTGTGTGCAGGGATGGATCTCCTGATACTGCCCCAGCCACAGCAGGAAGTCACCATTGCTCCTACTCATTCCCCAAATTATTGCACAAGTCTAAATCAACGTAAGTCCTCACTTCTTTCCTCATGCTGCAACTGCTGCAGATGCTCTGCATTGAAAGGGTGACTACATTTTTACCTTCCGGTGAGGCAAGGCTCAAACAAACTGCCACAAAGTCCCTGTATGGTGCAAGCCCCAGTCTAATACCTCATAGTTTTGCTGTCTCTCTTCAGACATAGCTCCTGGTTTTGCTGTCTCAGGGTTTCTGAACAACCTCGAAGTCTACAAGAGAAGAATTTCTACTCTGCACATTCCTTCCACTGCAAGTAGCGTCTCTAGGCGGTGTGGGGAAAGCTTCCTCCCTGTCCCTGCTGCTGCATAAATCTTCACTCTCCAAGCAAAATCCAACAACAAAACTAGTGGTCTGCTTACATAGAGCCTGCCTCCTCCTCACTGTACTTTGCTGTGCATCTTGCTCTTTGCAGCATTCCTCCTTTCTATGCTAAACGCAGAATGCCAACGTCCCTTGTACAACATAGAAGAGAGGCAGTATGTTATCTAATGAACTCCAGTGTAACACCCTGGTTATCACTTAACAAAGCTACTGTAAATAATAGCTTGGGGAGGGTGGCCATGGATAACATAGCATGCAAATGGATGAGACAAAGTATTTCTTGGTGCAGGAGTACAAAAAGGGCTTGATGATAAAGTTCTCAATTAGAGCTTGCTCCCTCCGATGGAGGCAGTTTTGGAGTCTACCTGTGTACTTGGAGGCTAGGAGTCCACAAGTGTGAGAACATGGCTAAATATGAACAGAACCAGGACCCCAGTAGGATTTCAGGCTTCAGTCACAGTGAGGAGAGATTTGCTCTTGGACGCAGTTGTGGTATTTCAGACCAAAGTCTCAGACATGGGAGTTGGAAGGGAAGATCCATAGCAACTATCATTGGTATGTTGGAGCAACAAGTGCTTGAGTCAGCGTTTTGAGACCATGAAAGACTTGAGTAATGTGGACAAAGAAAATATTTCTCCCCAGTGCCAGATAAACATCTGCACAGCAGATGCCACATCAGCTTCTAGGTGTGAAGGTATTTGCATACATGTAGCAAGGAGCTTAAAGTACCTATAATCATTGTGGCTGGGGAAAAAAAAAAAAGTGTTTTCTTTGCTTTTTTTGAGAGAAGTGAACACATGATTAGCATATAGGTGTCCCATGTATACTGGAGAGGGCTGGCCTTTCATTGCTTTCATTACATCTGTCAAAAGGAGATGTTACAGCCCACGCATGCACTACAATGGTGCTTGCCTGCAGAGAAGCTCCTGCCCTCCTTCCCGAGGGACATGACTGCAAAGTCCTGCCTTCTGAGAAGTTTCTACTCATGGAACACCTGTGTTAGCAATGCTAAGAGATCAGAAGACCTTTTCTATACAAGGGTCACATCTGGAGGTCAGAGGCAACCTCGGTTTTCATTCTTTAACAGTAGTAGGATTTTTTAGCTCAGACAATAACTGTGTATATATAATTATATAAATGTCCAGGCATTGCCAGTAACAACATAGTGGCAGTATATCCCATGAGTGATGGAAATCACTGCAGCAACATATCCCTGCCACAGAACTTCTGTCCACAGAGGGCAGATAATGTATATTAATGATGCTGAAAGTAGCTTCCTGAAGGAAAGTGGTGCTCCACTCTTGTTTGCTTACAGATGGTTATTTCCCTAAACACAGTGCACCTGAAAGAGCAAGGGACAGGCTCTGTTCATCATTCCAGCATCAGCTAGCCAGCCCTTAGCTCAAAGACAAGTTTTCTACCCCAGGTCTTGAAAGACCCACTATCAAACTCAGTAGTCTCTTCTGTCTCTTTTCCCAGACATACAGAGCCACAATATAAGGATTTTGTTGCAAACATGCTCCCCTCCTCTTCTGCTGACGCAGACGCCTGCCACTACTCTCAATCAGTAAAATATGTCTGCTTTTAGGCCAAGAGAACTGTCTGTTGGGAAATGGGAAAAAGCAAGAGGGAAACAGGGATACATACAAGCACCCCTGAAGCTGGCTCATGTGTCAATCTACCTCACCCCTTCCAGGAGACAAAGTATGGTCTTAGAGGAACAGCCTAGGAAGTTCAGCTCAGCCATGCCTTTGCCTAGGACAGGAAGACATACATGTCTACATAAGATGACACAGGCCACAATCACTTGAGCTCAGGTGTTTCAGAAAGCAGCTGTTTGTTTCCACCAGCTTTTAAATGAAGACTCATGGTTCTACCTAAAATCAGCACAAAGGTGTGAAGTCACCCCTATTAGGAAGAAGATGCTCAGCAAAAATTACTCAACTGCAGCAGAGAAACAGATTATGCAAGGACTCTGGAGCTGTGCATTCACAACAAAGGAAGGGGTGATGTTTCCAATCCTGTTGACATAGGCAAAGAAAAACCACCACAAGAAAGGAAAACAGCCCTTCCTCTGCTGGACCTCTACTCTACACCTTATCAGCACCTTCCACTCCCTTCTACTCCCTGCTGCTGCTACAGGTAATCATCGAGGGCTCCTCTGACTACGTGTTGTCATGTTTATGAGATAGAAATCCCTACCTTGCTGCAATCAGTAAGGAAAATTAACTGAGAGTCAGACTGGATGGGAGAGTTGCTTTAGCAAGAAAAATCAGTTTATTTTGAAAGAAGAGACAGTTGCGTAACTGATAAGGAGCCAACGATCAATGCTACATCTCCCATGACTGCCACTTACCGAGAAAGACAGCTGAGTACTAGGGACTGCAGCAGCAAACTGCAAACCAAGCCAGTGCGCTGTGCGATGGGAGTGAACAGGGATGGAAATAGATCTTAAAACTCATTGATACTTTTTCCTAAAGGAGACAACTTTATTATGTTCACATGTTTCAAAGATTTCTTCAGCACTAAACGGCACTGTTGTATTCCACCAGATATCCAACTAATTTTACCACTTCTGTCTCAAAAGGTTCACCTGTTACTTCGATCCAGTTTGGCACAAAGCCATCACGAGCATGATAGAAAGCACCTATCTGGATCTTCAGTGCTTCAGGCAACAGGCATTCCCCCAGAGGCCTCTCCCCCCCATACCAGAAAAACGGAGCTGGAAACAGAGAAGGAAAGACATAGAGAAAGACAGGGAGAAAAGCACATTCTGTCCCAAAACTGCAAACTCCTCACCTGGTTTATTTCCACCCAGCCAGGAGCAGTGGAAAGCCACACTTCACAGAGTGCTTGGTAACAGGAAAACTATTTCATTGGGATCTCGGATCAGGTAATATGCAGGGAATCAAATTGCTCAAACTGGTCAGCTGCAACAAGTGTCTCTGTTGCACAGTTTGAAGCAGGGTCTGCAGCTCAGTTGGGAGAGACTCCCCGCACCGCAGGGCTGCTCAGTCCTTTATAATACTGCTGATCCAGGCGCTGGCGTGACCAACCCAGCACATGGATGAACCTTTCCTGTTATTCCAACTGCACACAAAAAAGCCACCTCTTCAGTACCTTCACTATGTACAAAAGACTTTCCTATATGACTGCTTCTGTGGGAACAGCTTCTGTTGTCTATTTACAGATGACTTGCGTATGTCCACTGTGGTCACACCTGCACTAGGTGAACTAGGTGTGCATAGAAGCATAGCCCTAATTCCAGCCTACACCATAACTATAACCAAAAAGCAAACTTGGTGTTAAAGCCTTAAAAAAATAAACAACAAAACCCACTCCAAAACTGCACAGTAACCTTTCCCTTCCCAAAGGGCTGCAGGGGGAGCTCTGTTGCATGGAGTGAAGAGAAAGGGACAAGGCTAAAAAGACCTGTTTCCCAGGAGAGGAACACATCAAATGTCTGCTCTAACCTGGCCTTTTTCCAAAAGCTATCAGTACCTGACAATCACTGTCATTAGCTTCCCTCAGCTCCCCACATTAGTGCTGAAGTACCCATTAAAACTAGATTGCAGGTGGGCTAAAACTTACACCTTTGGATTTGTAGCAAGACACCTTGTGCACAGCTGTTGGAAAGAGAAAAAGGAATTAAGTGCCTTTATTAGTTTGAACGAATCAATAATTAGCTACAAGCATTACAGAAAATTACAAGCAACCAGAGAGCAATGCAGAACAAACAGATGGAATAATGATCCTTTAATAGCATCGTTATGAGATGGTACAGCGCATACTGGACACAGTTACACTAGGTGCCTGAGACAGTCCTCCCCGTGAGCTCCAACACATCAGAAGGCGGCTATCGACTGACAAGTGCAAGCATTTAGCATCTCATGAGCTTATCCAATGGTTATTTGACATTACAGAAGAAAGTAAGTTTAGGGAAAGACTGTCACTTCATTACAGAATAGTTTTCCATGAAAAAGAAAAGGAAATGGCATCAGGTTCTTTCTTCACATGCTGGATCTTTGATTCTCGATTCTTCTCGTTCTCCAATCTACGTTAAAAAAGGGAGGAGTGAGAAACGTCATAGCTCAAAATTTGTCTCATACTTTACAGAACTAACCAAACATCCATGGCCTTGGAAAAAATGTATTCAGCTTCACTGAGTTGCTTATTAATTTGTTTAGCGTCAAAATCACACCATGAGGAATCTGTAAAAAGAAACCTGCATATGCAAAACACTTCACATGTGCAAAAATGTCATGTCAATTGCTAATTAGTGAAAAAAAAGAAAAAAAAAAAAAGAACCAGACTGCTAGAAAAATTAACAACAGTGAAATAAGTGACATGGGACACAAATCAACACATATTGTAAAGTCTCAAAAGCAGAGATGGTTGAGGCTATAAGTCGCCGTACGGTCTTCTGAGAAATGTATCTGAATTAAGAGCTACAATATGCACAAGAAATTTGAGAAATGTTTTTCTGAGAGAACATGTGACTGCTTCTACAGCAGTCTGTAGCCTACGCTGTTATCTTCAGCAAGTTTGTCACCATGGCAATGTGAAATTTTTCTGTAAGACAATTTTGTTAGCAGAATTTTAGGGGTAGATTTGTGCCAGAAAGGAGTGTCCACACATGTGGTAGTGACAGATATAGCGACCCTCTGAGAGCAGCTTGTCCAGGAATGCCTGAGTCTTGTCCAGCCCTGGAGATGGGTGGTGCAGGCCAAAGAACCAGGACCAGCCGCTATACTCATCACTGGGGACCAAGCGACAAAAGAAGAAACAGGAACAAATGGGAACATGGGAAATTCCACCTCAGTTTAAGGAAAAATCTTCCCCCAAGAGTGCTCCAACACTGAACCTGGAGCCCAGGGAGGATGAGGGATCTATAATCCTGGGATATTCAAACCTCAGCTACACGGCCTCATGAAACTGGCCCTGCTTTGAGCAGGGGCTGGGCTTCCAGAGGTCCCTCCCAACCTGCATGATTCTGTGACAAGCTCATTTCTAGTGCTTGCAAAGTGCAACATTGAGCAGTAGGCTGGAAGACAGCTGAGATCCCTTTCTGTTCCTCCACTGAAGATCTGTTCCTCACTGAAGTGTCCAGCAATTAAATTAAGGGGCTTGCAATCAGGCCTTAAAGACATAGTGAAGTCTAAGGAATCATCCAAGCTCTGCATCCTCCAGAAGCAGGAACAATTCCCTCAGTGCAGCAGTGGGTCTAATCCTTTAAAACAGACCCAGAAGAGGTGGACAAAGGGCAAGGCAAAAATTGCTGCCATTTAGAATAGCAACAAGAGGTTGCGATTCTCTTCTCAGCTGTAACACCTCTGCTTCATCCCTGCACCCTGATCTGACCTGAGCACCAGGAAAGGTCCTGCCTGGGTCTGTTTCAGTTTCAGTCCTTCACTTCTGAACAGATGAAAGCATGCTACAGCATATCAGAGATGCCAGGTGACACCAAGGATTTAGCTATCACAGATGGATTCCAAGGCAGGAGGAATATAATGGTAGCCTGTCATTTCCTCCATGTTGCCTAAAAGTGATAAATTTCTCTAGCTCTCACTCTCAAAGCTGATCCGATAGAGAGCTCATGCACTATGCAACAGATCCCATTCTGCAGGGATTTTCCTTCCCTCTGATGCTTCACTTTTTTCCCCAGAAAGCAATAAGCTGCTTTCTGAGAACTGTAGAAAGTGGGGTGGGTGAATGGAGAGGAAAAAAAAAAAAAGACAGAATATAGGAAGCCATGAGAATACAAAATTGGAACTAAAATCAAGCAGCTTCTTAATGAGGACACTGGGGATAAAAGCTCTTCTTTCCATGCCCCAGGGAGGTTTATGCACCCTGCTCCATTATTATTTTTCTGGAAGACACACAAACAAGCATTCATTTCACTCTGAAGGCTGGATCCTGGATTTCTTGGGTACGAGCAGAAGAGGCCCAATGTTGCCAGTTATTCTTCCATTGAAAAAAAAAAACCCCTAATATTCAAGGATGCCAGTCTATTCACTTCTGCTTCTGCAAGGCTGCTAATCAACTTGTAACAACTGCCATCACCACATTCCCACCAGCAGTGAGCTATGCCAGGTGAGAACTCAGCCAGAGAGTCATTTTAAGAAAATGTGGAAAACTTGAGGAGGAAATCACAGCCCCTTGGCTTGATGCAGAAGGAATCTGATTGTCTGTTAAAAAACAATTTCCTTGTGTGATTAATGACAGTGAGAGAAAATCAGTATTCACAATCTACATGTATATTGCAAGCAAAGGCAGGAGCTTTCTTCTTAATTTTCCTGTTCAAGGAAATGAAGCACTGCTGGTGCGGCTCCAGACGTAAGTCATAGGTCAGACTCCACCCTGCACAAAGACAACTGCCTTAGGCAGTTGATTTTGGAAGAGCAGAGGGTTGGGGCCCTTTTCTTTTGCTTTCTGGAGTTCAAGGTGTTAGGTGAGTTTGAGCCATTTTTTAAGCTCCCCTTTGCGATTCGGAGCCACAAACACCATAAAGCAGATTCCAGCTTAATGGAACCCATAATTCTACATACCTGTGCACACTCAAAAAGCCTTTCATATTGTGTGTGTGCTAAATAGCGTCATTTCAGAGCAGGAGTCCCTCCTCCCCAAAAATTTCTGCAGGGGATTGACTGCATCACTAACATGCCCTTTGCTGACACTGTGGCAAGTGACACAGCTCCAACAAGCTCTGCACATACCTGGCAGGCCAAGCTAACTAATGACCTTAACGCTTATTGCAGGCTAAGGTTGTTAACCAGTGATCAGCTGTTGTACAGCAGCTGGCTCTCCTGCTGTCACTCTCTTACATGCCTGAGCTATTTGTTGGAAAGACTGGTCCACAGCATGATATGTGAATTTTACAATCTCTCCAGTTCCAGAGATGCACTAGGAAATAAATCCAGAAAATCTGATTAGGACTTGTCACTGGAGTAAGCTCATTAATCATTGATGTGGTTCTTTCATATGCAATTTGCTAACTCCTGCAGGCATCAGCAGACTGGTGGGTCTGAAGACTGCAGACGTGAAAAAGTTCTTTATATAACAATTGCACTGATTTTTTCCTCTTGAATGTTTAGCACATTCTAATAAATAAAAAGAGCCAGAAAGCACCAGTGAGATCATTTAGCCTAGCTTCTTGCATTGAGTCAGGCACAGGATTCCCCTGAAACAATTCCTGTGGCCAAAAAGATAAGAAGATCTAGTTCAGAAAATGTAAAATCCAGCATAAAAACCTCTTTCAGCCACTTGCCTTAGTAATTTTTGCAGTAGTCAGTTAGCCATACTTTTGCATTAAAAAAAAGAATCATATTTCATTTCTCACCTGAACTTGTCTAGCTTTGCCTGTCAATGACAGGTTCTTTGAGTAAGAGATGAAAAAGTCTTCTATTATTAAATTACTGTTTCCCCAGCCTCCCCCAAAATATTCTCAAACACTGCCATCACAGTACAGCTTGTAATAATGCTAGCCATGATCACACAGGTGCCAAAACAAGGGGAAAAAAGCCATTAATAACTTTCCCTGGCCTCAAACACATGAAATAATTTGGATACATGTGGCTCCGAATTAAATCCATGGGTGAAACCCTCTAATTCTGGATACAAGTGAAATTGAGAAGTAAGAAAGACTTCTCTCCGGACTTTACAGCTAATAGTAAGTCAAATCAATAAAAACAAAAGAAACAAGGAGTTGGGGGGGGTGGGGGGGCGGGTGTTGAAAATCTCCCTTAATCTCCTGATGTATCTGCCTCTGAGATGTCCAAAACCTAGAACACTGGTATGAAACACAGATCCAGAACTGACACTTGCAACCCATCTTCAAGAGCAAGCAGAAAGTATTATAACTAGAACTACACAGGATTTCAAGAATCATAAATCCCTCCCCATTTGTTTCATATTCTTTTTCAAGAAGATTTTACAGCTTGCTTCTGGTTTAGAGGATTGTTAGGCATTAGATCCAGGAACACAAAAAATCTGCGATTACTGCTTATGGGGACAGCTCCTCTTGAGAGCCAAAGAATTAATTCAAAATACCTGGCATTTTCCAAATGCAAAAAAAAGGATGTCTGCCCATTTCAAGCACATAGACCTCCTTCCCCACAATTTTTCTGGAAGATCTGTTGAAGAAAGTTCAACCCAAATTCACCCAGCCAGACTGAGACGGTTTGGTTCTCAGAAGCCAACAATGGTCAGGCACTTACAAAGTTTGTCCCTCTCTTCTCTGGAATAGAAAGTCAACCTTATGCTACTCTTCAGTAAGCCTCAGTCTTTCCACACCATCTCCTTGGATTAAAGCTACTCAGAAGGACACAGAGTGCACACCAGAATGCCACTACAACATGCTTAAGGAAGTTTGAAGACATTTAGAAAAGTCAGAGATTCCTGTAAGAGGAAAGGCAGTGATTAAACCAGCATATCACCCTTACTGGCTCATGGATAAACTAAAATAGCATATGGATTTAATGAAATCATTTTTACAAAGACAGACCTGACCTAGCAGAATGACTGGGGTTTCCTTTCATATCTAGTTTCTAGGAGAGTAAGGGGTATGTCTCCTTCAGCACATATAGATCTACCACAGATACGCTTATGAGTAACATGTGTTAGTTTTTGGTGAGTCATCGGTGCTAAATGACATCTAAAACTGTCTTGTTTCCAATGCAGCAGGCCTGAACTGAGCTCCACACACATGGAGTATTCAGTTCTGGCACTCTCTACAGGGACAGAGACCTGCTAATGATATGTACCCAAGTGAATGTGCGAAACCTTTTTAATCACATAGTGCTAAGTAATTTCCTCTTCCTTTCCCAACTACTTTAAAGCTGTTTAGCATGCCAAAGAATGATCTCCATTCTGCGCTGCTGAAACTCTTTCAAAAACACTTCCCTTTAGATTAACTCCTAAGATGGCAGTTAAAATATAAGCAGCAATTAGAGCTGCTCCCACATGGAGTCTCAGAAGTAGGTCAGCAAAGATGGTTTGTGTAGGATAGGTCTTGCCAGCTCCAATGAATCATGAGTGCCTTTCATTATCATTCCCATTAATTGGGCTCCAAACATCTCCTTCACAGCTTCTCTGCAACAAACACTTGCCCTGGGTAAACTGCATCTTGGTTCTCCCAGATACCTTACTACCACATTCATTTTCTGTTTGCTGAACTGTGTGTCCTAGGGGCCCTATTGCATTACATTCAGCACAAAGACATGGCCATTCATCCAAGAGTTTGCAGTATAAATAGGCACACAAGTCGTGGGTGTGAGGAGAGCACCAGTGCAAAAATGGCAGATGACTTGATGAAAGACTGGGGCAGAATGGGGCACCCAACAACGCATCTGTGTCTTTGCCAATACACAGCCAGGGCATGTTCCAGATCCCACAGTGAAGAGATACATCCCTGCTAAGGGCAACCAGTTTGGGCAAGGTCCAAAGTATCCATGAAACTTTAGACAGAAACATGTCTCTGCCAGCCAAGAGAGATGGAGGTAAAAAGGCAGAACTGTAGCTCAAAGCTTGAGCCCTATGCTAAACTCAGGCCAGCAGACTGGTTTTCTTGCACACGGTTCATACCACCTGCACACCAGAACACTCGTTGTTTGCATGAGCATGTGGGATGGACTGCTTGAGAGCGAGTGAAAGGCATGAGCTCTATAGTTGGATGTCTTCCTAGGACTGAAGGAACAAGAGGAAAATCAAAAACGTCTTCTGCTGCCTTGACAGCTGGTCAGACCCTCGTTCTGTGAGACTTCCTGTAGGCACCAGAGATTGCCACCCCATCAACATTTGTCAATGGTGCTGATAGTGCTGTTTGTATTCTGCGTTACTGAATTTCCCCATAAGTCAGTCCTACAAATGCCCAGAGTAAAATGGCTTTTAACATGCTCGCAGCCAAGAAGAACATTCCCAAAGAGGTCCTTTATTCTGAGCAGTCGCTTTCCCACCCTGCCGCAAAACCTCCAGACCCAGGATGCATAAAAGCTACACTTTGAATTGTACTCACCCAAACCATATTACTCAATCTTGTCAGAGCTGAAATAGCTGTGTTTATGCCAGTCTCCACGGCTGCCACCTCTTCCCCTTGAAGGGAAGGCTTCAGGAGCAAATGTCTCTTTTTAAAAAAGAACATGGAGACATACATGAGTGTTATATGCTTTCAAACAGGTATTCATTCAGCATTCTGCAGAACATCAAGACAACCTCGAGGATGCACACAAGTACCGGCTATGAGATCACAAATCTGGCAATCCAGAACATGCTTACACAGAGTATACAAACCTCAGCATTGCCCTACTTTGAAGCCTAATGCCCTCAGCGCTTTCTCAATGAGACATCCCTCTGCACAGGAGAAAAACAGCTGGGCGTGACCAGAGCAAACTGCTTGTCTTCCATATTTTCTTCTCCCTCAGACAGATGACCTTCAGATGGTCCAAAGAAATGATCCAAAAGGCAAACCAAGATGTTCCAGGACAGTCCAGCATGGCAGAAATGGCTTACCTTCTCTGCGACTGCTGCCTCGCCTGTTGGGGTTCATTATCGGCATACGCATCATCTGTAAATTAAAGACATTTCTTTAAAAAGCTCATCTGTCAAGAAGTCAGCCTCTCCTTCATTTCCTCAGGTACTATGTGATCACTGAAGTCATTCCCAACTTCATTATTCATTTCTCTGAAAACAAGATTACTGCTGATACTATTGCAAAGCAGTGATGTTGCTAAGGAAGTCTGCAGTTGCCAGTAGGTTCTCAGGTCAACACCTTTCATACTTAATACCTTACCTGACCTTCGTGTAGTGCAGATAAAGCCAGGAGAGCAGAGCCTGGAGAGCTGAGTTAGTCTATTGCAGTCAGACAGGGCACCTCTTTGACTCACTTATCCCAAATTACTCTTTTTAAAGTTCTCTATACTCATCTTTTGTTGGTCTCTATTCCAGTAATAGGATCCCAGCCTCGGGCAATCACAATTCCTTCTCCTATCCAAATGCCACCAGCACTATAGGAGCTACAACAACACCATCCACAGTAAATGAGGCTGAAATCCCTTGAACTGAGTTACAGATCTAGAGCAAGAGCTGCGGTGCACTTGCTGCAGCCCTCTGCAGAAATAAATACTTTCCTTTTCATGTGCAATAATTCCCTTTGGCATTTATTCCTTACTAACATTGCAGGAAATGTATTCCTCAGCAGGAATATTGGCAGCAGTACTGAATTTTAAGTGATGGTTAAAGAAGACTTGCAGGAAGATGTCCACTTGTAAAAGCGAGTGTTTATACTGAGTGCCCTATTAAAAAAGAGTTATGCTTAACCCACAGAGGATAGACTTGAACACCCAAGACTACCTTACATATTTTAGTACTTCACATGCAGTCTTTCTACTCTGCAAATCAAGATTTCCTGTGGTGCATTCACTAGCTAGCTCTGAATAGAGATTCTGAACAACAACAACAAAAAAAAAATTACAAGATCATCTGGCAATTCAAACCAAGAGAAGGTGACACAGGATCCTATTTGCTTCAAGTTATTCATTTAGTCGCTTGCACTTTCCAAAAATAAAAGCTGTCCATATCCTCTGGCACCTTGCTTGTGAAACTGTCTTTGTTCACTGCATATAGTCCTCAAGCACAACACCCACTGCAGATCTCTGTTGTAAGTGCAGGCACCCCGTTTCAGGTGTCAGTTCATGGAAAAAGTGGACACTGGCATGATTTGAAAACAGCTAGCAGGAATTCACAGGTTGGGTTGGCGTTTAATCACACCTTAAAAACCACATAAGAGCTCAAAAAGGGAACACAAATGTCAGTAGAGCAAATGTTCTTCAGCTATACTGTGATCACATGCTCAGCTGAGAGCTGGGTTCGGTAACAGAGCCAGAGTCATAGTCATCGGTGTTTGTTTCTGCCTAAGATGTGCCAATCACGGTTCTCCAGGCACATACTCTGTAAGTCAATGAAGAAAGAGTGTCGGAGCTGGTGGATGTGCCAGACTGCTGCAGAGATTCACACTCTCCCCAGGCATCCATCAAGCAGGGTCAAACCTCTCAGCTGATGGAAAGTGAAGCATTTCAGGAGACAGCTGGATTTCAAACCACATTCAGTTTTCTGATCAAAACCTCCAACTGCAAGAGGAGTTGCAGTTCACACATATACACCTGACATTCTTAAAAGAGGATGAGCAGAATTTTCGCTCCCCTAGGCAGCAGAAATTGGTTTTCCCCTTCCTTACCTCCTCACTGCTCATTGATTCGGAGCTGGATGTGCCGCGATGGCACTGCACGATAATGTTTGAGATCAGCTCACCAGAGACTTCCACAACACTTCTGCAGAAAGCAGTTGGCTGTAACAGATCAAAACAGAGCAAATCTCGTAGAGCAGAGGTACAGTACAAACCGTCTCAAGGAAGTTTCATTGAGGGTGGGAACCTGTACAGAGATTTTAAAAACAATTGCAAAAGGAAGAAACTCAAGCAAGATTATACACCTAACAAATTATTGGAGCAGACTGCAGCCAGATGAGTATATTCTGGCAGCATATGACTACACACAAGTTATTGCTCCACAATTGCATGTTAGCTGTATGAAGCCTTAAGCCTGCCAAAGCAGAAGAAAATCTCCAAATCCTTTTCATGGCTCTAGCATCACCAAGCACAAACAAAAGAGCTGTGCTGGGCTATGCTGACAGCAGCTCCAGCTCTAGAAGTTAAACTACCTTTAGAGAAGTTGTCTCTACGATTTGACAGAAGCTCCAGCCAATCCTGCACCAAAGTTTGGAAAACAGAGATCCTCATAGTATCTTTCATACCATATTGCCCCAAGAAGAAAAGAAGAGGGATGGTGTCTGTTTAGAATACAGTGATAACTTCACAGCAGCCAACCCTTGCGTCTTTAAAGCAAACCTAGGAACAACCATCAGTTCCATGTTCCACCTGCACACACACAAAAGCTGCTTAGCTCAAGAGTAGCGATACTCAAAGAGATGTTTACCCACCTCTTCATGGGATACACTACCTCCCAAGGTAGTAGCATGACTCATAAGCTATGAGGAAAGCCTTTGCGCCATCTGTTCAGTGCCTTCCCAGAATCCCTCCTCTTCCCTAAAGACTGTTCTCAGGAAGGACAGACAATTTTGGCAGCCATTTACAGAGAAAAGAGACGCAAGAAGAGCTCAGCTTGGAGCAGCACAAAGAACCAGAGATAATCTCTGTGGAAGTCTGACACACAGTATGGCACCATTGCACACAGGGACTCAAGAGCTACCCCACATGCTTTCTAAGATTTGTACAAGCAGTTAGGACACAACCACTCAGAAGCTTGCAATGGGAGCCATGTTTTGTCAAAAATAACTGTGCACAGAGAAGTCCGGATTCAAAGATGATGTATTTACACCAAAGCGGGTCATCTAAGAATCAGAGCGCAGCAAGAGCTATATCAAGAGCCTTACCTGTGTTTATTTCAGGCTGAAAAGAGAGTTGAAAATCTGAAAGACTAGCACTGTCAGCACAGAGTAGGAATCTGCACTACATAGGAAGATAAGCCTTTATCTGGTGCCTAGATGCATGATAGACAAAAGGAGGTCCAATGTCAGTTTTTCCATACTCTTATCTTAGAAAAGAAGCCTCACCTTCCTTCCAGGATTTGGTCCCAAAGGACAGAGACACTTTCACTATATGCTGCTCCAAGACACCCATCCACTCTTTTCAGCTCAGAGCAGTTCCTGTATTCCCCACTGACCAGGCAGAAGAGTTTCCCAGCAGCAACCCTTCCCATCTAACACCTGCTCCATGTGTGGGTTGTATTTGTTTGGGTTTGGTTTTGTTTTCAGAAAGCCAGTCACTCTTCATTCTTCAGCACCCGTAGTGTTTCAACATGTCCTGAGAACATCCTGCGTGGAGGTGGGGGGGTTCACATTCACATCAGATGCACTTACCACGAAAGGCCCTAGTTTGAAGTCACATGTGAACGGGTCTCTCCCTGAAGCTTTCTTGCACACAGTTTCACGAATGCTGAACTGCAGCTCTAGTCTGTAAGTATCACTGTCCCACATGTCAACCTGGTAAAAAGAAGGTCAACACAACATCTAATCAGTGCCTGTCATTCTTCTATGCCCACTACCTGGCAACCTTGCTTCTTTGTCAGGCAGAAGCAAGACATAAGGACATTGTGGCTCAGTGCCCAATTTAGAGCAGATTACTGTGAGTGAGAAAGGGTATTTCATTGTGCTCAGGAGTTGTTACTCTCTTAAGTAGATTTGGTAACAGCAACACAGACCAGCTTTCCATGGGGGTTTCACTTGAAACCCCACAGCCCATTGCAGGACCCTCCTGCTGCTCAAAGTCAGTTGCAGGGACTATAGCTGTCAAAGGTAGATAAGCATAGCATTACCCCTGCATGCTACCCCCTCTTCTGTGGGAACCAGGGTGCTAACAGCTCTGCTTTGGATATTTAGACTGCTGGGAAGTCTATTGCAAATACATGACTTGGAAAGTAAATCACAGGACTGCAAGCAATTGAATTAATGCAGTTTACAGAGTCACTCCTTGTCGGCTCAGGTGCCTCAATGGGCAGTGTGCATTGTCACACCGCAAGCTTAGAGAGATTGGTTCCTTTTGTTGACACATGAGGATTTTCTTTCCTCCTTCTCACAGTCTAATCAATGTTTTAGCTCAAGATGGGAGACTCAAAAAGAAAAATCCCTGAAAAAAACAACAAAAAACAAATCCCTACTGCTTTCAAGCACCTTTTTTTTTTCCAAACTAGATCAATCCAAAAGTCATCTTGTCATTCATTCTTGCAGAAGACTTGATACATATTTAGGTTCCTAAAGCCATAGCTTCCAATAATGCCCCAAACCCACCCTCTTCCAAGCAACATCAGAAAACTCCAACTAAATTTGGGTTTCCAGGATCGGGTGAAAAAGAGTTTTCCACCACAGCAAAGCATATTTCAGGTAAAGGATCTTCGTTATCTGCACACTTACTCTTGTGACATGGCTCCTGACAACACCATACAGATTTGTCCCCCAAGACTGAGCATTGATCCTTGCAATGGAAGCATTGAGAGCCTCTTCTGTGACAGGGAGTTCATAGTCGTACACTGGAAACCCTGAGACAGAGGCACAGTTCCATTAGAAGTTCAGTGTGGTATTGTACTCTTCCTCCCTAAACCACCATAAGAAAGAGGACGTGGTTCCATTCTGAGCAACTTACCTGAACACGAGAAAACGCTCAGTGTGAGGACAAAAATTAAGATCCTCATACTGTGACTTTCAAAATCCTCTGGTCTTTTCCTTTTCTAAGCAAGGGTTTCCAGTGCATATTCCTCTGTCTTTATATAAATGCAGCCTTGATCCTACACCTGACCTTCCTGTGTCCAAGCTCTGCTACAAACATTGTACTTTAAACAGAATTGATCTGAGAGTAAATATTTACTGTCAGCTTTTCTCCAGTTAGCAGTAGTTCTCTGATAAGAGATGGGCTGCAGTGCCTTTTTCCCAGCACTGCGACTAAAAGGAAGCACTGAATTCCTGATCCAAAGGCAAAACCTTGTTATGTTGTTCACTGTTAGCCATTAGTTATCCATTTAAAACTGGTGAGTCAACTCTTGCCTTAGCACTGGACCCAGCACCTTTGTGTCTTGGCAGCAACTGACAGCACTTACAAGCTGGCGTCCCCCAAGGAGGGGACGGTTCCCCAGCATGGAATGGGAATCCACCCACGTGGACCTGTCTGACACCACCACCAGCATTCAACAGAAGCCTCCCTGACACAAGGCACATGGCAGACCCTTGATTCACCCCAGGTCTCTTTGCCTTGCAAGCTCCTGGGACCCCTGCTATTTGGTGTGCTCCAGAAGAGCTCCCATATTGGTTTGACTCTTGCCAAGCCTGCGCCCAGCTAACCAAACAAGTGAGTGGCTGTGGACATTTGGTTTCCCTTGTCAGATCCCCCAGATGCTCAGGCTTCAGTTTCAGCACAGAAATTGATGGGATTTTTGGAAAATTAAAGCCTGACTACAGTACTGAAAAAATCATAAGGAATTAGAGGGATCAGCTGGACACGACACCTCAGCTCTTAGCTAACTGGAGCCAGACTGCAACAGGGCAAGTTGTTCTCTATACCCTCTCCAACCCCCAGCAGTCAGCACTTGCTAGTCTTGGTTTCCAGTTACAGGCAATGTATCTTATCACTCCACCACAACTACCCCACAACAGAGACACTGAAACACTTCTAGCAAGATTCAGAGGTGCACTTGTGTTTTAAGTGCTTAAAGACTGTCCACGGGCATTGTGAGGGAAACTGCTGCCTTCAAACAAGCTCACCCATTGCTGACTGTTCACAAGGCAGACATGTGTCTATCCATGATCATTTTGAAGATCCCATTTGTGAAATTCCTTCATTAACATTCAAATCACAGTTCCACTTGAATTATGTGGCACAGGGTCATTTTAAGAACTTCCCAAATGACAAGCACTCAAGGAAAGACAGGGGAGCATGCAAAATACCAGGGCTCAGATTTAATAAGGAAGAGGATGAAGTTGCTTCTGGTTGTTAGGTTGTCAGATTGCAGGATGGCAGCCAATCACAAGGTTGCACACTGGGGGGATCTGACTCCCTCAGGTGACAGATGGAGTCAGTTAAGTATCATTCACACTGCAGGCACTTGAAGACAAAGACCCATAAAGGCAATGCACTTCTAAGACACAACAGAAACAGCTGGCCAGGTGTGGGCCTTGATGGTCACAGGATTCATTCCCTGCTGTTGCTGCGAGATCCTAGGAAAGGAACCTGTTGAGCCATGGTACACCCCAGGAAAGAGTTTTTGTGCCAGTTGGTAGAGCTGCACATGAACATAGAGACTGTACTAGGAACAAGCCATGCCTGGGGGGGACAAGCAGACACAGCACCAAACAGGAATCTCGCTGGGGCCACATTACTGGCTAGTGCCACACCACGTGTGTGCCATCCCACCCAAGCACTGCTTTGAGAGAGGTGGATGTGCGTGCATATTCCAAGAAGGGGTGGGCATTTTTTACCAGCCAACTTGGATTTCAGCATTGGGAACATGATCAAAAACGCCAATTGAAACTTTGCCCAGTCAAAAGCCAGAGCCTCTTCTGCACATCCATTCTCCTCGTTCACTGCAGCTGAAGACACTCTCTCCCGGCTCTTGGACACACTCATCTGTAGCAGGGTCTGCCCTTCCTGCTTCCCAGTTCTCCTTAACTGCTGTCTGTGCCACAGGGAGGCCAGTAATATTCTTCTGTGGCTGCAGCCACACCAGAGCACCACAATGCAGAGGATTTAAACTGGGCTGGAGATTCTCAAGAACAGAGTCTGCTGCGCTATGCCCAACTTTTCTGCAACCAGAGCCAAGACCATGCTCCCTCAGACCAAGGAGGAAACCTTCTGATATGCTGTTTGACCTGTTTCTGCGGTGGTTTTTCTGCAACCAGTTGTGCTGCTGCTGCGGTAATGAAACACAAGAACGAGACAGGTCAAACTACTTGAATGGAAAGAACTTGGCATTTGGAGCCCCAAAGTCCTTATTGTTTTCCAGCACACTTCACCACCAACTTGCTGTGGTAGTTTGGATAACATTTAGCTTTCAACTCCATCCCTAGAAAAGGAACCATCTGCCTCTTGCATGCGGGGACCGGTTAATATTCCACCAGAACCTGAATATGTAAAATTGCTTCCTAACTGCTGAGCCACAGCATTATAGCCAGTCCAGTAGTAATTTTAACTATTGAACAGGATTTAAAGATTTTCCTCTTAGAGTAGCTACAAGGAAATGCTGCCAGCAGGATTGTAGTAATGTTGATTGGGGGTTGAAAATAAAATTGTTTAATGAAATGGAAGTTCCTCTGCAGAGCTCTGGCTTTGCTTTGTGGCATCCAGAGAACAGAGATGTTTGCTATTCCACCTCTCTGAATCCTGGCTGATTAAGTCTGTAATGAACTTGGTAAATATTTCTCCTATCTCTCCACAGATACATTACACAGTCCAGTAGATTCTTGTTACAGCAAAATTGGTTTCATTCACTGTCCGTGTCAGAGGCGCGTTTGGGTTGAGGGTGCTCAACCCAAACAGAGACAGGACCTGGGGAAGAGGTAGAAACTGGGGGCGGGCAGGATGGGAAGAGGGAGAAGGGAAATTCTATGAAGAAAACAGGCTCAGGCACGTGCTGGCGGAAGGAAAGGCAAGTCTGAGCAGGGTGCAGTGTTATCCCCACTCACAGGTAATGCATCTCCACAGGTACTACCTGCCTAGTGCTAACGGGCCAGGCACAGCCAAGAAGAGAAGGATGGGGTATTTTCCTTTGGGGCAGGGGTTTGAAAAGAAGCATTCTTGGGAAACGTCTGCTTTCAGTAGATTTAAGCAGTGGAACCAATTTTACATTTTCAGACTTGAAGTGCCGCAAGTTCTGGGTTTCTGAGGAGGTCTGAGGTTTCCACTTTGGACTGGAGACTGTAACTGAAGCTTCAGGTTAGGAAACGCCACTACACTTGTGAAGAGTGACTGGAATTCAATCTGAAATTCAATACTTTGCAGAAGGCCTCTGAGGTCAAATTTCTGAATCCAAGAGACTCTTCATTTATTGGCACATTCAGAACAGAAAGTTGTCGTTTCACCTATGCTGAGGAATCAACAGGCATGACCACTCAGACCAAGGACAACATGCTCTTGAAAGAGCAAAGCATCCTTCCCTTCCTCTAGAAACCAGCTCCTGGCATTTGCCCATAAGGACCCTGCCACGAATTACTAGGTACTAAAATCCATTTTGGTGACTGGTGCCATGGCACACGGAGCAGTGACGAAAGGTGAAGCCTTTGCGTCAAACTAAAAACAGGGCAGAACAAAATGAAGAAGGTGCAAAAAATGAGACAATAAGTGTTTCTGACGTGTTGCCTGCTGCCTTCCACATCCCCGGGAATTATACAGGCTTTCATGGGAAGATGACCCAGATACCACACAGCACTGGGGAGAAGCCACAAATTTCATCTGCAGCTTTATGAAAACTTCTGGCTGCAGCAGCACCAATGGAGCTCACAATGTCTCTGATCAGGATAACATTTTTTTCCACCAATTAACCAGACTGAAAAAGTTTGAGAAGACTTTTAGAGAGAGCTTGCAGAGCAGGCAGAAAAAGCATATGGGCACATACATATACATCTTTTACAAAAGGACAAATGTTATAGTTAAACCCCCCAAAATGCAAAACTTCTTGAAATTTGAGAGGGGGCAAGATGGAGAAAGACCCTTCACAATTTAAGGACGAAAATTTGACTCTACTACCAGAAAATTCCAGATGCTAAGCACGTTGGGGCAGAGGGAGGGAGGCGTTATCCAAGTTAATCTACACAGCAAACAGACATGCACCATTTAAGAAAAGAGCAAAGTAAAGATCTTCTGTTAGATGACTATTTTCAGATCATTTTCACTCCCAGCAATCAAGTCAGCTCTGTCCCCAGACAACTGGGAGAACAATAATTTCTCTTTCTGAGTGAAATTTTGATAATTACAAGATGTGTTTTTGTTTAAAATGTAAATAATCCAGCATCATCACATCCCTGTATGCTGAAAACAGTCTAAACAGCATCCCAGGCACTGAGGAGCTATTCCTGATCCCTTGTTTCCTGGACATTCAGATGACAGATGAAAGTTAATGATGTCCCTTCAGCTAAAAGAAAACCTGACTAAATTCAAAGCAGCATGTTCTTTTTTTTCCCCCTAGATCTCACAGCATGGCATTGGCAAAACCAAAGGGCTCCCTAAAAGTTCTTCTCCATGGGTAACTTTATTACACATGCAGAAGAATGTTGTATTAACATCAGTTGACAGAGGTAGGAGAAAAGCGTCTAGATTTTGCTCAGACTAACAGGGGCTTTGAGACCTGATCCATAGTTCATAGACACCAACAGAGACTGAGCTTTGATTCCCTTCAGATCTTGTCTTCATGTCCCTTGAGAAACCAGCATTCGATCATACAGCCAGTGCAGACACTGCCCGTGAGCTGCTGAACATTCTCCAGCCCTTGCCCACCTGGGATTCTTCCAATTTCTCTAATTGCTCTCACGCTCTCATAAGATGGTACCCTCTGCCATGCTGGCTGCATTTCTCAACCCCACATAGAGCTTTCCACTGTAAAGCACCTGAAGATTTGGTGGTCAAAAGGAGAGTAAAGTGAAGACAAGTGAATATAGTGACACCTCAACTTCCCACACCTACAGTATTAAGGATGAAAACAGATGCATTTCTTAAGTCTGGAGTTCACACCATGGCAGTTTCATACTCTGCAAGGGTTGCTGATGCTCCGGGAGAACTCACTGAGTTCTTCTATGTCAAGACTGAAAACCATTGGAACTGACACCTTAACAGTAATTTTACAAAGATTAAAGGAAACATTTCAGTAAGCACATAGAGGTAGTGCCTAACCCCTTTTGCACTGCACTTCTGAGGTGCCCCATACATGCCTGTCTAATGAAGGCAACCTAAACCTACAGAGTTTCTACTTCTGTTGCTGGAAATGGACTTTGAGAGTGAAGCAATAGAAAGCACACATTACAGCAAACTAAACCACCATAACACACACTGGATGACTGTTCTGAAACATCACAGGCTGCAGCAGAATCTCAGAGGTCTCACTTCATTACTTTTTGAGCCTTTGAAACTTTAAATATTTATATTCCCTGTGCCTGCCAGGTCAGCAATAATAGCTCTTACAGGGTCACTGGCACAACTTTGTAGCTGATGTAAGGCAAACATTACCTCCAGACCCAAAGATTGTTACCTGAAAAGCCAAAGAGCTATAGCTGTTTTTAATTTTCTTTAAAAAAAAAAAAAAAAACAAACAAACAACTTTTGCTGACTGTACTGGTAATTTTCAAGGTTTTCTCCCTGTCCCTAGGGCATGTTCTCAGATAGTTCAGCTGTTACATCCTTTTGCATTCTTTGCAACAACCGGTCGAACCAAGCCCTGGTAAAACTTGAAATCCTAGGTGAAACCAGGCAAAACATTCACCTCCAACTTCTGAAGCCATCGACTGCCAAGTACAGCCACCAGTGTCATACCCTTGTGAGCCTCACACTGTCATTTAGTGCAAGTGGCTTGCACTGCTGAAGTAGGCTCAGTCTTTCTGGTATTCAGTCACATTAACAGCATTTCGTACTAATGCTATTTCAACCTCAGCCCTCATCCTCAGTGTAACTCAACACATAAAGGGTTGTTTCTGGCTGCAAGTCATGAGAAGGTGCATATTCAGAGGAACACAAGTCATAAATTTTTAGTGTGAATTAAAAAAAAAAAAAAGTTATTTCTTCAAGTTACAATCTTTCTTTCAATAAAAAAAATGTAGTATATTTTGTAATTTCCCAGAGGCGTTAGGATCCATAACCATAAAAATCAGAAGTCCAAACAAACTTCAAGGATTCTTAAATACTAAAGCTGTGATTTTCATCTCTGTTTTTTAGAGTCTCTGAGCAGTTACACAAGGTTTTAGACATTAGATAAAAAGTCACTGGTGGTGAGCTCAACCTTTAAATCAGCATATATTTTAGATAATTACTTTAGTCATGAGCAGCAAAACCAAGAATTAGCCAAACAGGCAGTTCCAGGCACTGTTTTGTCTCATGTCCTGCACAGCAGCAAGGATGCAAAAGCCTCAGCGTACACATGAAACCACAAAGACTTTCAGATGCTGAAAGGGACCAATCTGGTGCCTGAGATTGGACTGTACAGGCGTGAGCTCAATATAATGAAGCAAAGAAAAACCCAAGAAATCGCTTCTGGTCCTGGTTCAACAGATGGTGCATAGCTACAGTTTCTGTAAAAAAAAAAAAACACCACCAAACCCAGGGATGCAGGCAGCTCTTATGCTCTTTAGAAACACTCCTAGAATCAGCTCACTTGTGATGGCACTAAGAGGCAGAGGCACTGACTGCAGAAGTTGTTTACCTGAGACCACAGAGAACAAATAAGTGCAAATAGTAGAAGGATTGGAGAAAAATGTACAAGGACAGAGCACCACAGCATGCCAGTCCCTTGGTGAGCACACACCACATGATGGAGGCCCTCTGCAAACCCACCTCTTGAGGTGAGGCCCTCAAACACAAAAAACAGGTATCCGATCTTTATCCTCCACATATGCACATACCTCCAGGCAAGCACTCGGCACAAGCACAGTTAGGAGTGGACACGAAACTCAGGAACAGCTTGGTAGCTCCTTCTACACTATCTATCTGACCTACTCTGGATCCCACCATCAAGCCTTGTCTTAATCATTCCTTTCCGCCAGCATTGAGAAGAACACAGATCCTGCTCTCCCAGATTAGACGTGGCATGAGCACCTGTGTCCTCTCTGTTGAAAAGATACAGCAAAAAGTGGTGTATTTTTTTTTTTTTTAAGTAAGACTCATTTAATTACTTGGAGCAATTAGTTTTATGAATTCATTGAAGGGCTGTGCTTGGGCATCTGAGAAATGCTTAAATGAAACAGCCTAAAAGGGACTTGTCTTGCACATCTGCTGACACTTTTCCCTATGAATTGCTGAGGGCCACACAGGTAAATCAACTCTGATTCCAAGCACACTGCTCTCAGAAGAGGTATTATCAGCCCAATGTTATTATTCAAGCCAGGCTACCTAGGCTCACATTTTACAACCAACAGAATTAAATCCCAAAGCTAGGATAAGGCCTCTCCTCTCTCAGACACACCCCAAACCCAGACTCCTCAGGAGACAGTGCACAGCTGGCCACGTTCTCCTTACAAAAGTGAATCCCAAGCAGCCTAAAATTTCCTTTTCCTTTTTGCATTACATTTTCTCCACCAGGAACACACCTTAGCTCGGGGAAGTCTTGCCCATTAAGGGATTCCCTATTGGCATGAATACCAGCTGCCACCTTCTACCTGTGCTACAGCCTCCTCCTGCCCACCCATTACTGAGATACTTAGCTACAGTGGGGAGCAAGTGTCCTGGCTGCTACCCCTTTGGCAGCCAGAGCATAGAGCATTAATCCTGTGCGCTACCAGTGCAAAAGAGACACGATGATACAGAGCACTCTACGATGCAGACAGACCACAGTGCTGGCAAGCTGCTCCCCACATCTCATGTCCTCCTTTTTGATAGACTCCCTGGATCACTTGACTCCGGTGGGTGTTGGTCCTTTCTGCAACAAGGATAACAGTTCTTGGTTACAGCTACAGGAGGAACGTCAGCTACTCAGCAAGTGCAGCAAAGGAAAGCAAGACAAGATATTCTAGAGTCCAAACAACCAGCAGTGATTACCTACACCCACACAGAAGAAAGGAACAGTGCAAAGAAGAGCTGCTGAACCTCTTATGTGTCTCTCATTATAGATTTATAGAGCAAATCAGCTCCGGGATTGAACCACAGCAGTAAAGGCCTGAGCAGGAAAGCCATAGGGCATCTGCTGCAGCCCTCTACGCTATCAGTCTGCCCTAATTCTGTCAGTATTGTGCAAGCAAAAACCATCCAAACTAGACACAGCCTGATGTCCTGCAGGGGAGAAGCCACATATCTGGCTCTCTGTCAGCCCAGGCAGCAGGTTCACAGCAACTGGGACCACTCCTGATAAGCACCTGTAGCCCATGGCCCACCTGGGGACCCAGAGTAGATCCTGGTTGATCATAGTCAGTAGGGACTTTGCTCAATCAATCACCTCTCTTCTGAGACAGAGACTTTGCAGCACTATCTTAAATTCTTGTAATTCTACTGTTTTCATCAACCACCCCTTGTACATGCATGTGCACAAAGCTTAAAACTCCACCTGTGGCAGCACTATGGGAACAGGAATCGAATCTAGGTTCCCTATCATGCAACACAGCTTTTGCACCCAATCTGCTAACTGATCCTCCTTGGTTCACAGTACTGCAACACTTCTTCCTCCATTTATGCTTGGAGGAAACCCTTGAAATCCTTGGTTTGATTTCACAATAAACTCATGAAAGTTTATCTGCAAGCATCTGTCAGCATCTTCAAGCATCATTCACCACCCTCTTCAACTCTGCCTCCAGCCAAACTGAGCAACCATTTCCAAGTGAATTCTCTGTTTCATCACTTGCAGTCTCTTCCTAGGTATATAATTATTTTGCCAAGTTTATTTAAATGTGCACTTTGCTGTTGCAAATCATAACTTGCTGTACTGGGTTTGGCTGGGATGGAGTTAGTATTCTTCATAGCAGCCAGCATAGTGCTATGTTTCAGATTAGCAACCAAAAGAGTGTTGGTAACACATAGATGTTTCAGCTATTTCTGAGCAGTGCTTACACAGCATCAAGGAGTTTTTTCCAAAGTAGCTATTTCTCAGGGGCTGAGCAGGCTGGTGATGAGTGGTTGCTTTTGCATCACTATTTCTCTTTTTTTTTTTTTAACCCTTCACTTATTAAACTGTCTTTATCTCAATCCAGAAGGGTTTTTTTCTTGCTTTTGCCCTTCCCATTCTCTCCCTCATCCCACTGGTGGCGAAGGTGAGCAAGTGACTGGGTGGGGGTTTAGCTGCCAGCTGGGGTCAACCTGCCACACTCGCATTCAGTGCAATCCATCACCAACTGTGTGATACTGCCTCTGTTCCCTGAGTGGCTGCATTTACCAGACAGACTTGATTGCAATGGCCAGCTCACAGAAACAAATACAATTACTTTCCTGATGTACTGAGCACACAAACAAATATCCTAAGGGCATACACGCTAGCAAAATGCAATCACATGGCACTGGCAGAAAGCAAGAAAGGTATACATTAACATGGATAAACCAGCTCCAACAGTGACACGAGTGGTGCTCCTGAAGCATTTTCTTCAGCATTAAGTACTCCCTGATTCAACAGTTTTGTAGCATTAGAGTTCCTCTGCCTCTTGAGTGTTAAGTGCCTGGCACAGCATCAAAGTCATCACCGACACCAGTGATTCTTAGCATTCAAATATTTGAGCATCAAACCCCAGAAAGCCAAAAGACTGAAGAAAATTATAGAATGGGTAAAGGTTGTTGTCTTTGGATTTGTGGATTTTATAGTTCAACTTTATGTCTTGCTGACCATTTTAAGGGCTTGCAGCAAGCTTTTGGGTTTTTTTCTTGCTTTTAAGCAGATTCCCAAACTGCAAGAGGCAGGGCCTTCACAGGCCTTAGAGCAGAAGTCATCCAAAGCAACTAATTCTATACAAGTACAGCTCCAGCAAGGTAGGAACACTTTGTGTGTTCAAGTTTCCCTGAAAAAAACATTTGTGGGAGTCAGCTATCAAGTGTTCCCAATCTAAGCCCATCAGCAAATATTTACAGAAATTTTTACAGTTACGCTCCAGCATAAGCACTAGGACCCCATCAGCACATGTATATGAGCCAAGTACAAAACACCGCACAAACATCCTGAATACTTCGTAGCTTGAATTCTATGCTGATACTAGTCACAAAATAAAAAACGTCTCTAATATCCAAACAAAACCTCTTAGGAGCAGAAAAGGAAAGAAAGATGAAGTCTGTGAATAAGTTATTCATTACAAACTAGCCCTTTCTTTTAGCAACTGGGTGCACTCCAGCCAAAAGTGGGCAAAAGGGTTTCTTGTAGAAACCAAGAAATACTTCACCTCGAGCAGTTCTGCTGCAGGCAATACAGCCACGTGGCTACAACCTCATTCTGCATTTTTTTGCTCCTGCTGAAACAATCCTGTATTTATGAATCTGAGACTTCACAAAAAGCAAATTTATTGCAATCAAAGTTTAATTACAGCCCGTAATTAATTTCTAAATTACATAAATCCTTGTTCACAATACCTGCATACCAGCCACCAGCCTAGGCAATCAGAATGCTTTCAGCCTTCACTTACTCATATATCCTTGCTTGAGCCAATATTTTTAACTGTATGTCATTTTGGTGTCTCCCAGACCAAGCCCACATTGCAGATAAAACACATCATTGTTTTTCAGCTATTTGCCATGAAGAGCAAATCCACATCTTTTAAGCACATACCTCTTAAAAAAAAAAAAAAAAAAAGCATTTTATATGATCTTGTTAATATTCCTTTTCACAAGAAAGATTTCCTGATAGCAGAAAACTCGTATCATAAATTAACAGGGAGATTATTAGATTTACGTGTTTCTTAGATGACAGTTTTACAATGTTGTTATTGGAAATACATTAACGTCCTACACAAAAAAAAATAATAGGAATGGCATAAAGCAAGAGCTACTACCCACTCATACTGGGGATGCAGGAAAAAAACTTGACAGAAAGTTGCCTTAAGACGGAATCATATCAATGTTTTAAATCAAATTAATAATGGAAAAGCAGAAGACAGCCAGGGGCAAAAACATGTAAGCTGCCTCATCTGTAAGAAAATACAGACTGGCTTATTTATAACACCCAGGCACTGCTTTTGTGCTGAGATTCCTATGGCAGGCTCCAGCAGCACACACGTCCCTCCTGACCAAGAGGCACAGCCTCAGGCATCGCCTGCTCCTCCAGGAGCCTCAAATATCAGCAGTGGGCCATCCTGCATCCTCCCGTCCCTGCAGTTCTCCATCCCATGCCAGGGCCCCCACCCCTGGGGACAGATGTAGGACATTTCCACAGGAAAGCAACTTGTACCACAAGATGTGGAAAGCATCCGTCAGATCAGGGGAGACTTGGCAGGACAGGTATATCCTGAAGGACGTCTGAAGCAACATCATTGTGCTTGTCGTATAGGTACCCACGCAAGCTTAAAATCAGCTGCCTCCATTTCCAGTCTTGACCAGCATCCACACGTGGATGAAGGACAGCCAGGAGGTTTTGCTGGGACCCAGTGTGACAGGACTAGCTGTCTAAAGGCCAACTTGTGTACATGTAGTACCCCCTCACATACCCACAACACTCTAGTGTCATCCTGAAACCACACAAACCCTCGCATGCCAACAGAGAAGAGCAAACAGCATCCAGCTCCTTTCAGGATGTCTAAGCTTGCTCAAGAACACACCCTGATTTTAAGGTCCGCTAATTCCCAGCAGTAACAGCTGCCAAAAATGCCTACCTCATTCTCTCCAAGATGCACAGAAAGGGAGGAAGCTTTGGGAGCCAAACCTTCCAACCCTTTCCTGAGGCCAGGGACACATCAAGATCAGTGGGTGCCATACAGAGAAGGACTCTCCAAGGTGCATGGCCCATGCGTCTCAGCTCTGTGCTGGCTCTGGGCCAGAGCAGCTTCCACCAAGGAAGAGGCTGTGACTAACTTTCCATCTGTCTGGAACCATCTCCATCCGCACAGAAGAGGCGGCACAGGCCTAGAGAGATCAGGCACTAGAATATCATGACACTAAATTTATGCATCCCTAGCTTAGATTATTGTGTAAGGGAAGTAAAAAGCAGGATAGATCCATCACCTCTTGGGGCACAGCAGCAAAAGCCAGGCAAATACATATTGCCACGGGTTAAAAAAGCCTAAATAGATGTGCGTGTGTCGGTAAAGGCCTTTTAATTCACAGCTCTCACTGCTGTATGGAACTGACCATGTCCCAGGAGCTAGCCAGCCACCATGACAGTGTATTTAATGTTCAATAATCCACTGACAAGAAAGGAGTCATTTAACCCAGCAGGATTTCTTTTGTTGTGACAGGGGTTGTGTGCCCCCCTTAGAATCACAGAATCGTTTAGGTGGGAAAAGACCTTTAAGATCATCAAGTCCAACCGTTAACCTAGCACTGCCGAGGCCACCCCTAAACCATATCCCTGAGCATTACATCTACCCGTCTTTTAAATACCTCCAGGGATGGGGACTCAACCATTGCCTTGGGGCTCTCAGCTGGGCAGAGATGCTCCACTCAGACCTCAGCTGAAAGATGGGTAACAGACCCTGCTGGCAGGTGCTTGGGTTGGACCATGTTTAGAGTTGGTCTGTGCAGCTGCAGAGAACCCAAGCCTCCTTCTCACAGTGGCAGCTGTGAAAAGCCTTCTCCCTTCCCCTGTCCCTCTCTGAAGTGCAATGAGCCAGAAGGAGTGGAAGACTGCTGTCTCATGTTCAGCTGGTTGTCCACCAGGACCCCCAGGTCCCTTTCAGCAAGGCTGCTCCCCAGCCACACAGATCCCAGCCTGTACTGGGCTCCTTGGTTATTCTGTCCCAGGTGCCAGACTTTGTACTTGTCTTTGTTCAACTTCATACTGTTCTTGCTAGCCCACTCTGCCAGCCTGCCTGGGTCTCTCTGTAAGATGTCTCTTCCTTCTGACATGTTTACCTCCCCACCCAGTTTGGTGGCATCAGCAGACTTGGTGAGGGTGCTTTCAATCCCATCATCCGTGATGTTGAACGGCATCGGGCCCAGTATTGATCCCTGGGGACACCACTTATGACAAGCTGCCAGCCTGATTAAAAACCATTACCACCCTCTGAGTGTAATCTGTTAGCCAATTTCCTACCCATCTTGCAGACCACCCATCCAATCTGTTTCTTGCCAGTTTTTCCAGGAGAAGGCTGTGGGAAACAGTGTCAAACACTTTGCTGAAGTCCGGGTAAACAACACCCACTGCTCTCTCCATGTCAACAGGTGTTGCTTTTTTGTAGAAGGTGATCAGGGTAGTCTGTTATGGTTTGCCCTTGGTAAATCCATGCTGGCTTTTCCTAGTCACCTGCTTCATTTGGTTGGTAACCATTTCTAGGAGGACTTGTTCCATTACTTTCCCAGGGACTGGAGTAAGACTAACGGGCCCTTCTTGTAGTTGGGTATGACATTTACCCTCTTCCAGACATCAAGGACATTCCCTGATCTCCACAACTTTTCAAATATTATAGATAGTGTCCTTGCAACAATGTCAGACACTTCTCTTAATACCCTGGGGTGGATTCTGTCCTGGCCCATAGGTTTATGTATGTGGGTTGAGCCCTTGCAAGAGCCCGCAGACCAGCCCTTCCTCCCCTTCTGGTGGGTCGACACATGTATTATCATAGCTGCTTGATCTTGTGATCTAGGGTCCAGCTACACAGGTAAAGACAGAGGCAAAGAAGGTACTGGGAACGTCTGCCTTGTCAGCATTATCAGTGACTAGATTCCCTGTCATGTTTAGTAATGGGTCTATATGTCTTTCATGTGTTTCTGTTTACTGCTCAAGTATCTGAAGAACCCTCTCTTGACAGCTTTGGCCAGTTTTCTAGCTGAGCCTTAGCCTTCCTGACTGCATCTCTGCATGCCCTAGCAAGGTTCTTGTAGTCCTCAGTGGCTATCTGGCTGCCTTTTCACAGCCAGTATGCTTCTTTTTTTCTTTTAAGCACACCCAAAACTCATTGTTAAGCTAGGGTCATCTCTTGTTCAGCCCTTGTCTTTTCCCTTTGTAGGGGATGGACTGTTCCTGTGCTTTCAGGAGGCTATTC
Source organism: Platalea leucorodia (assembly GCF_965183815.1). Lineage (NCBI taxonomy): Eukaryota > Metazoa > Chordata > Aves > Pelecaniformes > Threskiornithidae > Platalea > Platalea leucorodia. The sequence goes on from NC_138827.1 coordinate 60,547,172, forward strand.
TTCAATCACTCCCAGCATTCACAAGCTCCTTTGCCCTCTGTGGATGCTTCCCATGGAATCCCTTGCAGCTGGGCTCTGAGCATGTTGAAGTTGGCTCTTCTAAAATCCAAGGTCTTTGTCCTACTACTGGTCTTCAGTGTACTCTGAAAGATCTTAAACTCCACAATGTTGTGGTTACTGTGTCTAAGGATAACATTAAGGATAACATGTTGTCAAGTAAGTCGTCTTGGTTTGCGAGCTGTAAATGTAGCAATGCATTGTTCCTAGTCAATATGTCCAGCATCTGTAGCAGGACACAGTCCTCAATGCATTCCAGGAACTTGATGGATGGCTTGTACACAGCTGCATTGTTTTCCCAACAAATGCCCAAGTAACTGAAGTCACCTGTGAAGACCAGGTTCTGTTGGCCCACATAGAAAAAGAAGTAGGGAACAGTAGTATGTGTTTTTTTACCAGCTGTGGTAGTCCCTCTGTGACATCCCAGATCTTGGCTCCTGGTAAGCAGCAAACTTCCCTTGACTGTTTATTAGGCCAGCAGATGGGCACCTCAGTGCCTTTCAGCAGAGTCACCCAGTAGTAGCACTCGATGCTTCCTTTTGCAGCTTTTAGTATGTGCTGCTGGTGCAGTTCCTCCGTGTGAATCTTGCTTGTTGGTTTTATCTACTGCCAAGGCTTCATGTCTGTTGCTGGTTGGTACATATGAGGAATAGGAGTGAAGTGACACCCTGGTCCCACAGGCCACCAGAGACCATGGCACTTCCTTCTCTAAGGTGCTGTCAGTTCACTGTTGAAACTTTTTGTCTGGTGGTCCTTGGAGGTCAGTGCCAAAGGGCCCCAGTATTTTTTCCTGCAAAGCCTTGAATAATACTCTTATTTCTTGTTCACCCCCCACAATGCAGCATAGTCTGCTAATTTGCTCCTGCAGCTCCTCCACCCACTGCCTGAGTGACTCCACCAGAGCACACCTTGCACAGGTGGAGCTTCCACCCTCCTGCACCCAGGAGCGGGGTGGAATCTCTGCAGCCCTCCATCTGGACAGCAGCTTCCCTGACAGGAAGATCTGTCTGGGTGGCCACCTCCACTTACCCCAGGCTATCCTGGCCAGGTAGCTGATTCCTGTCTGCTGCAGAGAGCAGCCCTCGCCTGGTCTCTACCACCATGCTTCCAACAACCGTAAAGCACTGCTTAATAAGCCTTTCTAACTCCCTGGAGACCTTAAGCTTCTGGGTAGGCTTGTACAGCCACCAGCTAGCTGGGGTGCCCATTGGCACTTGCAGGAGAACCTGCCTCATGAGGAAAGACTGAAGGAGTTAGGTCTCTTCTCCCTGGAGATGAGGAGGCCCGGGGGGAACACCTCATCACAGGACTTAAAGGGTAGCTGCAAAGAGGATGCAGGCCCTCTCTTCACAAGGAGCCACATGGAGGAGACAAGGGTTAATGGGTACAAGTTGCATTGGGAGAGGTTTCATCTCTGTGGTGCTGCTCTAGGGAGCTGGGGTGGCTACTTCTCAGGAGGAAGCCCTGTCTCCTGAGAATTGCCCTTTGGTGAGACTGCCCTGCCCTCTGCCGATCCCTGCAGCAGCAAGGCAGGAGCTGAGGAATGGGCCAGGAACCAGCAGACTAGCTGGGCTCCTGGGCAATGAATGACTGCAGCTCCAGCTGCCGTCTGAGATGGTGGACCCAACCGGCTGGTGAAGGGGCCGGCAGGAGATGAAACAGCAGTTATTTTCAACAATGAACACCTAGGGAATATGCAGGGAAAAGCAGGAATAAAGCTCCAGGACTTCCTTCTCCATGGCCAGCATCCCCTTGCTCAGCACCCCAACCCACCTGCCCCTGTGTGGAGAAGGCCATTCTCCTAAAATCCATTGCCAGCTTTCTCCTCTGCAGCATTGAGACCCAGACCAGATGGAGAAAGATCCTCTTGCATCTGTGAAGGTGACGGGACCTTCAGAACAGGGACTGACCCTACTGGAGGGCATTTCCCCCATGAACTGTCCTTGTTCCTCTCTGTCTCTGCACACAGCACGTGGGGCAAAAGAAAGGCAGGACCAGGGCCTGTGTGCTTCAGGGCCCAAGTTTTCTGCCATTTCATTTACACAAAGAAAAGACACGTGGATAAGGTGAAGAAGCCAGACTGTTTATTCATGGAAGGCCATGTGGAGGGATAACCTGGGAGCAGGCGAAGGGGATGGGCAGGACCCAAGGGCTGGATCTGTCCCGCTGGCAGCAAGAGGCCAGGAGCCACCCAGCCTTCCGTGTACCCTCAGCTGTGCCCAGGATCAGCTCTGCGCAGAGCTCCAGCAGCACAGAAAGCTGGTGCTCAGGAGAGGTCTTCTCCTCCATGTCCTCCAGGGCTGTTCTTGGAGCACTGTTAGTCTGAATCCGAAAGAAGACTTTCTCTCTGCAGCTCTTAGGACAAACAGGTTTTGAGCCACCGGGTTTGATAAGGAGCAGCTGGTGTTGTCCTTTATGCATTGAAGGGCTGGGACAGAGCCGAGGTCAGAGCCCAGATCTGTGGGGACCTCAGGAACCCCTCCTGCCAGGGCCACCCCACCCAGCTCTTCCCATGGCCAGGAGGGAGCAGGGGCTAATGGATCAGCCACAAGGTGCTGGCCACGAATACCCCACGTGCCCCTGAAATCTCTCTCTGCTCTGCCCACACCACCCCTCATCCATGCAGGGATCACATATCCCTGCCCAGGGTCTTTCCTCCTCCCCGCCAGTCCCCGCTGACACCCCGCTGCCCTCACCCTCATAGATGACCTGGAGATTCTTCTGCTGTCCCCTCACGTGCTGTGAACCCTAGGCACACACAGCCCGTCACGAATCCTGCTAGCCCCAGCAGCACTCTTCCCCTTGGCAGGGCTCAGGCTGGGGCGTTCCCCGAGCATGACACCCAAGGGCAGGGGGTGGGAGAGGGAGGCAGGGAGCCCCGTGGGCGCCCTGGCCCTGCTTCGGGCAGTCGGGGCTCCACAGCTACTGGGCCGATTCCTGCTGCTGGTGCCACAGCCAGGGCTGGGGCCAAGCTGCAGTGGGGCAGGGAGGGACCTCCAGGGGATTGTGGCTCACCAAGGAACCTGATGGCCGCCTCTCGGATGGACTCCTGTGGGCTGTCCAGGTACAGCAGGCACTGCTGCAGGTACTCGTCTGCTCTGCTGCTGTACTCTGTCAGCTGGAGAGAGCACAAGGGGACGGAGGGAAGGGTTGGTGCAGACTCTTCCCCCTGCACCCAGGACTGGCCTCCCCTGCCAGGACACCCACGACGCCCAGCCAGCAGCCAGCTGGTGCCGGGGTTTGGAGGGAGCAGAGGGCTGGGTGCTCCCCGGGGAGCTGCGGTGCCACCCTGCCGCCAAAGCCCAGCTGGGCTGGGGCTCCGTCAGCACCCCCAGGCTCAGGGAGGGAGAGGAGCCTGTGAGGCCGCACACCCAAGGGAAAGGAGTGTGTGTGGGGTGCAGGCTGGCAGCGATGGGCTGCAGCAGTGGGCAAGGACAGACTTTGGGGTTTTGAGTTTTCAGAGCTTGGTTCAAAGTTACATTCACCATTTTACAAGAGAACAGATCACTAGAGCTGCTGGCAAGTATACTGCAGGTTTTATATATGAAAGGAATGAACTAAAAGCACAATTTTCACAATCAAGGCATACAAATGACATAGGGAAAATAATTTCTAGAAAGGAAACTTATCTCAATAATTTATGATGCAAGCTAACTGCCACGGAAGTCAATGAAAGCCCGAGTCCTTTATAAGATTTTAACAGGAAAACACAAATATTTCCACATGTAAACAAGTAACTCTGCTATTGGTAGTGCTATATCCCCCAGGATCGTGTAATGCATGGCCTACAGTAAAGCTAGGTAACGCGAAGCAGCAAGAAAAGAGCAGTAACCTTTCTGATAACGCCTCATCACAGTTTTCCCTGTAAAACTATTCCATTTTCAGCTACAAAGACAAGCAGAGCAGCAGCTCCAGTAAACAACGCATGCATGTGCTGGCCTCCTCAGTCAGTAAGCTGCACCTCAATCAGCTGCATCCCAAAGTAGAAACATTCCCCACGTATAACAGCACTTCATATCCCTCTACTAAAGCAAACACCAAAACACACAAAACGGTCTTGTCTTGTCTTCACCATCTTGGACCAACATGTTTTCACAGCACACATGGACTGGAACATGCTATTGTGCACAGAGGCAGGCCTGCACGCAGGCTTTGGTTTCTAGCCAGGGAACAGATGGCTGCATTTCCACTGGTCAAGGTGACTCACCTGGGGAGTGTTCTGCTTCAGCAGAAATTCTTTCTCCATCTACCTAACTACTCATCTGGAGACCTCATGTGGCACTCATGTAAGCATCCATGTATTCTGCCTGACAGCCCTCAGACTAGCTGCAAGTCATGGTAAAGTGTATGGGCTATGATAGCCATTGCCAGCAAAAGAAAAATACCTAAACCTTCAAAATCAAACATCTTGGGAGACCGTTCCTAGACACTGGGGATGAAGACAGATACAATGCTTTGCAAGGTAAATAAATGCCATTTGCAGTGGTTTCCCTTCCATTGGTAATGCATCCAATTATACCACACAAAATGCTGCAAGATTCAGCTGCTATTTTAGACAGAAAGCAGAAAGAGCAACTTCACCATAGCAAGCACCACAATATTTAAAGCTGGCAACAATCTCTTCTCCATTTCAAAATGCAAACACCTGCAAACAGATGTTTGAAAAAATTAAATGAATTGCAGTGCTCCAAGTATACAAATTATCACTAAAGAAAGAAGCAAGGATTGCACACAGGGCTTTTGGAAACACTTTCTAGATGAATTAAGTCTCTGCCATGCAGGGTTGTAATAGTTGAGCTTCTGCACTGCCTCACAGTTCCAGGTAGAGCAGGAAGATGTCCACACTGTTCATGTGGAGTCTGAGATGTGGGTGCATGGTTGGACCAAAGGCTGTCTTTCCTCCGGGAGATGATGCTGAAATACATTGTATTCTGGCATGCCAGCATTACAGACCTCAGCAGGTCTGACAGACAGACCGACCATGCAAGTAACAAGCTAGATCTGGCTACTACACAAAGGAAAGGGAAGGGAGATTGATTCATTAACACAAGCAATTAATGGCTAAAGGAAACCCATGAACAGGTCCCTTAGAGTGAAACTGAAAAGCAAAGTGATTTTGGCAGCAGCAGCAGAACTCTTGGAATTAGGAGTGCTTTTTAACAACAGCTGACAAGGACTAATTGCTTCCATTGAACATCAGGGGAGATGAGGAAAAGGGAAGCTTGGGTAACATGGGAGTCCTGCCAGGAGATAAACAGTCGTCTTAATGTTTTACCATCATCTTGCAACAAGCCAAAAGGACTTCTTTTTCACAAAAAAAAAAAAAAAAAAAAAAAAATTCCTAGTAACTCCTGCTGAGACATTGATGCTCCGGTGGATCAGTTACTGTTTGCTTGGTGGTTACTGCTATCTCAGAGAAATAATTCTTGATGAATCGGTACCTGCGTGAGCAAAAGAAAAAAAATTAGAGTAGAGCTCCTAGCCCACCTCAACGTTTTGCTTTCATCCTCGTGACATCAGCTCAGAAAATTGGATGTCTTGTGCAACACTGGGGATCAAGGAGCTCTTTGCGGCACCCATCTAGAAAATGGTGTCTTAGCAGAGTAGCAGAGATAGTAGTTGTCAGGAAATGAAAGCAAAAGAAATACCTGCATGCAAAGTACCTGGAATGGCCAATCCAGCATTTCATACTGAAGATGGTCAGCGCAGATACAAGCACTCCCTTTCAGATGAGATAGTACAATACACACATCTGCTTCCTGTGAGACACTAACCTCTCTGTTCACACCATGACGTTAGTACTGTGGACTGCCAAGGCTCAGCTTCAGAGTCAGGACAGCTCACATGCAAAACAGTTTGATCACAACCAGGATGCCATCTAGATAGTTTACCAGGCATAAACTGGAAAGAGACTCCATTTTTTCAAGGCACTGATTATATACAATTAGAGGTCATTTCCACAAGCTCCATCATAAACAGGTGTCTGCTGTCCCAGGCTAGCTAACCATAATTCATTCACTCCTTTCTACAGATTATGTTGTTAAGACTTGCAGATCCTCTTGTCACTGTTCCCAACACTCTCCAGCCACTCCATTTTCTTCCTTGAAGTTTAGTGCTAACACTGGACACTGTACCCAACAGAGGATTCATTGCACTATAAGCAGCAGGAGGATTACTTCATACATCTCACAGACAACAAAACACTAGCTATTTAATATTCCATTTCAGACACTTTTCTACAGAACTGCTGTTTCATCAGATTTCCCCCCATTTTGTGCCTGTGTAGCCAGTAATTCCCAGGTAACTGTAAAATTTGCATTTGTTCTTACGGAATTGCAACATTTTTTTTTTCAGCCAAACTGCAGCTACCTTTAATCTCAGCAAGTGCTGTTTTGAGCAGGGTTGGACTAGATGACCTCTAGAGTTCCATTATTCTACAGCCTATTCTCTAGGTGACTTGGAGTTTACTGCATCCAAGAAAATACCCAGGAACTGATGATCCTTGTAGATTTTATTAGGTGGTTGCAAGTCATTCATAGCTAAACCAAGCTTCAGGTCAAGTGAATATGAAGTTAGCCCTGAAAAATGGTGACACAACTGATTCAGGAACATTTCGCACAAGTATAAGTTATCTTGCAGAAAAATCCTCTGTGGGAGAAGGAGCCAGGCTCTAATGTTCGGGCTGATCAAGTTGTTCCAGATTATCCTTGTCAAAAGCTACACTTCTTAACCTGCTGTCTTTAAAGATGACAGGCGTTGTCTGAGTCCATCAATATTCTGCCTGGCTTTCACATCCCAGTGGTACCTGTGTCTTCAACCCAGTTCTTCCACAGAACTTGATGAAAAAGGACACAAGGCTCATGACCGACACTCAACTGCAGCTCTGGAGACTTTGGGTCAACACTTCACTCTGCAGTTCATCGTAAAGGACACAGGAAGGCTATAGTAATCTGCCATAACACCCCACTTTGACAATGGGAACATAAACCTTATTCCTACCCACAGTTCTATCTTTTCTATTTGGTTTTTATGTTCTTCAGAGTTAAAATGAACCAACTGTAAAGGGTCCAGCACAGCAGCTCCTAATTTACCAGAGGACCTCAAGCACAAAGACAACTAAAATAACTTTGGCTTATTCACAGTTTTTCAAAGGCAAGGGAGCAAAATAAGATATTTTAAACCCTGCCAAAAATTTTTAGAAACACCAGATGGAAAATTATATTTTTCAGAAAAAACAAATGAGGAGAGAATTTAGCTCTTATTTCTTTTCCAACATTATACAACACCAATACAACCATCAATAATTAATACTAAGTCTTCTTCCAGAGACATACCAATTTAACATTACAGATGCTGAAAACTTATTCAAGTCAGAGAATGGATTTAAAGAGGGCTTACCCCGCTCAGGTAGCTGCTCTTGGATTTCAGCTGCATTCATTTGATTTTGTTGGAAATCTCTTTCAGCAGGCCTTTCAAATCAGAGAGCTTAAGAATAAAAAAAAAAAATAAAAGAAGCTTTGTATACGTAAAGTCAATCTAACTCATTCCAACAGATGATCGCAGCTTGGGATGAAGGGAAAGGAAGAGAACAAAACAAGCAAGCAGTAGTAAGTACCTTAAAATACCCTAGAACATACATACCCTAGAAAATACCATACAACATCAGCAACAACAGGCATAAAACCCCTTATCTGAACTCCTGCCTCCCTGGCTACCCTGTGGATGCCAGCCACTACTTTGAAAGTAATAACTGACTGCTTTTTGTATTCAGTAGTCACACTGTGGTGGCAAATGAAGCAGTGTTAATATTGCTTTTCACAGGAAAGCAATGCTAATAAGTAATATGAGTAAGAAGTGATTGTCTCTCCAAATATTATATCAAATGCAACAGTGCTTGAAAGGGTACTCCCAATTACAGTTTTCATCAATGCAATTAATGCAGTGAGCCCTAATGCATATGTATTCTACCTAGTTAACAAGCAGGCATCATGACAGCTACAAGCTCCCGTCTATACTCCATCTCCTTGTGCTCCTTCAAAGCAGAGATTGCAGATCAGTGGAGTTTCATGGAGCATTCATTCTAACACGTGGAGCTGCCTTCAAACCCTCCCTGTGCCATAACTGAAGTCGTTATTCCTTGGGACATCCGCATCAAGTTTAAAGAAAAGTTTACCCCATGATCAAGGCTCATGTCTAGGACTTAGTTACATCCTCAGACTTGTTTTTAGGACATCATCTGAAGTGAGAGACAGTGAGATATCCCTGGGGTGCCTTGCCCTCAAGGGCACTACTCCTAAGCACTGGCCTCACTACATTTCTGTTATTAAAGCTGAAAGCATGAATAGACAGAACAGCTTGCTGTAAGGTATTCCCTCAGAGAATACGAGGTACAATTTAAGTATTACTTTTCAGTAGAGAATTAAAGTTATCATATTGTTTTCAGTTTTAAGAGGAGCATCACTAGACATATACTTGGTTGCTCACCATTTCCATCTCAGTCTTGAAAGCAAGCTATTATTTTGTAATCTAAATTATTTGACAGCAATCAAAAGAAGCATTTTGAAGTATATGTGGGCCTTTTCACCCTTGGACTTTTAAAAAGTCTGTTCTTCACACCAAAGCAACTCTCCACTTCAGAGGAAAAATACATAATTCAATCAAGCCCTCAAAAAAATATCCATTATGAAGGTCTTTTCAGTATCACAGTCATAAAAAGTATACTTGTATGACAATTCTGATAATTATGTGCCCTTTAGTACATTGGTAGTTTTATATTGCTTCATCACAGGATGTTTCTGTGAATCAGATAAGAACTGGTCATTTTAATTGTAATTAAAGGTCTTCCTACCCTGCAATACGTATGGAGCATTCTTTGTTTACCTAGCAGACATTGCCTGTGCTATCTGAAGCACCACCAGGCTTTCCACAATATATCCCAACTGCCACTTCATTTTATAAGCAGCGGTTAAACAAACAAAAAAGTAGGATTAATTACCTTCAGCACTAGAGGCTAAACCTGACAGAATATGTGTTTGAGAAGGGCATACTTTAAGTGTGTAATGCCCCTTCTTCCCACCAGTGTTCCGTGGGCCTGTTACTCAGCAGGATATTGTAGTTTTATAAGATAGAAGTTATTTTTACTTCTATTCCATCCAATAAGGAATACTGAGAAACACTTCTTTAATGCTAAGCAAGCATCTTTCTGCTTCATTTTCCAGCACAATATGAAGCTACATATGGAATCAAAGGTGCAAAGGAGCACATTAAAACAGCCCAATTAAAACGGAGTCCTGGCAATAGTAACAAAGACTGCACACGACTCTCGGTGATGCTCATTTTCCTTGTGGACCACTACCTGCTTTACTAGACAGAAGCACATCCCCTAGAGCAGTCTGAAACACAAGTACCTTTGCATCCAGTTGTCTAAATCGATGCACCATCCTGAAAACAGAAAGAGGGCAAAGAGAAGTCTGAGTCCAGGTATTAGACAAGATTTGGCCAACCCCCCCTCCCCCCCCTGCCCTTTGCAAAACTGTGCAGTACTGCTTTGCAGAAGTCTATCTGGAGCTAAGAGATCTAGTCCTCGTGTTTGGCCAAAGACTGGAGCTAAGGCAACTACAGAGAAGTTGTCAGAAGACTGCCCTCTTTGCGTGTAGTCAGAGGTCAGTTACAAAACAGATTGTCTGCAGATGCCCCTGCTTGGGAACACCAGTCTTTCAACTTTCCAAGAAGGCTGGGCTGCAGGTGGTTTGGCACTGTTTTTATTACAAGTATATTAACTAACATATGAATTACTGTTTCTGCTGCGCTATTCCATTTTCCTTGTCACGACACTTCTGCTTCCAGTATAAAAGCTATTTTTTTGTATTTGTTTGTCTTCTTACCCAATGCTGAGTGCCTCTGTGTAGTCTTAATATAAACACTTACTTGTGGACAGCAATGTCCACAGCAGGGGCAGAGGGGCATGGAAGAATCTGGTCTTTCCTATCCATTCTTATCAGTTCTTCCCTTACATTTGACTTAGGGAAGCTAGCTACAAAATTACGCCATCATACATAGCATGTTACTGTTGCTGTTTTCTATCTTTATATTTATCTTTCCTTTTACACTATTACTCTGAAAACACTGAGACGGGTCCCAAAGATAAAATGTCATGATCTGGCAGTCAAAGAAGAGTAGTCCAAGTCACCAGCCTTCAAATAACATCATTCCAAATAGCATCTTCCCCTCTCCAGAGGTCTTTCCTACTCATGCTATTAAGTACAGACCTCCATATACATTGATGCCATGGGAATGCTTGATATTCCAGGTCTAACACTAAATATTCTCTGCTAACTGCATAATGTTACAAAACTAGTCAGCTATAACACTGCTTTCCATGATGAGACCTCAAAACACCATAGGAAGACAACATTTTCTGTTCTGGTGGTAAAATAGAAAGACTCAAGTACAGAAAGGTGAAATCATTTGAGAAATACTGTGACAGACATTTGGAACAAATGTGTTTAATACATCTACCCTGCTACTGTGTGCATAATATGCCATTATAACCCTTGCAATATTGCCATTAGCATTTTACCAGCCCAATCAATTTTTTCTGAAGACAGTCTGCAGCAGCTGACAGAAAAGCCATCATTCTACTTAAAAAGATAAGGCATATTTATGCTGAGATTATTTATCTATTCACTAGTTTGCAAACATTTAGAGCTGCTAAAAACTTGCCTTCACTAAAAATATTCAACAGAAAGTTAAGAAAGTGAAGACAAAGAAGGGCAGACGTACTCTTCTGATGAATCATTTGCTTTGGTATTGATTTTGACAAGGTAATTTTCCTTCATGACAGCTTCCCATGCCAGAATTTCATTGTCCTCATTTTTTGAGCCTGGAAAATGTATGTGAAGAAAAACAACAAGACTAGATTCAGTTAATTTGTCTTTCCAATGCTAAGATGCAAAAAGGCTGGGTTAGTGCTTGCATTCAGAGGCTAATAATTCCCTTCTCCACATCCAGAGCATTCACAGCCCCACTCCCCACCCGTGACACAGCTCTGATAAACATGACATTAATGCATTTTACTGTATGCTCCTGGCAATCAGAGTTGGTTAAAGACAGAAAATATGAACAAAAACCCCAAAAAGCTCCAGAAGTCTTTCTGGAATTTTTTGAGTCTTTGTTAATGAGGGTGCTTTGTGAAATGGCAGCTGCTTCAACATGCATAGGACATTCCAGAAAGTTCCTATCTGGGTTTAAGCTTTCCATTTGTTTCTACATTATCCCATATTGGATCATTAAGAGTAACACATGTTAAGAACTATGTTGTATGATTTATCATTGAACTAAAACATTTCAATATGATGGAGTATTGCCTTCTCTAAAAAGCAACTCCTGTTGATGCTGTAAATTAGAGACTGACACAGAGCAAACCACTTTGAGGCATCAAAGTCCTCCAGGCTAATACTTCTGCATTTTATCCTGTTCCAACAGGACATCACAAACCACATGGGTTTTGATTAATAAAAGTTAGCAGAGACAAAAGAAGCCTATAGCTGGCAAATGACTGAAGTCCCATTGCCTCCACTCAGTGCTCCTCTGACCTCACACAGCCTCAGATGTTCTCCCAGATACCAACAGGCATTTAAGAACCTGAATCCCAACCATTTCTGTAAGAGTTAATTGTGGAAGCCAGGATTTTGCAATAGTCAATACATTAGTGTGCATTCTCCATGCAGTTCTCAGTTCCTGCCACCAGCTCAACCACAATGATATTCTGGCTCTAATTAATTCTTCTATTTGCTTTTCGAACTGCAGCGTCAACTGTTCATCACTTGGGCAGAAATATCTGCAGTTAAACAACCTCCCCAGCAGAGAAACCAAACAGTGATTTGGACAGCCAAAACGATTTAGTCAGTTCTAAGGAATTTTATACCCCAAAGCAGGCATCTTTCTCCTACACTAATAACAAATCCAGCCTGTGCTGCAGGGCAACAGTCAGGTTGCTGATGGATGGGAATAATTCTGTCAATTAACTTAACTTATCCTCTCTCATCTGCTTCTGAATGGCACTTAAAAAAGAGAGAAAAGACTCCATTTGTTGGGGGAAAAAAGCTTGTTAAAACAATTCGTATCTGTGCTCTCTGACAGAGTAAATAAGGGGGAAATAGCTAGAGGATTGGCTCAGCAACTCCTGCATGTTGAGGCAGGTTGCCCATTTGGCCCAGAGGGCCAGGAGACTCTGCATTCTCTTTCAGTCACTCAGCAGCAGGCAGAAGAGCCTCTAAAGACGATTGTGCTCTACTAGGCTGCCCTAGCAGCTACTAGTTGTATTAGCTGGGAGATTGTAATGGAAGGACAAAAAGAAATGCAATGCCAGAAGGTAGAGTGGTGAGCAGCAACTAAGACCACCTCTTGTACAATTTACCTAAACATTCAGAGCATGCAAGATCAGGGATGTCTGCCACTTGGGAGCAGTGCAGGAGGGATGCTTCATCAGATGCTAATGACAAATGGGATGGTTTACATTTTTCACGCAGACCATGAAGATGACTTTCAGCTGCTGCAGGCTCTGGATGAATTTGTTCAGTGCTCTAATACAAAAAAAATCTTTCAAAGCTAGGAAAAAGCATAGGCAGCCCTAAACTGATAGGATTAATTTGAAGATTTAATTGGTTTACATACATGAGGTAATTCTGCCTCGAAATGGCTTGGTCAAGAAAGCACTGGATAACTCTGCACAGTACTCAAGCAGAGCGGGTCTCATGGTAGAATGCAAAAGCTCTCTAACCAGACCAAAACCAAAGCTATTAGAGGATGGGGATCACAACAATGCTCAATTGGAGTTTTAGCATAAGGAGTTAGGAATATAATTGCCCATATCCCAGAGAGTGCGCACCTTGAGTACTGAAGGAAGATTATGGCTGAGAAGCAGCCAGGGGCTTTGATTTGAATCTTATCAAAGAGATTTCCAGCAACGCAGTGGTTTTGCATTTGATGGAGAACATGAATGAACTGCTCCTCATTTCCAGTACAAGTACCTCCTCCAAGGTCTACATTGCCCTTGAAAATTTTCCAAAACACTAACTGCCTGGTTTAAGCACCCAATGCCACGGAGGAGTTGCAATGCACCTGCCACAGAGCTGACTTCTAGGTGGTAAGGAATAATCCTACTCACAACAAATAGATGGCTCTTTACTTTCTTTCTTACAGCAGCATTTGAAACATTTCCTCATGACCATGAATATGTAGGCAAAGATGACAAAAGGGAAGGGAATAGTCAAGCGACTGCAGTATTCTTGGACCAAGAAGTAACGCTGGAACTTCCACACTTGGTCGTTGTTCTCTTGTACTGATCCAACAGTGTAACTAACAGGCAAAGAAAGAGAAAATACATGCAGCATTAGTTATTCACCAAAGAACTCCATCTCAGAGCCAAGTAACACAGCATTTCTCTTTATTATACCACAGCATGTTTTTGTGAAGTCATCCTGGAGCTGGTATTTTTTACTGACTAGGAGGTTAGTGAGTTTGTTCTCCTTTTTAGAGAGAAATTTGAAAATGGGAGTAACTAAGACAGTAGAGAAAAAACCCTGAAGTTACAAATAAACTGGAAAGAATAGAAACAGGGAGAAAATACTCCGCATACTTTCACTACCTTAGCTCTAGGCAATTTTCTTCCAGCCTAGACACATGAGAACAGGATGCTGCTTTGCAAGATACTGTGTCTCATTAATTCATCAGCTAGCTTCTTTCTAAGAAAAAAAAAAAAAAAACAACCAACTAAAAATAGAACATTTACAAAAAATGAAAAGCTCCTGAGATTTTTAGCAGAGGCATTAAGAATGCTCCAGGCATGGAGCAAACCTACTGTACTAAGCACTGTACGAACCCAGCAAAGTAACAACCACAAGAGCAAACAGCTCACAGACTGCCTGACCTTTCATTGCTGACATTAAATGGCAGATGGATGTTTCCAAAATGTCTGTGTTGAGATCCTAACAGGCCCTTATATGAGGTAAGCTGAAACCTTCAGCTAGTGGAAATTATCTGTTCTTTTAGAAGATAAACACAATCCTGAATTTCAGAAGTATCTAAAATGTAATGTTCATCCTTTTCAGCTAATGCATACTGGATTCAAAGAAAAAGTTGGATTCTCTGTTGTTAAAATTAATATATAATTGTAATTACAACATATAAAGACACTGATTGTACTGGTGTCTAATAGATATCAACATTATTAAAGATTGACAAATACTATGTACACACCGGTCTTAGGAAGAGCCACCACAGATTCACACATTTCTAACTGTATCAAGAAAAAAACATCTGGGACTGCTGTTTGCCCACGGGGCTTCCTGAGGCTCAGTACAATGCAGCGCTCCTGCTTGATCAAATCATTCAGTCTATTGTTGAAATGAACTATGCAAAGCTCCGAGAGTGTCATTAGAGAATTCACGCTGGGTCCTTTCACAAAATAAGCTGAACTGGCAAAAACTAGGTTTTTACTGGCATAACTGTATAAACCAGAACTTTTACCATTAGGTGCTGTTAAAATAAGTGTTGTAACGAATATCAAAGGCTTCTAGGGTAGAGCTGGCTTACTGCTGTACTTTATTAATGTGAATTGCTTTCACCCTTTCTAGGGAGTACAAGCATTGTCTTCTGTCCCCAGGTCCTGTGCAGGTTAGGAAAATACATGTACAATAAATAGACATGCTGCACCAGTCCTAGCTGCCTTGCCAAAAGTCACATTTCTGACTGTGTTTGGAGCCCAGGTCAGCAGGGGAAGAAAGGTTAAGAGCGGAGGGGAGTGCAGATCCCACAGCTAAGGGGTTCTCAACTCATCACACTAATACATCTTATCTCAGGCCAGGAAAAATTGGCACCGGCATTCAGAAGGGAGATCTTCTTGAGGCAAACCAAGATCCTTAGCAGTTCCTATAAATGCTCTTGTTGCCAAAGCAAATTCCTGCCAAGTCTGTCACTGCCAAAGTACCATCAAAACAAGCAAAAATAAACATAGCAGACCTCAAGAACGATGCCCAGGGGTTGTAAGTATTTTTGTTATGCTGTGAGGGAGTGTAAAGCAGAAAAGAAGCAGGGCTGTGAAGGAGAACAGAGCCACAGCACCGATCCAACTGTATTCACAAGTCAGAAGTGAGACAGGAGGGCAACACACTCCTGAAGTCTGATATGAAGGACTTCCCATTATTAACTCAAGTCTGTGCTTGCGGTGTAAACAACAAAGATTTCTGGAAGAAGCTGAGGAAACTTTTCCCTGCTCTTGCTGGTCCCAATGCATTCAAAATATATTTGATAATGTGCACAACAGCCACCATTTTTTTTTGGCAATTCAGTGCTGGCTATGTGATAAGGTCAGCAGATACCAGCACCACATTTCAGGTGTCTGATCCATCTGCATGGTGTAACACTTCACAAGATGTCAGAATAGTCCTCCTGACTGGTAGACCCGCGACAGATAAATTACCATATAAAAACAGAGATGATGGCATTTTTCAAGACAAAGTCCTTTTGTATGTCCCAAGGAGATGCAGCCCATCGCCTGTGGTATAAGTCAGAACAATAAATAGCAGGTCCACCAGAGCAGTAATACACCCATCATCACCACACAGCAGTTCTGGTTAATAAAACCATAGTGTCATAAAAAGACTGTGATAACAACTCATTTATTCAGTCTAGCAAGGTCAGTTGTGCAGCAGCTTATACTTGGTAAAGCACTGATCCAGCTATCACCCCCTGTGTGAACCACAGGGGTTTATACTAAGCCCACTGTGCAAAGGATGCTTAGAGAAGTAGTAAAAGGACAGGCAGCAATCCATCCCCAGGACATTGTACCCATTTTGATGAGACTGCTGTGAGAAATGCTGAGTAACCTTGCCTTTGTTCATCTTCCCACACCACACCCTTAACTTGAGAGGTCTGTTTCAACCTGGGAACCCTGTCCAGACTACTCCCAGCAATTCCTCTGCAAAAGACACAGGCAGAGTCCAAGGCCTGGCTTCATGCCATTTTCCTGGACTTCATTCCCTTTCTCAGAGGGATATTGATACAGGGATAACAAGCAAGTGATCGATCCTTTATTACGTACCCAAACATGGCCACGAGCAGGTTCACAAGAAGGATGTTAGTTGAAAGCATGTAAATGCAGACAAGGGGAATGGTAATCCACTCTGGGAAGCGGGGTTGGTTGTTGGCATCCAGCTCCACGCACAAGGGCTTGGACTCATTCCCAGAAAAGGTGCAGCGGTCAAAGTTGTAGGTGGTACCTCAGAGGGCAAGAGAGGAGAGCAAACAATGAGCCCTGTCCCCCTCCTCCTGTTGGGTCCAGCCCCAGGTACTGCCACTGAGCACAATACGTGTGGCATCCTCCTTCCCCATCTCCCCATCAGACATAAAATCTTGCCTTGCTGCTTGGAGGAAAGGGGTCAACACAGGACTGGACAACCACTGAAAGGACAGAGATAGGTTCCCACAGAAAATAGGTACCATCAACATCGTCAGGGTACTGGCCAAACATAGCCAGGTATGGCTCATAGATGACAGATCGAAATATCCACTCCCAGCGGTGCTCATTTTTCCTCAGGATACCTTGCCTGGCCACACCAAAGGCCACCATCCACACAGCAAAGAGGAAGAGGAAGAAGAAGACATCTATCATCTGAAAAAGGACAACAAGCAAACGCATCAGTGCCCCACTGCATGCCTGTCGCAAGCCACACATGCCTTTTTTCTCCCTGATTTGATATCTGGGTGGAGAACAAATATTAGAAAACCTACAGAGTTAGCACCATTTCAATGCATGTTTTCAGATCACTGCTCCATAAATTTACAGTCACCAACACACACACATGCAAATAATTGACCATTTCCACTCAGGGAACTTCAAAAATGTTTACACAACCAGAAAACCAAGGCACGTTTCAGAATACAGGATATCCCCCTGGCATCAGACAGGGTCCACCCACAAAAGCCAGATCCACATATAAAGACTATTTATGCAACAACTGTAGCTGCAGACCCTGCAGCCCAGTGTCAGGTGAAAGCAGCCATACTTCTGAAAATGCCACCCTGGATGGCTTCAAACCAGCATTTATAGGCCAGATACTCTGGCTAACAGTTTCATGAATTTCTGGCTCTTAACAATATACAGATAACTGAAGACTGGCAGTATCCCAGCTGAGCTTTCCCATTTGTTGCAGATCCACCTCCACCAAGATCTGCCCTTCCACTAGCCCCAAGCATCTTTACTATTAAACTTACTCAAAAACTCATCCCCTTTGAAGAAGGCTAAACAAGAGAAAGATGTACAGGAAACAATCCTCTGTTGTTGCTTCCATATCATAAGGCACTCTAGGTCCAGGTGATCTCTAGACTTCAGCTTTGCAGCAGTGGTACAAGGCAAATTAAATGCTTTCTGGGTAAGCTGCAGGCCACGCTATTACTTTTATTGTCACCATACAGCTGGTTTTTAAATTCCATATATGCCAATCCTTTGCTATGGCACAAGGCAACCCAACCACTGCAGAAATGCAGAAAGACAGGGAAAACCTCTCCTAAGGACATCTAGCAATACTCACTTCACGTGCCCTTTGAGTGCCATTCCGCAAATGCTCCCCATGTTGAGTGCACTTCAAATCTCTTTTCTTTGCAGTTTATGTGTGTGTGTGCAGAGGTATCACTGGGAGGAAAATTCAAGCAGTCATACTCTCCAATGCCCCTCATTCCCATACCTACAGCAAGCCATATCTGTATTATATGGAACCCCACTCTCTTCCTATTACCTTTCCCAGTCTGCTAGCAAACATTGCCTCCAGCTACCAAGGGCAGAATCAGCCAGGCCACTCCATGAGAGGCTCCTCACCACATGCTTCTCCAATTACTTGTGTGATGCAGTGGAAGACAGAAATCCTCCTCCTATACCATTTATCATCATTGTCACGTTTGGGGAATGCTCATGTGAGCAACAAGAGTGATGGAATATACCACTGAAAAACAGGAAACAAATTTCCTCCCTGTGCAGAGGGAGGGAAAGAGGCCCTGCTCTTAATTAGGTCCTATTTAAATCTTAATTAATCCTGTTTAGCAGATTTAAGAGAAGGAGAGAACAGTGGTGATCTTCACTCTTGAGGAAAAACAAGGCATCACATCATTTATTTAGACTCTCTTGAATAGCTGCCAGAATCTTACCATCCTCTGCAGCATAATAATTTTGGGTCCTAGATTCCTGCTAACTGTGAAAATATGGATCAGCCTCAGAGTAAAAACTATGTAGTCCAAACAGAAAATGACTCTCCCAGAATACCAAGAGCTTTCATCAGATGAGTGAAGCCTGATGGAGACAGTAAAAGAAAATGAAGAGAAGTGTTGGGTGAAGCATGCAGAAGTCAGGTAAAAATACAATGAAACACTGAAATGCAGAGTGGCAAGTGAGTAACTGGAAAAGAGAGCACAGCTATCCTGGGCCCCATGCCCTCTCCCACCCACTCCCATCTGATGACAGGTGATAGAACTGGTTAATGCACACCTTGTTTACACCCTTCCTATCTTAGCTACATCATCGCTGTGTCTCCTCTTCCTCTCTAGAACTGTTAAGAGCAAGGAAATTTTGTACCTTTAGCTATTCCCACAGCCCTCCAAAAACATCAGTGCAATGACCGCTCTGCTGCACTGAGGCAACAAGAAGTTACAGTTGACTGAACAATTACACTGTAAAATGTGTTTCCATCATTTCTTTGTCATGGTTGTTAACTCACCCATTCCTGTTAAACAGCTTATGTGAGCTAATGACATTCTGTTAGACTATTGTAGGTACAATTACAGCCTCCTTAAATACAACACACTAAACCTCAAAGAGTCCAGATTACCATACTAAATAGTCAACAACAGGAGCCAGAGAAAATCCCAAAGAACTTCTGACTCTCTAAGATATTGGCCATCTTACCCTGCAGCTTTGTCTGATATGCTCTATACAGCCAGTCTTGAAGGCATTGTCATGAAACCTAAGCCCATTTCAATCATCATCTTCTAAACATGCTCATACTAACCTAAGCATTAAGAAGGGCTGTCCTGCTGGCCCAAAAAGATCTGAGTTTAGGAAAGCCACCTTTGATTTCAGGGATAGACTCAACTTCCATTAAACAAAAAAGAGAAAATATTGCATGCAGATGTTCCCCCAATCACTTTATTTTATTTCTTTATTTGCTTTTAAAGATTTAGTGACAAGACTTGGAAGTATTGGGGCCTTCATAAAGAACAGGGAGTTTCATGAACACGTCATTTCCCAAAATCTCATTACACATTGTAGTAAAAACCCAGAAAGGAAGCAAAGCCATAACATGGCCAGAAGAAAAGATACTACTCACCTGAACACAATTCCTGCTATGAAGTAGAAGATTGCTAGCGTATCCATAACATTCCACAGATCTGAGAAATACTTACTGCCATTCATGTACCACTGGAAAAGAAAAAGAGCAGAAAGTAACCACCACACATGCTTTTGATCAAAGATGCAGATTTAATCTATTATTTTAATTACCTGGCTCTCTATTTCTGCATTGTAAATCTAGTGAGAATCTCTGCCCATTCCCAGACTGACTGGTCCTGCACCCTGGATCCAGAGTTTGCGCAAGAACCAACTTCTGGATACAAGTCAGAGGTGACTCATTAAGACAAGTAACTTAACGAGGAGAAACCTCCACCAGGCCTGAAGAAATAGAGCAAGACCCTGATCATGATTCTTTTTAATTTTCATTGAAATAACCAAAGCTTAGTAGAGTAGTGATCAGTGAATCTCTCTATAACTGGCATATCCAAGGAAGGCAGTTCTGCTCTCAGTACTTACATGGGAAACAGAGTACTTATATGGGAAACAGAGTTTTCTTCTAAACACAGAAGGATCTATGAGTAGAGAGCCTGACTTTGCTATTCCAGTTGCACAATTATTGCATTTTCTTCACATAATAGGATGCATCACATGATGGAAAGGTGTGGCAGCTACCAAGGTGCCAGGCTCAAGATATTACCAGACACTATTTCAGCATCCTGGGACCCACACACACCTTTCTTACTACTTCAGGTACCAAAGGTTGAGCACTGAGTGGGGACAGCACGTCTTGACACCCATGACATTGGGTTGTTTCTGTCTAGTAACTCCCTAAATCAAACATAAGTTGTCTTGCTATACATGACAGTGAACTGGTGTTTCATTTGAACAACTAGCTGCATAGGGTCCAAATGTCTTTCACAAAGCAATAAGCATATCACTGCACTACAGCTGTATTAAATGCAGCAGGTTTAAGCCTGATGCCTCTTCTATTAAGGGCATAATTGTGGAAATAATTGAGGAAAGGAAACAGGTTTTGTCCTAAAGCAGAAAGGGAGAAAACAGAGGCAGATGCATGCAAACAAGTGAGAACAACAGAGATTGCAGTGCAGTTCAGTCCTTCAAATATCAAGTAGTTTCCACGGCTAAGAGTTAACGTGCATGGAGGTTCTGTCCAGATTCCTTCTCTCAGAAGAGGGGGTTTTGCTGCACACCCCATGAGTCTACCCACTCACCTGGCTGGAGGCTACATCCACGTGGCTAAGAAGATAGCAGGAAAAAGGCATCTCCGATTTCACTATTGCCATGACAGCTCTAAATGGGATATCAGAAAGTAGCTCCGGCTAGTTAAAAATCTCTAGGACCATCAGAAGCAAAAACAGGCCTCAGCCAGCGGCTTATGGTTCAGATACAGTCCAGTTCTCCTGAACGGTGAAACAATCTGCTTTAAATTTGGAACAATTTCTAGTAACTGTCATCTCCACAGACACACCACTCTCTAATCAGAGGGCTGATTTCTCCCCAAAACTAGTTATCTGACTGCAGCAGCTACAGTGGGACCCCAGGCAACGTTACTCTTACTTTTCCTTTGATGTGAAAACAAAATCTGAGACATCCCTCTTTTTTTTAAATATTGAGGACACAGATACTATTTTGACTGCAGAGTTAGACCAATGCATGCCCAATCTATCTTGGAGCAAGCCAGGGAGAAAGTTTCCTGAGAAGCTTAGAGGACTGGGACACTGCTCTGTGTTCTGCTCCTTAGCAAAACAGGTTTGAAGCCAGGACACTGGCTTAAGATAACTTTAAATCTTTACTAAAGTCTCTGTTTTAGCTGCCTTCACTCCCACAATCAAACTGGTACAGTCTGGCCACCAGCTATTAATGGGATTACTGGGATCTGATGCAGTTCTACCTGCTCAGGGTAGTGAGAAATAGTGACATTGGTAGGAAAAAAAGGTTTCTATCCCTACGGCTTTCCCCAGGACTTTTGCTGGGTATACACAGGAAGTGCAAGGACAGGTCCAGAGACACCAGAACCTAAATCAGCAGAAACAAACACTCCATTAGTGTTTTCATTGCAACACAGTCTTTTACTTTTCCCCCATTTTCCTTAGCAAGTAAAGTTGCCTTAAAGAGGGTACCACCTTGACTATTAGAAAGGAAAAAGACCACACAGCAAGTTAAGCACAGTAACATCAACGCTCAGCCATGTCATTTGAGTTCACATAAAAAATGTTGTTGTAGGGTGGTCTGATCCAGCAGATCACCCACAAACACTCATGTGGGTGTGACAGGTGTAACGCCTTACAGGGAAATCAGAAAGCAGCACTGCACTGAAACCACACACCCATTTCTCTTCTGATTTCCCCAGCATCTTCCTACTATTCTGAACACTGACTGGTAGAGACCAGCTTGCCTGAAAATCAACATGTTTCATATGTCCCCCTACATATGAAGTGAGAAGAACATCAACTATGCAGCTGGCTATAAAGGCAGTCCCACACACACCTCCCAAACCACAACAGCACAAGCAATGCAGGCAGTCCAAAGCTGGTCCTTGGGACTACGTGAAACTAGCAAAAACTGTGTTTATGATTAAAAGATAAACAGAAATATATAATGATATGTTGCACATTGCTCAAAAAAAACAAAACAAAACAAAACAAAACCAACGAGGGTGGGATGTGGAGTAGAGAGGCAGGAATCACTTGATCTAGAGGTATGTATCCAGATGAATGTGGTAAATCTAACCTCCTATTCTCAACTGCTTTGGCAATCCAAGCCAAGCATTCCTGAGAAATATCTCCACTGGCATCAGCTTATCCACACAGCCTCAAAGTCAATAGACATTCCCGTTGGTGCATGGATACTGCAGCTATTGGGGTATAAGAAGGAATTAAACATTAGGGGGGGGAAAAAAAATTAAAATATCCATTGTACCTTGAGTTGCCTGAACATATCTACCAAGATGTGCTTCTCCTGTAACTTAGAAGCAGCTTGCACTGCCTTACATTACTAGGAGGGGAAAAACCACAAGGCTTTTAATCTAGCACTAAACATTTTTGGTTTGCAAGCGCTGCCTACTTGTCTCACTTCATCACAAAGCAGAATGAAGACCAGCACGTAAAGGATCATCTCCAGGACGGTAGGTTCCTTCTGGAAATCCATAAGCAACACGTAGGCGAAGAGCAACAGGAAAGCGATGTAGAAGATGACATTCCAGGAGAAGACCACAAAGGGCGAGGTGAAGAAAGACACATAATACAAGAAGAGTTTCTTACTCTTCTCCACAGGCTTTTTCCTGAGGAATTAAGAGAGGGAAAAGGTCTCAAAGCATAGCTTTTATGCCTGGAAACATTTGTGCTATGTGTCAAAGTGAAAATTAGAAAGGTGCAAAGTCTAGCACAGGACATTAAAGGTAATGCTTTTCTGCATCCACTGACTTTAGGCACACAAGTAAGTTGGCACATCTTAACTCCAGATCAGAGTGAGGACAGGATCTGTCAAAAGCTCATTCAGCCATTAAATATCTTTGTTTGAGAGTGATTGAACACTGGAAGGTTCCCAGAATGGCTGTGGAGCCTCCATCCTTGGAGGTACTCAAAATCCCACTGGACAGTCCTGGGCAACCTGCTCTAGTTGACCCTGGTTTGAGAGCAGGGGGTTGGACTGCATGACCTCCAGAGGTCCCTTCCAGCCTGAATTGCCCTATGATTCTATGATTAGTTGACTTGCTATACTTCTGTTAATAAGAAGGCAGCTGATTACCTGAATGAGATGAAACCACAGCCTATTAAAGGGAAAAAGAACAGACACAGTATAATCTTCCAATTCTTCGTATCTCTTGAAATCTCTCCATACCACTGCTTGGAAAGGAAATTCTGCAGGGAAGAAGAACATATCCTCATTTGTTCTAGCAGCAACAAAATAACCTAGGAATGCTATTAGAGAACATTTGATTTAGAGAAAAAAGAAAAAAAAAACCAAACCAAAACAAAAAAACCCCACAAACACCTTTGAGATTTCAATCAAAATAACTGGGATTCCTGTTTCAACAATACAGAAAGCTTTCTGCATCAGTAACAGTGTGTTGGTTCCTTAGTCCAGCCATCCTCCACTCTACATGACAAGGAGTTCAAAGTGAGGCTGTGCAGGACTTGACTTGATTTATAAGGCACTTTACACTGGGCAGTACATCCACACTGTGCATACATAGGAGTTGTGCCAAGGGAGAACTCACTTCAAGCAGTCTTTATCATCTAGCTCATTATGATTTACAGCTCTAAATCAAGTCTTCCCCTCCTGACTTAGCATTTGTGGGCAAATCAGCCACCTCCTATTTCAAGAAGAGGAGCCACACACCCTGTCCCCCACCAGCCACAGTCAACGCTCTCTGGGATGCATTTCACAGCACTGCAGACGCTGGTTCTGTGAGCATGCTGCAGGACATGGCTACGCTGCCGCCATGCAAAGCTCAGTGTTCACAGGGCTGGGAAACTCTCACTTCCACAAAGACAGTGTCTCAGCATTGGCCTTTCACAGACTGTTCACATGGATGTAGCATTTTCACAGCAAGAATATTCACTTTTCTTTGAGCTACCCAGATCACAAGAGTTACAGTAATCTGTGCACCTTCTTTTCACTGACATTACCTGCACCCCTGGCTGTGCAATGAACTGCTGATCTTTAGCTTCCACTGCTAGTTCCAGACAATTGCTCCCTCCCCAGG
The DNA here is from genome assembly GCF_965183815.1 of Platalea leucorodia. Taxonomy (NCBI): domain Eukaryota; kingdom Metazoa; phylum Chordata; class Aves; order Pelecaniformes; family Threskiornithidae; genus Platalea; species Platalea leucorodia. Next base: position 60,571,297 of record NC_138827.1, read on the forward strand.
CTTCACAGGAATAGGTCAGCAGCTGCTCAGCTAGATCTTCATCATTGCTGTAGCACTCAGTGAACAGCTCTGGAGGAAAGAGGCAGTCCCATACTGAGCTCCAACTTCAGACTCAATTTCCCACCAACTTGGATGCAATTGTCTTCAGTGACTTGCAAATTATAACACTTTTAATATTAAAGCATGCAGATACAAGAACTCTTTCAACATTTGCAGCATGGTAAAACAACGTGTGCAATGCTTTACAACCCCATTTGCATGCATTAAGCTTTCACACAGAATTCATGCCTAGATGGAAAACTGTAATACTAAATCCACTCACACAGAGATAGCATTAAGTTGAGTTCTGCACTAAAAAATTGAGTAAAAACTACAAACTTCTACTCAAATGACTCAATATATCTGCTTGTTTCATCTTATTTTCATTCATTTAGCACTGATCTAATGAGTTATAGTCAGTCTCAGTAGTCCTATATTAACAGTAGGGTTGAACAAGGGCAGAATCTGATGCTTTTTCACTGGGAAACACATTGCAAACATAGTTGTTTTAGAAGAGTCAAGAGCACCTTATTCTGCCCATAGATTTTTGCCACTAACAATGCACGTAGAGCGAAAAATTATTTCTCTTTCCAGCTCTGGACGTTTCACACTCAAAGGCAGTTCTGTTGGTATATCTGTGACAGAACGCAACTGCCCTCAAGAGCAATCCAGCCTCTTAGAAAACACCAGCCTTCACTAGATTCACTTCTCTACAACAGTGCATTTTCCCAGGCATTTCACAAACAGCTGTGTCACCATGACTGCGAGGATGCACAAATAAAGTGATACTTTCGGCTGGTATTACCACATACATTGCAATATGCAGATAGATCTTGATAGACAGACTCCAATGGGACCTGTTCACTTCTAAATGTCTTGCTAAATAATCAGGCCCGAGGGATGCAGATACCTTTAAGAAAGTCTATTTAAGCAGTTTTCGCCTTGTGAAATAGGAGATACTTTCTAGTAACAAGCAAGATATTTTCAGCGTGGCCTTGTGCCACTCCTTAGTGGATAGTGAAATAGCTATCAGTAGTCAGTCTGATATACACACAAATAATAATAAAGCTAGAAGTTCAACAGGTCAATCTAGTCTCCATGAGCCCCAGAAAAGGAACAAACATGGTCTGCTTTTAGGAGGAATAAAACAATATCCATCTGTGGAGACTTTCAAGATTTGTCTAAATGAAGCCATGACTGAACAGATTTAGTCCTTGTGGTAACACCACCTCAATGAGAAGATTGGACTAGAGGCCTCCAGAAGCCCTGTCCAGCAACATTTCTATGATTTCCCAATTCAACCTGCAGGGCTATTGCACTTCAGCTGTCATCTAATTTGACTTATGGTGACGACAGCAGATTGCTGCGCATCAATGCAGTTACAGATCCCTGTTTTCTGCACCAGGCAAGAGAACAAGGCTATAACCTGCAATAAAGCCCCAGAGGCAACATTGTAATGTATTTCCTTCCAAGTTGAGGAACCAAGGTCCTGCTCCACAGGGTGCACCACAGGTAAGCTTGAATTTGTAAGTTGTGGGTGCTACAAATTAATCCCTGCCCTGGTATCTGCCAATTGTGCCGGCTTTCATTTGCACGTTTCTCTGAATAATTTGCAGGATAACTAGACACTGAGGAAACACCAGCATTATTGCTCAGGAAATGGAAGTCCTAAACAAAAAATCATTCCTCTGCTCTCCTGTCACCCATGACCCTCATTAAATAAGAAACTATTGGTCACTTCAGCCCATGAGATGCGGGGCTCAATCCTGAATTATTGACAGTCCTTGCAATAGGAGAAACTGAAGGTCATACAAAGAAAGAAAAATAACTGAGCTAGATCTGCATTCTCAATGAGTGACAGTATTGCCTGTCATCTTAGAATAAGGAAGCTATATGATTTTGCACTTCAGAATTTAGTAATTCAATCCACTTTTTACCTGCAATTTATTCTCACACCCCAAAAGTACTCCTGCAAATTTGAAGTGTGGATTTTCTCAACCTGAATATTACCAGCACTCATGCAGAAAGCTTCCCTTATTCTATATTCTCCTTCCTTTTTCTGGGCACCCTTCTTCTTCAGCCTTGCCATTAGAGCCAGGTAGCTTTTCTTCCCAATGAAAGGAATTCTCTACCCAAAAAAACCCCACAACACTCACTTTTGGAGGCAAGCTGTTCAGACAGGACACACAATTTCTACTGGGAACAGATGGTGTGGAAGAGATTTCCAAGCAGTAAAAACACATTTTGACATTAAAGGGAAGCATTTGATGTTGGATATCTAGTTTTCTAAATAAAGTTTTCTTTCTACTTCCTTTTGAGATGTCATTTCTCTTCTTTAAAATTCAGGCTGGATTTCTGGGCAGCATTTCAGGCAAATAGAATGAATTATCTTGCCTTGCATTTTGCTGAACAAACCCAGCAGGGTTATCAGTTTTGCTTTGCACAAAATAAAAACATCGCTATGCAATCATTGGTACGCACCAGACCTGGAGATCATTAAAACAAATAATGTTCCAAGAACAGAAACGATTTCCAGATCTCTGACCCTTTCTATTAAATTTCTAAAAGACTTGAAGAAGATACTTACCTACTGCTCTTGTCTCATACTCATTAGCGAGTTCCTCAGACTCACCAGCAGCATTTATATCATTCTTCACCTTCGCCATGCTTTTCAGGAGCTTACTGGCCCCCAGGGCTGCCAAAGTGCAACCTCTGGTCTATGGAGAGAGAGTTAAGTCATGCAAAGCCCTCTGCAAAGGGAATGTGGTATATGCTTTAAAAATTATTCCCCTTTTTTTGCAGCTGCTCAGTTCCCAGTCAAGACTGGCAAATGAAGATCCAGTTCCACAAAACAAATGGTAACCATCAGTGTACTGGTTTGATAACAACTTTGTGACCAGTCTGAAAAGGTCTTGTGTTTAATAGTTATATATCAGCTTTGCATCTCTGGCTGAAGATTCACAAAAGAGGGTCTGCTCTGTCACAAGCTACACTACCATTTGCACTGTCCACCAGTCTGGACCAGTTGGGTGTACCCAGAACTGCCTAGACTATGTTAGTCCATTCCATTCAAAACATCGACACATGCAGGGAAGCAGCACTCTGAGACATGAAGACCAACATGAGCAGGAGCATCCATTAGCTTTGCTTGCATTAGCCTCACATTTACAGCCTGCAAATTATGTATTTGATACAATCATCACTAAATGTACTGTCTACTTAAAATTAGAATTGGATTTCAATCAAATACCTGGGATCAGAACACATCCATATTGTGGAATGGGTGGGAACTCAGCATCCAAGCTTGAACATTGATGAGAACATACAACTACAGGTAAATGCTAGCTTGGAGTGCTGACTCACACATGACATTAGGAAAGGAAAGTACAAAATCCACACCCAAACACAAAATGGGTGATATTAAACCTACTTACAGAGTCATCTAGCAATTATCTCTTGTGGTTTTGTGTTTGAAGATGGATCCAGAGCCTTTAAAGGCCTACAAACCAAAGACAAGGAACATCACTGTACTGTTTGCAAAGAGGAATAATGGAGAATTCAACTTACTTGCTCCCAAATGACTTTAGACAACTCTTTCTTGTTCTGAAGAACTGACCAAATAAACAGAGCTTGCAGTGGGTGCCTTGTGATAGGACACTCATCCTGAAAGAAAGAACAACAACTCCTCAGACCTAAGCTCACCAAACTGTTTTCAACTGGAACAAATCCTAGCCTGCCACTCTCCTGTTTTCATATTTTCTTCCTTTTACAGCCAGCCCACCAATCCTCTCTCTTGGCTATCTGGCACTTGTCACACAGTAATGTAACTTAGGTTATATTTTATATTTATATTAAAGCCTTATATTTTCCTATTTGATGTACAAGAATCAGCATCCCTGTTTGTTCCTAACATGGGCATTAAAGGACATTTGGGTCAAAGTCACTTTCTGCTTTAACCCATGCAGTTCAGATAGTCTCATTCACACCTCTGTGTTTAGAGAACGTCCTCTAAAAGGAATACTAACTTTATACCAATATGCCTTTTGTGTTTAAGCAAGTCCCTGAACTTCACAAAAACTTAAACAGAGAGGAATTTCTATACCACCATCTTCTTTGCGTAAGAGTAATTAGCAACTGGGGATGGCAAAGCCATCACAAAATGACTCCTGAGCAACAAAACTTTTAAGAACAACAAGCTTTGGTGGAAACTCTCAAAGCTAACCAGCATTTTCAAACCAAGCTTCCCCCGAATGTCACATGTGTTGCATTGCATCTCTGAAGTCAACAAATGATTTCAAAAGTTTCCTATCTGACACCCAAGCTCCAGTTTTGAAACTCAGATCTGGATATGACGTTTGGACCTGCTGTGCTGTAACTAAGAAGTCTGGTTCTACCTGAAAATGAAATAAAGTGCAGAAGGTGCTTGATACCCTTGCAACGAGCAAGGTTTAAGATACAAGAGTCTGTACCAAAATGTAAGAGTCCAAATTCCTCATGCCCAGCTGGCATCTCTGTACCAGACTCTGAATTTATATTGGTATAAATTACAAGCATAACTAAAGCATTGATTGCTCTAATAGAAAATACTTTAACTCAACACCCAAACTCACTCACCCGTTTTTCTTGTAGCTGAATGACCCCTACATGCATTTGTAAAATGGGGCAGTATGTTAGATGTAAAACAAGGCTGAGACTGTTAAAGCAAATCCTGCTATACCAGAAACAAAACATAATTTTTGTTTTTTCCTTCCAGGGGACACACAGTGGAATCAAACTGTTCATCACTTACTGAAAGATGTATCTCCATCTCATCCTTGCTATTTTTGTCATCTCTTTTGAGACCTCGTCGGAAGTCTTCAACCATCTTCCATGCAAATGTGAGGAGTGCATCGTTATAGGAGTTCTTTGCGATCTGCAGGTTCTTGAAAACCAGGCTGCTGAAGTTGTTCGTGTACAGCTCTCTAAGGACCTCTGTGGTAAGGAACTTCCTCAGATTCAAGCCATTTTCCAGGAAGAGACGGACAAATTTGGGCCTGTCTTTCACTAGGGCCGTGAACATGACATCCTGTAGGTCAGCAGACTAGGAAGAAATGGAAAAGCACATATTAGGGAGCACGCGAGCCGTCTAAAGCTTACCTAAGGGCCTGACACATGTGGCGAATTGCCACATTTTCCTTCATGCTGTCATATTTTCATTAGAATCAGTTTTTTCTGTATGCAATTGCCTTTGTTGGATGGCCTAGAGTAATTCTGGCATAGGCAGATAACCTTTGCAGTCAGTGATGTCGGTGCAAGAAGGAATAGACACTCTTACTTATCATCACAGAGGTTGGGGTGCTGAGATAGTGGCTGCTGTTACAATGTCTCTGTTCCCACTGCTCCCCTGTCCCACGTCACTGCACTCAGACAGAAGTGGTCTGTACCTCCCAGTTTCGGTCATTGGTGAAGATCTCATCACTGGCCAGGTCCAACTGGTTCCACTCCAGCAGCAGCTTCAGCTGCCCATTCCAGTTCTCTCTGTCATGTTCATTGGTGCTGAAAGCTGCAGAGGAGGAACAATTGTCTAGGTAAAAGACCAGAGACAGAAGGGCTTCTTGGCGTACTTATTCATCTCTGTTTTCATGCTCTACCTGACAAGACCCCTATCAAGTGTCTTTCCCCAGACTCATGTCCATCTTCCTGATTGGTTTTTAGAGGATGCTGGAGGCTTAGAGATAGATTTATGGTCCAACACAGGCTACAAACGAGCTGCTAGGAGCACCTCATCAACCAAAATCAGCACATTTCCTTCAGACTCCTCAGTGTCCTGCATCCTCTACACAGAAGAAATTCTGCAGGATTCCCAATGGGGCCCTACACAAGAAGTGTAATGAGAAGCTGTAACGTTCATAGGCCTTCTCCATGCACAGACAGGAAAATGAGGTCAGCCCAGCAATCTTCACTGAGTACCAATTCTGCTCTGCTGGAGTAGTAGAGAATCCAGGTCTGAATTACTCATGGTAGCAAGTTACTGGGATTTGAAAGAGTTAGGAAGCAACCCTGCACATTGACTGTTAATCAACTGGATACTTCTCTCCCTGCTGAATGTCTGTCAAACCTCTTCAATCCACATATATACCAAAAGATACTTGATTTTACATTGCAGGATGCCGAGTAATCCACTTCTGCAGTATAACCAGAAAAGATCCTTTGCTTGGCTTTCTGACTTCCTGTTGTGTTGCATACTTGTGTGCTGCTCTCAGAGATGCTATCCCAGCATCGCCACAGCTCTGCTAAATGCCTTCCCAATTATCTGGACTCACACTAACAGATGCCATAATGCTGTTCTAGCCTGTCCGCACCCCTTCAGATGAAAGCAAGCTCTACACTGTGGCAGGAGCTTAACTCTAGAGAGATGGCACTGCTCTAAGGAAGACTGTTCTAGAAAGTAAATAGCCATCTTTTTCCATCTATTTAAAAACAAACAAACAAGCAAAGAAGAACAGAAAAACAATTACTTGCCTTTGTATAGAGCAAAAGAAATGGCATTGCTCACAATTTCATCTCCAGCTTCTTCTATTTTGATAACTGTCAGTAAATGAGGGTTCTCAAGGACTTCTTTGATCTACAAAAAGGAAAAGCTCCATTTCAAAACAATCTTGACTGTTTAGTAGTTAATCTCCTAGAGCGTCTTTAAAAGAAATTTCCCATCACGTCGTAGCAAAGCTGCTTCTCATCAGTCCTATTTCCACGTACAGTTAAAATTTAATCAAGTCCAGATAGAAGTAATGAGATTTATTTCAAAGTCACTGAAGTACAAGATTAATTATCCTCTGAACATACAGCAAATAACCATGATTCCCCTATGCAGGACATCATAACTAAAAAGATATAATCTCAGTAATTAGAAACAACTTATAAAGAAAAAACAGATTGTGACTGTGCAATTTCAACAAATGTCTAGCAGTTTATTCAAGAATAGTTTCTACCTCCTTGTGCTTTATGAAAACCAGAGATCATTTCTCACATAACCAAGCCTTATAAAGTTACTTTCATTCTAGCACATAGAAAACAAATAATCTTAGCCACTGCAGGAGGAGGTACACTCCAAGGCAGCTCAGCAGAAGTCATGAGGAGTGTGGCCAGGTGACCAACCAGGGAAAACTGCCTTCAGCAGCTCCATACTTCCCAATGCAGAGCTCCTCCTGGAAACCAGAGGCTCATGGTCTGCTCACAGGGCAGTTCTTCTTCCTCTTCAGGTTTGGACGCCACAGACCCCAGGCTCAAAATGCAAGTTCAGACATGGTTTCTGCAGGACTCTGCAAAAGGCCATGCCCTATTCCTGCCCTTTTCCCTGTAAGCTTCTTATTACAGAAGCAGAAAATTGCTGAGGTTGGAAGATACTTCTGGAGATCTCGTCCAAGCCTGCTGCTCAAAACAGGGTCAAGTGTCCACAGGTTGCCCAGTGGAACTTGCAGGTTGTCCCATGGACTCACTCTGCCAAGCTCTGACCAAGAGATTTGACTCAGGCTTTGCCAGAAACAATAGCTGCTTACACTTCAACACCAGAAGCTTTGCTTGGTTTATATCAAAGAAAACACACACAAAAGTTTGAGTGTCTGAATTCCTCGCTGGGGCCTGCAAACAACTTTCAATGGTCCATTCATTTAAAAAGAAAAAAAAAAAAAAAGAGTTAAGGGTAGGGGGTGGAAAGCTGAGAGAAGGAGCCTTAAGTGTACATGAAGCAAGATAACATTTTCCATTCCCCATTATGAACTTCGACTAAGGTTTGAATATGCAATCACTCCCCACTCCCTGCTTCCTGCTGTGAGAGTGGGTAGGAGATAATTAACCAAGACAGGAAAACAGAATCAGACCCCAGGATAAAGCATTGGGCAGTTAATTGAGAAAGTCAGTTAGCTCAAGTTAATGGATTGTTCAGTGAGTTGAAGTGTTGTTGGAACTAAGACTTCTGAAAAATAACAGAACATTAAGATTTTTCTGGAGCTCCATTTTCTTCTGTTCCTATTAAGGAGAGCACAAGTATATCTAAAGCCAGGACCATCTGAAGGTCAGTTTCCTGAGACTGGCCCAAGCAACCCAAGATAGCAGATGCTCTCCTTGGTTCTCCAGTTTCCCCAATCTCCAAAAATCACTCTTATAATAAACACTTACATATGGGATCACAATGGTGACTACATCCTGAAGGCTCTACTTCTGGTCAAAGAGGCAAAGAAAAGCAAAAGAAGAATTTGCCAGTGTATATACAGTGCTGTACCTTCAACTGCATCCCAAGTACATAGTACTAGTAAGTCAATGTTTTATTTAGCAACAGTGTTCTAATGGAGATGGTGTAGGGATGTTGCTGTGACGAAATATTGACCACGTAAGCTGCTAGTCCTAATGGCCGTGCTCCTAGTCTGTACAGGAAATCTGTCCTACCTGATATCTTAAGGGATGCAGGAAGACAGACAAAGACTTTTGGAACAAATGAGAGAATCCTGAAATAGATTCGCTAAAATTTGAAAGTCCATTGTGTAGCAGTGATAACACTTTGTCCCTGAGCAATCCAGCAGGATTTAGCAGTGCGAGGCCCGATTCAGAAAATATCCAATTTCTCCACATTCACAAAGCATGCAATGGAATTGTGACACCAACCAGCACATCAGCCAAGAGACACATCCAGCAGGAATTGCAAGCATCCAGGGAGCAGACCATTACAAAGCATCTGGCCTTAGCTCTCCTGTGCCCAGACCTAAACCCAGACATGTGCTGCCTTTCCAAAATAATGCAATTCCCCGTCACTTTTGTTCCAATCCCTATAAAATAGGAGAGTGGAATTTTTCTTTTTAAAATCCTGTTAAACGCACACCTCATGGATATGTCAGGGCAAAGAGCCCTGCACATCCTATAGGTATCACCAGATAGCAACATCCTTGATTCGGAACTCACTGGCTGCTCCTGACCTCCCATTTTCTCTACCCTTCTCCCACTTTCAGCCTCGCTAGCTCCCTGCAGTAGCACACACTTACCCATTTGATCCAGCTTTCAGTCTCCTCTTCCGAGAGCCTTGAAATGGTGCGAGGCAGATATCTGAGCAAGCTCTCCTTGACACATGAAGAAGCAAGAGTGCCTTCTGCCTCCATCAAGCTAGCAATAACATCAGCAATCCGGCCAGAGCCTTCCACCACAACACAGGGTATCTTACTCTTGATGGCCACATTGATGGACTAGGAAGCCAAAGAGGGAGAGGTGAGCACTTGAAGCATCACTGTGTTATTAGAGCCTACTATTCAGTAACAAAGCCTAGAGATTGTAGGTTTGACTTAGGCGAGAAAAACAGAAACCCAAGGTCCAGAGCAGTATTTTTATTCCTACTCGCTTTTATTAGTACCATACCAATGACAACTCTTTAAAACAGCATTCATCTAATGACAGAGGGCTGTGAAGAGCCCCACAGAAACTGAGGAATGGAAATCACCATCTGCCAAATGTTAGAGTTGATTAGCAGATCAGGAAAATTGCCAAGTGGATACGGCATTCAGGACACATTGCAGCACTGCCTAGCTAGAGTCACTGCTGTTTTATGGCACAGCATTGCTCAAGTAACACCCCAGCTGAGTGCAAGGGCTTTGGGTTTATTTGCTGGAGATGCAAGCAGCAGTCCTTTACACAGATATCACTTCTGTAGCATCACGAGAACATCAAACTCCAATGTTACTGTCTCCAAGTAGCTATTTATGTGATTTCTTACACAGCAATGTTGTACATGGCTCATCAGTAAGAAAAAAAAAAGGTGTTGAAATAATGATGGAAGGACCATTAGCCCTCCTGTTGCAAAGACCACAACAGGAGACATTTATTTCATTTGCATCACTACCATTGAGAACACGGTCACCAGAATATAAGCTGTCTGCCAGAAAATTGTACAACACGAGTCAATGCAAGTTATCATCAACGACTGGAAAGAGAGAATGTGTATTAGCTCTCTGAAGAGACAGTTTCGTGAGAATAAAAAAATCAACCTGGAGCCATCAAAACTGCGAGGACATTACTCCTGTCAATTAGATAGCAGGTCCGTGACAAAAGCAAGATGTTTTTTCTTGCTGCAAACAGTCTAGGAGGTTCCTGGAGTGTGTGGAAGATAACTTTCTGACACAGCTGGTGAGTGAGCCAAATAGGAAAAGCATCCCACTGGACCTGTTGTTTGTGAACAGAGAAGGCCTGGTGGGTGATGTGAGAGTTGGAGGCTGTCTTGGGCACAGCGATCATAATATGACAGAGTTTTCAGTTCTTGGAGAAGTAAGGAGGAGGATCAGCAGAACTGCTACCTTGGACTTCCAGAGGGCAGACTTTGGCCTCCTTAGGAGCCTGGTTGACCGAGTCCGTTGGGAGGCAGTCCTGAAGGGCAAAGGAGTCCAGGAAGGCTGGATGTTATTCAAGAAGGAAATCTCAAAGGCACAGGAGAAGGCCGTCCCCATGTGCTGAAAGATGAGCTGGCAGGGGAGAAGACCGACCTGGCTGAACAGAGAGCTTTGGCTGGAACTCAGGAAAAAAAGAGAGTTTACGACCTTTGGAAGAAGGGGCAGGCGACTCAGGAGGACTACAGGGATGTTGTGAGGTTATGCAGGGAAAAAATTAAAAGGGCCAAAGCTCAACTAGAACTTAATCTGGCTACTACCGTAAAATACAATAAAAAATGTTTCTATAAATACATTAGCAACAAAAGGAGGGCTAAGGAGAATCTCCATCCTTTACTGGATGCAAGAGGAAACATAGTGACAAAGGATGAGGAAAAGGCTGAGGTACTTAATGCCTTCTTTGCCTCAGTCTTTAATAGTAAGACCAGTTGTTCTTCAGGGTACCCAACCCCCTGAGCTGGAAGACAGAGATACGGAGCAGAATGAAGCCCTCATGATCCAAAGGGAAAAGGTCAGTGACCTGCTACACCACTTAGACACACACAAGTCCATGGGGCCAGACGGGATCCACCCGAGGGTACTGAGGGAGCTGGCAGAAGTGCTCACCTAGCCACTCTCAATCCCGTATCAGCAGCCCTGGCTAACCAGGGAGGTCCCAGATGACTGGAAGCTATCAAATGTGACACCCACCTATAAGAAGGACCGGAAGGAGGATCCAGGGAACTACAGGCCTGTGGGTCTGACCTCAGTGCCGGGGAAGGTGACAGAGCAGATCATCCTGAGTGCCATCACACAGCACATACAGCACAACCAGGGGATCAGGCCCAGTCAGCATGGGTTTATGAAAGGGAGGTCCTGCTTGACTAACCTGATCTCCTTCTATGACAAGGTGACCCGCTTAGTGGATGAGGGAAAGGCTGTGGATGTTGTCTACTTGGACTTTAGTAAACTCTTTGACACTGTCTCCCACAGCATTCTCCTGGAGAAACTGGCTGCTTGTGGCTTGGATGGGCATACTCTTCGCAGGGTTAAAAACTGGCTGGATGGCCAGGCCCAAAGAGCTGTGGTGAATGGAGTTAAATCCAGTTGGTGGCCAGTCACAAGTGGTGTTCCCCAGGGCTCAGCACTGGCGCCAGTTCTGTTCAATATCTTTATCAATGACCTGGATGAGGGGATGGAGTGCACCCTCAGTAAGTTTGCAGATGACACCAAGTTGGGCGGGAATGTTGATCTGCTGGAAGGTAGGAAGGCCCTACAGAGCGATCTGGACAGGCTGGATCGCTGGGCTGGGGCCAACTGTATGAGACTCAACAAGGCTCAGTGCCAGGTCCTGCACTTGGGTCACAACAACCCCATGCAACGCTACAGGCTGGGGGAGGAGGGGCTGGAGAGCTGCCTGGCAGAAAAGGACCTGGGGGTGTTGGTTGACAGCCGCCTGAACATGAGTCAGCAGTGTGCCCAGGTGGCCAAGAAGGCCAATGGCATCCTGGCTTGTATCAGGAATAGTGTGGCCAGCAGGACCAGGGAGGTGATAGTGCCCCTGTACTCGGCACAGGTGAGGCCGCACCTCGAGTACTGGGTTCAGTTTTGGGCCCCTCACTACAAGAAGGACATCGTGGTGCTGGAGTGTGTCCAAAGAAGGGCAACGGAGCTGGTGAAGGGTCTAGAGAACAAGACTTATGATGAGTAGCTGAGGGAGCTGGGGTTGTTTAGCCTGGAGAAAAGGAGGCTCAGGGGAAACCTTATTGCCCTCTACAACTCCCTGAAAGGAGGCTGTAGCGAGGTGGCGGTCAGTCTCTTCTCCCAAGTAACAAGTGATAGGACTAGAGGAAATGGCCTCAAGTTGCACCAGCAAAGGTTTAGGTTGGATATTAGGAAAAACTTCTTCGCCGAAAGAGTAGTCAGGCATTGGAACAGGCTGCCCGGAGAAGTGGTTGAGTCTCCATCCCTGGAGGTATTTAAAAGACGGGTAGACATGGTGCTTGAAGACATGGTTTAGTGGTGGACTTGGCAGTGCTAGGTTAACAGTTGGACTTGATGATCTTAAAGGTTTTTTCCAACCTAAATGATTCTATGATTCTATGATTCTTACCAACTAGATCAAAGCGGTTTTCTTAAGAAGGGTCCAGCTAAAGTGCATGTTTTGCATCACACAGAATTTAAAACAGAAGCTTGAAACAGTTTTACTTCTCCTCTGCTAAAGCTGATTCCTGTCATCATGCACAAGTCACAGAAGCTGAGAAAGGAGTCTTGCCTGGCCAACACTGCTAAGATCAAGGCATGGCAAGGACTGACGTCCACAGCATGGAACCTGCTGTGTCACTTTGGGCTGATCAGAGACCCTATTTACTCCTTGAAAAGATGCCTTCACCTAGAAATGAGCGAGAAGGCAGACATGAATGTCTCTGTGTGCTAGTAACACCGGTAAATAGCCAAGAGACTGGCATGAACCCTTAATTAAACTGTCATCCAGTTACTTTTCAGAGGAACCTCTTGGCAGAAATTATGCATTTGATTTAACAAGGTTTTTATTCATTCTGATTAGATAGCTAGTAAGTCTGTGTTATGTATCATTTCTTAACAGTGGGTTTGAGGTCTCCATAATATACCTGTAATCACAAGGCTGCCCAAGTAACTGCACTGCATGGCGTATAGAAACAGCTCCTTCAATGATGGCCAAATCATCTCTTAAACATTGACAACTGGGAACTAAAAGGAGAGATGGGCATATTCAATATGTCACTTTCAGCAAAGCTTTGCTCTAAAACCTGAATGGATGCTTTAGTTTCATCTTAGGACCTCTGATTAACACATTGAGCTCTGCATCTGTATTCATCTATAATCTACCTGTGGGCAAAGCTAAAATTAATCATGTGAATGGAAGCAAAACACCCAGGAAACATACAAGGAGGCTTGGATAATGATCTGAAATTTCACAGAGTGGTTCAGACTAATTGATTAATGTTAGCAATGAAGTGGTAACAGAGACTGCGCTTTGAATTCATTGTTTGTCATCCTGACAGGCAAACCAGTTTGATTAGCCTCAATATTAACAGCATAGCTGTAGTCCGAACAGGTAGTACCAAGATCACCTCTTCAAAAGAGATAATTATAAATATCACCCTGCTTCAATTTTACGGACTCAGACACTGACATACTCCCTTCATTGTAACCTATCCTCTTGCAAAACCCCGCCCCTTTCACAGTTCCCTCTCAAGGTCCTTCAGCCCAGGCTATGCCAGCTCTTCTTCTTGCTGTTAGTCAGAGCCATCTTGTCGTCCCTGTTACTGTTCCCCTCCCACATAGCCTGATTGCACATCCCCTCTCTTTGAACTCCCTGGTGCTGGGTCCCTTTGCTCCCTCAGTTCCACCCTCCTTGCTCAGGCCATGCATCATCACTCTTGCAAGGTGAAGGGGGAAGTAACAATTCTGGTTTTTAACACTGAGACAGATCTAGAAGTCATCCTTTTTTTACTTAGACATCCTGTTTCAAGAAACTTCTTTCTGCCTTGTCCTGTTCATCCTCTTCCTGCCTATCGTATATTTGAAGATGATGCCTGCTACCTCCTCTTCTAGGCTTAGAAGGGTCAGAGTCAGCAAAGTCTTCCTGCCCTGCTCAGCTGCCGAGATTTAAACTAGGTGCAGCCCACAGTTCTCAGAAGCAGCAATCAAAAGTCAGTTTAAGCAAGTTCTGAGCTGGAGTATCTCCAGCACAAGCTGATCTTCCCTGTATATTACAAGAAAGTACTAGTCTCCACTGAGCATGGGCAAGCCAAGTTTTCCCAAACTAAATTTTAGGCAAATTTGTATAAAAACGATCAAGAGCTACGTGGCTGACGAAGACTTTTCTGATTGCTGCTCAAATAAACACAAGAAACAAACATTTTTGTGCTGGATTTGTTATGGAAGAGTTGAGACAACTGAACTGTCCCAGCCAAAAGTTTTCCAGGATGTCAGCCTGAGGCAGAAACTGCACAGAAAATTTTAACTGAAACAACCTTCATAAGCTTAAATGCAATTGCAAGCAAGGTATCTTTATAGCAAGTGCTGGGTAAGCTTCAGTAAATAATAGGACTGGCTACTTCATCATGTTGGTTGTGGAGTAATCTGTCTTAAATATTAGAGCAATGTCCCTACTGTTACTCCTGAAAATAAGTAAATGAAATAAACTTACTTTCAAAGTCTCTTTCCCTCCACCTTGGGCAAAACACACGATTGGGATCTTACCACCATAATTAGATTCTGTGAAACATGCCAGAAGAAACAGGGAAAAAGATTTAATCCATTAATGCAGTTTGAACAACTTTTTTTTTTTTAGTACAATGAAAGAATTTCCAAGTAGTTCATGCAGACACTCCAATAATCTGTTAACAGCTTTTCCTGTTTTTAATGAAAACTCAGTTTTGCCTAACATTCTGCATAGCTGGCTTCAGACACTCTTCTCCATTGGATGCTTTTTTTCTCCTCACTATCATAATTTTTACTAGCTCCAAAGTCCCCCAAACATGTGATTTTATTCTATTTACCTACTGCTTTGTCCATTTTGAGTCTAGGTGCAAGGTCCTTATCACAAGTTGAAGATTCACAACCTCTGACTTCACATTTTCAATTGTAAAGGAAAGCTAGGAATTCTGTAAATCTAGGAGCTAGTGTTTAAAAGACATACCAAGTTTCATAATGATTCTGGGTGCTTCGTCATGACTAACAGCAAGTAGGCTTCAGCTGAGGTACACAGTAAAAAAAAACCAAACTCTTTAACTAATAATTTCTTGACAAGGCTTTTGATTTTTCCATTTTGGCAAAGAAGGAGCTGAAAGATAAATAATTTGGGGGCAGGTTTCAGATGGATCGATCATCTTCACAAACTTGTATTTTGGAAGTAGCCTAATTTCAGCTCCTGTGTAGTTGTGCCTTAGCTACCCAGAATTCAGTGCCAGGTGGGAAATATGTAGATGGGTCAGCTTCCAACAGATAGCCCAGCAGGGAGGGAGGGAAGGGCTGTATGGCTAAAATGGATCATTTGCTGTGTCCCACAAAGGACTATTGTCACATACAGAAAGGAAGATGAGGGGAGGGGTATTGCTCTGAAGAAGCCTGGTTGTTCCTGAAAGTGCTCAAGATGCAACGCAGTTAACATATCCCTTCCAGCTCAGCATCCGAGGGATTCTACCACTATTTTGTTCACAGAGAATCACTGTGCATCAGCCCCAAAGCATGCAAGGACTAAAGAGAAGGAGGTCTGCAACCTGATGCCCACACCTACCTGGGATAACGCGCTCCGAAATGTACTTTTCTAACTGAGTTCGTACTTTTGCCTCTATCGTCGGGTGCCCATGGGTGCCATTATCAACCAGTAAGAGATGGGTGTGATTATTATCCAGGCAATACAGGGGGTCTCTCTTCAGATCATCCATTATGTAGTGGGCCAAGTAGTACCCCTAGAAGAACAACCACAGCATTTAACAGAGATCCAAGGGCAGAACATGCACAAGCCTTCAAGGACAAGCCAGTGACAGCTGAATCCCTAGCCATCAACTATTCCTCATTAGTTAGGAGTCTGGATTTCCTGACTCAAGACACTGCTCACTGTCAGTCCCAAGAGCAGCAGAAGACAGTGAGAGAAACCCCATACAAGAGCACAGCATAAATATTTGCAGAGAAGTTTTTTCTTTACAAGAGTGGCCTGGTTTGTGATGATCCTCTCATAACTTCATCTCAGCCAATGGAACAGTGGAAGTTATTTGCAACAGTTTAGTCCTTTCAGAGGTCCTCTTAAGCAATGCATGCTTCCTTCAGCTACCAGAAACATTAAATCTGTGGCAAAGTTACTTTGAACACCTCACAGAATCACAGAATTTTTTAGGTTGCAAGGGACCTCTTGAGATCATCTGGTTCAACTCTCAAACCTCCTTAGAGCCCTCAGTAAACTAAACTGCTTTTTTTTAACTAGCAGGATGGTTTTTAGACATGTTCTATAACATCTAGTGGACAAGAGACAAGGGTATCTGACAGCTAGGACAATAGTATCAACAAGCAAGATCCATAACAGCAGCAGCAGGTACAACATGTCTTAGCTAATGGGAATCCCCACTATGGGCTACTGTGTGGGGATTTCACAGCAGCTAGAATAACCATGGAAGATGTTATTCCCTAATACTCTGCCAGATATGAAACCAGAACAGCTGAACTTCTACACAGACACACTAAGCCCACAGCTGAAAACACATGCTGGTCCCCCCACCAGGCCTGATGTGCAGCCATCTCAAACATGAGAAGATTTTAGTTTCCTCCTGTTCTGGGAAGAGCACTTGATGTTTTGTCTCACTGTTATGTACATTGAGGAAAAGCTGGTCCTGGGTTGAATTGAGCACAGTAGATCAGGTTAAGTAGACAGACGTGCTTCTATGTTAACATTGCACTGGAAAGCATTCTGCTGAGCTCTGCTTTAGCAGAATGTACAAGCAGAGCTTGACTGACCGCTCAAGTCAGTCATCACATGGCTGATAGCATCAGCCTAGCACAGATACTGTTATTGCTGAGAGCAGCGATCAGTCAGGGACATAATCTGTATAACTGACAGCCGAGCCTCCTCTTTGTTTCCCCACCAACTCGTACACATTTCTTACATCATTATCACCACTGCGAATCAGACTTTCTCGGTTGGAAATCATGCCCCAGGCTGCTATGCCAATAGCCACCACGTTCTCCTCCGAGCTCCGACTGATGGTGTTGTCTCTGACCACTTCGCCGATGTACTTCATCAGCCCGTAATGCGTGCCTCCTGTGAAAATCCAGGCCCCTGGGGACAACATGCAATAACCCGGGAGAATGTAGTGGAATACGCACCCTCCTAATATATTACCTTTAAGATACAACAACCCAATCCCCTCTCAAGACCTTACCTCAGAAGAGGCATTTATTCTTCAATTAAACACAAACGATATGCTACACAACTTCAATTAAACACAAACGATATGCTACACAACTTACCTTGTGTTATCCCGATGACTAGCTCTCAACCCTCTTACTTCCAAACTGTTAGGTCGCATTTGCCCCAAGTGCACCAGCCAAGCAGAAACAAACCGAATGCTCTGCTTCCCTGCTGACCCTTTGAGCTGCTACCTTTCCAACAGTATTATGCAGCAATAAAATAATACAGACACATATGCAGGTATTTACCTTTGGACTGGGCAATGTAGATCAGTCTGCTGAATATCTTGCGCATCCGGGGCTTGAGTGCAAAGTTCTTTGCACCCCCAGTGACAGAGATGACAAGGTTAGGGGTTTTCAGGTGCCAGTGCTGGGTCATGAGATCATAGAGTGTTTCGGAGTCTGTGTCACATGACAAACGGATGTACTTAGGTGAGGGAAAAGAGAGGAAACAAATAAGTAAGAGATAAATAGTAATAGCCGGGAACAGATCAGGAATTGCATTTTCTTCTCTCATCTACACTCTTATTCCAATAACCAGTAGACAAAGGGTAAAGTGATGATGAACCAGAGCTTAAGTCTTTGTTTCTTTCTCTAAAACATCTTTATCCTCCCCCTACAACCAGAGACCCATAACTAGGACTTGCAAGGTGATCTCTCTTGACAGATCAGTGCTCAGGTCTGGAGATAAGACACAGTCTTACTGCAAGCAGAACAAAAGTGCTAGTGTTAGACCAGCAGCATAGTGAAGAACATAACTGCTGGCCCCAAGGTCTCCCAGCTCCACCATTTCCAGGTTCAGCCTAAAACTGCAACCTGCACCTCCAGCACCCTGGTCAGTGGGGTCAGGGGGCAGTGCAGTGCTCAGGTTGCACTATCACGTTCTGCCTCACACATCTTTAATTTGGCAGAAGCTAAACTGTGTAGCCCCAGAAATATGATTTTTGCAATTACTAGTAAAAGTCCACAGGCTTTGTACTGAACTGAGAGTGCAGATTCTCAGGATCTCTTTAGCCTGAGCTGAGTATAGTTGTGATAGCAGTTGCCTAGCAGTATAACAACTATTGTCTACATTTGATTTGTCTTAGGTTATGACAGTAACAAATAGTTATTCTGTGGGGATTGAACAATTTATGACCAGAATAAAAGGTGACATGGAAGAATGCAGACACCAAATGACAGAGGTCCCAGTCTGTAAAAACAAATCACAATGGCCAATAATGGTCACTATTTGAGTGCAACCTTGTGAATGAGGGAAGACTATTTTTAGAAATAACAAATACAACTAAAAGAACTGTATAATTCAGAACCACTGAAAAGAAAGAGCATAAGCAGACTGTCTTGAGAGAAATCTATAGAAAGAATTCCAAGCACACCAGGACCAAGGAGGATGGGATCCCCATGATCAGTACTGAAATCATCCCTTCAAAGACCTCAAGAGTCAACATAAAGCCTCCAAACACTCCTTCCACTAGAGGCAGGCAAGAGCACTGGCCTTGGGATTCAGAGGAACATTGGAAGGAGGAACACAACACCAAGGAAGTTAATGGCGTAACAATTTTAACTGTAACAAAGGTATTTATAGCTTGGATTATGGATTAGTGGTAGCATTGTTACAAGTGAACTAATAATAATTACGGTCTTATTTTGATTACGCTATTAAAGCCTTAATTTGACTAGCTACAAATTCCAGGTTCCATAAACATGGTGTCCCTATCATAACATATATGCATAACAGCATTTTAAGTTAACACATCACAACTTTATCAACTTTATCAAAGCTTTAACACTGTACGAGGATGCCATAAAGCACACTAGATAGATAGATAAACTGGCTTCAGGTGGACCTACCATCTCTCCATTTATATAAAAGGCTCCCTGGCTTTTTTGCTATGCTATTTAAGAGCCCCTTTGCAATTTCATCACTGTTAGTAGTTTAGTGTGATGGACTTTTGGAAGACAGGCACGGCTATACAACTCATACCAGGGGATGAAAAGGAGTAACTTGGACCTGAATCGTAGTGGATTTTGTATAGATCGCCCAGTATTCACAGGAGAGCAAAACTAAGGAATTAGTTTGAGGAAGAAGTGTCCTATCTTGAGATGCATTTAACTTGAACTAAAGAACATATTCTTCTGTTCCAGGCGAAGTTCCCAGGAGTAGTTGTTGCATCTGGCTCAGAACAGCACATCACAGAGGAAGCTTAGTAGGCTCCAGCAGCTACACAGGAGGGCTAAGGGACTCCCACAGCTTCTGCTCCCAGAAGCATCAGCCACATGCAGCCTTGGGTGTTTTTCAGGAGAGGGTCCCCCATAGAAGAGGGGAGCCTGCCAGAAACATTAACTGCTCCACAGAGCCAGTAAGCCATCCCCACAGAAAATCTTGTTAGCTCTGTAGTTAGAAGGCATTTCGCCTAAACCCTACTGATAACACAAAGTACCTTGTATCTGTATGACAACCTTTGTTCCATCAACAGTTAAGGTTTCCAGTTGAATGACTTGTTTTCATCTATACAAGTCGTTTTCATCTATATAAAGCAAGTACTAAATAAAAGATGCTGAAGCTGATGTGTCCGTACAGCTTATCTTGTTCTCTCATACGTCATCAAGGTGTGTAACTGCAAGAACGCTTCAGTTACGCCTAAGTTTCATTCAATGTACCAGCAACTATACATCTGGCATTTGCCACCTCCAGAGTCCTTTGCAGGCTCTACCCAAGCAGGTGAACCCCTCAGTGCAGCCACTTTCTTTCTCCGAGGTACAACGGTGCCATCTCCTGGTACAGCCGGCTGGTGCACCCCAACCATCATCGATCCAACCCTCAAACAGAAACTGTGCCAAGCGTTTCAGTAGCTGAACTCAGAAAGGTATTCAAGAGAAGCATTTTTTTTCAGATTGAGGGCTACCAGAACATAAAATACAGCAACTGCAATGTCCTTGGATGTTACAGGATCTGAGCAACACTGCAAAAATAAGAGTGCAAGCAGGACTTAATAAATGTAGAGATTTTATTCGTCTGTTCACATCTAATATTTCTGCTCAGGACTTTTTAGGACTCATCCATGCTAAAAAGTACAATGCAGGGTATAAAAATTCCCATCCCTTATTGATAATAGTCTGCAACTCTTAGGTTACCTTGGGTTTAAAGTTCTCCCCACTGTGCACAAGATGAAGAGAAAACATTTTGTAATGTTTAAGACCAGCAGGTGCCTTGCAGTATAGGGAGTGAGAATGTGGACTAAAGATGTAACTCCAGCCAATGTGCTGATGGGATGGATTAGCAGACTTATGCACAGCATTTGAATAAAGTATGCTCTGAAACATGCACAGTGGCCTTGAGACACCTCATGAAACAACTATGGGCACACAAACCAATTCCGGAGTGGGAAGAGGGACACAACATGAGGAAAGAACATTTAAGCCCTAAGAACTCAGAAATTTTGCAACAGAGCAAATAACTTCTTCTTACAGTAAAGGTACACAGCAGCTTACAACACAGTAGTATGAAGCTAAAATATGCATATTAACAAATATGTGAAGTACTTGGATCTGTTTAAGCGCGATTCAAAACCTTCAGTCTTACTTCCCACCCAAATGCCTCTAGTTTCTGCTACTTTGCATAAAACAAACCCAATTAATTTACATAGTATGCTCTGGTTTTCCTCATTTATTTTGATTTTCTGAAGCAAGCTGCACTGGCAGTAAATATCAGTCATTTAGAAGAGGCAGATGAGCTCAGACACATGTGACTCCCCACACAGTATTAGTGTAAATCATCAGAAATAGCAACACCAGCTATTTTCTTCTTTCCACACCTCCACACCAAGGGAATACACGGGGTGGGGGGGGGAACCCAAACAAACAGAATAAAACTCTAAAGTTCCACTGACACCTTACACCCCCATTGAATTTACTGTCATTGTAGGATCTCCACCTTGGGAAATACTCAATATTCAGTTGGTTATGGGCCTGAGCAAACTGGTCTATGTGGATATGCTTTGAGCAAGAGTTTTGGCTAGAAAACTCTGGAGAGCCCTTCCAAACAAAATTACTCTATGAGGGTGTGGGGCACACAAGCCCCATTCCAACATCCCACAACATCCTTCAGAGTGTCCAGTCCAAGGCATAAGATACAACTGTGTGGAAAGGAGCACTGTACATCTGCAGACTGCAATGATCTGCACATAGAACAGCTAGGGAGGAAGGGAATATAGGTTAGCAAGCTCTGTAGGCAGGCGTTGGATGACATGCCGTGCAACATTAAAGCCATTACAAAGCATGAGTGATGATTTTGTGGAGCAGCAAGCAGCTACATGCAGCTTCTGCGCTGAAGAGTACAGATCCTCTGAAGAAAGGTCTTACACCTCTACGGATATGAAATCCCCATGGCTATCCTCCTGGATCCTGCTGCACCTTCAAAGGCAAAGCATGTTGCACATGCTCCTGTCCCAAGAGTTGCACTGGTGCACACCCTCACACCATTTTCTTTCTGAAGCGTAAGTTAGTCCACAATACAAAGATGCAATGTTCCAAAAAACAGCCTTGTCTTGGCATTAAAGTCAGTCAGGAGCAAAGCATCTTTATCAGGAGCTTAATCATTCATGTACTTAAGCTTATTACATTGGTGTCACCACTAAAAATACGTAAAGGGTACTAAACCGCTCCTCAACACCATGACATTTCAGTATAGATGGGGACTACAAAACAGCCACTGTAACTGCACACTGATATAGTCAGGGTACACAGTCCCAGTGAGAGACAGCACAGATCTACTTTAAAATTATTTCCTCCTAGCCCAAGACCTTCAGAAGTGTATTATAGGCCAATTACAATAGAACTAGCTACGTGAAAAAAGAAAAATAATAATTGAGCATCACCCTCATTCACCCATTCTTCTGCCATACCTGGAAATAGATAACCTCTTTTCCCTCCCATCATTGGCCTATGAAACAAATAACACAGAAGAAATTATTCTTTGTTACCTATTATCAGGGCTTCAGAAATCAGCTTGCCTCCTTTGTAGCCTAACTCCTTCCATTCCCATTAAAATAAAATTGACTTTAGCTTCATCTTCCTTGTTTTGCAGAGGCTTCCACTGGTGTTGGATTCAGGACTCTGAATATGGGTCACCCAACAGGGGCCTGACACGTACGCTTAATACAATCACTTACCTTTCCTCTTTTTCCCATGTTTTCAAACTGAATGTCCCCAAAGGCATCAGTAGGAAGCTCCTTAGTGTGCTTCTTGTAATTCCATTTTTCATTGGTATTAATCTGAGTTCCCTCTATGTGCTGATTTTCAGGGTATCCACATTTACATAAGTTGCCCCTGAAAGAAGAGTGAATAGGCACGAAACCCCACAGTTATCACAGTGTACCCCTCAGCACAGAAAAGTAAGCTCTGATATGTTTATTAACAAGAGACAGAAATTTTTCACAGCTGAAACCACCTTCAAAACTTCTGCTCAATCAGGACATTCCCAAGAAGTGTTATTCTGCAGCAAACCTGGAGCCAGTAGAATGCAGGGTGCCAACTGTAGCAGTCACATCAAGTGCAGAGTCTGGGAGCAGGGTTGTACAAACACAAGAAGCCAAGCAGCAGGTGGAGCTCCGGAACCAGTTGTGCACGGGACTCTACTTGGATTTGCTATATGACAAATTAACAGCTAAGAGGAATCAACCCTCAGCTGAGACCAGCACCTAATTATGCTTCCTTCTCCTATCATCTGCTTCTGTCTAGCACTGGGCAGTGGAGTGGAGTACATCTCAGGAACCAGTCTATGCTGAGAGATGAGCTGACACTTCTGGTTGGGCCTTACCTATGTGACCTCTTTCTTTATCACATACTAAGTTAGATCATCAGCAGCTTAATTTGAAACCCTACAACTGTGCACAGAAATGAAAAAATGAACCAGAATTTGGCATCAGACACCACCAGAAGTGACCTCGTCTGCTGCTAACCTGATGTATACAAATAGTTTATTTCCATTTTGTGCTCTCAACCAGATAGGAAGAGTTCACTAAGATGATTACTAAGTGTAATCACTTTCCATGCAAACCCAGGGCCTGACTGGTGTCTAAGCACACCCAAGACATATTCATACCAAGAGGGAATGAACAACTGGTTTCTGAGCAGATTGTGCAGGCAGTTTGCAGTGTTCCTAGCACACTTCCCCCACCACCACACCCCTGTCTGCTGCACAGCATGGTGTGCAGTCACTACCAATGAAGCTGGTACACTACCTCCTCACCAACACTGAAATTGCATCAAGGGGAGGAAGAATCTCCACTTTGGTTGGCCAGGACTAATAGGGAAAGCTGGGAGAACTCTTTTCCTAGGAAAAGCTGCAGCACAGACCATGAAATCTTTTGCGTAGCTTATGTCCCTGATTCCTCAGAGGGCATGGAGAAAGGGTCCTTGCTTATGAAAAGACAGGGTTGACTGACAACTGTAGTCAGACAAGTACAGTAAGCATTGTCAACAGCAATAGGAGGGAGCAAGTGTGGCCCCTACAGTCTAAGTTAATGTCCTGGTTTTGGCTGGGATAGAGTTAATTTTCTTCCTAGTAGCTGGTATAGTGCTGTGTTTTGGATGTGGTATGAAAATAATGTTGATAACACACTGATGTTTTAGTTGTTGCTAAGTGGTGCTTAAGCTAGTCAAGGACTTTTTAGCCTCCCATGCTCTGCCGGCTGCACAAGAAGCTGGGAGGGGGCACAGCCAGGACAGCTGACCCAGACTGGCCAAAGGGCTATGCCATACCATATGATGCCATGCTCAGTATATAAACTGGGGGGGGAGGGTTGGCCGGGGGGCAGCTATCGCTGCTCAGGGACTGGCTGGGCATTGGTCGGCAGGTGATGAGAAATTGTATCAAGTATCACTTGCTTTGTATATTATTATTATTATTACTAGTATTTTACTTTATTTCAGTTATTAAACTGTTGTTATCTCAACCCACGAGTTTTCTCATTTTTACTCTTCCAATTCTCTCCCTCATCCCAGCGGGAGGGTGGGGGTGGGGTGGGAGAGAGGGAAGCCAGCGGCCATGTGGTGCTTAGTTGCTGGCTGGGGTTAAACCACAACAGTTAACAACCAACATCAGGTAAACACTTGCACAATGTTAATTTGCTAACAGCACAAAAGAGTAGATGGGAAGACAAAGCAAGAGGAACAATGCTATTAACAGCACTGTGCAATTTGGCAATATACAGAGGGGAAAGAAAAAAAAAATTCATCGGCCCAAAAGGATTGAGGACATTAATTTGTGTGCTTACAGTGACCTTTATAGTTAGCTTGCAGACTGCAAACATGAGATTGAGTAATGCTCTCCTGTGAAGATTGCTGTAAAGGTAAGTCACAGCATGCCTCTCTGAAGGAGAAAAAACTTATATGGTTTCTTCTACTCTGCTGTAGCTTGCAAATAAAACCAACTTACCTTACAAATAGAAAAAAAAAAAAAAAAAGCCAGCCAGTTATAAAGTATGACTTGCAATCCTTTCCCAGTGGGCTTGTAGGAAGAGAGGCTGATAAGAACCAGCTCTCCACCCTTTGTTGGTCCTTTGCCAGACATCCCATTTTAGATGGCAGAAGAGGACCCTAAGTAAGACTTTCTGAAATGAGACTCATTTCCCCCCGCCCCCTCTCCAAGGCATTTTTCCTCCCAGCTTCAGAGGAGAATGGAGTTACTGAGAGCCCTTGGAGCTGTATATTAGGACTTCTGCAGCTGCATTAGTTTGATCACTTTTCTCCTGAGATTACAAAAAACAACCAAAAAACCAAAATCAATGTTATGGTCCTCAAACTTACATTGCATAAGTACTTGTGCCTGAATGTGAAGCCAGTGTAATATCCTAAGAGAACAGCAGCCTGAGCAAAACTTAGCAGATGTGTCTCTCTGCTGTAAAGGCTTGTGCATGGAAGTTGTGATTTGGGTTTAAAAGGAAAATTTAAATTATCCAAAGCTCTGATACATACATACATACATTGTTATACACCAATACCAGTGCTGGTACTCCATCCCTAAAAACACCTCTATATTGCCACAATTATGCTTCAAATAGGGAATTTGATATTAAAGCCCTTTAACAGAGCTGCTGGAAGGCATGCTGACAGAGTTAGCATGAAGGTCAGGCCCCTAGTTTTGCATCAAGTTAGTTGTGGAGTAACTCAAACGGATATATTTCCAGTTTTTACACAAAATCCTAACAGTCTAGAGCAGTGGTCTCCAAAGTGGGGCGTGCATTAAATAAACTTTAAATAAATTAAAAATAGTGTTTATTTCATCTTTATCTCATCCTTTTTTAATTGCTATTTTTGTGTGTGCTTTATAATGTACATAATATGGTACAGTAGTAGATGTACATATTTATAAATAAACATATATTGGGGGGTATGCTTGGAAATTTTTACTGATGAGGTGTGCAATCAAAATAGTTTGGAGAGCACTGGTCTAGAGCTGGAAGAAGCACTCCAGGGTGCCTGTCTGACCACCAGACTTCCAGCTTTTTTGACCTTGACTGCAGAATACCCCAGGCACATGCAAACAAACCAAACAAGCAGTGACAACAAAAGCAGTTGTACAAGCAAGGCTGAAGTGAGGTTGCACTGCTAGATTCAGACCCTTAACAAAAAACCAAAAAGTTTGCTCCCCACCCAACCCCTGCCACATGGCTTAGCAGGCAGAAATACCCTCAGCTCCCAGTCCCCCACTCCTGTAAAACGAGAGAAAAATGTCTGCTTACATTGACTTGGTGTCTTTTGTAAAAAAGACACATTCTCTCTTCTTAAAGTTTTCTTGAATGAAGTTGACCAAATCCTTGAAAAAGAAAAAAAAATACTTCTGATAACTCATAAAACAGGAGAAACCTCAGAAACAGCATAGTCAGTTTAAACACAAAGTAAAACGGGTGCCAATTCGTAAGTCTCCTTTCCCAAAGTGGAGAGTGGGACACAACTGGGAAGTACTGATGGGAGTCGACAGGACACAAAAGACTACGTAAAATCACAAATAGGCATTACAAAGAACATGTGATATCAATATTTTTATATTTATCAAGCATAATATATACTACAGAGGCAAAAGGTATGGCTTTTCCCTCTAAAAAAATAATAATGAACAGCAAAACAGATTTTATATCCTAAGAGTTGCTGGAGAGCCTATTTTAATTTCAGCTTTTAATCCAAAAGACCCACATAGAAAACATCTTACTTTAATTCAGTGGCATAATATGGTTAGCTGTAGACTACAGAGCATTTCTATTTGCATGTGTTGCCATGTTTCCAGACAACTTGCAGCACTGACAATATCCTTCAAACAGTGGTTAACTCTAGTCCAGATACTGCTTAAAAGACTATGGCAAACACTGTTTCTTTCCAAGAAAAAAAAAAAAAAAAAAAAAGACATTAATGTCCTCTTGGGTAAGGGCTATTTTAATTCAACACAAAAAGACCCCAGCAGGAGACGTGAACAACTAAAGTCATGCTTTATGCGAGCTCAGATGGAATGCAAAGCCTCTCCAGTTTGTTTAACCATTAACTCTCATATTAACCCTGAAAATCCACAAGTGCAGGGGAAGCTTTTAAACTTGGGAGATGCAAATTCACTCCTAATTTGCCTCTGCAAGCTAGGAAAGCAAAAAAGTTTCTCACTTTCTGATAAAGGTTTGGAGGTTTGTGGGTTTTGTTTGTTATTAAGCACAGCTTGGATTTGCAAATCAAGATTTAGCTTGGGATGAAAAGGGAAGACATACAACTATAGTTAAGTTTACCATTTTGACAGAACGTTTATAGTTAAACAGCAGTTAGAGGAAGTTATTCCAAGTGGAAAAGCATTCTTTGGAAAGGACTATAATATCCAAAACAAAGAAAATGGAAGAGAACGTAATTAGCCAGTAAAAGCCACAATGATGCAAGACCAAAAAAATAAAACGGAGGGGGAACCGCTTGCTAAAGACCTAAGAGCTAGTCATTAGGCCTCTTGCAAGCCCATCAGAAGCAAGAAATCTGCCAGACAATAGCTGCGATCAGCAAATGATTGAGGCTTTTCAAAGGATATTTAACATAATTATATGTTGTCTGCCTTTGCCATCAAGTTGTCTGAAGAGGTTGGGGTTCTTTGTAGAGACAGAGAATTTGTCTCTAACTGAAACATGAAAAAGGATTTAGAAACATAAGTGACTAAGAATGTACAATAAAGAGTTACAGGGATCAAAAGGAATTCAATACATCCTTAGACTTTCACCATGTCAACAAAGCACTGCTGCTGCTTGAAGAGTCACTGGCTAGGAAAACTTCTCCATAAAGGGAAAACTGAAAAATCAGTCATCCTTCTCCTGCCATGACCCCTGGGGTCCACACCCAAGACAATATCCAAACTCACCAAGGATGTACCAGATACTCACGGCATCACTGCAGGACACATCTATGCTGCGAGACATGCTGGAATAGAGGAGTCTGGAACTCTCAAAATTGCCATTTCTTCGGTGTCGCATGGTGCCCATAGAAACCTGAAAGAGCATGGTGGAGGGGGAGATGAAGGAGCAATGGTCATTTCTTTCACTAGGTAAGAAACAGCAAGGACACTTAGTGCCCGTTCAAGGCAAGGGAGAGGTTATTCAAATCCAGCATAAAAAATTAGGAACTCTATTGATTCCTAAAGTGTGAAACTAACATTCAGAGAAAATCTTTTCTCTTCTGTCATACCACAAAGAGACTTTCCTCTCTCTTTCCCCACTCCAAAAAGACCTCCAAGTCAACATGCTTTGAGAAAGGTACATACCTTATACACCATCCCATTCAATTCATTGCCATGTCTTAGCTCTGTTTCCCTTCCCATCTGTGATGGGCGCATTGAGGAACTTGAACTATTCAGTGTTTATATACAATGAGCAGTCCCTAATACAGTGTATTTGCAAATTAAGTGGGATATTAAGAAGAAACATTTCAATCACAGAGAAAACGAACAGAGCGTAAAAAGAAGTTGGCCTGGCAGTACACCAGAAGCTTAGCGTAGATGCAGCACCTGAACACTGATCCTTCAGGTCTCTGTCCACTCCTGTAACAAGAATAGTCAACATGTGCAATCTGAAGAGTAAGTGGATTTAAAGTTTATTGAATCCAAAAGTTAACAAGTCACCCTTGGAAGCAAACACACTTCTGTTGCCCTTGAGAGCAGACACCTGTATTGATCTCACTGTCTTTGAAGGAGCATCACTTCATTTGCACCAAAGCACAGAACAAGATTTTATTTATGCTAATAGCGAATACTTCAATTCCATTTATGTTACTTTGCAAAATAATATTGGAAAAGGTCTTTTCCTGAAAGCAAGGCTGGCAGCTAGCTAACATGGTGAGCTCAAATTCCACTTCTCCTTTCAACACTATTTTCTCTCCCGCCTTTTCCTCTTGCTATGTGCACTTAGCTTGCTTCTCAGGTGATACTGCCACTGTATGGTGGAAAGCATCCCTCCCAGATACAGCAACATGCATTCTTGAGGTCTGACGAAGCATTCCTGTCCAAAAATATATAATTTCTGAGGACCAAAAACTAGCAAGTGTGAAAAACAATTTACTCAGTGCGTTTGAGAGAAAATAGGAATGGTACTGGCAGCGGGAAGCTGTAGTCATAAATAGAACGATGGAATGTTATGTGAGCAACCCTGAAAGCAGGAAAGAAAAGACAAGTTTCCACAAAAACATGTATATTTATACTTCACAGTTATTTTAAAAATACTTTGAAAAACATTTCATGTTGAGGGGGAGCATGACTGACTGTGTTGTTTACTGTGCATGGTAGAAGTCCAGAGTTACTTCCCCCAAACTCTTCAGCATGCCTGGGATCTCAGTCACTCTCTATCACTGTTAGGTGATGGAAGAGCACGTTAAAAGCCCTCTTCCTCCTTCTCACCTTCTGCATGTAATAGGAACAATTCAAACACAAGAAAAGGCAAAAGGCTGGAAAGTGCATTTCATCATATTGCATAGTGCAGTTGTCCCCAACTTTTGAAATTAAGTCTCATTTATTCTGCACTGATTTAGTGTTGTATGAAAGTAAGATGCCTAAAAAGGTACCCATACTCAATTCAGGCACAGGTTTTAATTTGACCACTTAGAAGCAGCACCTATGGAAAGCCAGTGTTCCCCAAAGCATGGAGGAACAAATGAGTGTAATGAGGGAACAGCAATGCCTGTCTCTCCAAGAATGGCCAAAAGCACAGTGTTTCAAACAGGGCTGGCATTATTGTTGCAGAGAGAAGACCCTGTTCCAAATGCATGGATTCCTCCAAAAAAAAAAGAAGAAATGAAGGCTATATACCCTCTGCAAAACAAAATCAAATTGTTACAAAAAAATCTCATCTCAGGCCTCCCAAGACAACACTGAGCTATCTTACATGCCACGTGAGAATCATGTAATACCGCAGTTCAGGCACAAACCTGAAAACCTGGTACATAGTCTAGCAGGTTGGTTACATTTCATGTGGACTCCACAGGCACCTGAGCTTCTCAGCACCATACCACCTTCCACAGACCCCCGTCATCGGGATTCGGGATTCTCAGCCCAGAGGAATAACAACAAAAAACCCTTTTCTTTGAAACCCAATGGTGTACAATCTCTTCACATGTCTTCATCTCCCATCATAATCTTTCCCTCAAATTTCAACTTCAAAACACTGATCCAAAAGTGACTTCTCAAAACATGTGCCATTGAGAGCTATGGTTGTGCTGGTCTAAGCCTTCCACATGGGAACTCTTTTCAGCTGCAAATGTCAGGCTATGCACACTTGTTCAAGGTTTCAGAGAGCAGATCTGCCTCAGACCAATTTATTCCTCCTTTCAGCACTGCAGAAAGCCATTACACTGTTTCTCAAGTAAAAGCTGAAGAAGAAAATAGAGCATGCTCTTGCTTTGAAGTTTGTAATCTCCTTTGCGTTAATAACTCTAGCCCTTCCCATCTTCAGAGCAAGGGTAGAAATCTGGCAAGCTTTGCACCAGATTCAGGAAAAGACTTTGTAGCAAACTTACTAAAACAGCTCGTAACAACAAAACACTAAATAAACTGACCTCCAAAGAGGCCACCAGTCTGGCCATGCCCTGCTTCAGACCTCCAGAAGAAAAGCATGGCTTTATTTGCCCAGGAACTGTAAGGTCTGTAGAAGGAGAGAGCATCTGTTCCCTTAAGGGTATCTACTCAAGTGCCTTTGCCATGCAAAAAAGGATAAGAAAAGGAGGAAGCCATAAACAAGAACAAATAGAGAGGAAAACCTGACTGACAGACAGTAAGGGAGGGAGGTATGAGACCCAAACCTAGTCAGCCATACTAATTGATAATGGTATGTGGAATGTGGGAATGTTTCTTCAAGAGAGGTTATCTGATGGGACAGGCTTGTCAAATGGGATACTATAGAAAAGGAGGAAGCCATACACAAAATATACAGAGGCTCAAACCTGGCAGGCAAATGTAATGGAGACAAAGGCAAGAAAAAAACCACACTTTGTCAGTCATACTAGTTGACAGCTCTATCAAGAAACTGTGTGGGAACTGGGACTTTGCAGCTGATACAGATGCAAACCTGAGGTTCAAGGATATTGGAGGGGGGCCGGTGGAACCCTGCCAGCTGACGAGGGGGTGGCAGACGGGGAGGAACAAAGGAGGGACAGGCAGAAAGGGGTATAAAAGGGGCCCTTTGCATGTGAAATGGGGTCGGTGGGTGGACTTGTCTGGCTGAACCCTGCACCTGATCCCTGCAGTCTCTCCTATTTCCTTAATAAATTATTTCTTAACTATCCAGGCATGGGTGCTGGGCAGACAGAGGGGCTGTGCTGGTGCTTGAGGGATCTGCGAATATGTGCGTCAGGTGTGTGTGCCTGCACTAGTGACTTGTCTCCACTGGCCCAACGGGAAGGGCTCCATTAAAGAAATACAAAGCACTAGAAATTTGCCAAGGGCAGTCAAACTACCATTTCTGCTCATTACTTTCCCAAGAACATTTCAGGGCCAGTGGAGCCTCACACTGGACACCCATGAAGTGAGGTCCAAGGAATCACCTGTGAATCATTTAGGGACTTGGCTAGCATCGCTTTTTCACTGACAGATGCAAGACCGAACACAGTGGTTCTGGCTTTATAGTCTGGCTATACAGTCTGGTCAAATACAGTCTGTCTTTAACTTCCCTAAGTATGGGACCATCCGTTGTCAATCTATAGGCCTGCCTGGCTTTTCACAAACCCTTTAAACACCAAACAAGTCCACGGTCCTGCAGGTAGCAGCCCCCTTCCCTGCATGGCCCTAACTTCAGAGCAGATCAAGAAGGGCCTGGTAAACAAGAAGTCTACCAACAAAAGACTGGTAGCTCTCACACTGCATTTCCAAACAGAGCAAGCTACAAGAAGACAGTTGACCTTGGTCTTGGGGTTATGACAGGTTTCACTCAGCACCGCAAACATTTTAGGATTCCTCCTTCCCTCCCCAGGCAGCACACGAGCTTTGCACATTTTACCTAGTGCAAGGATGGTTTCCAGGTATGAGCTAGAAGGAGAGAAGCAACTATCAAAGCTCTAGCAGTTCCTCTTCTACAAAAACACACTGCCAGAGGAATTTAGAGGCTACAGCCACAAAGCAATCATCCTCCCGTTATGGAGGGCTAACTTTGATAACAACCAAGACCATGATGGCTGAAAGTGTTGTCCCTAAAAACACTGTGTTGTTTAAAACAAAGCAAACACCAACCACCACCACCATGTCAATTAAACTGAGTAAGGATGACAACTATGCATTGGGAGTATTTCCTAATAAGCCAGTATGCAATTCTTATCATTTCACACAATTGATGTCTGGTGTAAAGGTGTTTTTAAAGCTGTAATTCAAGATAAAATTTTCACGGAGAGAAATACATTTTGGTCTGGATCTATGTAACATCCTTACTGGCAGCGTTTTACTTTACTTGTTGATTTGTTTAATAAGTTAACACCAGAAAGTGACTATGGACATAACTGTACAGAGGCAAGATTAAAAGGAAACAAGGGCATTAATTATTCATTCAAAACACTAAAGGATTTCAAGTTTGTCTCGCTGCATTTGTAAATAATTGATAAGAATGACCGTGCTGCAAACTGACAAAAGTTAGCAAGAGTGCAAAGGAACCCTGAAAACCTTGGACTTATTTGTAAATTTAAGTTTTGAAGAGCTGCATTGGTACCACGGTGTTTAGCTGATATTTGTGAACGAAGCTTATTAACTCCATGAGTGTCAGAAATAACACAGCAATTGTACATACTTTAAAAGATGTGACACAGCTGCAGTCTACATAACAGGCAAACACAGTTCATTTTCTATCACATTTCCAACCCATTAAATATATAGGAAGACATTTTTAAAGCATAGACTAGTGCATTAAAGCATAACCTTCTTAAACTAACACATTTTGAGAGTAATAACCATTAGATAAACACCAGAATAATCCTCTAAATATAAGACTATTACTATGACTTCCACAGCACTTGAAGAATATTCTAAGGAAATCTTCAGCCTGAAAGTGACGAATTAAAAAAAAAAAAAAGGTGACAAAAAATAACTAGTTCTAAAGACACTTTAATAAATAGGCTGTTAAAAACTTGTCTGCAACTGAAAAAGCAAGACCAGCTTCGATTCTCAGAAAGGTTTCAGATAAATCTAACCACTATTTGCATTAACATAATTCTAGCAACTGGCTTTATGTGAAAGCTTCCAAAGAGAAAAAGATGTTGCCAAACTTCAGATGCACAGCTACCTCAATTTCAGCATATTAAAAGTACATACTTTTAAGTAGAGAAAAAACACTGCCTAATCACGTACCAGTGTGGAGCACTTACCAAAGTCTCCAGAATATGCCCCAGCAATCCTACTGAAATCATTACTCAAAGAGGAAGGTTTTGATATACTTCAGCTTGCAAAGCCCCACCTTTTTCAATCTGTGTCATACTTTCCTTTTAAGGGAGGGCACGGAGGAAGAGAATGCACAGGAGCAAGCAACGGCAGGATTATTCACCAATTAATAATGAAGGCAGGAATAATTGCAGCAGGGCGCAGGAAATAACAGTTGCGGGTTATTTGTAAGAGAACAGCAATACTTCTGTCTCACCTGCTGCCAATGATGTACTGCAGAAACTGATAACAATACTGCAGCTAAATTTATGCAATCAACAGCACTATTAAAAAGCCATAAGTATAAGAAAATGTTTGTGGGAATAAATAATTAAAATCTAATGTATCAAAAGATAATGAAACAGTTCTAAAATCAACACCTATTAATCTCATTTACTACAAGGTCGTTGAAAAAGTGGTGAGTACAACAGAGGATTTTACAACAACTGGTATTTTCACCGAACAAAAAAACTTGCTCTCAGTTCCTTAATTTTTTGTCTGACACTCATTGGTGTAAAGTAACCTGGTTTCCTTCTGCCTTTAACTTAAAGCAATTCACTTTGGTGAGAGATATTTCTATTGCTGTGACATTCACAGTGACTTTTGGAGAGACGGGTTGTTCCCAGTTCCCTCTCCAGGCAGAAAGCAGAGCTATCCGGTGTGCTGCTGGAGAACCTTCTACATCCTTTTAATCACCCACTTTAAACAGATGTCAGCACCCCACCAGCTCAAGCACTCCCCCGCAATCCTATTTTACGTTGCACTGCAGTGGATGAGCACGCAAGGAGAAAATGCATCCAGCTCTGGAGGGCAGAAGCTTCTAATCCATAAGCAATCCCAGAGCAGCAGAGGGAAAGAACAAAGGCCATACTGTTCAAAAGGCCCAAGACAAAACAAGTATGTGTTGTAATTGAAGAACTGCTGTTGAAAACACAACACTAAAAAAAATCTGACGTGTTTTGGGTTTGTGTTGATGATCAAAAGCTCACAGTGCTGTTTCCTGGTAATCACAGGTGTCTCTAAACTGTGCAAGTGCATTCTGAAGCATGATCCTGGAGCATCCAGACTAAAGAACCTGGTGCCATGCACTGGGCTCCCTCTGCTCATCCAGCTGCAGGCTTTTCTCCCCTTGGAAACCAAATGGAGGGAATGATGCACATCATAGGAATCTGTTCCCAGCATGCAGTCAGTGGGCTAGGACATGTAACTGGATAACCACCAGAAAAGCTCAGCAGAAGTACTTCTGTAGCTTTTGCAAGGACAGGAGCGAGAAGTGTCAGATGCACTTTTCTCTCTAGTCACAGTGAGGCAGGTACTGCTACTCTGCAAGGCCCTGCAGCACAAAGAGGCTGACCAACTCAGCCCAGTCATTCTGCCAAGAGGCACTGGCAGAAGAGGGAATGGAGGTGGATTTTTCCAGCCTGCAGCTTGGCCTCAGAGCAATCTTTCCTTCTGTTATGGAGATGGCTTTATTTATGTTAAATCTCATGTTACCTTGGCATATACACATCTGCATTTGCAGGAGTTTTCAGTCAGAGGGTTAACGGCTCTGTGTCTGCACTACGATACATACTGCACACTAGCAATTAATGACTTACAAGCAGGCAGCTGCCATGCACTTGGTTGCTCCATTTTCTTTCCTTCTGGGCTTGGTTATGCAATTGGTTCATCGATGAAACAAGTAGCAAATAGACTGAAGAAGCTTAGACATTAAATGGTACTAGCATCACAAGACAACCACACAAAACTAAGTCTTAACGAAAGCCATAACGCTGGTAATTTCATACACGTCTCTCCCCTTCTCATGTCAGAGCTATTATCACATGAAACCTACCTTAAGCTGATAGCAAAAAGCAGTTAAGAGTTTAAACTATTGAAGGCTCTTGCAGTTTGCATTTTATTTGCTGTGCACTGCCAAACTGTCACAAAAAGTTTTATTTCATTTCCTCACTCAATCTAGACCCAGCAATGTAGGATGCAGGTTCACCATCCATGAAACTTCTCCTAGAACAGCATATGCCAAGGACCTTTTATTTAAGTCAAGAGGGACCACCATCCTGCCCACATCTACCACATGTGTGTTCAGCCCAAAGACATAACTCATCTAAGTGATCCACTACTCCTAAGAAACATACAGAAACACATTAAAGACTTGCAGTTAATCCTGAGACGCTGCTAAGTCGCTTCTGTACATCTTTTGTCATCATATTTCACAAGAATAGAGTTTTCAGGGGCAGACAGTAGCAATATGGTCATGCGTCAACGTTACTGAAGTACTGAACATGAATCTTTATTGTGGTTTATAGCTGCAGTAAGTCCCTTAGACACTGCCCTGTGAAACCAGTCTGGCTGATAGCTCTGAAAAAGAGAAACTAATGAGTACATAAATGGAGAGCTCAATCATCTGTCTAAAACGTGAAGTGGGAGACTTCAACTTACCAGATACCTGCTGGAAATACAACACAACAGAGAGGAAGCAGTCTCAGAGGTTTCTGGAGCGTGTAGAAGAGAACTTCCTGACACAGCTGGTAAGCGAGCCAACCAGGGGAGGTGCCCCGCTGGACCTGATGTTTACGAACAGAGAAGGCCTGGTGGGCGATGTGGTGGTCGGAGGCTGTCTTGGGCTCAGCAACCATGGCATGATAGAGTTTTCAATTCTAGGAGAGGTAAGGAAGGGGGTCAGCAAGACCGCTACCCTGAACTTTAGAAGGGCAGACCTTGGATTGTTTAGGAGTCTGGTCAGCAGAGTCCCTTGGGGGGCAGTCCTGAAGGGCAAGGGAGTCCAGGAAGGCTGGATGTTATTCAAGAAGGAAGTCTTAAAGGTGCAGGAGCAGGCCGTCCCCATGTGCCACAAGTCGAGCAGGCGGAGGAGAAGACTGAACAGAGAGCTTTGGCTAGAACTCAGGAAAAAAAGGAGAGCTTACCACCTTTGGATGAAGGGGCAGGCGACTCAGGAGGAGTACAAGGATGTTGTGAGGTTATGCAGGGAGAAGATTAGAAAGGCGAAGGCCCAGCTAGAACTTAAACTGGGCACCGGCGTTAAAGATAACAAAAAATGTTTTTACAAATATATCAGCGACAAAAGGAGGGCCAGGGAGAATCTCCATCCTTTCTTGGATGCGGAGGGAAACATTGCCACGAAGGATGAGGAGAAGGCAGAGGTACTTAATGCCTTCTTTGCCTCAGTCTTTAATAGTCAGACTGGTCATCCTTGGGATTTTCAGGCCCCTGAGCTGGGGGATGGAGATAGGATGCAGAATGAAGCCCCAGTTGACGAAGAGGTGGCAGTCACTGACCTGCTCCTCCACCTGGATGCTCACAAGTCCATGGGGCCAGACGGGATCCACCCAAGGATACTGAGGGAGCTGGCAGAGGAGCTTGCCAAGCCACTCTCCATCATTATCAGCAGTCCTGGTCAACCGGGGAGGTCCCAGATGACTGGAAGCTATCAAATGTGACATCCCTCTACAAGAAGGGTCGGAAGGAGGATCCCGGGAACTACTAGGCCTGTCAGCCTGACCTCAGTGCCAGGGAAGGTGACAGAGCAGATCATCTTGAGTGCCATGACGCGGCACACGCGGGACAACCGGGGGATCAGGCTCAGCCAGCATGGGTTCATGAAAGGGAGGTCCTGCTTCACTAGCCTGGTCTCCTTCTATGACAAGGTGACCCGCTTAGTGGATGAGGGAAAGGCTGTGGATGTTTTCTACTTGGACTTTAGTAAACGCTTTGACACTGTCTCCCACAGCATTCTCCTGGAGAAGCTGGCTGCTCACGGCTTGGATAAGTGCACTCTGCACTGGGTTAAAAACTGGCTGGATGGCTGAGCCCAGAGAGTGGTGGTGTATGGACTCCGGTCCAGTTGGCGGCTGGTCACAAGTGGTGTTCCCCAGGGCTCAGTGTTGGGGCCGGTCCTGTTCAACATCTTCATTGATGATCTGGACGAGGGGATGGAGTGCACCCTCAGTAAGTTTGCAGATGGCACCAAGCTGGGTGGAAGTGTCGATCTGCTGGAGGGTAGGAAGGCCCTGCAGAGGGACCTGGACAGGCTGGATCGATGGGCCGGGGCCAACTGTATGAGACTCAACAAGGCTAAGTGCCAGGTCCTGCACTTGGGTCACAACAACCCCATGCAACGCTACAGGCTGGGGGAGGAGGGGCTGGAGAGCTGCCTGGCAGAAAAGGACCTGGGGGTGGTGGTTGACAGCCGCCTGAACATGAGTCAGCAGTGTGCTCAGGTGGCCAAGAGGGCCAATGGCATCCTGGGCTGTATCAGGAATAGTGTGGCCAGCAGGACCAGGGAGGTGATAGTGCCCCTGTACTCGGCACAGGTGAGGCCGCACCTCGAGTACTGGGTTCAGTTTTGGGCCCCTCACTACAAGAAGGACATCGAGGTGCTGGAATGTGTCCAGAGGAGGGCAACAAAGTTGGTGAAGGGTCTAGAGCACAAGTCTTATGAGGAGCAGCTGAGGGAGCTGGGGTTGTTTAGCCTGGAGAAGAGGAGGCTGAGGGGAGACCTTATTGCCCTCTACAGCTACCTGAAAGGAGGTTGTAGTGAGGTGGGGGTCAGTCTCTTCTCCCTAGTAACGAGTGACAGAACGAGAGGAAATGGCCTCAAGCTGCGCCAGCGGAAGTTTAGGCTGGATATTAGGACAAACTTCTTCACCGAAAGGGTAGTCAGGCACTGGAACAGGCTGCCCAGGGAAGTGGTTGAGTTCCCATCCCTGGGGGTATTTAAAAGATGTGTAGGCGTGGTGCTCGAGGACATGGTTTAGTTGTGGACTTGGCAGTGCTAGGTTAACGGTTGGACTCGATGATCTTAAGGGTCTTTTCCAACCTTAACGATGCTATGATTCTACAAAAAGTAGCTGCAGTGTTGGGGAGCAAGCCCTTCTGCCTGGTCCTATCACGCACAGCAAACCTGGAGAGCAGACAGATTTTTGGGGCCACTTTATGGTTCTCAAGTGTAGCAAATCCCCCCATACCTCAAGTAAGAGAGTAGGCACTCTAAGCATAA
The DNA here is from genome assembly GCF_965183815.1 of Platalea leucorodia. Lineage (NCBI taxonomy): Eukaryota > Metazoa > Chordata > Aves > Pelecaniformes > Threskiornithidae > Platalea > Platalea leucorodia. The sequence continues at coordinate 60,609,584 of NC_138827.1, forward strand.
GTCAGAGATGCTCTCTGAATGTGTCAGGAAGTTTTTATTCTACCTGGGCAAAGATGATGAATATTTTCCATGGACAAGAGTTCTTCCATTGGCAATAATTCACACTTCCTAGCATTCCTACATTCTTGGTCTGAGAATACACATGCAAGTATTCCAAACTACAGTAATTATACCAAGTGATAGCAAATACACTAATATTTACTGTATTCCAGCGAAATCAGGTCTGTCCCCACCAGAGAGATTTCAATGAGAATTTGCCAAACTGCACAGAATGCTGCCTTTCCTAGTTCACAGAAAGTATATAATTCCAGTTTGGGACTAAACAAAGGTGAATATTTGTGAACAACAGAAAAGGCATTACTATGGATTCTGGCCAAAAAGCTGTGTTTCTATGATCAATGAAGTAAGAGCCCTCATCCTCAGGATCAGCATTCAGACCACCAGTGTCATTGTCTGTGCAGAAATCAAATTACAGCAAGCACTTCTATTACTAAGAAATGGAAATTCACATAGATACGAAAACATTTTCCATTGTGCCAGGAACGAAGAGACTGTAAGGAAGACAGATGCTTCTGCACACCAATGAACATTACGATCCTCTAAAAAAAAAGAAAGTATAAAGCAAGAGAGCAGATTTAAGGCAAATAGTGCCTGAAGAGCTACAGGAATTTCTGAACCCTGCAGCCTCTGCTATGCAGAAAGTCAGGTACTATGGGGTTCATTTCAGTGGTTGGCAGTAAATCACTTTCTATCCCAGGACTTATGAGAGCTTAAGAGGGGCTTTTTATTGGTGAAGGCAGAATTGACAGTGCACCTGTGAAGTTAACAAATATATTAATTCTCTTGTAAAGTTTGTTTTGTGGGCATTTTTGTTTGTTTTTTGTTTGTTTGTTTGTTTGTTTGACTAAGTTAGTCTCACTTCACCACACAGAGTGAAATTTTTAATGCCAAGGAGTCTGTCATGAGCTGACAGCATTAAAATCACCACTACTGGCCATGAAAACCTTTTTAGGAATAAGGTTGTTTTGGCTAAGCTTTGAGCCACACATTATTACCACACCATTTAAAGACAATGTCTTACTGGAGGTTTGTATATGGGGTTTCACAGCATAGCCACCACAGAATTCAATGGCTGAAAGTATTCTTGGGTCATCTGTTCCCACCTGAAACTCGGAGAAGAGCCCAAGCAAAAATACAGCTGGGTTTTACAGCACTATCGAAGCATGACGGTTCAAATGGGCAAAAAGGTGAAATACTTATTCTGTTGAGTGCTAATCCTTCCCTAGTCTACATTCTCCCCATGGATCACCAGAGCGAACAAAATGTCGAATGCTACTGTAGAACAGCCAGGGTACTTACTAATTACAGAAGCTAAACCAAAGTGTTACATGGAGATTCACAAAGAACATTTCTACCACAGAAATCCCTCTGGATTTATTTTGCTCTGGCTACAATCTGTTCACGCGGTTCCTGTTTCTGAGCAGGAAACAGTCACTGATGAAGTTGCACACAGAAGTTCATTTACTGTGTATGACCTGCCTTCTGTACCCCCTTTTATTGCTTGCTATAATGACCCACTTTTTCCCTTTTTATCCAAACTGCAGAAACTCACCTTGAGCAGGTGTAACAGCTTGTGTGGCTCCTTACCCTTTTTATGTTGTGATTTTGGATTCATAACCACCAGGGAGAACAAAACGGTTTCATTATGTTTCCAGCTCAGATACTGCATTTCTCAACGGTGTTAGAAGAGGAGGGGGAGAAAGCAATGAAGATTATTAAATGTGAACTACAAGATAATACTTCAGCACTTCTCATCCTCAAAACCACCTTGAACGTAATTAGCATGAGAACAACAAACCTGTAATTTCAGCTCCATACCCTTTGTCTCTCTACCTCACCTGGCTCCTTAAATGCCCAGCTGTTCTCAGCAAAGGTGAGAAGTTCCCTGTTTGTGTCTTACCATTTCCCAGCTCTGGCTAAGGAAAACATCTGAAGTCATTACATGGATGGCAGATGTAGCCATCATGTGGCACTCTAGCAACAGGAACCCCACAAAAGCATTGAGATAAAGCAGAGGAAACTCTTCAAATCAAGCAAAAGGACAAGGACAGACTTTCCCTCCCACTTTTTTAGCCAAGAGAGAGAGAGATCCGACTCCTGTTTCTGTGTGTGCGGACCACTCGGATGCACCTACCAGACACTACAATAAGTCTCTTTCCTTTCAGATAATACAGGTGATTTGTTGGCTTAACTTCTGGGTTATATTAAAGCTCAGTAAAATGAGCATCTGCAGAAAGTATTCTTCATTCCAAGAAAGGTCAACAAAACTATTCAAACTATACCAGAGTCTGACCTGAAGCATAGGTGTGATAAGTCCCATTACAGTGCAACTTCGGCAACAAAAACACAGATAGCAGAGCTTCTTTGGGGTTTGGATCTTTAAGGATCTTGGAAAAGCCTGAAGAGCACTCCTCTGTGGAGACAACTGCTCAAGAGACACGGTTGTGTGAACAGGCAACACTTTCTGATTACTCATTTCTTCCTAATATTCAGGAAAGCAGGTGCACTGCTGGAGATAAATGAAGTTTCATAAAAGATACCCAGCTCCAGTGATTCTTACTCATTTTGAATGGAAAAACTTCTAGAATGGCCTATTTCTGGCTGACTGCTCAAGTCATAAGGATTTAATATTAATTACTGAAAGCAATTTTGGTTTTTTTTAGCTATTTGCCTTTCCAAAGTATGTAACAGAATATTCTATCAAGCCTTCAATGACACACTAAATGGCACACTAAAGAGAACATACATAACCTAGTGCAAAATGGCAATATTTTGGCAATTTCAGATATTTGAACTGTTCAAAAAGGGATTATTGTCAGTGTCCAAATCTATTAGAAGCACCTCTTATTAGTCTGAGTGTCCAGCTAGTCTCACTTAGAGAGGACAGCCTCCTAAACAAATATAAGTGTGACCTCGCAAAGATACAGAGACCTAGTGTTATGGGACCTTGAAAGCTGGGTTATGACAGAGCAGAAAGCTGTGGTCCTGCCCTCTCTTATTACCTATCCTGCTGTTTCACAAGCATTTAAAATCCTTTTTAACAATTTAGATTCCTAAATGCAGACACTTGTATTTACTTTAAGAGTGAGAGTGCATTGCATTTGGAGAACAATGGGTGAAATCATTCCGATACGCATGTTAGCCCAGAAAGCTTTAAAAGTGCATTTTGGTGTGAAATATTAATAGGTATGAACAGAACACTCTCAGATTTGTTCTGTAAAAGCCTTAAAAATAAAAGAAATCCACTAAAAATAATTATGTAATTTTCAGCTTATGAATGTTCAGAGTGACTAGCAATTGTGCACCTCAGGCTTTTATGCACTTAATTTGATGGAAATGTTCTGAGAAAGTGTTCATCAAGCTTCCAAAAATGAGAGAAAAGAGGAGAGGAGAGAGGAGCAAAAAAGCTTAAGACACTTTAGATCAGCTAAAAAAACCGCAAACAATCCCCTAGCCTCAAGCACACGAGGCAATTGAAGACTCAGTCCCACCGTTTCAGTGCAATAGGTTCACAAGCTTAGCTTTGCCGCAGCTACATGAGTTCCTTTGAATTTAACTAGGATCAAAATAAAAATGTGCGTTAATCCAGAATAATTCAGTTGATGACTATCACAGGGAAGTCTACTGCATTTACACAGCAGTTCCTTAATATATGGACTCAGCAATGAAAGCTTTCAAAACTAAAAAACAAAAAATTTAAAGTAGTAATAAACTCTCTTCACATTTGCATCAAAACTAAACTTAATCAAACCACGTTTTTTAAAACGAAGCACACATACTTCAATAATAAAGTATATTTGAATATACCCAGAATGTTTAAGAAAAATATCAAGTTCACTCATTTTTTTAAGGCTCATTGTAACATTGTTGCAAGATTCAGAAAATTGTCCTTAGTAATAACTGGTATCACTCACTGTTGTAAAGTTCATAACTGAGACATGCTAAACAATATAGTTTTCTATTTTGAGGGGGTTTTATGCATAATATTCATATGCCTATTTTACATGCACTGAGACCATATACAAAAATCAAAGCTACATGGCACAAAGACAGGTGGTAACACTGAAGAAAAAGCTTTCACAAATTTTAATTTAATCAAAAGAAACTGCTCCAGTGAAGAAGTACATCTGTTTTTACAGAGACATATTACTAAAATATGCTGTCAAATTCATCTAATCATATTCAGTCAAAATGAACATATGCTTGTGAATATTTCAGTCTCCATTCTTTGGAAACTGGATGTAACACGCAAACCTCGTACATCTATTCAAATTTCACACCACTATGCAGATAATAGTGTGCATCAGCAGTAGGCATTTGATTATCGCCCCCTATAAAAGGTACACTTAATCAAATATCCAAATACAATATCTTAGGTAAAATGCTTTTAATCCATGGAAATCATAGAATCAGAGTCATGTAGGTGGGAAGGTACCTCTAGAGGTCTCTGGTTCAATCCCATACTCAAAACAGGTCCGGGTAAATCAGAACTGAATGACACATAGCTCAAAGCAACCTGGATATCTCAAAGAACATAAATCCCACAACCTTTCAAGATCCCTTTTTTAATGTTTGATGACCCTCAGGCTGAATTTTTTTTTTTCCTACTCTCTAATTGCAATTTCCTGTGTTCCAACTCACATCCATTGCATCATGCCCTATTCCTGCACATCTCCAAGAACAGTCAGGGTCCATTTTCTCTGCACCCTCCCACGTTAGGCAGTTGCAGATACCATTAAGATCCCCCAGCACCTTCTCATCTCCAGGCTGAATGAATCCAGTACTCAACCTCTCCTCATGTATTACATGCTTCAGTCTCCAGCCACCTTGGTGGCCTCTGCTTTGACCCACTTCAGTACATCCAGGTCGTTTTTTGTGCTGATAAGCCTCAAACTGGACACAGCACTCCAGACGTGATCTCAGAAATGCTAAATAAAGAGGAAGGATCACTTTGCTGGAGTTGCTGGCCATACTCTTGCCAATACAGCCCAGGATGTCGTTGGCCTCTTTTGCTGCCAGGGAACACTGCTGACTTTTTGTCCCCCAGATCCTTTCACCCCCAGATGCAGATAAGGACATTTTTATTAACCTAGGACAGGATTTACCAGGGAAGGGACCAAAAGCATGCAGTCAGGCAATTACATACCCCTAGCTAACCTATGTACAAACTTGGCAGCTTTTAGGAACACGCTGCCTATTACCAGTCCCTGACCAGGTGACAGGTCAACCAGAGATAACTTGTCCAAGTCCTGTTGCTTTCTGTTTCCCTGCTGTCACAGAACAAAAAGGGACAGCAATCATCAATCTCATGGAGGTAACATGAAAACAGTGCCAGGATAACTGTTCAGCTGGAAAGTGTGGTTGGAAATGCAGGTCATCCAGAGTGATAAATTTAGGGTGCCCCAACTTTGTGAAAACAGCATTTCTGGCAGCAGATACTGGCCTGTTGCTCCAACAGCATAGAACAGATCTGGGCACAGGCTAAATTCACTCACCAGTCTGCAGTGCCTGTTGGAAATAGCACAGGTGCAAATGCAGCTGTTGTAAAAGAGTGGGACTGTGATATTTCTTATTCATTTTTCCTCAGTTCAGCCACCGTCTGGAGGAACCCTAACTTGCATCCTTCCCAAGTCTTTCTGTATCATAATGCAATTCCATGGTACATTTTGTGGGAAGCTGTAACCTGCCCCAGGATGGTCTAGGATTCCAATAACTGGAGAGACAACATGAGCAAGAAGCTGAATTTATAGTTAACGTGAGGCTGATATGCATAGGAGAGAGAGAACAACATGAGGCTCTCTGAGGCAAAGAATCCAATTTCTGAGATGCTGGCAGAGACCTGTTAAGGCTGTCCACGTAACCACAGACAGCAGCCACCTCTTCATTGCAACAGCCTGACCACAGCATCACGCACTCCGCCTGTCCCATTTCCTTACAGACTCCCTGTGACACTTCCCAGTATGTAGTCCAAATACACACAGTAAACGCACATCTTTTAAGGTACTCTATAGTGACACGAGCACATTGCGTGTTGACACGTCACTTGCCAGTGGCTCTATTTACAACGTGGTGACTCCTGAGCAGACCTGATGAATGAAAAAAATAGATTAACTCCCTGCTCACCAGCCTGCCGAGCCCTGCGTGTTTCACAAGCAAAATCAGGAAAGGGATGGCTTGACAAACCACCCCTCACACTTGCTTTGGGTTGGTGAGCTCCTGTTTTAGCAAGCACCATAGCTTGTTTCTACAGTGGTCTTTTGCTTAAGGAATTGGACTTCAGAGCTACAAGCATCTCAAATCAGCTGTGCCATTCAACCCAGATCACTCTGAACAATATGATTTTTAAAAACAACATAGTGATGAGAGAACAAGGACACCTTTATGTTCTGCAATAGAAAAGCTGGACTCAGTCAAACTTACTGAAATAGGAAGTAATGAAAAAGTAGGTGGCAGGGAATGCAGAGAAGACAAACAGAATACAAGAACCCTTGCCAAGTCCACAGAAAAAAAAATAATAGCCACACTCTAGGCTTGAGGTGGGAAAACCTGACTGAATTATCCAGTTTGAGTGGTCTTCACACAGAAGACCTGACTCCTCCAGCCCTCTAAAGTGCTTTGCATTACTTAGTATTTTGTCCTCAGGACAGCTGCTGCTGGAAAGTCAGTTTGAGAAAAGTAGGATAATGGGAGGAAACTGCTTCCAAGAAAATTTAGCTCAGGTCAAAGTCAGCAAGAACTGCCCACCAAGACAGGAATGTCCAGAAAAGTTTTGAGCTAAAAAGTCTTAAAATAAGAAGCACTAAAGGCAACATTAATAGACAGAGCTAGCAGCTCTGACAAGAATTTCAGCAGACAGGGAGAGGTGAGGAGGAAGAGATACAGTCAATGGAAAAAAATCCCCTGGAGGCTGAGGTCAGACTGATTAAGACACTGTTTCAGTCAATATCCGCTGAAAACCATAGTTGAAAGCAAACAAACACTGAATATACTTTTTAAGTCTTACAAGGAAAAGACTCTCATGGAAAATGTATGAAGAAGCTTCCAAGTAATTATAGATTAGCAAAGGTATATTTCTTTCATTGACCATTATTTTAATTATTAATCAGCTGCCGCTGTCAAGCCTCTGTGCTTAAAAACACTATGCAGTCTGTTCTTTACAGAGGTAGTTTATAAATTTGATTTTATATCCATCATGCAGCATTATAATGAAAGATAAGTGTTTTAGAGTAAACCATGAATTTGATCCACTCACTTACACATTTCATTGTTTCCCAAAGACCATAAGGATCCTGGTGTCTGGGGAGGTGGGCGGCTTTGACAGACTTTAAGGGGAAGAACAACATAGGTCTAAGGTCAGGCACAAAGGTGAAGTACATGACCTGCCTGCAGTTACACTTCTGGAGAGCTGCTGCTGTAGACATTGCTGTTTCTGAGACATCCCCTGGACTTCACATGCAGGGGTGAAGAAGAATACAAAGCATTGCTTTCACCAAAACCAGAGTCTCTAGCTGCAGTCACAACTAGCAGCAAAAAGGGGACCACAAACACCCCTCTTACTCTCCCTACTCCAAAGAGATACCATCGACTCTGACAATAAATGACTCTCCAGAACACACTGGTATTGCATACAGAGTACACATTTCTGTTAGGGTTTGTAATTTCTCCAAGACTGGTCACGCTTGCCTTTCTTCCAGTATGTCTTTAGCAAGTCAGCAGTACAAAGCATTCACGCATTCTTTCTCCAAGACACTATATTTACAAGGTTAAAGATCACTCAAAGTCCCAGGACCAGAAGTTTCCTCGTAAGGACAACAAGTGGGTTTAAGAGTGCCGTAGTCTGGTGCTGTATTTATTCTGTGCTATATCTGTCATGGTCCATCATTAACCCGCAGTGAAGCTAGGAACAGCTCTCTGTCTTCTGTGCTCCCATCAACCTTGGTCCCAGCTGGAAGCGTCCCCTGAAGAAAGCAGTTTCGCAATACAGCCACAATACTGAAGAAGGTATCATCTTAGGGCAATCAACAGGGCTGAAAAAAGGCAAGTATCTTCACTTCGTCCCCACAGTTTAAAAAAAAAAACAACCGTCACTTTTGTGAGCTATGTTCTCAGGGGCAATGCAGATCCCTTCATTGCTCTCCTGATGTTTCTTATCATTGTAGTTGCTTCTATATCTAGAACAGACTTTAAGAGAAAAGGTTCACCACCCTCAAAGTTGAAGAGGAGCCAAATGTGCCTTGAAGCCATGGATCTGGGCCACCTGACTGACTGACTATAGAGCTCTGATATACAGGTCAACAACTGGTTGTGGAGCTGGTCTTGGTTTTGGTATCTGTGACCAGGACACTATTGGCAGATCAGCTTCTGCTTGGGAAAGATGGGATCCACCACTAAGAAGTGGGACAATAGTATTTTTGCCAGTAGGGCGGGGGAATTGGTAAAGATGGCTTTAAACTAGGAATGACCAGGGAGCAACAGAATTACCAGCAGCCCTGTGAGGGAGTGACGGAAAGGGTTGATATGCGAAGGCCAAAAAAAAAAATTAAAAAGATGAGCAAACCTGGTCAGTCACACCAACTGATGAGGGCATGTGAGAATGTGAGAATGTTTACTCCAGTGGGGTTATCTGATTGGGGACCCTGTCAATTGGGAAAACAAGGGAAAAAGGGGGAAACCAGAAAACAAATACACAGACAGAGACCTGACAAAAGACCCATGGAGACAATGACAAGAAACAAACCTCACCAGTCCCATGAATTGATGGGCTGGCCAGAAACCACAGGCACCGCTTCCAGCAAGATCAGACTGGGGTGGGAATAGTGTGTGTCCCAAAAAACAGCTACTGGGGGAAACCAGTCTGCGTGAGGCGAGTCAAAACTGGTGGAGAATCATAGAATCATAGAATCTTCAAGATTGGAAAAGACCCTTAAGATCATCGAGTCCAACCATTAACCTAGCACTGCCAAGTCCACCACTAAACCATGTCCTCGAGCATCATATCTATCCATTCTTTAAAATACCTCCAGGGATGGAGACTCAACCACTGCCCTGGGCAGCCTGTTCCAATGCTTGACCACCCTCTCAGTGAAGAAGTTTTTCCTAATATCTAACCTAAACCTCCCCTGGCGCAGCTTGAGGCCATTTCCTCTCATTCTATCACTTGTTACTAGGGAGAAGAGACCTACCCCCACCTCGCTACAACCTCCTTTCAGGCAGTTGTAGAGGGCAATAAGGTCTCCCCTCAGCCTCCTCTTCTCCAGGCTAAACAACCCCAGCTCCCTCAGCCACCCCTCATAAGACTTGTACTCTAGACCCTTCACCAACTTTGTTGCCCTCCTCTGGACACATTCCAGCACCTTGATGTCCTTGTAGTGAGGGGCCCAAAACTAAACACAGTACTCGAGGTGCGGCCTCACCTGTGCTGAGTACAGGGGCACTATCACCTCCCTGGTCCTGCTGGCCACACTATTCCTGATACAGCCCAGGATGCCATTGGCCCTCTTGGCCACCTGAGCACACTGCTGACTCATGTTCAGGCGGCTGTCAACCAACACCCCCAGGTCCTTTTCTGCCAGGCAGCTCTCCAGCCCCTCCTCCCCCAGCCTGTAGCACTGCATGGGGTTGTTGTGACCCAAGTGCAGGACCCGGCACTGAGCCTTGTTGAGTCTCATGCAGTTGGCCCCGGCCCATTGATCCAGCCTGTCCAGGTCCCTCTGCAGGGCCTTCCTACCCTCCAGCAGATCGACACTTCCACCCAACTTGGTGCCATCTGCAAACTTACTGAGGGTGCACTCCATCCCCTCGTCCAGATCATCAATGAAGATGTTGAACAGGACCGGCCCCAACACTGAGCCCTGGGGAACACCACTTGTGACCGGCCACCAACTGGACTGGAGTCCATACACCACCACTCTCTGGGCTCGGCCGTCCAGCCAGTTTTTAACCCAGTGCAGAGTGCACTTATCCAAGCCGTGAGCAGCCAGCTTCTCCAGGAGAATGCTGTGGGAGACAGTGTCAAAGCGTTTACTAAAGTCCAAGTAGAAAACATCCACAGCCTTTCCCTCATCCACTAAGCGGGTCACCTTGTCATAGAAGGAGACCAGGCTAGTGAAGCAGGACCTCCCTTTCATGAACCCATGCTGGCTGAGCCTGATCCCCCGGTTGTCCCGCGTGTGCCGCGTCATGGCACTCAAGATGATCTGCTCTGTCACCTTCCCTGGCACTGAGGTCAGGCTGACAGGCCTAGTAGTTCCCGGGATCCTCCTTCCGACCCTTCTTGTAGAGGGATGTCACATTTGATAGCTTCCAGTCATCTGGGACCTCCCCGGTTGACCAGGACTGCTGATAATGATGGAGAGTGGCTTGGCAAGCTCCTCTGCCAGCTCCCTCAGTATCCTTGGGTGGATCCCGTCTGGCCCCATGGACTTGTGAGCATCCAGGTGGAGGAGCAGGTCAGTGACTGCCACCTCTTCGTCAACTGGGGCTTCATTCTGCATCCTATCTCCATCCCCCAGCTCAGGGGCCTGAAAACCCCAAGGATGACCAGTCTGACTATTAAAGACTGAGGCAAAGAAGGCATTAAGTACCTCTGCCTTCTCCTCATCCTTCGTGGCAATGTTTCCCTCCGCATCCAAGAAAGGATGGAGATTCTCCCTGGCCCTCCTTTTGTCGCTGATATATTTGTAAAAACATTTTTTGTTATCTTTAACGCCGGTGCCCAGTTTAAGTTCTAGCTGGGCCTTCGCCTTTCTAATCTTCTCCCTGCATAACCTCACAACATCCTTGTACTCCTCCTGAGTCGCCTGCCCCTTCATCCAAAGGTGGTAAGCTCTCCTTTTTTTCCTGAGTTCTAGCCAAAGCTCTCTGTTCAGCCAGGCCGGTCTTCTCCCCTGCCTGCTCGACTTGTGGCACATGGGGATGGCCTGCCCCTGTGCCTTTGAGATTTCCTCCTTGAATAACATCCAGCCTTCCTGGACTCCCTTGCCCTTCAGGACTGCCCCCCAAGGGACTCTGCTGACCAGACTCCTAAACAATCCAAGGTCTGCCCTTCTAAAGTTCAGGGTAGCGGTCTTGCTGACCCCCTTCCTTACCTCTCCTAGAATTGAAAACTCTATCATGCCATGGTTGCTGAGCAACATGAGGCTGAGACAGCCTCCGACCACCACATCGCCCACCAGGCCTTCTCTGTTCGTAAACATCAGGTCCAGCGGGGCACCCCCCCGGTTGGCTCGCTTACCAGCTGTGTCAGGAAGTTCTCTTCCTCACCCCAGGAACCTCTGAGACTGCTTCCTCTCTGCTGTGTTGTATTTCCAGCAGATATCTGGTAAGTTGAAGTCTCCCACGAGAACAAGGGCTAGAGATTGTGAGACTTCAGCCAAACGCTTGTAGAAGACTTCATCTGTTTCCTCATCCTGGTTGGGTGGTCTGTAACAGACTCCCACCACAATATCTGAGAGGAACAGGCTATAAATAAAAACAAAACATGGGGAAAGAAGTTTGCTGGGATTAACCTCCCTGCTTGCAATACCAAGCCTTAAGACCTTTAGGTTTGGCCTTGGTCTGCCTAAGGGCAGACTTGGCCTATAGGTAAATAAGCTATTTGATCTAGCTACTTTCCAGGCCATTAAACCCTACAGTAAGTCTATGAACTCAAAAATACTTGAAAATGTAGATAGGACAAGGCTGAAGTTGTCTAGGCTCTTTAAGCCACAGACAGCTTTTAAATGGGTATTTACCAAATTCTGCAGAAATTGCTGTGCTTCCTAATACAGAGCAAATATCAAGAACTGTGAGATTAAATAATACCAGGTCTGGACTTACTTTAGACAATTCTTTCTGAATAAGCATAAGGGTATTACAGTGGGCCCTCCTTTACAATTGCACATCTTTCAAAGATTGCCAAATTTTTCAAGGCTCAGTGGATTCCTGCCATTACACCCAGGTGTCTCACCCTCACTGCCCTGTGGACACCTAGGGCTAAACCTATTCTTTGGCTGTTTCACTACAGTTAACAACAAACACCCCAGCTTTTCATTCTCACTGCCACTATACAAAGTTTGAACATCCAATTCTACATTGATTAAAGTCTGAGGACCTCAAAGTGGTTGTGGAGTCTTTCTCTGGTTCCTGCTGAGAGCTGTGTGCTGTGAAAACTTTTTAAAGACAAAGCATATAATTGGGCATTATAGATTATTTGGGAAAGCCTAGATCAGGTAGCCATTCCACACAGATCCTGTGGCAAACAGCGCTTTATAGCAACCCTCCACAAAATGCTGAATTAAGGACAAAACATCTTGGTATGTTGCACAGATAAAAATAGTCTGAGCACATAAAAAAAAAAAAAAAGGATGGCTTCATTTATTCAACCTCCAAAGGTAACTGAGAGCATCACAAAATCTGCTAGCTGTATCAAAGTGCAGCAACAACCCAGTCTTTCACTGGAGTGCCCTGATCCAACAAGACACCAACAAGCCTAACAGTCCCTAGTGAAACTTATTTATACCTGCTAGAGTACAAAGGTGATCACAAACAAGCAAAAGCTTCTGTACAGTCTCATAATGGAGCATCTCCAAAGGAGTGAAGAATCACCCAGCTGCAGCAGTGAATGTCTATCACTTTTTTTTTCCTCCTTCCCTCCATTTATCTACTTACTTGCCACTGATGCTGTGGGTTCTAAGGGGAAGGGAGTAATTGTGCTAGTTCCTCGTTCCTCCCTGTATGCAAAGTGAAAACTGCAGCAGATGTTAAGATGGAGTTAAGTCAAGTCGAACACACCCCTGAATCAAACCCTTGCACAAATGAACTCTAGTACTTCTCTGAGCAGTGCTAAGTCTTGGAGTGAGCAATAATAGCAGTCATTTTTCAAAGACATGCAAGTTTTCAAGCTATTTGCACTGGTAACATTTTTTGGTCTCAGACTCTCAGCAAAACATACACACCCCAAAGACATGGCCCTGAATCTGATGAATGACTGCAATTAGTGGTAATTAATAGGCCTTTAGGAATCATAGAAAAAGAAAGGCTGCGAGCACACTGACAGACAAGGACCATTGAGTCATTCCACACAGAGCTGTGGAAGGAAATGAGAAGGGTAAGAAATATTGTTAAAATATAAAAAGGATATTAAAGATGACTTCAAATACCTACATTATAAATGCATATACCATCTGCTAGCAATTTCTTGCATCTCAAGAAGAATCTCAATCAAGTCAGCATCATTCAGCTTTTCACACTGCAAGTGGCAGTATTAGAAAGATTCGTTCTGAACTTTCACATCATCTTCAGCTCTCCAGCTTCTCCAATCTACCAGATGGCTGAAACCACAAAAATGAAGCATGTGTTTGGAGCTGCCGCTCCCTAATTTGTGAGAGAATACATTCTTGATCAATTGAAAAAATAATGAAAACGTTTATGATTTCCAGCTTCTCTGAAACTGCAGAGAAAGGTTTTCACTCTAACAACTGTATTAGCCAGCCTGGAATCTGCAACCAGCAACATTTAAAAAGTAATTTGAAGCTGAAAGAGTACTTTTGGGGAAAGTGTCTCAAATGTCAGACAGATCTATTAAAACAGCTCTTGACAGACTAATCTATAAGCCCTTCTTTTTTAGTGTGATATTTGTATCGATTTTTAAAATAGCAATCCCATTACTACACATTAACAGCATGGATAAGCATCTCTCTCAGAGTATTTAATATTACAACAGGACAAAGAGAGAACATGAGGGCAGTAATTTTCCATCACATAGAAGGTGAGGTTAAATGGTGAAAGGACCAGCTTAACACTTGGTATCTGAAAATGAAGTCCATCTCTAAAGCAAGTTTTCTGCACAGCAACAGCTGTGCTGACCTTTTTTGTTACTCAAATCCACACCATACATGCTACTCTGCTCCTTTCCCAGCAGTCAGCTCCAACATCCCTCTTATTTGCTGTACTGCCTCTCCTGCTGTCAGTCATGGAAATTCCCTTTCTAATGAATCCAACTGTCACAGTTTTAGGGGCAACAGAGGAAAACCAGGAGCAAGTGTACATATACATGGGGCTGAATCAGCATGAATGCAGGAAGAGAGACACTGGCAGAAGAGAAATGGGAGAGGCCGGCATTTCTCTTCATAGGAGCTTGGATTCTTGGGGCCAGAAAGACTGGTTCTTCCTCTCACAGAGCCCATAAGCTGCTCTACAGACTTGTCCCAGTCATCAGAACTGTAAGGCTGACCAGATTCTCAACAGCACCATTGTTACAGCCAAAATAAATGTATGCTATTTCATTAAATCCTGCTGCTATCCCTAGCCCAGAGATTTCTTGAGCTCAGCAGGCTCGTGTATGCGATAGCCTCACAGTAGATACACACTTGTCTCCACCAGTTGCCAGAGTTGTGTAAGGACAAGTTACCTTTCTCACCCTGGATTCCAGATATTTTTGTGTGATATGACCTGTCATATGGACAATTGGCAAAATCAGTCCAATTAATATGGCAAAATTGAAGAATTTGACCTTTGAGGTTCTAGTTCAGAAAAATTTGCCTAAGTTTTGCAACACAAAAAAGATCAGGCATACCAATAAAAACCATCCAAGTCAGCTCAGCTACCACTCTCACCCCAGGAAGTCACTTCAGTTATTAATTATTCTTCTCTAATCAAGTAACAAAATATGCAATGAGTCCACTGCAGCCCTCATCTCGGTGCTTTCTCCTCCCTGTACCTTTACATTCTTGTACAAACCTGAAGCACAAGCAAGGGAGCTGCATAAGTGATAGTGACACATTAGCAACATTAGGAGAGTGCTTAAGGTTTCATGGAACTAGACTCCATTTTTGAAGAAGATTCAGCAGACCAAACAAGAGCTGCTAGTCAGAACTACACTTCAAATACAACTTCTGTCTGAATGCTGTCAGATGGCAAGGAGGAGATGCTGCTAGCAGAAATATGCATGACTAGTATGGATAAGCTACCAAAATTTCAAGGTGTTGAAACTCTCAAAAACCAGTGTTCAAGTTCTTATGTCACTCATACAGGCTTTCCTCAATACGCGTGCATCTAGAGCTCATTTTCAAACAACGCTTCATAATTATAGTTTCGATGATCTTAAAATACAACTTACAGACTTACAGATGGTCCTGGATATCAGCACATTAGAAAACAGGAGGATGTTCAGAGGGGCACAACACATCTTAAACTCATTCAAGTCTTTGCTCTTTCAACTACCAGAAATGTGCCGTACCAGAATCGCATGCAGAATCTGAACCTGCCATCTACTGCCACCATTTATTGTGCACCATCTTAATGGGGAGGTGCAGTCATGGGCTGTTATCCATTCGGACTGATAAACTACTGGATGGAAGGGATTATCTAAGCACAAAAAGAGAGAGCTGATGACAGTTTCCGCATGACATCTGTTTCCAAACTTAGTCACCTTGAATGGTCATGGTCTCACAAGCAAACAGCAAATGACAACTATAAGATGGATCTGAAAGGCACCAAGAAGCAGTTTAATGAAGCGTTTTGATGGACTTTTCAAAAACAAAGAACAGCCTAGGGAAAGTGTAAGGAGTAGGCCTGAAAGAACAGGGAAAAAAGTGCAATCTGCCAGACTGCAAGGGATTTCCTCTACAGAAGGATGGCTACTGAAAGAGACAACCTGGAAATTACGGAGATCTACATGAGGCTTCTAGCAGACACTTCTGCAGAGAAGTCCACAGAGGTCTGTAAAGGAAGGATGCTGCTTTACCCAGGCAATTGCGTGACAAGATTGCCTTTGAAACATGAAAGCAGAAGACAACCCAACTGCTTCAGGCAGGCAGAAAGCTGTCTTTTTCCTAGTTTTGCTATGGATGACACAGAGGCAACAGTCCACTACAGGCTTGTAAAGAGAAGAAATACTTGCTCCAAAGGGGTCTCCATGAAAAGCATTCCCTCCTTTCGTCAGAAGATGCCACAGTACCATGCAGTTTACGTTTGTATGTACACAACCAGGTACAAGGTAGAGGGGTACAAAGAGGGTTACAAAAAGGGTCACAAGGTGGAAAACACAAAGAAGAAGCGAGACTGGCTATAGGGAAGACTGTCCAGTATATCCAAAGCCAAGCATGTCTCTGAGCATGAGAAAATTAAATTAAAGTCTTGAATGATGCCCAAAGCTAGTCTACAGTAATTTCCTGTTCATGTCAACAAATCTTAAGCTTCCTAGAGTGAGAAAGGACATACGTTCACAGTGCTAATTACAAAACCTGACATTCTAAGGGCTTCAAACTCCCTTTCTTCAGAGAGAAAAGTGCCTGCTGACCATCATGCTGGTAACAGCAGCACTGCCATGAATCCCATAAGACTAGAGAATCATTTGAAGGGTCAAGAGTTTCTCCCATCTGCTTACTTTCCCCCTTTGCTGGTAATACAGGAGTAACCCTGAAGACTGGAGCCCAAGAAACCTCAGCTGTGTAAAACCTATGACAACATGCCTGAACCTGGGACAAGTCAGGTGCAATAATTTTGGATGCAGAAGAATTGAGCTAGAGATCCATGGTGGGATTGTCTAGATTATTCTTTGGTTTAAATATTGAATTAATCTATAATATTTAAAGAGCTTTTAAACTAGAAAAATTAGGTATTATCAAACTATGATCTAGAATTGCTACCTGATCAACTGGATGAGACAGGATGAGTTGGAATAGAAAGAGGGTTTGCAAAGAAGTCTCTCTCCTGACTCACAGAGGGGGTTACCACCTCTCCAACCCCAAATTCCACGGCCTTCTGAGTCTCTCCAAAATGTCTTGTGGTGTTGGAGGCCTGGGTGGATGCCTTTGAAGCCCCTGGCCTTGCCTCCTGAAGCCTTCTCACCCCATGGGAAGGAAGCCCCATGGCCACCCCCTGTGTGCTCTGGGATCTCCTCTCCCCACACATGCTCCATGGCTCCATCCTGGATTGCCACACCACCTCTCCAGGGGGCTGAGACAGGACAGCCTGCCTCCCTGGTGTCCAAACGAAAACAGTAAATGATCAGTAAAGGATAAAACATGGAGCCACAAAGCATGCAAACAGACTTGGTGTCTCCATCACACAGACTGAGAGGTGGGAATACACCTTGGGGGCCTGCATAACTGCAGCAGAAGATGGGCTGGGAAGAGAAACGTCAGCTCTCAGACACGCGTAAGCTGTGTGCAGCAACTACGTCATGAGAGAGTTGCCTGGCTCTTTCAGTGTACTACCTAAAATGCAGGATACCATGAAAGCCCAGAGCTGCTAAATCACAAGATTTCTGTCAGTAGGAAAGATAGCTTGGCTCTGCTTTCACGTGACAAATCTGAATTCAAGCCCAGCTGTCCTAGTATGGGACCATAAAGGTTCAGAACAACACACAGAAAAATCCCCCGCTCCTTGGGCTCCCATGTATGGTCTGCAGGCCTTCACACCATCCGGAAATAACAGCAGATGATTTGTAGCGTGCATCACAGGCATGCAGTTGGGAGCTCACATCTCACAACAGAGGGCACACGAGCTTGCCAGCCAAGCATGGAGCAGAATAGCTGTGCTGCACCAGGTCCAGGCCACCCACAGGCAGCATGCTGCACACACGCCTTTCCGCCACCACCAATTACACCAACTGCAAGTCAACGCTTTAGCACAAGGATGAAAAAAGCTGACATTCCCTATGTACTTTCCCAGCTGAGCATGGAGCACCAAACTGCAAGTACCAGGAAGACACCTACGGAGGTAGTATTGCCCACCGGGCCTCAGCCACTCCTTCTCCTACAAGTCTGCTGTCTCCCAGGCATGCTTCTTCCCTACATGCAGTTCCCTCCCTTTCCCCTCAGACAAGCTCTGCTCATGTCCTGCAATTGCTTTTTCAAAGTCCCGTCTCCCAGAACTGGGAAAGAGTAACAAGAATGGACCTAATTGTTGCTCCACCTTCTCTTGGGTGGCAAATATCCTTGAATATCAAGCTGGAGACAGACAGCTTCACACACAGACATCCTGCCTTGCACAGCTCCAGCACCTCCCACCTTGTTCCTGCACAGTTTAGCAACCAGTGATACTAGCTCTGCTGAATGCAGCTGGAGTGGCTGGATCACCTCAAAGCCTGCACTGGGTCTGACTGGGATGGAGTTAATTTTCTTCATAGCAGTCTGTATGCTGCTGTCTTTTGAATTTGTGACTATAACGGTGTTGACAACACACCAGTATTTTGGGTGTTGCTGAGCAGCGCTTGCGCAGCACCAAGGCTTTCTCTTTTTCCAACTCTGCGCCCCCAATGAGTAGGTTGGATATGCACAAGAAACTGGGAGGAGACACAACCAGTACAACTGACCTGAACTGACCAAAGGGATAGTCCATGCCATGTAGTATCATGCTCAGCCAAGAAAAAGAAGGGGAATCTTTTGCTCTTCCTATTTTGTTCCCCATTCTGCTGAGGGCAGGGAGAGGGAGTGCGTGTGCATCTGTGTGGTGCTTAGGTGCCTATCTGGGTTAAGCCACAAGAGAACCTCATTGGGCTCCCAGGTCTTCCATCCTCTCTGAAGATGCTACCTAGCATCTAAGCGCACTACAGCCCACATTCAGTGGTGTTATGTGGCTTGTGTTGGTTGCAAGAGGAAGAGCCACGACCTTCTTCAGAATTTGAAGTGCAGAGACCTACTGATAGAGCTCAGAAATGCTCAGAGAATTTTCAGCTAATCTTTCCATTAGGGCCCTGTTACATAAACCCCCAAAACTTAGGGTCAGAGGAATATCAATTTGCTTTCTAAATGGATTCTATGCCCTTAAGGCTACAGAACATAATGGAAAAAAAGAAAAAACCCTCAAACAGGTCATGTACTAGGAAAGGTGATAAAAACCACATCATTAAAGCAGATATTTAAAGGCAGTTACATTATTCTACAGATCTAATTCTGCTATGAAATACCCAAAGCTGTTACGGAAGTTCAGATTAGCCCTTCCAACACCATCAGAGAAGATGTTTTGCATGGGCTTTCCAAGAAGAGTAAAGAGTTTAAAAAAAAAAAAAAAAAAGGAAGAACATTCTACCGTTTCCACAATTATTCTTACAGAGCCATAGGAAAGAAGTGGAGCAGCCAAACGATGCCCAGGAAACTTCTTGCTGTGCAAACTCACTGCCATGCAGAACCCAGGGCTGCTGTCTTTTAGAAGACACCTCTTGTATCCATTATTTGGACTACACTACAGTTCTCCCAGGCCTGGAGAGAGGAAAACAGAACAGAAAAGGGATCTGTCCCATCCCATGTCATACCTGTTAAAAGCCTGAGCTTCTTTCTGCAAAGTATTTCCAGCAGAGGCTATCCAGGAATACACTGAATATCCTGCAGGCATAGCAAGACTTGTGAACAAAACATCTTTTCCTGTCCTCGGCCATGCTACTCACCTGTACCCGCACAATGCTTACAGCCATGCTGAAGTCTGCTCCAGCCACTCAGGAGCCCCACACCTACTCTTAGAACCTGTGGCCAACAGTAGGATATACCAGAGAAAGAAACACCACCAATGTAAAATAAAAGGTATAAACGGCTTCTGGAAGGAGCAGTTAGGTGTCATAAATTAGACAGAGGTAAGGTGGAACAAAGAGCAACCTTATTCAGGCAAAACTGTTTCAGCAAGTCTTGAAGCTATTTCTCAACAGAGCAGTGCTAACAAAAGCAAGTTGCAGTTTGTCCTTGCTGCTGCCGCCACACAAACTGCTTTTGTGGCTAAGAGCCAAAACTGTTTTCAAATGTCAATATTTAAAACCCACACAATTTTTTCAACTTTATAAATCAACATGCAGAGAAAAATAAGGTTTCCGTGCCTTTTTTTTTAAACTGGAATCACTTTCCTAAATACCATTTTGACTTCCAAGAGCCAGTATCCTTTCCGCCACTAGATGTCCCACAAGTAAGAAGAGAAGCCAGATGGGGAGCACTGTGAGCGGATACTCAGCAAACGTTATCTACAGCAATAACCACCATGCAGGGAACCACGCTGCTGTGTTTACATTACCTGAATAATCAGTGGCTCAGACACTGCAGTAACGGTATGGATACAGAATATGTGATGCGAAACTCTTGCTGTGGAAATCCTCACAGCCATCCTGTTGGAGACTGTCAAACGTAGTAAACTCTAATGAGCAGCATCCCTTAAAAACATAGCCTGTTGTGGGGTTTGGTTGGTTGGTTGGTGGTTTTGGTTTTTTGTGTGTTTGGGTTTGTGGTTTTGGGGGGTTTTGTTTGTTTGTTTTTAAAAAGCCCTGTATCTGCACTGAATGCAATACATATATACATTTAAGGAGCTATTCCACAGGACAATCAGAATTGCTGAGCAGTAAGCTAATGGTAATTTGGATTTTCAGTTGAGCTGCTTTGTACTCTGAGTCATTATTCAGCTCAGTAAAAGCATCCTCTAATTTTGGTAAATACAACAAAAGGAGAAATATATTACGATTCTTGCCATATTGATATACTCATTTGACCGTCATTTTGGTGGTATAATATTAGATATTAATCCCATATTCAGTTTGTTGCTACTCTTCCATTATATAAGTTTTAAACAGAACACAATTCTAGCCAGGGAAGCATTATAATGAAGGTACTTCCCCCGTGGGAACACTGTGTTTTGTTGATGTTTGCTTCAACATTAAAATAAATTGTCAAGGGCTAGAATTTTAAGGTAACATTTAAAAAGCTATTTATTTGAGCTAACACTATAAGGAGAGAATAGTACAGATAACTGTATGTCCCTTTAGATGCTGGGAACTGCAGGTGGTGGAACATCAAATGGGCTTCCAAGCCATGCACTGAATGCTGAGCAGACCCCATCCATAGAAGATATTCTTCCATTTCAGTTATTCAAGGTAGTATAAGATTTTCTTAAAGAAACCAACTCTATTCATTGTTTCTACAGTCAGACAGAACTTCTTGCTGCACTGCAAGATAAAGGCAAGGCCAGGCAGATGGTATAATCACAGTACTGGGTAGCAGCTGCCCATAGGCTCCTCTCTTACAAGGAGGTGGCAATCACAACACAGCCAGAGGATCTGCAGAGTGCAACACAGGCTTGAAGGCCACGCTGTACACACAGCATAGTGCAGCACAGGGCTGGGCAGACGCAGGTTAAATACTATGTGGATCGCTAGCTCCTCCATGTCTTTGGGTCAGGATTGCTGCAGAAAGTCTGTTCGAAACACACAAAACCACTTTGGATTTAAGCATTCTGCTGTCTACAAAAGCACAGAACAAGCCAAGAGAGAAGAAAATGACCCTTCTCCACTGTGACTGCAACTGCTCTAGCCGTCCTTAAAAAGCCTCTCCCATACTCTGTGGCCCTGACACCATGCATGGAATTGGTTCTTTTGGGGTCCTTTTCTAGACCACACCTTGAAAGAGAAACCCTGCACTGCTGCATATCTTGCACCTCATTCTCTGCAAGGTGCCAGCCCCTTTTATCCTTTCCGAAAAATCTGGGGAAAAGGAAGAGACATATTTTTAACGTATTGTCTTTTAACATATTGCCTATATTTGGGTTGCTTCTGACCACAGGGGATGTAGATGAGATGGTTCTATGCTAATTTCATCACTCTGATATGACGGGGTGGAGCCTCCTTCTTCTTGATGTAATGGACTTAAGAGATCACGTTAAAAGACCTGAAAGAGCTCTTTGCTCTGCAAGAGGAATGAGAACAAGAAAACCCAGATCAGAGCTCTGGGAACCCACCCTGTATGAGTACTGAGCAGTATCTTCTCATGGACTTCAGTGGAGCTGCACCTCCTGGAACTGTGCACCAGCATTTACTTCTAGCACAGTGACCTTGCTCTGCACTTAGTTCCCTCCACACACCCTCTGGCCATCTGGAGCCACAAGAGTAACTCCAGATTTAAAAGCAAATGATTGCTTAAGCAGATTTCAGAACTCAGGACTACAGCTTAGTCAGAACAGACACTAGAACATACCCACCAGGTTTTCTGTAACACACAAAATACAGTTTTGCACCAAGGAATGAGTAACTCCCCCAGCATTTCGAAAGGACTTTCGTGCTCGTCCATCTTTTCAAAAAGCAGAGGGATCTTGCTTCTTAGCGAATCCCCAGGTTTATTTATTATTTATTCTTAATTACGGAGAGAGACGTTATACATGTGTAGCTTTGGTTATATTAAGGTTCCTGGAGAAAACAACACTGTCTGTGTTAAACCAAATCAGTTTAAAGATAGCCTTAATAAGCGTCAGAGTATTGTAAATAAAAAAGGGATGGGGGAGCAGAGACACAGCTCTGGCATGGATGTCTGTAAGTACCCTTGGCACAGCCGAGGTCTGGGCCCATGCAGAGCTCCCAGGAAAGCGGACAATGCTGGTCAGGCCTGGGACTGCAGTGTAGGAAGTCCTAAAGGGGCAAGCTGGAGGCTTGTGACTTCTGGCAACAGGAGAGCTTCTCACCCTGCAGCTGCAGAGTATGCATAGTGCTCTGGGTACTAGTAATGATCAGGAAGATCCTTACTGCTGCTAGGGAACTGCTGGTTTGCTCCAACAGCAAAAAACGGCCCCTCCACTGGTGGCTTTACCCTGTCCCATTGCTGGGGCTATAGGCTGGGGCTTAGTAAGGTCAAGATCCAAGGTTAGTAGAAGGTTTGCGGAGAGACACTGATGGTCCACACAGTCCTTCAAAGCAATAGCTTCTGTTGACCCTCAGAGTCCCTGTTTTACCCATCAGCCTTAGTCACAGTGACTGGTTCCTTTCTCATGTGCTCCAGGTCCCTCTGTGTTCCTTTTGGTGCCTCCATAGCAATCCTTTTGCCCCTGGGCTCCCTCAGTGCCTCCCCAGTTTTGGTGGAAAGCATAGAGGTTTTGGGTTGCTCTGAGGGCTTTGCATTCACAGGCAGGAGAAGGATCCACCATTCTGCCCCACCCATGCTTTCACCATAGACCCCTAGAAGAAGGAAGGATCACCTTCCTCAGCCTGCTGACGACACTCCTCCTAGGGCAGCCCTGGAGGGCTGTTAGCTTTCTTTGCTGCAAGGGCACATTGCTGGCTCACAATGAGCTTGTCCAGCAGTCCTAGGTCCTTCTTTGCAGAGCTGTTTCCCAACCAGTCAGCCCCCAGTGAGTACTGCCACATTGCATTATTCCTCCCCAGGGGCAGGACTTTGCATCTCCTTTTGTTGAACTTCACAAGATTCCTCTCTGCCCAATTCTCCGGCCTGTCAAGGTCCCTCTGAATGGCAGCAAACCCATGTAGTGTACCAGTCATTCCTCCCAGTTTTTTTGTCATCTGCAAATATGCTGAGGATATGCTGTGTCCCATGATCTAGGTAATTAATGACACTGTTGAACAGTATAGGACCCAGTATCCATCCCTGGGGCACCTCAGTAGTGACTAGCTTCCAGCTGGACTTTGTGCCACTGTTCAGCACTCTCTGGGCCCGGCCATTTGGCCAGTTTTCAATCATCTACCTCACTGGCCACTTATCTAACCTGTACTTCATGGGCCTGTCTATAAGAACATTGTGGGAGACAGTATCAAAGGTTTTACTAAAGTTGAGGTAAACAACAGCCACTGTTCTCCCCTCATCCACCACCTAGTCACCACATTGTGGAAAGCTATCAGATTGGTTAAACACAGTTTTTCCTCCATAAATATAGGTAGACTACTCCCCATCACTTTCTTGTCCTTCACATGCCTAGAAATGGTTTCCAGAATTAGTTCCATCACCTTTCCAAGGATTGAGGTGAAGCAGATCAGCCTGTAGTTCTCCAGATCATCCTTCTTGAAGATGGGAGTGATGATTACTCTCTTCCAGTCCTCAGGAACCTCTCGCAGCCACCATGACCTTCCAAAGGCAACCAAGAGTGGCCTTGCAATGGCATCAGCCAGCTCCCTCAGCACTCATGGGTGCATCTCATCAAGCCCCATGGATTTATGTATGTTCAGTTTAAGTGCTCCCTAACCCAATCCTCCTCCAGTGAGGGTGTTTTCCTTGGTGGGGAATGGCAGCGACCCCATCCAGGCAAGAAGCTTCTCACCCCTGCCTGGCTAACATCCCAGGGGCCTGTGTGTATCTTTCAGTGGACGCCAGGGGCCACATGTAAGAGAAAGGACGGAAAAGACAGTCCAAGTGATAGCAGAAAGCTCAACCCCAATGCAATCCACAAAAGCCTAGGAAGTGCAGAAGCTTGAACTGGTCAGCCTGTCATAAGGCAATGGCATCATATCCCACTGCTTGCACAGCCCTGCATGCAACAGATATTTTCTGCTATAAGGGGTGCATAAATTCAGTCCAGTGTGGACACCAAATATTTGACAGCCTTAGAAATGAAACCTATTTTTATTTCACAAAACAGTCTCCTGATTTTGCTTCTGTCACCACTCATGTCTCAGCACACAAAATGCATAAATAAAACAAGGAAGGAAATATTTTATTCATGAGCACAAAGCCCAGCTGAGTTCTGAGAAAGCTTACTGTTGCTTTTAAGGTGTTTCATCTCAAGGCATTGAGCTGTGCAGTAAATCACATGGAAAGTGTCAGAAGTCCCCAACATAATAAACTTGGCAGAAGATACACAGCCAACCACCAGTGTTTGAGAAGAGGCTTCTGTGATCTATTGTCAGGCTGGAATTTTGTCTCAGTTCTGTTTTGTGTATTCTAGCTGTTTGATCCAATTATAAGAGATGACCAGCTAAGGATTAGATGAGAAGGTAGCCAAGGAAGTGAGCTTTGGGCCAGGACTCAGCTGACAAATGCCAAATTACATAGTACAATTCACTTGGTAAACCTTGATTTATTTCTCCAATAATTATCTTCAGCTCAGAGTCCTAGCCATAGTAGATAAACAACTCAAAAGCATCTTCAGCTGAGGAGCTTTGCCCTCAAAAGACTATCTACTGTCAAAACACAGGTAAGCTCAGAGAAATCTCAGACTTCATTAAATTGGGGTGCTGACCTATGTAAGCAACAGAAAAGGCTGCCTATTATATTTTGCCCTTCCTTTCCCAAGTGATACTGAGAACATTGCCTGAATGTAGAAAGTTAGAAACCAGGACTTCATTGACTAATCAATATTTATCTGTGAAAACATTTCCTATCCTTACAAGCTTGAGGAACAACAAGCTTTCCAGGTAGCATCAGCATACAGAAAAATCAATGAAGATATCACTAGGAGGAAGAGGATGTCTGAGTGCACAACTACAAAAATCAGCACACTACACACTAGCAGGACCTCAATGGTACCAATAGACCTTAATTGCCCTGAGCAGCCTCACCAGAGGCCTCTACCTGCAGTCCTGCCCAGGGGCTCCCTTTCAGCTCAGTGCTGGGCACCCAGTCTTGGCCTGAGCACTATGGTAGGTGGGCCTGTCTCCAGCCCTGCCTCTGGCCCCATCTCCCAGGTGACCCCTTGGACCCATGCTGCAACCTTGCCTACAGCCCCAACTCTTGCTGCTCCTGTCTGGACCCCTGGATCCATGCCCTCACTTTATCTGGGGCTTTCCATAG
The DNA here is from genome assembly GCF_965183815.1 of Platalea leucorodia. NCBI lineage: Eukaryota > Metazoa > Chordata > Aves > Pelecaniformes > Threskiornithidae > Platalea > Platalea leucorodia. Next base: position 60,635,104 of record NC_138827.1, read on the forward strand.
ACCCTTTTACCCGCATCCAGCTCTGCTGCTGTGTCCCCATGCGCCTGTGCCCCACTCGTGAGGGCAGTGCCTGTGCTAGGGTCCCTCCCAGCTCATCCTGTCACATGGAGAAGCCCTGCTCTTGCTGACACCAACCACCTACAGAGGACATAAATTAATCCATTTGGAGATGAAAAGGTTTCCAAATGCCAAAACCACTAAAGAAACACCATTTCCACTTTGTTCACAGCCAGTACTGGCTACAGTCATGGTGGTGTTTAAGGCATTTAGTGGCTGTCCCAGTGGCTGGATTGCATGACACATTGGCAGCTGTATTTAACAAGCTAAGTCTGTCTTGACTGCACAGAAGTGTCACAGACATAGTTCATAGGCACACCATCTTTGGAAACAGCCTTCAAGGAAGTTAGGCTTCCACAGGAGAGGAAAGAGGTTTCACTTCCTAGCAGCACTAACAGAAGACCCTCAAGCATTAGCTTCTTGTCCATTCCCTCTAAAAGTTTTTGGCATCCCACTGGGACTCAGCTGGATGCAGGATTTGGCCACATTTCACCCCCACAGCTCCCATAACTCTGCCTGCTGGAGGCACCACTCAGGTTATCGCAGCAGCTTCCCACTGAAATGCAAGCCTGTTCACTCACCATTACTGAAATGTCCCTCCTGAGGGTCTGCCCAGGCATTACCAGCCACAGTCTTTGGAAACACCCTTGCTCATGGTTGAGACAAGACTGTTTAATTTTGCCATATACACGCTTTTTCTTGCCTGGTAGGCAGCCGTTTATCACACCCAGGATATATTGCATTTGCACAACCCATGCCTGAAGTGACTTCCAAGTGCAAGTGCACTTCTGTCACCTTGAACACTAAAGCCCTCCACTCCTACCCCCAGGGCACAGGCAGGGAAGAAAGCAGTTCGGTGTGGAGCGACTACATGAGCGGTACCACATCCAGTGGGATGTGGAAGCGTAGTGGGACGAGCCTGCTCACAGACCCTCACAGCCCACAGCAGAAAGGCACAGCAAGACAGAAAACGTTGCTTTGCATTTACTATTCCAAAGCCAATGCATCTGTGACAGCCAGACACAAACCCAGCCCTGGCAGCCTATTGATCCAAATCCCCCCTGTGCCGACATAAGAGCAAATAACAGCAGACTGGCCAACAGCTGGAGCTCCAACACCATGCTGCAATACAGTTCTTTACTTGCTATAGGAAAACTGGCTAGGTTTGTTTGCACTGCACATGGTTGCATATGTAAGTACTAGATCAATGCCTTATAGACAGAATAAAAGCACTGTATTTGGTAATAAGAGGAGATTGAATACTTATTTCAGTCTCTTACCTAAATAAATGCCACCTCTACAAGCTGAATGGAGAAGCAGGCAATGAATATTTCGATAAATATTCTAAAGGTTGTACCAATACAACATGATGGAACACATTTAAGTAGGAAAAAATATGTACTTTGCATTATTGCTTCCTTATGAATTAGTACAATAAGAGGACCACAGATTTGCTCGTTGAACTCTTTTGAATAGTGTTATTTAATTTAAGTGCTTTAGTTATAGTTCCAAAAGCTTGATGGTTTTACATACATTTAACTCTCCTCCCACATGCATACACTGTATTTTGAATGAATAACCATTTTCTTCAATGGATTATTTTCCCTTCAAAGATAGCACTGTGTGTCAGGGAAGGTCACTGGTTTGGCAGTCCTTAAGCTTAATTCAATTTAAACCACAAGCCCCAAACCTTATTTTTCCGATTTGTTCAACATCTGATTTGGCTGAAGGTGGAGCTATTTGGGTACATGTGCTAACGCGCCCGTGAAGCAGATGGCATTTTTCTTCCCCAGCTGAGACAAAAGGCATTCCCCTTCCCAGAACAGTAAATGCAAACCCTTTCACGCTGCCACCCTCTGGCAAAAAATGCATTTGCAATATTAATGACAGCTATTTTTGTCCTGTGGCACATTCAGTTCTAGAAGAACAGTGTCAATCTCTTCCTAGTTATTGAAAATCTTTTCTCAAAAAAAGTGCTGTAAGCTAAGGAAAAGATCCAGTAAGTTTGAGCAAAATAGAAAGAAGAGGGGTGTTCCTCCCTGTCCAAGGTGCATGTTTCTTGTATTACTTTTATAAAGATCAACATATAGATATCTATACAGAGGTAACATACATTTCTAACAGGATATCTAAGGCCAACACTATTATCTTTTGCAAGCTCAGAAGTTACAGGAAAAAAAATGGTCAAAGCAGAAAGTTCATACAATAAGGAGTTTGCTTCAGGGATGTCTGACCAGAGCCAGATACAGCGTGTACATATATGACTGATCCTGTCTGGGGATCTCTGTCCTGCATGAGAATGAGAAGCAACTCAAATGGGACCTGCTTCAATTTGCTGTAGATTTTGGCACTTGCATGGTTACCTAAACTAACTGGACTAAAACGAGATCCTGTGGCTAGGTGGCATTGCTGGCTGAAGTCACAGCTTTAACACAGGTTGCCAGCAGAAATGCTAGCAGGTCTCGCCTGTGGTAAACAAGGAAAGCATTTCCTCAATCACAGACAACTAAGCAGCAGGGTTTTCTGTAAAACCGGCTACAGCAAACATACATTAAGCAATACTACACCATCACTCTCAGCTGCTCCACTTGCATTTAAGAAACCAAAACATGAGTTTAAATATATGAACCAGCAGTGGAGCTAACAGCTGACAAGCATGACACTGCATAGACATTATGTCAGCAGAAAACCAGTCTTTTCCTCCCAGCTAAAGAGCCACTGGGGGAAAATAAGAGCTTCATATGAAACCAATTACAGTGAGCCCCTCCAGCTGAGAGCTCCTGTGCTCAGTCCCAGGCAATCACTAGCCCTACCATGCTACATCATGTCTAGCACAGTGGCATGCCCATATTTCAGAGCTGTGTGCTCAGCTGCCCCACCTAGAAGCACTCCGCAGGAATCTGTCTGAGGGTAAGCAAAGCAGAAGCGAAGGAAACAAGCTAAATGCAGAGCAATTTATTTGCACTAAAATGAGGAAGTCCACAGCTTTGCCAAAGTAGCTCCACACAAACTGGAGACATCAGTTCAGAAAGCTCCAGATTCTGTCTCGACATTACATATCATTTTGTGAGGGGAGGTATCCCACTGGCTCTCCCCCAGCAGCCACAGAAACCTTATAGCCACTGCAGGCTCCTCCCTCCTGAACCTGTTACCCACCATGGAAAACATGCAGCTTGCAGCAACTGCTAGAAGTCCATCTCTTTCCGCTCAGAAGCTATTCCAAGGAGGTTTTGGGAAGCCTGCCCAGTGGGTCAGATAAGGAAAGCAGTCAGGTTTCACAACTTGCTTCACCTCCTAGATATTGGCAGCTCACACACGTACAAGGGCATGAGAGATTCGTATTTCTTAACACTATGTGGTCTTCCTGAAGAGCTGCACAAAAACATTCATGCTGAACGAGGAGTGGCAATGACAAACACACCCTCCAAGCAGGGAAAAAAGGCAACATAACAGACATACAGGTGCCAAAAAAGCATTTTTTTTTCCTGTAGGAAACTGAAGCTGAAGCAAGGTTTAGCTTTGTCCCACAGGCAGTTGTGGCTTGAGCAATAAATGCCTTGTGTCCCTACAGAGCTATTATTCAGTCTCTTTAATTCTCCCAGTTTACCCCAAGAAAGTGCTTCTTGAAATACCAGGCCTTATGATCATATATAAGGCTTTGAAAACACAAGGTCCTTTGTGAGCTAGTCTAAAAAGTGCCCTGGTAGAGATGCTTTTCCAAAGCACAAAAAGCAGTTTCACAACTGCCTCCCATCTTCGCTTCTTTAATATGAGGGAATTTCCATGCATGTAGAGCAGCAGTAGCAATAACTAAGCAGGCAAAACATACATAGAAAGAAGCTTAATAATAATAATCATGTCTTTCTGTTTAGTGCTCTCCCTTTGAATCTAAAACTAGACACTTTCCAGTCCACTTCCACTTCTGAAGGGCAAAAGGGATTTCTGCAGAGCTTTCTTGTTCCACGTGGTGAGGGATTTTCAGCTTTAATATTTTTTATTCCCTCTGCCCAGAAGGAGGAAGAAAATTTAAGTATACACAGCCATATTATTTTCTTAGGAGTATTTTAAAAATCCAATGATGTTATCAGAGGACAAAATAGAAACCAGATGCCAGTCACACCTACTTTCTTTGAAACCAATGTTACAGCTACTCACATTAGGAGCCTAACGGTCCAAGACAAAAATGAAACCAGACCTCAGAACCAGAAGCCTACACCCAACATTGAAGGCTGCTTCAGTCACATGGAATAGGGTAAACTGTCCCTACCTAATTAGAGGCAATGCCACTTTCATCCACCCATCATGAGATACCACTGGATTGGGTCCCTCTGAAATCAGCATTTCCTGGCCATCTTGGGATGAATTAAGCAGGTGTACAGTTACCTTCTGAGATACTTCAGGCATCTCAATCTCAAAGACAGACCATACTCAAGCAATATAGTGTTTCCGATTCTAAAAATAAGGCTTTCTTTCCACAGAGGGAATCCTCTCACATACCTGGGCTCAGAGCTCCTCTCTCTGACAAAGGAAGCCTTGCACAATCAGCAGAAAATAATCCAGAGCCCCGCTCAGCTGACCTAGTAATTGCACACAAAATGCATGCCATTCAAGACTGAACCCAGCAACAAATTTCATCTCAATTATATGAACCTGCACACAAGTTCCCTGAGAGTAGCCCAAGATAAACTTGCAAATATCTCCTAGAATTATAACCAGAGAGGCAGTAAAATTAGCTGTCGTTGCTAGCCTGCTTTACTGCATTCTTTCCACTGCTTTTTAAATTATTTTTTCATAGATAACCCAGAAACATATGGATGTATATTCTGACTTAACTAAAACATGAGCAAGCTCTGTCTGCCTTTTCACTTGCATTCAAGACAAATCTCCTTTTTCAGGATTTGAACTACCACCTCATGCCAGCTTCCATTTACCCGGATTAGATCCACTGCATCCAAAGCCCACAAGGGTCTGTAATGATACATGTACCCTGGTACTTAGAGAAAAGCAATCTGGGCATTCAGGATTATCAGATTTAATGTCTTCAAATGAGAAGTTGCTTCATATTTTCCATTCAAAGTCTTGGTGCCTGTGCCCAGCTGCATCCTAGAGATATATGCACCTCAATTCTAACACGTGTTCTCCCATTAGCTTGCCATGAGACATTTTAGTGATTAAAGACCTATTTCATTCATACTTTAAGTGTCATTACAGATATGTAATGCAGAAAGTACATTCCACTGCGGAGCCCTCATGCTAAGAAATCCCAGCAGGCACTGCTCTAATGAAAAAAAATTTACTCCAGGACTATGTCCAGGCAATACACTCTGCTATGGACCTCAGCCAAAAAATGAGAATGGAGCCTACATCAGCAAATGAGAAAATTGACCAGTGCCATGACCGTACAATGAAAATTGTAAAAGTGGCTACCTTAGTGCCATAAACCAAATAATCCCTGATAGACAATAGCAAGCACACACTGAGACCTCATTCTAGAATTAAAAGCTCCAACACCTGCTAGGCTTTAAGTAACATGTAGTGAGTAATAACCCAGGTGTTACAGGAAGAACAAACATGCACAAATCAGAGATGATGTGGACCAAATAGCTTATGCATAGGTATTGTGTAGTGATCACTTTCTCATTAACTCTTGGGTCTCACACTCTGCCAAAATTCAGGAGCAGTCTCTTGGCACTCCCCTCCTGACATCGAAGGCTGTGAACCTTGGTAAGCCGCATGAACAGGCTGACAAAGAGCAACTCCAGGAGCCTGGACCAATTTAAAGCCACAAGATGTATAATTTACAAAGCCAGAGTTACACTGTGACAGCAATGTGTGCACCCACTTCTGTGCAGGTCTGGTGCAACAGAAGCAATTCACATTTTCCTTGGGGGAGAAGAGAAATCCAGAAGCATGCCACCAAATCTCAATGCAGAGTCTAATTATTCCCCTGACTTCTAGCTCATGTATGAACTCACTTTCAAATATAGTTTTCATCCTAGGATTGCATGCAGTAAGATAAAGCTAGGGGACTATTCAGGGAAGCGTGGACCCCCACGCTTACAGTGTACAGTATCAACTTGCAAATTTAGTTACATTCAAGAGCTGAGACCTTAATTTGTCATTTAAGTCTGCTGCATTTGCTTTGGTAGTTTTCCTATTACTGTTGTGAATAGCATCCGTGCGCCTACATAATTAAGAGCAGCGTAATGCCTACTGAGTGTTTCTAATTTGCTAGGCTGCTTTTTCATGCAAGTGAAAAAAAATATAACCAGACATTAGCAAGCAAGAGGCAGAACACCACACACACTACTGGTGCTAGCAATCATTAGTTTCTGCTTTGAGCAAAGACCTGAAATGATTAGCAAACTGCTTCACTGTTCAGCTGTGAAGTACCTTCAGTAATCTTAACTCAAATTATACTTTGTGTCTTATACATTTCCAGTGCAGTATCAAGAAAAGACCAGCTAGCTGGTTCAACATACAAAGTTTCACCACACACACCCTCCTCTCCAACAAAGTAGTCTACGAAGCAAGAACCAACTGATATCAAGCTCAGAAAAACAGGTACATGAAAGTATACATTTTTTCCCTATATTTTTGATAAAAACTGCTTAAATCAAGCGATTTCTTTGCACTGAAAGATGAGTCCATCCTCCTGTGGTAAGAGACCATGAGTGTGGTCTAGCCTTCAGTTTTGAGACTGAGACACAGAGAGGTACCATTTATAACAAAGTGAGCTACAGACAGATGTCCCATTTGTCCCCTTTTGCCCCACAAAGGTCTCCCTGGCACTGTCCGGTGTCTAATGCTTGTCCAGCCACTGTAGCAATTCCTGCTTCTCCAAATTAAAGAAAAAAAAGAACAGATTCAACCACCCAGTCCTGGGGCTGCTCTTTCCTTTCAGGTGGCCATGCCAGTCCCCCCAAGTACTCCACTCCTTATACAAATTCTCCCATGAGGAAATCTCTTCTTCTTACTCTCCCTCCTGCTTGAACCTCTTTAATAAGCCATTACCTTTTATGAGAATCCTTTCTCTCTCTCTCTCTCGACTTCTTTTTTTGTCCACCTCTTTTCCCTTCTCCCCTTTTTTTACTGTCAGAAAAAAAGTTTTCACCTAGAGTTAAGGCTTCACTAGTGCAGCTGCATTTAACTAAGGATTCTGAATTCTGCAAGATGCTCTGGGTTGCTGTGGACAGCATACCAAACCAAGCCTTAAAAAAAAATATCTAGAAGCAGGATGCTGACAGTACTATAAATTCAGAACCGCACACATAGACCCTATATACACAGTGCCTCCAAATAATTCACATGTACTAGCTAATACAGCTGATTTTTTGATGCAGCAGTGAGATCTTCTTTTAGTCTAGGAATGGAAAGCAGCTACTGCTGTGTTTATCTTTTGGCAAATGTTCATTCCCTTCAGTATCAAGCATGCCTCTTTTTAGCTTCCCTGATAACAAGTAACATTGTTTACAGCAAACATTTGCACAGAAGAATTTAGCTTGCATCCGAGATCAGACTCTGGTAGATGTTTATTAGCACAACAGAAAACAGCTGAGGGGGATGTACAGCAGGTAATTCTGGCTCTATTTTTCTCTTGAATGAAGCAATACAGAACTATATAGATTCTTAGATGCAAGGTTTCATGTTGTTCCCTATGAAAGTGAGTTTTATCTGTAAAAAATTAAGCAAAATGACTGCTCAAATGCTTCCAGCTTCATCTGTTTTATCAAGGAAACAGATCTTCCAAGAAATGAAAGAAACCTGGCACAAGTCATCTAATTAGCACAGCTGTTTTGGGAAAACCCAGCTCTCATGGCCTTGCAGAGCAGCCTGACAAACAGCTCCTGTCCTGAGATGGAAACTCAGGGTTCACCAATAGAGGAATGCCAGGGAAGTTGGACAAGACAACCTCCAGAGGTCCCTTCCAACCTCAACCAGTCTGTGATGGCTCATGGATGGAGCTAAAGACACTTCAAAAGGTGAAGCAAACACCACATGCTCAAGGAAAGCAAAATAAGGAATTTATTCACTACTCCCTGTCAGCAGGCAGATGTTCAGCTGCTTCCTGGGAAGCAAGGCCTCAGCACACGTAACTTACTTGGTAAGGCAAGTGCCATAACCATGAACATTCCCCCTTCCTCCTACCTTCCTTTAGCTTTTATTGCTAAGCACAACATCATACTTCATGGAATATTGCTTTGGTTGGTTCAGGTCAGATGTCCTGGCTGTGTCCTCTCCCAATTTCTCACTCAACCCCAGCCTACCTGTTGGCAGAGGCAGAGCAAGAAAAAGAAATCTTTGACACTGTGCAAGCATGGCTCAGCAACAGCCAAAACACTGCTGTCTTATCAACACTGCAACAGTCACAAGTCTAAAACACAGCACCATACAGGCTGCTGTGAAGAACATTAATTCCATCCCATCCAGACCCAGCACAGCAAGACAGGCATCATTACCTTCCTTTTATATCCTTTATACTTTTTTTTTTAAAATAAAGACAGTCTAGTCTTGCTGTTACTTTTATATTTAATCCCTGAGCTTTCCAAATGCATATTGGTATCACAGGCTCTGAAAAAATTCCAGCCCAGGAAATTTAAAAAAAAAAAAAAAAAATCACTAATCTTTAGCACTGATTTTTCAAGATCACTGCAGGTGCAATAGGGATTGCCCTGCATGTCAGTGCTTTTGTGCTGCACCTTTGGCAATTAACCTGTTCCTAAAGAATTAACACAGCAGTAAGTACCAGCAATAGCCACCTTCCTCACTTGGTGGAAGGTCCATTAACCTCAAAAGGATGAGCATTTAGATCAGTGTCAGTCCTTGATTGCCCTGAGCAGCCCCTCTGCCCACAGGCCAGGATCTCCACTCAAACCAGGGCAAATAGTCCTGGCCCAAGTTATAGCAAAGGTGTGTGCCTGTCTCCAGCACGTCTCCTGGATGAAACTCTTGGACCCACATTGTCTCTGTCTCCAGCCTTGTCTCTGACCCCATCTCCTGCTGCTCATGGCTTAACCCAGTTCATCCCCTCACCTTGTCTGAGGCTGTCAATGGACCTGAAGCTGCAGGACCACAGCCTGGGGGTGAGGGCAGTTCCTCGCTAGGGTTCTCCTTGGCTCCTGGCTCATCCCCTGCTCTCACTACTCACTGACACAAGTTTTTCAACCTCACCATGCTTCAGAGTTAGAGTTTCTTTAGTTTAAGCTGCAGTTTAATATAGAGGAATTGCCTCAGACCATCCCTAAATTAAACTCTTCTATTTGCCAAAAGCAGTCATGCTTGGACTAAAGCATGACTAAAATATCATTTCCATCTGAGAAACCCTTGTCCCTGCTGCCACCATCTCCACACACGTTGTTCATAGGCTGATGGGGCCAAAAGCTCAGGATTGCCTTTTACGAAACTCTTCCCAGGAAGTGCTTTAGCTCCTGAAGGGAGCACAGAGCGAGGCTGCATTAGCACGCCTTCATGGGACGGTCTTACAGGATGAACTGCTGAACCTTCTAGCTCACAGTGATCGATCTCGCCTGACAGCCACTCTGGTGCAACAAGCCAATTAAATCCCCAGGGCAGTGCTCCTTCTGGCTAGGGTCAGCTGTCAGGCAACCTGCCAGCCTAGCAGGGATTTGCCTTAACATCTTCCCATCCCACTATTGTACTGGTTGTGAAGCAAGTGGGGATCTGCCAGGGATGGCTCCAACAGATTCAGTGCAAAGCTTGTCAAAGTACATCTGACAGCAGGCAACAAAAGAAGGCCTTTCAAGCACTAGAGTGAAACAAAGCCCACTTCAATGTGATTTCTTCAGCCACCCCCAAATGTTATTGTAACAGCTCTTTAACTATAAACCCTGCTTATACACCATTCCATTTCTGGCAGGTTGAATTCTCCTCTGCACCACTGACCAAATCTAAGCAAAACTAAATTCTGTTAGAGTAAAAGTAACCACAAAACACTCCTCCACCAGCAAACAGCATCACCACTCAATATGTCCATTGCAGTTCTGAGAGCAGCTTTGTCTACGGATGAACATGCATTTCTGTAACCCTCCTGTCTTTAACAAATGTATAAAGGTGTGCACATTTGAAACAAGGCCGCTGCACAGCACTCAACCCTGGGAAGAGGATGAAAGAACAAACAGCATGTGACAGATGTTACTCACGTCACCTAACACGTTGCTGGGATGGCGCTGGGATACTGCAGCAGTAAGCGCAGCCCAGGAATGTGTGAAACAAGCAGTTTTGCTGTTTTGCTTTTAATTTCCTTCCCACGCTACAGAAAAGATGTCAGGATCTCCAAGACCTGAATACCTCCCTGCAGCAAAATGTGACAAGATCAGGTACTTTGCTGGCCAAGCAATTACAATGATCCCCCAAAGTGAAATTATATCTTCAGCCACTGCATTCAGTCACTCAGCATGCATGACACTAAGTGTTCAACTAGGTAATTAGGACTCAATCTTTCACATTACAGGGAAAACAATCCCCCTCCCCTGCCAAGCTAACAAGCTTCCTCAGCCAAACATGCCTGAACTCTTAATGATGGCTTGAAAGTGCTAAGGGCACAGGTTTAGATACCCCTCTTCAGGCTCTGAAGTGATGGCATACCTTTTTTCACCATGAAGTGTCTACATTTACAAACAAATCCAGTGCAGAGCTTTGGAGATTGCTGTTTTAAGCCTTTCACTGTAGTCAAACAGATGAATCAAAGGGAATTAGCACCTTGGTTTAACAAAGCTGGACTACAAACCAGCTGACAACGCTGCTGTCAGCAGGCTCATCATACTTAAGAGTGGAGGAAGCAAGTATTTTTGCAGAATACAGTAACTACAGATAGACCTGAGTAAGGACTGAAGAAAGATAGTAAGAGCATTGCAGCTTAAGGGAAACTGCCACTCCAGCTAGGGAGCAGCCTGGTACTTCCAGTGATGCTCCACTGCAAAAACACGGCTCTGTCTCAAAGATGTTCTATTTGCATGGATGATCTTGTGCCCACTTTGGAAACACTAAGAGTTGAGAACTCCTGTTTCAACACATTCCAAGAATAAATGCAGCCTGCAAAAAAGATGCTTTTAAACCCAGATTTGGTACCAGCTGTGTGTCTGCAGAAATGGGAATTTTAAATCTGTACCGTTAGCCATCCTTCCAGAGAGCTTCCTCCACAGGTCAAGACACAGCACACTGCAATGGCACCTCAGAAGCCCAGGCCCCTCCAGGTGCATCAAATCTGCCATTTAAGTTCTACCGTCATTTTCTACTACCTAGAAAATCATTGGCATCCTCCTCTTAACTTGCTCAGTAGTTTAGACTCAACCTAGAAGAGCCTGCATCTATAGGGTACTTGCACTCTCCTGGGATCATGACATTTCCTACGCCACTGACCCCACCAAAGTTAAGAGGCAGAGGACGTTCCCAGCAGAAGATGGTCTTTCAGTCTGGAAAGGAGGGCTTTTAGGCTCAGTGCTATTCAACATTGCCACCTCTGTCAGCAGGTCACATCTTCAGAGCCTGTCTCTGCTCTGAGGCAGTAACAGAGCCCAGCACATTCTGGGCAGCTGTTTGCTCACATACCATCAGACCCCAGTGGCCAGCAGCCATCAAGGCGGCCTGAATTCCTCATGCGGATCAGTCTGTGCTTGTTCTTACCTTGTTTGCTTCACACAGTTGCCATTATCTTTGTTTTCCTTCACTGAGTCCCTGCTATTTTAGTCAGTCTTTTCAATGCTTTTGGTAAACTGTGTCACATGCCTGCTTCAAGGAGGAGCAAGTCACCATCACCTATGCCAACACACCTACTGCTCGAATTAAGAACGCGCAAATGAAGCATTGCCAGAAGCCACTTTAGAAAATTCTTAAGATGTTTTCTTCTCCACTGAGATCAGTCTACCTTTCTGGTCCAGAACAATAATTCCCACCTAGAAAGATGCTTACCTTCTAGCTCCCAAATCCTGAGTCAAGGCTGTTTAACTAGTCTTGAAACTGAACTAACCCCTTTGTGTCTTCACCTGGACTGCCTCCTGTATCCCCTTGCAATATAACACTGGAGTAGATTCTCCCAGATAGGCTTCCTTTGCTTCCGTTATCCTCTGCTTTCCTTGGAAATTCTATTACATTTGTCTTTGTAAGTCCCAGGAACACCAAATGAAAGTCACAACAAATCTGTATGAGAAACCACTTGGATTTATTTCCAATCCTCTGTTTTATTCTTAGCCTTTTGGAGGACATGCTCAACAGATTGTTAGATGTTTCACCAAATGCACACCACTCTGGCCGAACAGCTCAGCTTATCTAGTTGGCAGCAGGGTCTCCCTCTTCAGAGTTTTCGAAGACTGAAATGTCCATGTTTCATTACTGCACAGTTTCTTGATGGTGTACATATCTACATAGTGCAAGTAAAAAAAAAAATCCCTGACCTACCTATCTCCCCACCTAAAAAAAGGATAAGAAACTAATGAAGAAAAGAGTTTACCACCATCTTACAAACCAGAGCCGCCCCAGAAGAGAGCAGTACCAGGCAGTGGGACAAGCAGTACATCACACCATGTTTTAGCCACTAGAGTTCTTCCTTACAGCCGGGCCCCCAGTCGCCTTTGCCTGTAGGACATCAAACCTATCAACTGCGAGTCCAGCTTGCACAGTGGTTACTCAGAGTTGCTATATCAAAAGCAGTTATTTGTGCTTAGCCACACTTAAGCACGCTACTGAAGTATTTCTAGCCCTTGTCCTAGTGGGAGACTTCAACTTACCAGATACCTGCTGGAAATACAACACAACAGAGAGGAAGCAGTCTCAGAGGTTTCTGGAGCGTGTAGAAGAGAACTTCCTGACACAGCTGGTAAGCGAGCCAACTGGGGGAGGTGCCCCGCTGGACCTGATGTTTACGAACAGAGAAGCTCTGGTGGGCGATGTGGTGGTCGGAGGCTGTCTTGGGCTCAGCAACCACAACATGATAGAGTTTTCAATTCTAGGAGAGGTAAGGAAGGGGGTCAGCAAGACCACTACCCTGAACTTTAGAAGGGCAGACCTTGGATTGTTTAGGAGTCTGGTCAGCAGAGTCCCTTGGGGGGCAGTCCTGAAGGGCAAGGGAGTCCAGGAAGGCTGGATGTTATTCAAGAAGGAAGTCTTAAAGGTGCAGGAGCAGGCCGTCCCCATGTGCCACAAGTCGAGCAGGCGGAGGAGAAGACTGGCCTGGCTGAACAGAGAGCTTTGGCTAGAACTCAGGAAAAGAAGGAGAGCTTACCACCTTTGGATGAAGGGGCAGGCGACTCAGGAGGAGTACAAGGATGTTGTGAGGATATGCAGGGAGAAGATTAGAAAGGCGAAGGCCCAGCTAGAACTTAAACTGGGCACCGGCGTTAAAGATAACAAAAAATGTTTTTACAAATATATCAGCGACAAAAGGAGGGCCAGGGAGAATCTCCATCCTTTCTTGGATGCGGAGGGAAACATTGCCACGAAGGATGAGGAGAAGGCAGAGGTACTTAATGCCTTCTTTGCCTCAGTCTTTAATAGTCAGACTGGTCATCCTTGGGATTTTCAGGCCCCTGAGCTGGGAGATGGAGATAGGATGCAGAATGAAGCCTCTGTTGTTGAAGAGGTGGCAGTCACTGACCTGCTCCTCCACCTGGATGCTCACAAGTCCATGGGGCCAGACGGGATCCACCCAAGGATACTGAGGGAGCTGGCAGAGGAGCTTGCCAAGCCACTCTCCATCATTCATCAGCAGTCCTGGTCAACCAGGGAGGTCCCAGATGACTGGAAGCTATCAAATGTGACATCCCTCTACAAGAAGGGTCGGAAGGAGAATCCCGGGAACTACTAGGCCTGTCAGCCTGAACCTCAGTGCCAGGGAAGGTGACAGAGCAGATCATCTTGAGTGCCATTATGCAGCACGTATGGGACAACTGGGGGAATCAGGCTCAGCCAGCACAGGTTCATGAAAGGGAGGTCCTGCTTCACTAGCCTGGTCTCCTTCTATGACAAGGTGACCCGCTTAGTGGATGAGGGAAAGGCTGTGGATGTTGTATACTTGGACTTTAGTAAATGCTTTGACACTGTCTCCCACAGCATTCTCCTGGAGAAGCTGGCTGCTCACGGCTTGGATAAGTGCACTCTGCACTGGGTTAAAAACTGGCTGGACGGCCGAGCCCAGAGAGTGGTGGTGTATGGACTCCAGTCCAGTTGGCGGCTGGTCACAAGTGGTGTTCCCCAGGGCTCAGTGTTGGGGCCGGTCCTGTTCAACATCTTCATTGATGATCTGGACGAGGGGATGGAGTGCACCCTCAGTAAGTTTGCAGATGGCACCAAGCTGGGTGGAAGTGTCGATCTGCTGGAGGGTAGGAAGGCCCTGCAGAGGGACCTGGACAGGCTGGACCGATGGGCCGGGGCCAACCGTATGAGGTTCAACAAGGCTAAGTGCCAGGTCCTGCACTTGGGTCACAACAACCCCATGCAACACTACAGGCTGGGGGAAGGAGCGGCTGGAGAGCTGCCTGGCAGAAAAGGACCTGGGGGTGGTGGTTGACAGCCGCCTGAACATGAGTCAGCAGTGTGCTCAGGTGGCCAAGAGGGCCAATGGCATCCTGGGCTGTATCAGGAATAGTGTGGCCAGCAGGACCAGGGAGGTGATAGTGCCCCTGTACTCAGCACTGGTGAGGCCGCACCTCAAGTACTGTGTTCAGTTTTGGACCCCTCACTACAAGAAGGACATCAAGGTGCTGGAACATGTCCAGAGGAGGGCAACAAAGTTGGTGAAGGGTCTAGAGCACAAGTCTTATGAGGAGCAGCTGAGGGAGCTGGGGTTGTTTAGCCTGGAGAAGAGGAGGCTGAGGGGAGACCTTATTGCCCTCTACAACTACCTGAAAGGAGGTTGTAGCGAGGTGGGGGTCAGTCTCTTCTCCCAAGTCACAAGCGATAGGACAAGAGGAAACAGCCTCAAGCTGCACCAGGGGAGGTTTAGGTTAGATATTAGGAAAAACTTCTTCACTGAGAGGGTGGTCAAGCATTGGAACAGGCTGCCCAGGGCAGTGGTTGAGTCTCCATCCCTGGAGCTATTTAAAAGACATGTAGATGCGGTGCTTAGGGACATGGTTTAGTGGTGGACTTGGCAGTGCTAGGTTAACAGTTGGACTCGATGATCTTAAGGGTCTTTTCCAACCTTAACCATTCTACAATTCTATGCCAAAGCAGACTAAAAAGTTTGGCGTAGCTGTCATATCCATATGCTCTGACTGAAGTGAGGAGTTAAACTTCTCCTATAGACAAATACATTAAGACAGAGCTCATTCATCTTCACAGGAAAAAGATCCACCTTAAACCCCAGGAAATGAGTTAATTAACAGAGGCTACAACAGATCCAGCTAAGCTATTGTCTGTGCTGAAGTACAGCAAGCTCCACTGAGTATGATCAGTGCTGAGCCCAGGATGGCTGGGCAGCACTAAATGGAGCTTTTTTTTTTTTTCCTGTAGCCACATATAAGAGTCACACTACATACTCTACTCCCTATCTGCAGGGTAAAGGATTGTGGCCAATGTATACCAGGGAAAGAAGGTAAGCAACTGTAGTATGGTTTTTTTTTCATCTGTGCTCTGAAAGTAACATATAAGAGCCAAACTAGCACCTGCTTTTCATGTCTAAAAGCAGATTAAAAGTCTCTTCTTCCCTTTGGCTTGGGCATAACACTATTCAGAGTTCACTTCCCCCACCTCATTTATTATCCATTAGTGCATGTAAAAAAGAAATACTCTGCTTGGCCACCATTACTTGTAACAATTGAGGCCCATAAAAGATAAAGAAGAGGATTTATGCTTGCCTGGGTACAGAGGTTAAGTGATATAATACTGAGCCCTGCTCAAAACACATCTGACACAGGGCTTAAAATATTTCTTAGTACTGAATTCCAAATCCAAGCTGTGCCAGTGTTGTCAAAATCCTCCTAAGCCAGTTGGCCCGTAGAAGAAGTCAGTCTCTAGGTTTAGCACAGCGACAAAAAATTGACCGAGTAAGGAATTTCAGATACACTGGGCCGCAGAAGTACCTTTGTCTTACTAGGCCCAGACATTGTTAAAACAAGATCTGGTCAAATATCAGGTGCACGTTTAAATCCCCAAACAACACTGTGCCAAGAAGATGAGAGCTAGGCAGACAGGGTTAGTCAGTGCCCCTACCTCTGCAACCTGGGGCATGAGCTTCCCCGACTACTTTCTTTTGCTTTACAATAAGCATTCTGACCTCAAACTCTGCATATATACATTGAAATGAGAATCTTCAGAACTCATCATAGCTGGCTTCCTCCTTCAACATGCAGCACTCCCACTGCAGTTTCTCATTTTAGCTGTTCACCAAGCTAGGTTTTCTGTTACAACAAAACATTAGCAAAATTCTCAAAGACCATGCACTCACAACAGAGCATAAAGGTTCACAAACTTGTGGCCACAGGTTTAAGTGAACAACCCATATGGATTTAAAAAAGAAAAAGCACAAAATAATGAAATAATTACATCCCAACAGGGAAAGCTGGTATAGTTGAATACTGTTTCTGCTTCTGAACAATGAAAAACTTAGCCTTTCCTGTTGATTTGATAATTCTGATTTAAAATCCACTTAAAAGAATACAATTCTAATGAGACTACTGGGCAGACTGTATGAGGTTTGGTCAATACTTGCAACTTGTATTTCAATAAAATGCTCATATCCATTTATCCAAACAGCTTGTTTGAGCCAATTAATTGATATGCCTGTTACCACATTGTCAGCTAAGCTACATTATATTGGCTATTTAAAAAAAAAAAAAAAACAAAACTATTAGTTGGCCATCATTTGGTGTGTAGTACAATGGAGCAGGTTCCCTTGTTGGGTTTATACTGTTCACTGCACAGTTATGGGCATGCATCACTAATGGCACAAAGGCCTGCTCAGAGCCTCCTGAACCATACCAGTGAGATGGTCCTGCTTCAGAAGGTCTTGCTTCAAAACCCTGGTCTAGTACCTGGTCCAATTCAGAACTGCATGCTGTACAATCTGATTGAAGTGCAGCTACTTTTGCTGACAAATCCTACACATCAGCTCAAAAATTACGTTGATTTTTTTCATTTTTATAAATCACTTGCCTAGATATATAGCCTAAAGATAATGCTTTTCGTTAAAGGATCTATTTTGAGCTCATATTCCTGTTGTGGTTTAACCCCAGCCAGCAACTAAGCACCACACAGCCACTTGTTCACTCCCCCCCTCGGTGGGATGGAGGAGAGAATCAGAAGAGTAAAAGTGAGAAAACTCATGGGTTGAGATAAAGGAACTTTAATAGGTAAAGAAAAAGCCACGCACACAAGCAAAGCAAGACAAGGAGTTCATTCACTACTTCCCATGGGCAGGCAGGTGTTCAGCCATCTCCAGGAAAGCAGGGCTCCATCACACGTAACGGTTACTTGGGAAGACAAATGCCATCACTCCGAATGCCCCCCCCCCCTTCTCCTTCCCCCAGCTTTATAGGCTGAGCATGACATCATATGGTGTGGAATAGCCCTTTGGCCAGCCTGAGTGAGCTGTCCTGGCTGTGCCCCCTCCCAGCTTCTTGTGCCCCTGGCAGAGCATAGGAAGCTGAAAAGTTCTTGACTAGTATAAGCACTACTTAGCAACAACTAAGACAATGTTTTATTGACATTATTCCCATCCTAAATCCAAAACACAGCACTATACCAGCTACTAAGAAGAAAATTAACTCTACCCCAGCTGAAACTAGGACAGTATCCACCTCTTATTCCATACCATTTATGTCATGCTCA
Source organism: Platalea leucorodia (assembly GCF_965183815.1). NCBI lineage: Eukaryota > Metazoa > Chordata > Aves > Pelecaniformes > Threskiornithidae > Platalea > Platalea leucorodia. The sequence goes on from NC_138827.1 coordinate 60,652,942, forward strand.
GGTCCCACACTACCCAGTTCACCCTCATTAACCACCACCCCCCTTTCCCATTCTTTGATACAATACACAGGTATCATTCCCTTAGTCTATGGACCACCCCTATGAAACGTCTGTAAAATGTCCATATAAATGTCCACAAAGTGTGCATTGAGTTCATATAGTCCATGACTTTGGGCTCCATCTGTGATGGTGGTTGCTCAGGACAGGACAGGTAGTGCATTGCGTGGAGTTATTGGGCACCAAAGCCAGCTCAGGTTGGGTAACTGCTGCACTTGCACTGCTTCTTTTAAGACTTGTCCTCCATTGATTCAGGTGGTTCCTGCTATAGTAATTCCCATAACATGCAACTCAGATCATGGGTTACAACAATTTAAGGGTATTTCCATTACAATCTCCACCCCTGGCCCCTTTGGACCATACCATAGGGTTTAACATTGCAATGAACTCCTCCCCTTGCCCCTGCTCCACCTTGGGCTTATCCACAGACTGCAGCCCCTTAGGGGTGTATCAGCTCTAAGTGGAGCCTTATCTACGAGCCACAGTCTCTTCAGGGGTATACCTGCAGCGGCATAGACTTATCCACAGCCACAGTCGCTTTGAGGTGCACCTGTTCCAGTGTGGCCTTCTCCATGGGCCACAATGCCTTCAGAGATATAGCTGCTCCAGTGTGGCCTTACCCACAGCCACAGTCTCTTCAGAAGTAAACCTGCTCCAACATGGCCTTACCCATGGCTGCAGTCCCTCCAGGGGCATACGTGCTCTGTTATGGCCTTATCCATGGCCACATGCTTTGAGGTACTCCAGCATGACCTCATGCACAGCCACTGATGCTTCAAGGTGTACCTGCTGCAGCATAGACTTATCCACAGACACAGATGCTTTGAGGTGTACCTTCTCCAGCGTGGACTTATCCTTGGGCCACGATCCCTTCAGAGGTGTACCTGCTGTGGTACAGACATAACCATGGCCACAGGTGCTTCGAGACATACCTGCTCTGGCATGGGCTTATCCACAGCCACAGATGCTTTGGTGTGTCCTGCTCCTGCATGGATTCATCCACAGGTCACAGTCCCTTCAACTCAAGTTCACGCTGGAGTTCCAGCCTGTCCAGTACAACAGCGATGCTCTGGCCATCTGCAGCCCAGGCACATGGCCATTGCTGTTATCAAAATGCTCCCAGGCACAGCAGAGTAAGATGATAAGCAGTACAGCAAGCAGCGAAAGCAAAAACCAGCCACTGACGAGCACTAGACTTTAATATGCAGTAAGGCAAGCAAGCCTCATGGCAAGCACAGAAGCCTGCTGATTAATAGCTAAACAGCAACAACAGTTATAAATTCTGTCTAGCACATTCCGGTCAAATCTGTCATTATCTCAAACCCTTTGAGCCCCACACTGGGCACCAAAAAGGACTGTCGTGGTTTAACCCCAGCCAGCAACTAAGCACCACACAGCCACTTGTTCACTCCCCCCCTCGGTGGGATGGAGGAGAGAATCAGAAGAGTAAAAGTGAGAAAACTCATGGGTTGAGATAAAGACAGGTTAACAGATAAAGAAAAAGCCACGCACACAAGCAAAGCAAAACAAGGAATTCATTCACTACTTCCCATCGGCAGGCAGGTGTTCAGCCATCTCCAGGAAAGCAGGGCTCCATCACACGTAACGGTTACTTGGGAAGACAAATGCCATCACTCCGAATGCCCCCCCCCCCTTCTCCTTCCCCCAGCTTTATAGGCTGAGCATGACATCATATGGTGTGGAATAGCCCTTTGGCCAGCCTGAGTGAGCTGTCCTGGCTGTGCCCCCTCCCAGCTTCTTGTGCCCCTGGCAGAGCATAGGAAGCTGAAAAGTTCTTGACTAGTATAAGCACTACTTAGCAACAACTAAGACATCAATGTGTTATCGACATTATTCCCATCCTAAATCCAAAACACAGCACTATACCAGCTACTAAGATGAAATTTTACTCTATCCTAGCTGAAACCAGGACACTTCCTCATTCTTGTGTAAAGAAAAAAAAAAAAGTATTTCCAGAAGCCTAATTGAGCTGCGTTAACCTCAAATTTTGAACAGCTTCAGATAACTATTTTTCCACAGGCATGTTATCAACAAAGAGTTATTGTCAAGATTTTTATTTTCTGCCAGCCTGGAAAAAGCCCTGCTCAGTTGAACTAGATTGTCAATGCTTCCCAAGAAGGTTTAAACTAATTATTTTTGAAGGCAAGGTGAAACAAACAACAGAAGTACCATATTTTAGTGTCAAATACGCACACATCCTGCTTCAAAAGCAACTCACCTCCAGGGAGCAAATCCCTGTGACTATGGCAAGACCTAGTTTTCAAATTCACTCAATCAGCAGCTTCTGTTCTGAGCTCATAAAACAAACAGTTTATGGGGCAAAATAGATACCCAAGCTCTCTTCTAGTATTTCAATGATTTCTGAATAACACTTGCAGACTCATCAGCTGGGTGCCATACAAATTGCAAATGACTGGAAGAGGGTGAGAGGGGGAGCAATATAAAACCTAGCTAATGGTTTCAAAGGTATACAGCTTCAATTCACATTGAAGGCTTACAAAAAGCTGTTTGATTCAGCTGCACATGACCTATTTGGCATACTTAATTTTAATATATAGGACTGGAAAGGAGATGGCATCAGAGAAGAGATACTTTTATCCAAAATATGAAGGAGGCTCTTTAGATGCTCAAAATAAAGTTTATTTATTTCCTGTATTTTGTATCAACCAAAAGCAGCAATTACAGTAGAAGCAAGGCCAGGTTTTTCTCTCTGGCTGTATCTCCCATAGGACGAACTGATGCAAGGATATTTCCTAGCTGCCAAAGGAACTCTGGGCCAAATCAATCCCCTGTGCACTTCCTAGAAAGATGACCATGCAGTAAAAAGCTTCACGGCACAAAGTACCAGGAAAGTTAGGCTTTGAAGTGCAGTCTCCTTGCTGCAGAAATGCAGATAGACAAATCTGTTGGTGAGCATCACAGAGCACACACCAAGAAAGAGACACAGACACAGAGACCTCGCTCTGAAAGGTGCTCTTCACCCTTCAGGTAGATAACTTTGTGCAAACGTGGATGTGGAAGAGTCATTCCAGACCACAAGGAAACATCTGGCTGGGAAACAACTAGGGAAGACTTGTAGGAGCAACATCTCCAGTGCAAAAAAAAGCAGGTAAGGACAGGTCTAGGACACCCGTGAGAATCAAGCCACCCCTGCCTGTCTGCTGTTAAAATTCCACACGAAGCCTTATCCTTTCTGATTATTTCACTGTTAGGCAACCACACTTAGTTTCCAAGGGTTAGACATTTAAGACATGCCAACACAGATCATATTGGACCACCATTGTCTCCCCAAAGAGATATTGCAGGAACTTCTAGGTACTAAGAAAGCAATCAAGCCAGACAGGCAACCTTGCAACTGTGGAGATGCAATTGCATCACTTAGCATATGGAAAACATCTAAGAATAATTTCACAACATTGGAAATGTGCCATTCTCCAGGTGCATACTATTACACTCAATACAAACTACAATTGAACTTGCAATTCAGAGGAGTATAGGTAAACAACCCCAGCTTAATAGGTTCATTCCAACATTAACAAATATTTGCAAACTGTGTGGGAAGTTTATTGAAATAACCTGTAAAGTGAATTTGAGAAAACTTGATACTTGTACTGGAGGCAGGGGGTTGAATCATGACGAACACCAGGATGCAAGGATCAAAATAAGCACAAGTGTAAAGCCAACAGCTGTTTCTTTCTTGCTCCTCTCATCTTTATTTTTATTTCCATGACAGAAGATTGAGATCATACTGTAAACAGAAGATTAAGACTGCCAGCAAGGAGCACCACAGGCTGGAGTCTTATTTGAGGACAGCTGACCAGAAGAGTCAAGTCTCTGCAATCACACTAGCATTCGTAATCATCTCTGAAAGCATTACTTTTCGTAGCATAGTATTTACTACAGCAAATATGTTGTGGGAGAGATGCTATTTAAACAAAGTCTTCAGTTTCTAGAGGGAACAGACAAATGATTATTTGGAAAATGCTATCTACCCCGTCTTCCCACCAGTTTTGTCTCTCTGTGAAAATTCCCTTTTTCATCAACTTGAGCCCACAACTAAGACTTCTTGACACTGCAGCTGAATGGATGGTCTCATGTTAAATAGCTGCTATTTGCTGCCACTCCTACACAAACTGACATAATCACAGCACAGAAAACAGTCCTTAGAGAATCCACAACTGTCCCACCACTGGCAGAACATCCAGTCTACAAAGATGACTATAGAAGAGACAATCACTTCTCATACAGAGGTACACAGAACTACAGGTGCAAGGTGCTTGTGCCAGTAGAAGCTCAAAATGCTCTTCACCTTAAAGATTTTTTTTTTTTTTTAAATCACTTATGGTATCCAGCCATAGTTAATTGTGGGCAATGTAGATGCCAGTGAGTGTAAATGAGCCTTCTTAGCAGCATTTTGCACTCTTCCGACTACTGGCTTCGCATCAGTGGTAGAAGAGGAATAAAATATTTGATGTGGAGATTAGTGGTTTATTCAGGTCTTCAGGGAGAGCCTCAAGTTTTCTGATTGTTAGTAAGGGGGGCGAAAAAAAAAAAAAGAAAAAAGGAAAAACTGTTCCCCCATAGCTTCTGAAGGAGAAGCAGGGGGAACATGGTTTTAGTTTCCTTTTTTGTTTCTTACTATGCTATTCTATTTTTAATTGGCAATAAATTAGTCTTCCCCAAGTCAAGTGTGTTTTGGCCATGACTAATTGGCAAGTGATCTCCCTGTCCTTTTCTAGACCCATGAGGTTTTTAATCTTATTTTCTCCCCCATCCTGTTGAGAAAGGGGAGTGAGAGAGTGTCTTGGTAGGCACCTGGTGGCCAGCCAAGGTTAATCCACCCCAGGTGAAAATTATGTTCTAGCCAGAAATGGAGAAAGCAGGTATTTTGCTTGATGAACAGCTTGGAAGAAAGCTGTTCTCCCCAGAGAAGAAGGCTTTATAAAGACCTTAAAAAGTAAGAGGTACCAGCAGCAACTGCCACTCTGGGGTTTTATCCTGGACTCTGCCCAGGAGAAGAGCAGTGATACTGCATACATATAACTGAGCACAAAAGGTAGCTGGTACATTGCCTTATCAGTGAAATGGGCATTGGTCCCATATCTGTAAGGGATTACCTGCTCTTGTCCTCAAAGGGGAGCACATTGCACAAGGAAATAGTTTGGCTAAACATAGAAAAAAGCAGCTACTCCCCCAGCCTTGGGTGAGTACTTGGCTATGTTGGCGGCTCAGCATCCTACAATGCTCAGTTCCTCTCTTCTGCAAAACTTATACAAGAGATGCAGCCTTAGCAAACTGCAGAGGCTGCTCGGTACCAACGACAACAGAGAAGCCATCCATGTATGTCCTGGGGCAGAATCCCAGAGACCAAGAAACACAGGTCTCAAGAAAAAGAAAAGGTTAAAAGGACAGCATAAAATTACTTAATCAAACCTTCGTGTCTCATTTCCAACAAGAGACAAAAATCAGGGTACAGGGAAGATGCAAAACAGAGTAGCTGGCCTGACAAGGGTAAGAGGCAGGAAAATAGCAACCAAGGATCCCTTGCTATAGTGGACCCTGCTCTAAGTAAGTACACAGCTGTGTGCAGTTGCCAGGACAATGAGCATGGGACTTGCATGTCATTATCTGCCTGGTGCCTGAGCTGTGAATAAAAAAAAAAAATCTATAAAAATAGTGGTACAACTACATGAAGGTTTATAAAGAATTATATTAGTTGCATGCTTGCATAAAAGCAAGTAATGCAGCTGTCTGGCCAAGTTTCAGCAGAGCCACTGCCCTCGCTGTGCAGTATGTCAAAGCAATTGCATGTGTTTGTGATGAGCTCTTTGTCCTCTTCACAGCCAGTTTCACTCTTTGTGCATAGCAGCGAACCAAAGCCCACATACAAATTTAATTCGAGATAAAAATGTGTTTACCTGCATGGTTTAGTTATACTTAATTTCATCATGTTTGGTTCCATTGGAAACAGAGAGATGAAGTTGAGCTTTGTCCAGTCACTTCAGTTTTGCTAAATTTGGGACTATATGGCAAGAGTAGCATTTGTGCATTAGCACAAGACTGGAGATTTATTTTTCCTAGTACAACTCATTTGCACAAGATGTGCCACAGAAATCCAGAAGGATGAAAATAATCTTAATTCCAGGAACTATGCTGCTCAGAAAGCCTTTCCCAGGCAATTTACTATCATCCATCATATAGTACTTGCTGCAAAAGGTCTTGCCAAGTGGGTGCCTCTCCTCTTTGCAATTTATTTCATCAGCCATGGATCTCCAGGGCTGTAATTTCCTCTGCAATCACCAGGGCAGCAAGGGCAAGCACTAGCTGTTTCAATGGCTAGGATTTAGACATGGTCTACAGTTTTTAGTTGTCCCTAAAATGCAGTGGCCCAACACTTCTAAAAACACCTTAAGAAGAAATGCAAATCCTATAATTAACTAGAGGATCTGCCTTTCCTATTTTCTGTAATACCTTTCCTTTTGTGTTGCACTGAATAAAACTGACTGATGCCCTGTCCTCTGAAGAACCTTGCTGGTCTTGCATTACCACTGCTGGACTGCTCATGTTCTTCTCCCAGGTACAGGGAGGCACAGGACTGAAACATGGGACCATATTAATCTATAAGCAAACAGGAGATGACAGTATGTAACTGCATAAACTGAAATAAGTAAGGATCACGCCTGGCTCTGCATCTGCTCCAAGAGCCATCCTGCCAAAGAGATGCTGAAAAAGAAAGTACACAGGAAAACAGGCGACCCCGTCACCAGAAACACAGTAAAATAGGGCAGATGTGCAGAGCACATTAACAGCAGAGGAGTCGCATAGTAAGTTATGAGTAAACATCCTGGAGCAAAAACACCCCACCTTCTTTAAACACCTTCTTTAAAACTTGAACCAAGGTTAGGGCTAGTGATGCACAAATTATTATGCTTCCAAATTTCCATCTGCAAGCAACTGGATGCTATACACCTCAGCACATTCAACCATTGCTACCTTTTAATGTATATTATCTCTGTACGTACCAGCTTCCAGTGCTACACAGCCACATATATTTGTTATAGTAAAGGATTCAAGGCCTTTTCTGTTGCCCCTTTGGGGTCACCACCTATATATGAAAGTAACTCATACAAAGGTAATCTCCAGAGGTACTTTGTCCTTTTACAGTAAGTTTAATTTTCAGAAGTGCCCTGGCAAAGCTATCATGTAAGCTAACAGAAGGAAAGGATTACATAAAGAGTCACTACTCCTGTGTGCACAGGTGAGGTGCTAACATTTAATTGAACCTATATCCTTTCAGCAATGGGATTACTAACCAGTCCTTTTTTCAAGGAACATACACTAAGCACCTTGAAGCACACACCTGTACCAAAACACTCCTACTATAAGTCCTTCAACTTGTTTATTAGTATGCTTGATTTATTTCTGCACTAGCAAATTTTTTATTTTGCAAGCATGATGGGGATCATTAGATACCTCACCACAACCAGCCAGTGTAATTTCCAGAATATTGACTAGATGATGAAGTAGTATTATTACAGGAGACCTTAAACACAGGAAAATTAAAACACTGGATAGCCGTGAAAGACCACTGTCATTAAAGGGCATAGCAATCCTGTGAGAAGAACATCTATAACACTTAAAATATGCTTACATTCCATAAATCACTGCCCCACAATAATACATGCACATTATATTCATAATAGTGTAATTACATGGCAATTACCATACAACAGTAATTAAAGGGAAACCCAGTGTGCCATCCAACAGAGTTCCTTTTAAATGGACTAAATATACATGAAAAATATAATTAAGCAACAGAAGGTGAGTTGTTTCCTGACGATAATTACATTACTGGCTGTATTTTCAAGTAGGTCACTTCTAAAATGGCAGACCAGTTCAGGGGAAACTGAACTCATTCAGGATTTTGATGTCAACATCAATCTGCTGCACAGTGTTTGTAGCAGTGGGGGCCCAGGTGGTCATGGACTTATCTACCAATCTCATATGTTAAAAGCTTTAATGGCAAGAAGTAGGTTTTGCCCCTTGGCAGACTTTTGGGCAGCTGCCTAATTTCTATAATAGACTAACACAGACTTCAGCCAAAAGTAGGACTCATTCCACATTTCTGAAGAAAATATTCAGCTTGGGAGAGCTGAACAGTAAATGCATTTTTTTAACTGAAGCAAAAGCTTGCAAAGGTGAGCTGTAGCTAGCTAGATTTCTGTACATCGTGGTAGAGCTTTGCCAAATAAAGAGGCCTGAAAAGTAAATCACAGACAAGGTGAACAGCTACCAATAACACACCTAACCCACCAGCAGTTAGAGGAGAAGGGAAGGCATAGGAAAGGGTGTGCAGTGCTCACTGCCACTCAGTAGCCCCTGGAGTCAAAGATGAGGTTTACACATACACAGCTCAGGCTGTGAGGGTCTGTGAGCTGGGGACATGAAACTGGCCTGGGAACCACAGCTGAGCTCTCCCACATCGGTATCGGAGAATTTCAGGGCTCTATTTAGTGCAACTCATTTAAATGCCTCAGACTCCAAGCACCAGCCTAGTGGTGGGGGAATGCAGCAATGAACTCAATTTCTCAGGTCACTTCTATTACAAAAGCATTTTAACCTCTGCAGCAACTAGTAAACTTCAAAGCTGAGCTTACAGCCATGTGCTGTTATGGCTAGGGAGGGTTGGCTGCTATTTTTATGTGTTCCTGGAAAAAGCCATATATTTTCACAAACAAGTTCACCTAGAGGCAGCATTGTATATTCATTTCTTGCTCCCTCAAAGGATACAGCTTCTAGGATCCTCCCTAAGACAAGCTACAGCAAAGCACAGATGTATGAACCTGGATTTACCCTTCCCCAGGCTGTCTGAGGCAATAAGCTATCAAATCCTAGTTGTTCTCATCACTATTATCACCTAATAGGTCACAGATGGCACAAAACATTATTGCATCCTAAATTTTGTGCCCATTCACACTGCTGATTTTTTAAAGAAATTAACCTCAAAGGCTGCAAAACCCTGCCTTTCTCAGAATCACCTTTTCACCTTCTCACCATCTGCTCTTTGATACCTCATGGGCAAGTAAATGCGAGTCTCAGTCTCAGCTGCAACTCACTGGATTGCATAAAATTTCAAATCCTCCAGCACAAAGTGTACCTCCTTGCTACTGATACCTCTAGAATTGGCAGCACTTCACTCTGTCTTATCCAGCATTATCAGAACCACTGCAAAGAGAACATGTTTTGGAGGTCTGTATCCTTGACCTCAGTCTACCTACCATAAAGCCTCATCCATCACAATCATCTTTTTTTAAAAATCAGCCAAGCCTGCTAATGTCCATTATCACCTGCATGCTCCACCCAGCCTACTCATTTTCTTTTTATGGCATCATAGAAATACAAAGCCACAAGAGACATCACAAACATCCAATCCAGACTCATCTGATCCACTGACTCCTGAAACCTCATCAGGCAAGCTGATTTATTCCCCATTTCTTGTTTGGTACCTCTTTGCTAGCAAGGATACTGTATTGTCTTAAAAAAAAAAAAAATCAATCCCATTTATTTCAGGTCCTTGCAACTTGAAGCGTCACTTTGAATTCTCATCTGGCCTCCAAAAGTTTTTGCATGCCAGTTAGGCCAAAAAGAGACATTAGTTGCATGCAAAAATAAACAGAAAAAGGGGTGAAAGAGGAGGTCACAGTCCAGACTTCAGCAAAGAACATGCCATACACAGCCTTTTCTGTACAAAAAGCCCAGATAACACAAAAAATCTGATTATGTAGATTATTCTCTCACGTCACACTTTGATAGACTTATGCATTTTAAGGCTTCTAACGTGCCTTTCAGAGAGCAGGGCTTTCACGAGTCCCTCAAGGGAGAGCTAGGAAGGGAAAAAAAAAGTAGATTTATTCTATCATTCAGAAAGCCACCACAACCACAGCAGGAAGCTCGGGCAGCCTGGCATTCTGCCAGAAGACAAAGCAGAAAGAAAGCTGATCTGCTTTTAAGGCAGCTACATTGAATTTAAGCCTACAATTTCAGTATGTTGAAAGCTGCTCTTATAGCTGAATTGCTATACTCCTAGACACCTACTATACACAGGCTCCAAGAGGCAAGAAGAGAGTAGTACGTGTGGGCTCATTGTGTCTGCCACCTACTCAAACAGAGAAATCATGATAAAGAGCAAATTTTTCTGAAAATAGAAATCATCATCAAAAAGGAAAAAAATGTAAAGCTGCAGCAAGACTAAGGAACTGCCTTGTCTCATTTGGATCGTGCAGAGCCCCGTATATGCACCCCTCACTGTTCTCCAGCTGGCAGCTTTGCAGTTCTGGAGTTAAGCTTCCAGGACCAGCTCTTACACCCTTCTCAGGTCTTACCAGCAGGTCATTAGTAGACTGGGGGACAGCTGAAAAGCCAGGACTCTTTTTCCAAAATGTGACACAGCAGCTTCACAAACATGGCATAATTTAAGAGCCCAGTACCTTTGACTTCTAAACACCACCCTTGTCTTTCTCCACTCCTCAGTAAAAAGTGATCAAAACAGGAACAGACACTGAGGTTTAGCCCTTTCCTATTAACAGCTTAGCCGTACTTGGCTGGCAGAACAAAATAATTCAGAGGCACACCAAATTCTGAAAATCTGTAGAAGAAAGTTTTGTGTTTTTTCTAGTGAGTCACTGGTCTGTTACCATTACCAAAGGAAAGAAAGGGTAAGCAAAGTGCTGCAGTTACCCAGGACTACCAAAACAGTTGTGGGTTTGGTAACCATGGGTAGATACAGCTGGACTGGAGGGGCTGCACTCACAGCTGCTATGCAGCACAGCAAGAAAATAGCCCTGTCCATCTCACCACCTTCCTTGAACAACCACTCAACCCCAACCCTATTACCAGCCTCACAGATCTCAGATAAAAGTAATGTCTTTGTGGTAAGACGCTGGCTGGGGCACAGGACCCCACATTATGTATCTACTTCAACCACCGTGGAAACACTGAGCAAGCCACTTTCGTGCTCCACCTTCTTCTAGTTCAAAAGAGGGGGGAATACTCCCTTACTGAAAGGTAAGAGCCATTAGCAATTGCAGGGGACTGATTACATATATAGCAGCAGCACTTCTGACAAAAATGGGACTGCAGCCTAGCTATTGCATTACCCTACAAGGTATAAACAAGGTTTTCCCTGATTTTGTTTACTTTTGTACATACTTTCAAGTCCCTCCAAACCTTCAAAGCTGCAGTCAAGTCACTTGCAGCAGTTCAAAGTGACCTTTGAGATGGACTACTTTTACTCAGTGCATTTAAGAGTTGGTTCTGATTTATTTACCTCAAGCTGCCTAAAATCTGTGGAATTCAACTTGAATGTGTTAGACTTGGCTAAAAGCCACACTGTTCTCTATTGAAGCCAGCAGTGCTATAGAAAGTAAATGTCATTGTATTGTCTCCAGGTTTCTGCTAGTCTCGTCTTACAAAAGAGTTAAAGAAAAAAAGAAGTTGTATTTGCCCATTACTTTCATACTCTAAAAGATCATAACACTCGGGCTGCACTAAGAATTAAAACAAGTATTGCCAGTGACAGCTTAGAGCACAAAGTTATGCAACCAAAATAAGAATACAGTGAAATACGAGTATCATGCCTCCAGTATTCTCACATGCCTGTTTATTGTTCTTTGCTTCCTGCATTACACTAACAAGATTTTAGGGTGTCCTTCCATTTCACAGCCCCTTGTTTGTTAAAGGCTCACATTTTAACTGGAATTTGGCACTGATTTCACTCACTTCCTCCTTGTCCCCTTACCTTTTTCCTTTGATTGTTATTCCAGAAAGAAAAAGGAGCACAATCCCTGCCTTTTCACTGAGTGTGTTCAGTCTTTAAACTCCTTGGTCCTCCCCTCCATTCAGACCTTGCTCTGCAGAGCTCACCCACACAGAGATTCAAGCATCAGTCTCTTTGCTTCTACTTTCTCATCTTCCCACGCTGCAGGCTGCTATTGCATTTAGCCGGCTAACTCCACCTCTCCTCTTCTCACTCTCTTTCCTCTTTAGATTCACTTCAAGGCCAACTTCCCTTCCTTGCTGCTGGGCTGACACAGCTGGTAGTGTAGAAAAGCAGGGGGAGGGTAGCAGAGCAGGGAGCTTTTATTCAGCAATGCTTCCTTAACCAAGCAGCTGCTTTGAAGCCTGAAGGTCCAATTTCAGCTGCTGAAGTTGCTAGTAATAAAAAACAGCTAAATATAACACTGCTTTCAAATGGCAGTTTTGAGATAGTGGACCCTACTGTTAAAGCTCTTTGTCTGAAACACAATCAGAAGCTGTAAATACGCAAACCACACCAACTTCTATGTAACAGCTAATAAGGACTTGCTAGGACACTTATCAGCAAGAGAAATTGAAGCTACAGTCCTCAGCCCACAAGGTCTCACGCCACCTTTCCCTGTTGTACTCCAGGCCATACGCAAGGTGCTTCTGCTTGGACCTGCCGCTCCACACGCAGCTACTCGCTTGCAGGTGGCACACCGGTCTGCAGCAGCGAGAGAGGCGTGCCAGACAGCACCAACAGCTTTGCTCACAAAAGCCTGCCAAACGTTCTGCAATGCACATACACCCTCCTGAAGGCTAGCATGGTGTGACTTCAGCTCCAATCCTCCATCTGAGTATGATTTACACTGTATTCATAGTAACCTCCATTGATATTATTGGATTTAGAGTTCATAATCTCAGCACAAAGGTGTTGGTCATGAAGGCAGCACTGTAGTAACATTGTTCTCTGCTACTCTTTCAGTGGCGCTGCAGATCATTTACTGTTTTTCCATGCTTTTCCTCTGTGTTTCCTAGTGCCATTGGTAGTCAATGAAAGGAAATAAAACAAAAATCACAAATCCATTTGTCAATGTATGACTCAAGACTTCATCCAAAGCCGCTTATTTCACAGGAAAGTACATCACTTGTCACTGGACAGCAATGTCACAACATAGTAGCTAAAGAAAAATTAAAGCCTTGATGGACACCAATTTACATCAATGCTCCAGAGATCACAGGTTAAACAGAAGGGAGAAGAGAGCTTTGCCAAGTAAAGTTTCCATTCCCTGCATTTAAAAAAAAAAAAAAAAAAAAAAAAGCAAGCGTTGATGATCATCCATTGATCTTGATAGTTTATTTGGGCATGTAACACTTTCCTGTGTGCCTGAAAGGCACTGTTGAGAAGAAATAGGATGAATGGCACAAGCAGAAAACCATACCAGTTCTACTGTCATTGCAAGGACTAGACTGACAGGTTACTGGGGGATATTACATTTGCAAACAGAATGCTTAAAGCAACATCACCTGGAGTGATTTTTGCACCCGTGGTTTGGGAACATGAAGATAAAACAGGGAAGGGCAGCTAATTTGCAATGCTGGGCTTAGATACTAGGAAGCCACACCCCAAGGGCCATTTGCCTTTTCTTCACAGGATCAGCACAACCACTCTGTTCAGTGACCACACATGAAGCTGACTTATCAGCAAAGGAAGACCTTTGCTGCTCACCCTTTCTGCTATGCCTTCCTGAAGCATGACCACATTCATTACTAAGTGTATGGTTAATATGAGCAGGAGCTGCTAGTACTCAACCTCTTCAGAGAAAGTTTCAGAGTGTGGCCTCCCAGGAACACAGGATTATCGAAACAGTTGAGTTAGCGAAGATATGAGCTGGTGGAGAAGAATTTCTATAGCAGTAGAGTTTTGTGAATGCCAGAGACACAGTTTTGATGCAGAAAAAAAAATCCAGAGGTACTCACATCCCCAATGTTTTTTTTTTTTTAAAACCTAATCTCTGTTTTCCCCAGGTTTGTGAGCTCTCAGGTGCTATATACTGGAGTTTGGTCACAGGCCCAAGTTGTGCCAAACTGTCAGGTAAAGTCCTTCTTTCCCTAAAGACCTGGCTGCTAGTCTCATGAACTGCATCTCTGCACTGCAAAGAAAGGCTGACTGACAGGTCTTACATCTATACCAACTCACATCTCCAAATCACTACAGTCAAAAAAACCCACTGAAGAAATAGGAATAGCAAGTCTAAAAATAGCAATCTCTGAGTCTACAGTTTTGGACAAATAGTATTTTTCACCCATTTATTTAGCCAGAACAAGTTCTCACCCTTCCCAGTATCTGAATTTACAATTCCTTATGGCTATGTATTCATCCAGCACTCATCTTCTCAACTGCCTTTACCTAGCTATTTCTTCGTAAAATAAATGCATTTTGTCCCCCCTACAGCCCATCACTGGAATACACATCACTCAAAATCTATATGCAATAGTTTTCTCTCTCTCCCTTCCATTACACGTATTTCTTTTCTGATACAAGAAGTCTAGCTTTAAGCATGCAACAAATCATCTTATATGATGACAGGCTAAGAGAGCTGGGACTGTTCAGCCTGGAGAAGAGAAAGCTCAGGGATTATCCTATCAATGTGTCTAATTACCTGATGGGAGGGAATGAAGAAGAGGGAGGCAGGCTCTTCTCACTAGTGCTCGCTGATGGGACAAGAGGCAGTGGGCACACACTGAGACATGTGAAATTCCATCTGAACGCAAGAAAATACTTTTTGACCACAAGAGTGGTCAAGTACTGGAACAGGCTGCCCAGAGAGGTTGTGGAGTCTCCACCTGTGGGGATATTCAAACGCCAACTGGACACAATCCTGGGCAACCTGCTCTAGCTGAGCTTGCTTCAGTAGGAGTCTTGGACTACATTACCCCTTTCAATCTAAACAGTACTGTAATTCAGAGTGAGGATGTCTGTAAAACCCCTATAGTGATACTGCCCCACCAGTTATCACAAAGGCTCCAAGCTAGGATGCGGGAAACTTCTGCAGCCCACGCCTCTGTCATTCACTGACTGGGGAACAGCTGGCAAGTCTCACCCAAACCCTCATCCAGTCCTCTCTGCGACTAGAAATGCTAATAACGTGGAGTTTATCTTCTCCTCCTCACTGGACAGGAATGCTGATTATCTGCAGCTTTTGATGTGCATTTCTCAGACCTCACATGCATACCTCCCTGAGGAGCTGAGGGAAGCAGATAAGTCAGCTTGCCTTGAGCAGCATCTGGTTAAGCTTTGGACACTTGTGCGTGGGCAACAGCAGAGACGATGTTGCACACTGGCTCCACTTGTAAAAAAAATTCAGATGAAACAGCTATGGTTCAGAAAAGATGCTGGCCACTAATATACCCTTGTTTGAAAAATGAAGATTTGATGTGTCTGAAGGACAGATCCTTTTCCACTGTTTGTTCCCAAATGCTACCTGTGGCTGGTTCACAGTTCTTCAGTTAAGCAATAATTGATATATGCCAGGTGTCACAGCAAGCAAGCTCACCACCTGACTTAATTGCAACTACCTTAATTGCCACTACCTTAATTGCCTAATGGGGACACCATCCAGTACTTCCAGAGGTTTTGGTTTTATTTCGTAAGTCTTACCTTACAAGTCCTGACCAGTAGCCTTAACCATAGCCAGGCATGTAAAGTGCTGCATTCTCACACAAGCCACTGCATACCTTGAGTCAGCAGAGCTCACTAAGCTCCTTTTTTTAAAGCTGAACAGAGACAGCACATCAAAAAATAATCACTTTTTATTGGGAGTTGAAATTAAAGGCATTCATCATGTAGTCAACAAAATGTAGACAACTGATGACAGTTGAGTGGAAAAAATAAAATCAGATTTGGTTTTAAACCACACTTCAGAGTTCCCTAGGAAAAGGTTAAGAACACAAGAATTGTACTAATATTACCAAGCTAAACAAAAGCTTAATTATGAAGAAATAATCATATTATACAGAGAAAATTACCTTCTTTCCTACTGCCAGATGCCTCCCCCCATACTAGTGCATGACCAAGCCAAAGGCCTGACAACACCAATCTACCGCCAAAGATGATTCTTCTTCACAACTCTTGCATAAGCATCATAAATCCAGATTATTAACTGCATCCAGAAACTAACACTGATGTCATCAGGGCCATCACATGGAACAGCAGAACAGAGGAGCCTGAAAAGAGGTGTTCATGCTATCTGAAAAAGCACAAAGCATGCAAAATGCAGTGTCTAAGTACCTGAAACAATTCACTCGGATCTTACTGAGCCCAAGCATACTCCATCCCGTTGTACTGACCACAGTTGCTCACGTCTGGGTGCAAGTCTAGACACAGGCTGCGCTTTGCTGCCCCTGCCAAGGGGCAGCTCTGCCCATGCTGAACTGAAGCGCTAGCTGTGCCTGGGCCTCACACTCCGGTGCTCTTCCATGGCACTTCCCCAGGCTGCTTGAGCCAGTACAAACAGATATTCAGATCACAACTGCACAGACTTATGCATTCCTTAAGAGCTGATGGCCTGGGAACTAGCCAGACAGTTTTACAGCCCATGTCCTTTCCCATTTGGGCTAAACTCTCCATCTGCTCTGAAGCAGCCTCTTCTCCCAGAGCTGGTTCTGGGGCCAGCTCTCCTCCACCTCCTCCTTCACTCAAGGCAAGTTCTTTCACACCATTGCTCATCTCTGAAGCAGGGATTTACCTTTTCTTATATACCATTATGCAGAGCACAAATACCTCCATTGCTACAAGGCATCTGGATAAGCGAGCCATCTGAAAGGGATAAATGCCATCAGCCACAATCTCATTCACCTATCAAGAGGGCACAGGCATAGATATCTTTGGGCTCAAAGCTCTTGAAGATATCATGGTATTAAAAAATGCATCCCTTTTCAGGCAGGGGGATGATGAGTAGTCTCTAAACAACACCAGCCAGAGGCCTACCTTTGCATAAAGCTTCTGTAGGAAGCCCTGGCAAGAGGGGTAGTGAGGGGAATTATATCACAGAAAATGGGTTAAGTGTCAAATGGGTATCCCCAGCAAGGACCAAGTTAAACCTCTATACAGAGACTCCCACTCAAATTCATACCAGTTGAGCTCAAACACATTAGAGCTGAAACTGTCCCCTGTGGGTCATGACAATGCTATTTTGCTGGGAAAGGATGGAAAGACCGCCTTTTCTCATACTGCAAGCAGTAGCCAGTCTTAAAGCCTTGATACGTTGTTGAACTTAGAAATAGGAAAGTCAGCTTGCCTTCTGTTCTGCCTCAAATCTTTCAAGCTCTGTACAGAAACAATTCAATACATTAATGAACACAACCACATTCCTTACTTCTTTCTTAGCAGCTTTATTAAAACATTGCATTGCTTGATTAGATTGAACTATTTCATTCCAAGATTTACACCAACCCTAAAATAAGTAATTTTGCTATGTATGAATTTTTTCTACTGAGCTTGGGGGAAGTGTCCTCCAATCTCTAAACATAACTGCAGTTAAGAGCTCATTGCTTATAGCCATTAAAAACAAAGGCTTGGCACCCTCAAGAGATGGCTGTATTTAGGAGTTTGGCAAAGCCATGTCATAACATATTTATTTCTAAAAAGATTATCTGACAAATGCAGTGACAGCTTCTCAACTTGGCTCTCTTCAACTGAGCCTTGTCCCCTACTCATTCCTGCCCAGCTCTCCTACAGGCAGCAGTAATAGCATAACAACACTACAGCTTCTAGACAGGCACACCAAATGTCTCAGAGTGTCCAGTTCAGAGAAAACGAGCAATTGCCAATGCTTGATGCCTTACCTCTCGCACTGGCATCTGAAACCAGTGCAAGCAGAGAAAGATTAGAAGTTACTGCAGACTTTCCCATCTTATGTACCACCTCAAGTCTCACACCAGCTTCCTCTTTCATACCCTGATGACTCTTGAATTTCCCCTTGCTTGATCTTAAATGAAGTACAGCATTTCACAGCTAATCCAGCCTTTGAACAGACAAACCACTTCTCACCTGCATCTGTGTCTAGTACTTCAATCTCATCCATTTGTTTACCAGAGACATTATCCATTACCCACTGTACACATTCTTGCCTCCAAGATGTCCATTTCTACTCACAGCAGTGGAAGTCAAACCAAGTTTTTGGCCTCAGGAAGATCCTGGACTTCTTTGTTAGGCTAACTTAAACCCATTTCCTAAGGCAAGAAAAAGGAAAGCATTAGAGCCTAGGGACATTCCAGGTATCCAAAAGCCAAGCATTGCCAGGTGGCACTTTGCTCTTCTCTGCATCAAAGGAACCAGCAAAGTAGGAAACTGATGGCTAACTCAAAGACAACCTGTTATTAGAATTTGTCACATTATTGCACTGCCAATCCCTTAAGTTTCTACATGATTATTTTACAAGCTGAAACACACAGGGGTAGTGACAGACAGGCAGCAATAATTCTCAAAAAACAAACAGAGACCTAGACTCGGCATGAGGAAATTACTTGTTTTCTTAAGCAGTTTTTAAAGGTACACTTCATTTCTCGCAAGGCTCTTTCCCCTCACTGTATAAAACTCCCTGCAGTTCAGAAGCTGAAATTGCACAGCTTGCTTACATGTCTGCTCAAGACTTTTCAGGATACTTTACACATGGCAAGATTTTACTCCTTCCATAAAACAAGGAAACAAAGCTTTGAAATTGTAGGTGAAAAACATTGGTTAAAGACACACCTGGAATTTTACTGAGCAAAGAAACTTACAATAAGGAAAGCAATAACCACAAAAATAAGTCAGTGATTAACTTATTCAAAAGACAAAGGAACTTCATGTGCCTGTGAAGTATCTTCCAGAGCAAGAAATGTAAGGAACTTATGTTGGTCCATTCTTACTGCAGAATGCCAGCAGAATCCACACAAACAAGGCTAACGCCCCTCTCTCCATCATTTCCAAATTATATTCCAAAGCCATTGCAAAGCTATAAGCCCTGGGTAACTATTCAACTTACTTTCAGAGATAGAAAGTCCACTACATCTAACTCTCTGCCTTAGTGCACTGATTAAATAGCTGAGACTTATTTGCAGCAGGTGTTTTACCTTTTCAGCGATGCCATACTCACAGTGTACAATCAGAGAGGTGGAAAAGCTATAGAATCACAGGAGAAGAAAAATCACAGCTCCTGGTGCCACGGCCAATTTCCTCAACTTCAAATGCTGCAGGAGGTGTAGTACCTCTCCCAGGAGTGCATTCCTGACCAAAGCAGGCAAAAACAAACCACAGACTTCAATAAAACAGACTAAACCCCTAAAAGGGTCTACAGGGCCAGGGGCACCTCTGCCCTGTGAGCAGAGCAGAGCAGAGCAGAGCAGAGCAGAGCTCTACTCTACTCTACTCTACTCTACTCTACTCTACTCTACTCTACTCTACTCTACTCTACTCTACCCCTTCTTACCCATCTCACATCTCTACTGCAGGGCCATGAAACATCTTATCCTCATTTACAGCCTTGTGAGAAACAAGACACAGCTGGGGCAGAGCCTGTGCCTTCACAGCTGCATTAACTCAAATAGCTGCACCTGAAGGATCTCTCCAATCACACAAATAGCCACCCTGTTCATTATGTCTCCAACAGGAAACTACCAAGAGATAATGAGAGCTTAATGATCACAGCACCCACCACAACCATTGCAAGGAGACCTAGGGTAACCTTGGGCTGGTCATTTCATTTGAGCCTCTAGTCCCCAGCTGTAAAAGGGTCTAGCAGCATTGACGTATGAGCTTTGTGAGGACAAAACAAATCAGTGCTCAGAACTAAAATTCCATCATAAAAAAAGATACTTCTGCCTTTCAGATCTAATCTGCTCTTAACACAAGAACCTCCTAGCTTAATTTTTTGATAGCTTGGGTTCTAAGAAGAGTACATGAAGAGATATCCTTGGGATTATACTGAGCTATGGTAATAACTTTTATTTATTAAATTCCCAATGAGCAGCCCTACTGCAAGTTTCTTTTTATAGCTGTTCAAATTAAACATGTATGACCTGTCACTTCTGTAGTCAGCATCAGTGTTATCTCTTTGCAGAGAAATACAATGGCGAACAACAACATTCTCTCTTCCGCAGCCAAATAATTTTTAATCACATTAGCCACAGGACCCCCATTGGTAATCTTTCCTCTGGGCCCTCCCAGTTCTTAAAGCAGAGTCTGATAGAGAATTCAATTAATGTGCCCCCTAAGGATAACATATTCAATCACAGTAAGTGAAGAAAAGCATGTTCAAATGAAAAAGAAATTGCAGCCCCAAACTTCCAGTAGAAAGCCTTTGTCCCGGTAGGCAGAATACCATTAGTCTCATGAAGTAAGGAAAGGCTTTGGGTCTTTGCCTTGTCAACAAAAAACCTGGTTTTGCAGGGCTTTGTTGTTGCTGAGTTTTTCCCCTCTTAGGATGAGCTGCCATCTTAATCCAGGGAAGCCCAAAGGAGTTCTCAGGGTGAAACCTTCAGAAGGTCAGTGTTGGGTCTATTGCGCTGATTCAGTTTTCACCATCTGTACAGCTAACAGTTGAAGACTATGCAAATCCTATATGCCACCACTTCTACTGCGCAGATTGCCAGAGCCTAAAACATTATCCAGTTAGCACAAAACAAGCATGGATTAAATTCCAGCCCTTTTTGAGGGGCACATAAATATATTCTCAAAGGAAAACTGTATTCAGACTAAAGCTGTCCCTAGTTGGAATTTTCTACTGTAGTAAGATATTTAGCTCAGCTTCACGACATCATCTTCAAACAGAAAATTGTATCCCAGTTATAAGCACTGTGAGAGTTGGCATCCACCAAGAGCAGATGATGACACCGAGTCACGTAGACTTTGAACAAAAACAACCATTAGCTCACTTACCTAGGGGAGAGTGCCCAACTAGAGCAGATGAGCATTCATGGAGACAGACACCACACAGTAAGAGAAGAAATTAAGCTGGCTTTAACTAAGCATTCAGATTGCATAGGCACAACATCAGAGAAGTGCTAACACTCTCACAGATGAAGCTGGTGGCTGGTTTGCATTCTCACTTGAAGGAAGATGTCCCTGCCCATAGCAAGGAGGGGTTGGACTGGATGATCTTTGAATGTCTTTTCCAACCCAAACCATCCTGTGAGTCCTGTGAAGAAACTGGCAAGTGCTGCCCACCTTGCGAAATACAATGGCAGCATGCCATGGAGCCAGGGGACGTGACCCTATTCCAGACACGGGTAGCTGTGCTCTAAGGTTGTCGCAGCCTCCTGAGCACCAGCAGCACTTGACTGACCCCGCAATGACATGGCACATTTTGCAAGGACTGCACAAACGTCACTCTTCGGACCTGACCTTTACTGAAGAATTTGCAACCTACCTTCATCTCTCACTCCCCCCACAGGTTCAAAAACAACTCAGAGAACAAATCTGCAGCTCTTAACAGATTTGCTCTCCATATCACATAGCCTTATCTCTTTGTTTCCACTAGAGCAGAAGGCATTCTGCAGCTCAAGAGGAGTAAGGCTTTAATAACATACATTTAAAATATGTTTTCCACATATCCTGTCACACCAAGCTAAAATATGCAGGCTCTGGGTAGAAACACAGCTTCCCAAACCATCCTGCTGTCAGCAGCTTGAATGCTGCATAAACATACCCAGGGACAACTGCTGAGTCACAGCAGCAGCATCTCCCAGCCGCACAAGATTATCCAAGGTTTGAGAAATCTGGATTTCAGAACAGAAACCACTGCCGTTCCTGTCAGTTAGCAGAGAAACAAAACACAGCATTGAGAAAAAAATGAAAACAAAGCTAAACTGTTGGCTATGTTGGGTAACTTTTCTAGTCTTCCCAGCTTGTGACAGTGGCAGATGGCCCAGTCTGTAAATTAGCAGCTACCAGATGGGCCCACTAAGTAGCTTACTGCAGTAAATTGATTTGTTCGTGGATTTGGTATTAAAACGTCCTTCACTGTCTGGGTACTGTTTGGCCACAGAGCTGCAAACTCCAGTTGACTGCAATGAAGGCCAAAATCCCAAGCATTCACATTGGGCAGCTACTTCTGCAACACGTGGTGACCATGGAGGTACGTCCCCATTCACAAGTCAGGTAGGCATACAGTAGATATTTGGCTCTGCCAGCAAAAGCCAGCAATAGGTGAGCAGTGAGAACAGATGAGAGGACTTAATTCTGGCCATGGATGACAAATACAGAAAACTTTACAGTGAGTAGCTGGGGAAGGACACCCTGACTTAGAGAAATATCTATTGGGTTGACACAACTCCTTCAGGACAAAGTACTCATCATTGTGGCTGCAAATATCAATGGGGAAGGAGTTCAGCTTATCTGCTTCTTCAGTGCCATTCCTCTGCCTCTCTCCTTGTTCCCTCTATACCCTTCCCCTCTTCTCCCACCACTTTCGCCCCAGCTCTTCTGCTGAAGTTGCTTATGAATTGCATTTGCAGAGTTTTGGTCCTTTTGTGTATCTATTGGTGTTGACCTTCTGTGTAGTAAGCACCCTGTGACAATACGTGCTACCTTGTTATTCAAGGTGATCTTTGGCTTCTGAAAAGCTAAGGCACCTTTATTTTCTACTGCTAATGAGGATTTCTACTCCTGTGTCAGTATCACAAAGATGATGGAATTACTGGAAAGAAAAAACTGTTGATATGTTATTTTCCTCCATTTCATGACAGAGGCTGATAGGCAACATTTTCTAGCTTGATTGTTATTCCTCCAGACTTCTGTTCAAGTAAGAGGAAATTGTCTCAGCAGTAGTGAGCTGGAAGCTAGAGACTGACATTTATTGAAGTGAAATACTTCACATTCCTTACATTTCTTAATAAAGCCACAAGCATTTCCATCTTCCTAGAACTTCTTTGGCATGTCCTGGCATGATATGCTGTAAGTCTCAGAGCCAGAAGCCTTTGCATACGTTTTAGTTTGTGTCAAAGATTGGCAAATCATGACTTAATCCTCCCAATGGCACTCTGTAGCTGCAAAGGCTATAAAGTCACTAGAGATGACTGGCAAGCAAAAAGAAATGACACAAATTTCTCTAAGAGTACTGTCACATGGTGTTTTATATTTCTAATATATAGATAGCTGGCAAAACAAACCAAGCAGGCTTCCTTCTAAAGCCTAGATAGTCAAATCATTTGTCAGCCTGGAAGTGCAGATTTCCTCATTTTACATTGCTGACAACAACCACATGGGCAATGGAGGCTTGTTCCATCTCCCCTTCTCCTCCAGATAATCTTTTCGAGACAAAAAGATTGTCACCTACCAGGAAGTACATTCTCAACTCAAAGCTAACCTCTAGAGCCTTTAATTCTTGACCAGGATTTGAAAAACAGAACAATTTCTCCCATTCTTTCAGAAGAACTGCAAGTTAGATCTCCTACCTTAGGTGTAAGTACAGATTATTGTTCCTAATTATTATTAAATTCACCCAGACATCTTCACATGCTGACCTTGGTCCTTAACCCGACACTTAGTGATGAAAATCTAATCCTCAAAACACATGGAAAGAGCATCAGTGGCTGGCCATCAATGCCCATGGTAAGATAGCTGTTGTCTTAGTACCTTTGAATACATTTAGTACTGAGCCAGGCAGCATCCAGAACCACTGTTGGGCTATAAACCATTACTGCTGAATCTTGTGTTTTTCTGCTTTAAGTAGGGTAACAAGGTCATTTCTGAACAAAGTTTTTACAAGGGAAATGTGTGGTTTAAAGGGCTTTGTGCTCCAGCTGACGAGGCTGTTAAAATTCAGTGAGCTGTAACTATTATACACAAGCTAAAACACATAACTGTTATTCTCAAAAAAAGCATGTTACACTAATATCAGCCCAAGGAAACCACAGGCTGTGAGGCCTGCTACATCAAGAGATGAAGCAAGTAAACCTTGATCTCAAGGGAGCACTGGGAACTACAAGCAGCTCTCTCCCTCTTCTTCGGTTTCATGACTCTTCCTGTCTAGCAAGTATTTTCTTTCTCGGTGCAGATACGGATAGTTACCAGCTGGTGTCCGATTCACCTTTGCATGAAGCAGACTTTGTTCTCTCCATCACACCTCTCATTCAGTGGAGAAAGTTGCAGAAACTGGACCACAGTGAACAACGCACATTGTAACCCAGCTGAGGGAGCTGCAGAAGTATTGGTGCAATGGGGACTGGGCTCTAGCCCTATCTGACTTCGTGGGCACAGGACAGTGCATATGTTTTTCTCTGGTCTGTAGGAGTCATTTGTCATTCCATATCTTTAGTCCAAGAAATCTAAATTTCATGTATTTTAAATCTGAGTTCAGCAGGAAGAGCACAGCACTTCACCCAGTGTCTGGACATCTGGCACGTCACATTTTCCCCAGAGAAATAGTTGTTTTCTTTACTATCCTACCAAATGGATTCCTACCCTGAGAACCAAGGCAGATATTCCTACTGGAATGAAAAACAATCTGACATTTTTCAGGATAAGGTTTATTGTTGTAGCTTCATTTCCTGTTGGTCATTCTTCCTTCTCCAATTCCTCTCTGCTGAATCTCAATTTGTCTTCAGATTTTACCCATGACCTGGTCTGACCTGCCTTCTAACCCCTGTGTCTCAAACTGCTTTATAGTCATGTCCTCCTGTCCAAAAACCCCAGATCTCTTGGCAGCAAAGCATGCAAATTTGCATTTAACAAATTAAATAGCAGGAATAGAAGTCCACATTACAGGAAATCTGTCTCTGCTGCTTGGGGCCCTGTCTGCCATCCTCATACAGATGAGTTTCTGCCTGCACTTCTCCTCCAGCTACACCTCATCTTTCTGCTCCCTTCCATACCATCAATGTCTTTTGCACAAAAGCCTAAACTGATTTTTCTAGATACTTCTTCTGTCATTCAAGTGGCTTATTAGCATGCTCTTACCAACCAGCTCAGCTGCCCTGGAGCCACGTAGGGCAAGCAGTAAGGGGACATGTTCCAGTCCTTCCTCATTGAAACTGAATTCTGTTTTTTTCAGTAAGTAATTGATATGCAGTGAAAATAGTTGATCACTGTTCAAAAAGGAAAACTTACCCTTTAAACCTGATCTGCTAACTGCAATGCTAGTTATCCCCCCTCATTATTAATAACTACCTATTCTTTCCTCCCCCTTCCCAGATACCGTGCCCTTTCCAGCTCTGTTCTGAGTCATTAATACCTGCTGATTCAAGTCCTTCCTGAAGGGCTGGAAGCAAAAACTTGCTAAGACTGCAGTCCAACCTGAGCACTCAGTTTAGTCTCATTTTGGGATCTTCCCTCCATTTACCATCCATTCCACTTCATTAGCGGAATGGTAGCTTCACTTTTGCACCTCTCATTCCTGGTTCATGTTTGAGATCCTGGCTAGCCTGTCTTGAGAGCAAGGACAATACTTTTATTCTTCTGTTCCCTGTTTTATTCTAGGCAAAACCCTTTCTCTCTGCGTGCTGCACCATAGAGTACTATGGGACTTGAGCCCCTCAGCTGACTTGAAATATTTGCTTGGCTGGTTCAAGTCCCTAGAAGTATTTTCACTGGAAATCCCCAAAGGCAATCCTTTATACACATTCCCAGGATGCACAGACTTGCATTGGAAAGTTGTATTTCACCATTTCTTGCACTTTGAAGTGCTGAATGGTAAAAGCAAAAGTTCTACAGACAAAATTATCTCAGCTTAGAGCACGGCTAAGTCATTTGCTCCCAGAATGACCTTTACACGTGATTGCTGCAGCCTTTCACGTCCTCCCAGCTGCAGTGCATACTGTTGGTCCCGTATTCCCTTACAGAAGCCATGTAGCCTAGCTATCCTCCTTTTTAGAGGACAGTAGTGATCTAACATATTCCTCCCCTTATCTGCTATCATCATCCTCCACCACACTCCTACTTCCCTGTCTTATATATTTCCCTCTTTAAAGGCTAATACCCACATCAACCTGGTAAAGTCAAAGCTGGGGATACCACAAGCAGGTAAATTTAGGTAGTAGCAAACAGCATCTCCTATCCCACCATGCATGCAGAGAGCTTCCCAGCAAACATTTCTGCCCTAGTTTTGCCACGAGGTGAATGGTACCAAGGGGTTCTCAAACTGTACCAAGAAGCTACACATGGAAGTGTTGTCTTCTTTACACTTCATCCTCCCGCGGCAGATGCTAAGTATTGGAAAGCAGGCTTCAGCTTTTGCTAGCTCTTGCGCATATTTCCATCTGAGTAAAAGCAACATTTTTGCACCACACAAATAAGGAAATACTTATTTAACATTTTTTGAAATCACAGATATCAACTTCAAGCTATCAAGCTATCAACAGTTACAATAAGCCTAAGTGACTACTCAAGAATCTGTATATTTTCACCAATTTATCAAATTTATGCAGTGAACCAGTTATTCAACTGCCAATAGGCCCTCAACCCCTCCACATGCCTCATCGCCAGTCAGGTCAAACACATGAACAGCTGCTTCTGGACTGTTATTTATGTCAGCCAGCATAGGCTGTAGAGAGTCACGCAAGTTAATATACTTGACTGATAAACTGCATGGCCAGAGCATGTTATACAAGTAAACCTAGAAAGCCACATACTTTGCACAGACAGGTAACGAGATAAAAATAGGCTAAACATTGGAACTATGAACTGTAACGCTAGGGTCACCTTAACCTGAATTGTTCATGACTCAGCAGCTTCTTTAAACCCTATCCAGAGAGCTTGGGCTACAACAAAAACCCTTGTATGATACAGAGGCAGTCAGCAGTACTGTGTGTTCAGTGAGTGCCTTCCTGCAATGCAGATCATGGCAGTTTGATATGTTACTTTAAGTCCTGCCAGTTTTTATAGGTTGCCTTACGCAATCTGAATTGACAATAAAAGGTTTTTTCCTCTTCCCAGGCCACAAGCTCAAACTACTTCAAACTTGGGACAAACATTTTTATTTGCTTATACTTAATATCGCACTGGTTGAAGCCACTGCCACCCACGAGACTGGAAGCTCGCCAATCGTAGGCAGTCAAATTGCGCACCATGTCCTAACCTTTGGCTCAGCTTTGTCCTGTATGGCATTGGTGTTACTTGCACTAGTGCGAATGCTGTAGGTTATGCAGATTTGATCACATTTCCATATTAAGTATTCATGAACTCACAGTATCTACAAGTCCTTAGCTGTCAGAGTATTTGAAAATAAAGTACAATAACCAAGTTACTCTTTTCCTGCACAGTCCACAAACTGCTTGATTCTGTTATCTTAATGCCAAGAAAGAGAAAATGCACATCGGTTTAACCTCTGCAGAGGGAAGGAACAAAACATGAGTTATTAAAGTTATTATGAAGTTTGTAGTGCTCCATATTAAGCACTCCAGCTAAATAGCTCAACTGTTCACAGTTACACTTCAGCACAGTTTAGTGCCCCTTTTTTTTTTTTAAACAGTGAAGCAATCAACGCTTGAATAACGCCTGGTCCTATGCTGAACTGATTCCCAGAGCAGAACTGTTTCACTTCACTCTTAGGTCAGGCATGAATTTGGCTCTGTTTTGTGATATGGCACTTGGAGCTGTGTCTCGGCCTCCAACTGCAGATGTTTAAACACTATCCACCAGTGGGATATATACACCAGTGCAGAAAGAGGTCTTTGCAGGCACAAGAAAAGGAAGCTGCTCTGGAAGAATACTGGCAAGTACAAGCCCACACAAAGAGGTGGTGGCAATGGATCATCATCTAAGCAGAACAGAGTTTGGCTCTGTCTTGCTGACGATAAACTATGATTGTGAGAAAACTGATATGCTTAAGATGGCTCAATACATTTTCCCAGCTGCAGATCATTTTGAGACCTTTAAGTATAGAAACTTTAGTCATTCAGCTTTGCAGTTCAAAGATTATTACTGATAAATAAGAAACACTTCCTTAAAGCTTTTCTTCTATTCACCAAAGTGACATTTTCGTGTCAGCTTTCCCTTTTGAGAATTAAGTTTTCCACACTGACCTTCCCTCACACTACAAATCTGCAACTAAGAGTCAAAAAGTTGAATTGAGATCCTTGGAGATTGAGAGCAGAGCAAGTGCAAATCCTTAGCCATGAACACATGGCAAGGCCTGCCCAGAGCAAGGAGAAGTGCCTCTACAAAGCAGTTCTGGGTCTTAGTTCTCAGCTGGCTCACAGGAAAGTGTGTCTTTATGTGAGGATCAGAGAGTGTGAGACAGGAGGCCAGGTCTTTAAAAACTTCAAGATAACAGTCTTGCGGTTAAACCAATACTTCCAAGCCTGGTGTACTGATAGCCGCTTCTGCCAAGAAGACTATTCAAGTACTGCAAGGGACTCAAATGTTAACCCTTGAGGAACTATGCACACACTTCAGGGGTTCACATTACATTTGGTCACAAGTTTCCCATTTTTTCAAGTACCCCCACTGGGTTAGTCATAGAGGGCAAAGCTGCACAGCCAGGATTACAAAAGGGTACTGAAGGTTTATGCTGCTAAGTCCAACTAGGGTAAACATTATACCAGCTCATGCATTCCAGGAAAAGTGCTGCCATTGGGGTAAAACACGCACTGACTTCAACCAGCACCCTCTGCCACAGAGGCGGAGGAAGGGTCTTGACTCCGTTTGGGGTCTCTTTTCAGCCAGTTACAGGATTTGGCTGGAAGCAGCAAGCAGTCTTTAGTTAGTGACTAGTTTTATTGGCACCCACTAAACAGTTTTTATACATATTCTTTGTCCTTTTACTTCTGTGCATGCTTAGACAAGAGCTCAGATTGAAATATCAACTCAGTCCCCTTCTAGTAGAAAATATTCTTTCCATACTGTTTTTTTGCAGCCTACAAACAGTTAAGATCCAATTTTATTAGGTTGCCATTACCACCCAAAGTGTTATTTTGGCTTTTGGAGACCCCAGCTCCATTCCTCAAGCTCAGCTAAGAAATAATTAACCTCACTTCCTCAAAACATTGGGAAAAGGCTTAGGCAGTGTTCTGTTGCAGCATACACCATTTTCTTCCAGAGCACTTAAAAGCCAAACAACTTCTGCAGAAAAAAAAAGGGACAAACCTCTGACTAAATTGCCAGTTCCAACCAAAAAAAGGAGCAAAAGCACACAGAAGTGCGGATTAGTACAGAAGAATATTTTTTCCTTTCAATGCATCTGATAAGACTTGGACAAGTAGAAGTTCAATACCGTTATCTATTTCTGGAGGCATCTGATTGTCTGTAATACCAAACATTCAATATCGTAAAGCTAACAAGTTACTTAAGCTCTCAGGCATTTATAACCAGATTTTTAATTCATACTTGGTAATAGTTACAAAACATCAGCTGTTACTACAAGCCTGCTCCTTTAGATTGACTGATAACCAAGCAGTTGCCCTTTAGCCATATAGATATTCCTCTGTTGACGAGTAACTACATGCAAGAGAGGAGCATTTGACATTTGTGCCCTAACTCCTCCTGCTTTGCACAACTCCTCCTCCTTTACACAAACGGCTTTGCACAATTTGCGCATTGCACAAACGGAAGGGTCGGCAGTCTCTGGAAGCTTTGACAGGACAGATCTTGGAAGCTACTGTATATCAGCTTTCACTTAAAGCTTTAACTTCTGTTGGAAAACAAAAGCATGAATTGTCTGATGTTTCCTGCCCCAGGCTCCTCCGCACACATCTTAAATGTGATTCAGCAAGGGAACATTTCATAGCTTCCCCATCAGAGGAAATAAACATTGCTGCCTGTCGTGGTTTAACCCCAAGCTGGCAACTAAGCACCACACAGCCTCTCACTCCCTCTCCCGCAGTGGGGAGAGAATCAGAAGAGTAAAAGTGAGAAAACTCATGGGTTGAGATAAAGACAGTTTAATAGGTAAAGCAAAAGCCTCACATGCAAGCAAAGCAAAACAAGGAATTCATTCACTACTTCCCATGGGCAGGCAGGTGTTCAGCCATCTCCAGGAAAGCAGGGCTCCATCACGCGTAACAGTTACTTGGGAAGACAAACGCCATCACTTTGAACGTCCCCCCCTTCGTTCTTCCCCCAGCTTCATATGCTGAGCATGACGTCATATGGTATGGGATAGCCCTTTGGCCAGCTGGGGTCAGCTGTCCCGGCTGTGTCCCCTCCCAACTCCTTGTGCACCCGCAGCCTCCTCGCTGGTGGGGTGGGGTGAGGAGCAGAAAAGGCCTTGACTCTGTGTAAGCCCTGCTCAGCAATAATGAACACATCCCTGTATTATCAACACCATTTCCAGCACAAATCCAAAACATAGCCCCATACTAGCTACTATGAAGAAAATTAACTCTATCCCAGCCAAAACCAGCACGTTGCCGTTCTTCTACATGCGTATACAGTCCCACTCTGTTTAGCTGAGGGTTAAACGGGACAAATCATGATAGCTATCTAAAGATTACACTGAGATGTTTCTCCTCTGCAGAAGACAGCTAAAGTTTGGATCTATATTTAGTGACATTCTGTTTTTCATTAAAACCCAAATGAGTCTTAGTTTTCTTCTGTCAGATTGGGTAAGAAATACTCATTGCTTCTTACAGGCAAAGTAGTCATGCTGCCAGATTTAAGCTTTTCTTAATCTTCTCAGGGAATGAATTATACTGAGGAACCACTTGAACTCCTCTGAAATTACAATTTCCTTGAGTGGCAAGCAGCCCAATTCTATTAAAAGTATCAGTATAAAGACAAATGTATTTGATGAAGGCTCCTGCTGATGTCAACATGAGACACCAGCTAGGCTGAGGGGTAAAAACCTGCATGTGCAACTAGAAATGAAGCCAGTTCCATGTGGGATGAGTGTAAGAAACTATGAAATACTGCCAGCTCCCGAGTCCTGTTTGCATCCTTTTAGTTTTCCACACAAGGTATTGACATGCTTCATTTCAACATGGTTTACAGCAGCATTAAAAATTTGTCACTGCCTTGTTTTGTTTGGAGCTGTTGCCTCTTCATTATCAGGGTTGACACAGCATGTTTTTTGTGGATTGGCAGACTTCTCCCCACATTTAAGATACGGAGATGGAGATGTTTGGGAACACCCATTCACACGGTAGCAAGTTTCTTCTGGTCTTGAAAGAAAGAAGCATCATCAGGAGTAACATCAAGTAGATAAATGAAGGTTAGGAGTCTTATTTCTCAGGCTGACCATCAGAGCAATGGCTTAGCAGATCATGTTTTGTCTGGAGTCAAGGACCCATCAGTACAGGCATCACATCAGAGGTCTGCCTGTGACAAGGCTTATTAGTGGCAGTCTGTGCTTCCAGCTGACCTTTTAGCTGTAAAGACATCTGCAGCTCGACTTCTCCCTCTTGGTAAAATAAGACTGATTCTCTGTTCATTCTCAAAGACATTTAAGGTAGCACATAATCTTCAGTCTATGTCAAAACCAAAATAAATCTGTCAAGAATTGATGCTTTATAGCCCAGCAATCTGGCAGCGGGGTTTGTAGACTTTTGTGAACATTTCAGGGAAACCCATTGCAAATGGAGATGTTAGCATTGGAGGATCTCAGGTTCATGAACCACATTTTGAGAGATTCGATGGCATAAAACTCAGGCACTGCAGTGTAGGCTTTAGCTGAACTGCTGTGGTTTTATGAATCACAGTGCTGCCTCACCAACCAAGAACTCAAGTCAACCTCAGCCTCCTGAAGGTTCATTTCAAATGCCATTTAGCATATTTAATAAAAGAAAAATACACCCTCAGGGGTCCTGAGCAACAGTTAATAACACGCAGTGACAGTAAATGAGTGGCATTATAGAGTTTTTGGTAAAGGAGCTCAACTAATGGCTTTAACCACAGTAGACAGAGGCTGCTGGGAACTGGATTTGAGGGGAGCCTGATATTGCACTCTTCATTGATTCTGCAATTGCTAAGGCAGCCTAAGCACTGAGTGATAAACTCTCTGAACGCGAACAGCTGAGTCAGTGTTTATAGCTCCCTGTATGAGAGGAAAAGACACACAGTAAATCGTCCTTATTTTGACAATAATTAATGATGTAGTAAGATCTTAAACCTTATAAGAAGTCCAATGTGTTTCTTGACATCAGCTTCAGGTAGAAGAGTTTCTGTTGATAATCTGCCAGTGCCCTGAGGGTACCAATAGGCCCTGATCGCCCTGAGCAGTGGGTATTTACCTGTGCCCCTGTCCATGGCCCAGGGGCTCCACTTTAGCTCATCCTTGGGTGCCCAGTCCTGGCCTGAGCTACATGGCAGGTGCACCTCTCTCCAGCATGTAGGTAGCTTGTCTCCAGCACTGTCTCTGGCCTCATTGGCTCCTGACCACCTGGTTGGACTCCATCCCTGGTCCATCACCTCACCTCGCCTTGGGCTTTTGCTGGATCCTGTTTCCAGCACCTGGCTCTGCCACAGCGTTTGGTCCCTGTGGGACTGCTCCCTGTTGGTTAAAAGCACTGCTTGTGCTGGGGTTTGCCTGGGTTCCGGGCTTGTCCTGGCTATAGCCCAGGTTTTTTTCTGGCAAGGGAACTCTAGCACATTGCCACTGACAGTGCACTTGCACACTGGCATCATTTGACCTCAAGGCAACAAACCTACACCTACATTCCCCATTTTCCGTAATGGGCTTCCACACTTCAGTTTCACTTTTAGTCTTCTGCTATAATTAAAGCCAATCTAGTTTGAAACCCTGTAGGAAATCACAAACAGTGACATTGCACCTTGTGAAAAGAACAAGTAACTTCTTCCATTCAGTAAAACAGCAATGAATATTACTGGTGCTCAAAATAAAACCTCAACTTTCTTGATATGCTGGTACTGAAAGCTGCTCTAAAAGAGCAGCATGACATTGAGGCAATGCTTGATCTTAAGGCCTTCCTCTAAGTCAAACCTCACTGAAAAACCTAAAAAAGCCTGCAGAAGAAACACGTAAGCAGGGTGCTAAAACTGGAATTGAGATGGAAGAATCAAGTTTTGCTTATTCATGAATGCTACCCAGGCTCGATCCTTCATTTTCCTCATTTCTCACTTTGTCTCCTCCCTCTCCCTTTGCCGGTCCCTGAAGGGCATTATCAGACTCCGAATAGCCAAAATAGGATAAGCCCTCGTATCAGCTGAGCCACAGCTGCCACTTGCAGGCTAGCGTGGGTGCATTCCAGCAGTAGCAATGTAGCCAGATCCACACCAAGAGCTCCAACTGTGGGAAAGGGGTACAGCTTCTTCAGACACAACTTGCTGCAGAAAGATGCTTGCAAAAACAGCTGAAAAATTCATGTCCCAGCACTGTGGCAGTGGCAACAAACAGGGAGGTTCTGCATGGCCATAAACCCAGTAAAATCTGTCTGGGCGTAAGTTCATCTTTATTAGCATACCCAGTCAACAATCGTATTTTAATTCCCTGATGGCTAGCAGGCTGCTGCATCTCACCGATGCACAAGCAGGGTTTCTGCTGCTATTATAAAACAAATTATCTCATGCATGAATGGCCTTAATATCAGTTCACGCTCCAAGCTGTTCTACTGTGCTGACATATGTACACCCTGTTCACCCTGCACTGCAAAAGGCATATTTGCTTCAGAAACCACTGATCAGATAAAGCAGTAAATGGATGAAAAAATAACATGCACAACATTAGCACTGATACATTTCCCATTATTCCACTCCCTTTGCCATGGGAACCCCTGGTTTGCTGCTCAGTGTAAATACAGGGTTACCGGGAAAGCAATAGGGCTTCAACATCTCTCTCTCTCTGCTTCCATCCCACCCTCACATAGCATGTGTTCCTCTACTTGTCACTGTTGCATAGCTCTTTCCCCATTAAGACAGTTCTATCTAAAGGAATAAATTTTGACCCGAGCAGAACTGGACATCTCAACTAGTAAATAATCATGCCATAGAAGCACCAGATACTGAAATGAGAATATTATAAATAGAAATATTCCTATAAGCGGCTTGTGACTAAGCTCACTTTTGAGCTAATAACTTCCCATGGAGATAAACTCTGCAGGAAAGCTCACGGAGCTATAAATACTCAGAATTCATTAACAGATCTTTTTGTTGCAAAAATTCTTTTCTGGCTGTGCATCATGTCACTGTTGCTCCCAACCCTTTCTCTTTTCAAAAGCTGCAATTGTTTAACCTCCAGATCCGGCTGCTCTCAGAAATCCACAGGAAGAAAACATTGGGGCAGTTTTGAATATTAAGACCTTATTCTGGTGCCAAAAAAAAAAAAAAAGAAGAAAAATACCACAAGATACCACAAGGAACATATGCTATGTCATAGGCATGTCTAAAGTTTTATACTCTTCGTAAGTTTTAACATTTTGCTAATCTACCACTGGTTTCAATGAAAAAAAGAATATTTTTTAAGGATCTATGATCTTATTCTATGGGTACTGAGATAATGAGAATTGTGGATTTATACTCAATTCCTATATCTACTGCCTGTCCAGATCCGTTTCCCAGCACTGCTCTGCTGAAGTGTATGAATGCTGACTGATGGGGATCATTGGAGCAGCAGATCCTATGCTGAGACATTTTTGCTTCCATGTGGTTACCCAGCATCAGAGCTGCACATCAACATTTTACTTTCTAAAAGGCACTTGTAAATCACTGCATTATTTGCATCAAAATAATCTTTCATGTAAAGGTGTTCCCTTGCATCCACACAGTGATGCTCCCTTGAGTAAGAGTTTAGTTTATGCTAGGCCAGCTTAAATCCTGTTAATTTTTTTACATAGGCTGACCCACAAAAGCCTAAGATTTATTTTCTTATGTTGCAAGCCAAAAGCAGAGCAGGCCATTATCTTTTCACCTAACATCTATCTAACCACTGTTCAAAGTCACATCTCCTAGTGGAGAGCTACACCTAGCAGTATTTTTTGTTCATGCTTATTTCTTTAATTCACTTAGCTTACTGAAGGTTGCCACTGAGACCCAGTCCTGTTGCTCCTGTTGCCATGTAGGTGTTAGATGACAGCCTCTGCGCAGGGATTGTAGTATAACATTAATGAGGACTTTGTCATTCAACTATAAAATCAGGAGCTTCACAGTTGCTTGCCAGCAGGTCAAATTCTGCTCTTGCTTCACCCCAAAGAATAATGCTGGTACAAGGGCAGGGCAAGAGCTGAACACAGAGTTCAGCTATGCAAGCAAAACTACAAGTGGGTCTTATGGCATCCTAGTATTTGCCCTTTTGCTGCACAGCAAAATGTTTTCTACAGCTGTCTGCTCCAGACAAGACTAGCAGCTGTGGCTTGGCCATTTTCTCAGCTCAAGGAAACAACCTCGACTCTGTCTTGTCCCAGACTCTGTTTCTAGTCAGTTTTTCCAGCCAGCTCCGTTTGTGACTTCTAAATTTTAGTTCACAAACACGAGTGTCACAGAATTTTAATTTGATCACTTCAGTTTGATTAGGCAGCAATTTAGTACAGTCTACTAGCACCTAAACATCAGGACAAACTTCCAGATATCAGGCTAATTTTCATGCATCTTCACTCCTATTCAAGAGGACACATGCCGTAACATGAGCTTTAAGACATGAATACTCAGAGTGTCAATGCATTAGCCAGTCCTAAGGCTGACAACCAGGAGCATACTGAAATGCTTCAGAAGAGTAAATCACAGCTAGGAGAGTCAGCAGCACACTGTAAGCTACTGCTTTGTTGAGCTATTACCCACCAAGGAAAGAGCATAATTATTTTTCCAGGCTTTCATGAAGCGAAGGCCAGATTCTTCAACCTTATCTAATGGCTCATGCCTGTAATGTAACACAGATACAAAGACTACCAAACCTCTGTTTCCTGTGAGGCCTCTACCTTTCATATATGTAAATTATTTCAGGATCATAGGTGTTGGATACTGTCCAAGTTTGCATATTGTTGTGTATGTGAGCTCAACAGAGAACTCACAAGGTAGCATTTCCCCAGTACTCTCACTTCGCTTAGTGGAGGACTATCTTCTAATTTATTTCCAAGTGCCTTCCTGCTGCTGTCACGATTTTCCTCATTGCCCCCAAGGGGAGCATATGGCATGTTGCTCTGCTCCAGTAGCTCTTACAGCCCCATGGCTGCTTCCCTGTTGGTTGGGGCTCCTGTGCGACAGCTCCCTCACCTTGCACACCCTGCCGTGGTTTGTACTCTCCTGCCATTGCCCAGGCTTGTAGCACTTGTGCATGGGGCAGGTACCTTGGCAGCTGCGCTCCTGAAATTGGCCACAGCTTGTCCTCCAGCCTCTAGCCTGCCCTGTCATCTTTGAATACAACCAGCTTTTCCTCCTCCAGGAAAAAAAAGGTCTGTGCAAACAATCTGCTATTGGAACAGCTAATTTTCAACACTACTCGCTACTCTGGATCAGCTCCACAAAATTACCTTAGGCTCATGCGCCTCTTCATGTCACCTACAATTATATTTATACTCATTTTATATCCTCTCCTCATCAGCATCCAATTGGTGGTATAAAACACATGATTATCCTGATGTCTTCTGGTGATTCTTTCAGCAAATGTATCTTAAGTAAACACAGCAAGTTTGGAGGTGCTACAGTTTAATTTGGATTACACAATCACTCCTCACATGACATACTGTTTTGTTTGCATTATTCTACCTGCTCAGCACACAAACTTTTTTGAACAAAAGTTCAAAAAACAGTGGGGGACAGTAGAGAGTTGATTGTCTCAGCTTCTAAAGACAGGGTTTTTTCTAAAATCTCATCGAGTGCAGTTATGGGCAATTGCAAGACCACCTACAGCATCAGGTCATTTTTAGAAGTATGTCAAAGTGCACATCTAACAAATGTCCTGCTGCTGGCTCATGGCTCAATTCCTACTCACTGGTTCAGAACTATGAGGGTGGTGAGCTAGCCCAGCTGATTTGTAGTTAACTTACACCATCCCACTTTGTTCTCTATTCTTTTTGGCCCTTGGCTGAAGTTATTAAAGTATCATTACTTGAATACTGGTTTTACTAAAAATTACTACTATTTCCAATAGCTCTTGAGCTCAGAGACAGTGCCTTACTCCAGCTATTGGCAACCTTTCTGTGTTAAATTCAATTTGTCTATGCCTTTCAGACACTCAAGATTTCACTTCTCAAATCAGGCTTGGCAGCAAGGATAAGAGGATTTTACAGATGTTTCTCGTTGAAGGTTTAAGTTCAACAAAAGCCCCAATTCTATCCGTCTCTAATCAGGTTTTTGAGAACTATCTTTCAGGAGTTAGAAGCAGCTCTTTGAATAATCTTTTTACAGTATAAAGTTAATGAAAGTCCAAAATGTTCCCACTCATTTCATTACAGGAGACTTCATTTACATTCCATTTAGCTGAATCATAACTAAGCCTTACACCCACACTGGGCATGCAGCCTACACCATTTACATGTGTGTTGGTAAAAGGTGAAAAAAGCTTTGCCAGACAAGTTTCCTAATTCATTTCTCATAATCTTTTCCCCAAGTGTCCAGTTTTTACTGTTGCATGCTAAAGGTAAATGTGAGTTTAGAATTACATCTCACAAAGACTCAGGTTAATACAGTCAAACCTGTTTTTTTATTATTAATATGTTTTTCTGAGAAAATAAGCATCTTTACTCACTACAGTTTTTCAACCAAGTATGGAAACGCTTTGCAAAAATGGTCATCTAACTCTGCATGCATTTATACATTTAATTCTCCTCCAGTGACAGTCATTCCAAGAGGGCAATGATTACTTAGCTGCAGTTTTCCTGCCCCATGAAATGGTTAGCTGTGATTCACAGCTCTGCACACAGTATCTCAGATCCAATATTAAAGAGGCAATAGTTGTCTCCAAATCCTATGCAGCAAAAGGCCCTCAAACATCCTACAAAAATAGTTGTCTGATAGCACAAGTAAAATCAAGCAGCTTATGTTATTTATTTCTGGCCTCTGACTAAAATCCATCAATGCCTAACGCGCTAGATTTAGGAGATTAAGGTCTCAGTAAGATGTAAGAATGAATATTATCTGAACTGTTTGCTGTACAAGTGACCAAAACTGCTGGCTTAAACAGCTGCTAGATAACCAAGACAGAAGTGAACTCACTGGGAAGTCTCGAACAATGTCCTCAAGGGATAGGACAAGAGGAAACGGCCTCAAGCTGTGCCAGGGGAGGTTTAGGTTGGATATTAGGAAAAACTTCTTCACTGAAAGGGTGGTCAAGCATTGGAACAGGCTGCCCAGGGAAATGGTTGAGTCTCCATCCCTGGGGGTATTTAAAAGATGTGTAGGCGTGGTGCTCGAGGACATGGTTTAGTGGTGGACTTGGCAGTGCTAGGTTAACGGTTGGACTCGATGATCTTAAGGGTCTTTTCCATAATGATTCTATGATTCTATGAATCTGAGGATACAAAAAACCCACTAACGTATGGCAATCCCACCCAAAGCAGACATTTGGGCAAGCTACCTGCTTTGCATTCGCATCTGCTGCTGGCTGAATAAGCATTTCCAGACCTCTGTCCACATTATTTCCATACTCTTCATCTTAACCAAAACCCTCCTCTCCATATTATCTCCTCTACCTGCAGACTTCTCACAGCCTAGGAAAAGTCTTTCTATATGCCCTGTATACATGGATAGCAGCCAACTGGATTGTTAAACGAACAGATAGTAATCAAGGTGAGCCAGTTTTGAGATGTACCAGTTCCAGTACAGTTTAAGACAAATCTTTAAAGATATCTCTGGAGACTTTATTCATACTGTTGCATCGACAGCAATAGTGATTCCAATTTGTACAGCTTGAGCATCTCCTAACTTAGTTTGGAAGATGACAGTTCTTGAAAATATGTATCAGGGAAGGATTTCAATCTTTCCATTTTTGAGCTCAGTCATGCAAAGTCTGAAGCATATATATGGAGAAATTTGTCAGGAAAATAGGCTGGATTTGTAGGGACTCTCAAAGATCTATTTATGGATCTGGATTAGAAACAGGTGCTTGTCACACATTACATTGCACCTGATACTTAAATCACAACAGGTCAAACTTCCCTTTTCCCTTACAAGTTTAGCAAAACCCCTAAGGAAACAGAAGCATGACCAAGGGCAGAATACCTCCATGTCACATCAAATGAGAAAATGAAGCAACCTACAGTTTATGGCTCCTAAAAGTATCCTCCCTCTTCCCAAGTTAACAACCATTGCACTAAATAGCTGCAAGAGTCAGCTGTCAACTATGGTTTAAAACTGAGCAAGAATTTTATCTTCTGCAGTGGCTTTCACTCTTTACTGTTAATTATCTGCCTTTATTTTTCCAATAGCATTAAGTTTTCCAATAGCATCTTTCCCCTCAGCTGTTGAACAAGGCTTTCCGCACCCAGATCTGGAAAGCCCTTTCAGTCAGGGCTCGCTCTCTGGACCACTTATTATTTACAAGCTGCCAATGCCTCGTGGAGAGGTTACTAAAGGCCATCTGCCTAAAGAATTCTTGTTTATATTCCTCTTGCTTTATCCTTAGGAAAAACAGTTGCATAAAGGCAGAGGTATTTAAAGCTTGACCCATCCTCCCTCGTCCTGCTGGAAGCTATAATCTGTCTGTGCTATCTCAACTGATATTTGTGTAACTGATTATGTCGTCCAAACAAGGGATTATGATTCTGGTTTGGGGAGTAAGCAGCATGAACAGAGGACGTCTGAAGGGACAAGCTTTTTTTTGTTCCAAGTAAGATTCCTTGAACAAAAGGGAGAGAGAAGAAATGCATCTTGCATAAAGGGCAATTGTTTCCCAATGGAACATCTCATGTTTTTCCATTAAGCATGAGCTGCTCTGGCTCTTATGGAATATTTTATTAACAGGTCTGTTAATGTGATGCCCAGCTCCAGCACTGCCTGCATGAGGAAAACAAAGCCAGCACAAGCCATCCTTTTGTCTTTTGATTTTCTCCTTTCACACACAGAGGATGAATCAGAATATAATCTTTCAGTTTTTATGGATACTGGATGAATATTCCTGTGTCCCTTGCATAGAAGACAATTCCTCATATTAACTTCTCGGTTTCTTCATGCAAATAAAGGGCAGGATGTGCCAGACTTGGCTTCCTGGGCATTGACCCAAGGAATACATTTGGTCCATGACACAACCTTTGTCACATAACTTTAAAGTCTTTAGAAGACCAGAGAGAATCAGGGAAACAACTGCACAATATGTCTCACAGAATAATTAAGATGCAAGATAAACAAGCTCTGGCCATTTTACCTGAGGGTCTGGCCAACTGAAGAGAGCTATCGTCATCCATGGCATGTTTAAAACCATTCAGTACGAGCAAGGACAAGCCGTGCTATTCAGATAGCCAAGAACACCAAGTTACTTTTGGGCTGCACAACCCAAGCATGTAGTCTGCCTCCACAACTATTTGTAGTGTGCCAGGCCTCTGAGGACAGTAAGTAGGGTCATACATCTCTGCCCGAGGACCAGCTTTCTCTTCCTAGAAAGTAGGAAGGATAGGGAACTATCCTAGTTTTAGGTGGTCTATAAAATCACATGTGACAGTTATTGTATTTTACAACACAGGAGGTAGAAAGCATGACAGAAAACAAGCGGTTTGAATGAAAACTGAAAGCGGCAGCTAGCAGCACAGACAAGCTGTAGAACACTTTTCTCCAAAATATTGTGGGTGACAGAAGTTTATAGATGTTCAAAAAAGACCATGGAAAAATTCATAGAAGAGAATTAAAACATGAAGGGCTACTGAATACATCTGGTTCAGGAAGCCCTACCGGCCACAGATAGCTGTAGGTTAGGAATATGACAATCAGAGGTTAATTTAGGGCAGAAGAGACTTTTGGAGGCCATCTGGTCCAAGGACCCTCACTCCTTGCCCAAGACCAGGCTAATTTCAATATTAGATCAGATTGCTCAGGACTTTATCTAGTTTGAATTCTGAGCATCTCCAAGGACGGAAATTTCACAGCTTATCTCAGAAACCTGTTTGAGGCTTTGACGACTCTCTTTATGAAGAACTTGTTTCTTTTTCTTATCCTCATACTCTTCTTTATAATCTCCAGCTGGCCAATGTCATATTGAGCTGTACGGACTCTTGATTTGCCAGTGGGCCATCCCTGTGTTCTTAACTATAGGAATTACTAAGGTACTACACCATTTTAGTGAGGCACCTCTGTTTCCTCCCAGGAAGCAGACAATGTGTGCTGTAGTTAATTCAGATTTGGCTTATGTAATAATGCCAGAAGATTTCATGCTGGAGTCTTTTAATGCCCTGTGTATACTGGCAAAGTATTCCAAATACTTGCTGTAGAAATCAGTGAAACAAGAGACTTTTGACTCTTTAAATCTGTTCAATAAGTTAGGTGGTGCAAGTTAGCCTGACAAGCTAAAGTGGAATTCTTACTTATAACAGCATTTCTCTCAAAGGTTCACATTACATGATAGCTGATACCATAAGTATTAGAGAATAAAAGCTATGGTTTAGAAATAATGATTTTTTCGCCTTGAATGTTAATTAGTCCTATTATAGACATTGTACCTCCAAGCTAACAGCAGAGTCCGTCTCCACCAGAAGTTCAGTGCAAACTCACACTTTCTCTCTCGAGTCAGCTGCTGGAATTGCTACCCGATTGCTTGGGGCATTATCACAACCTCCAAAGTATTAGCTGTGGCTACAAAACCTATTTTTCATGGCTTTTCAATCTACAGCTCTGGGTCAGAGGGGAGAGTACCCAAGAGGCCATTTCTCAGCTCTGCAAATGGACTGATTTAGGTCTATTTAAGGGCCTGTTCTGATTCTAAGAGGGACCAAACCCATTTCAGGCTTAACCTTGCTGAAACTGAAGTACTTTTGGTACACAGTATAGCTGCTAAAAGAGATTATGCCTCATTTCTGTTGAGACGTTAGACTGGTACATTACGTGTGACATTATGCTAGAGACTGAGTCTGTCCCATGCACAACCTGATGGGTTCACAGACTGGCACATTCTGCAGAACAGAAGTGCCCATTTACCTTATCCAGTGAGAGAGGAAAGGAAACTTTGCAATGTGTTATATTTTAAAGTGGGAAAGAACCATAACCACTACAGAAAACCAATCAGACTGTCCTGTTGAAATAGATAAGAAGGAAAATGAACAATGCTATTTGGTTAGATATATTTTTAAGTTCCTTCTGAGCCCAAAATTACACAGTTGGAAGGCAAGAAAATAATTTGAGAGAAGTATTTGATCTCAGTTTTAGATGGCAACAGCATGCTGAGAGAGGTTGGGTTCCTCACCATTTGTATAGCATCAGGATCCCATAATCTTTTGTTCAGGATGAAGGAGTTATTTAACAGGACTGTGCCTTGCTGCTCATGTCAAGGACAAAAGCAGAATGCCAGTAGCACAACGCAAGACAAGTGAGGCATTATTCCTGGAGTAAATTTTTATACAATCTGCAGATATTAAAATATCTGCTTTCCACCAAGGAATTACAAAGCTTTTCTTTTACAATTCTGGCCTGCAACAAATTTAAGGCTCACCATAACAAGCTTGAATAATTAATTTCTTGTATGCATTTCTAATAGGATGTTGCTAGACTCAGATACACAGTACACTATATTCCAGTTAGAAGGATGAAACATGAAAGTCATGGCAAGCTATTGCCCAAATCCATTGCATTAGTCACAAATGATACCTACATTTAAGTAAAATCAGGCTAATCAGAGTGGAACCCGTGGTGCTATTAGTGTCAGATAGGCCCCTCTTGCTTGATCTGCTCTTGGGTTTTTTTCTGTTTTTTAATCAATCAGTAGCACACTGATCTTAAAGAAGCTGCACAATTTTTTTTTGCCTTCAGCTAGATACACACTTTATGAGCTGTGTAGCTTCAGAGCTGAGTTAGTGTCTCTGCTTCTGAGAAGCGACTTGCACTGTTGAGCTTCCTGTGCTAATGCAGCAGGCACCCAGCTCATCTCTGGAGAGAGCTGCTTCTCATCTGCACGGTGTGTGCAACACCGGACACGGACCGCAGACCTTGATTCTTTCTGCACAAGCAAGGATTTGGATTCATTTTTTCAGAGTGACAAATAATTTGTCTCCCAAAGCATCCGTGGTACTGTAATTAAAAGGACAAAGGCAGTAGCCATGCTGTCCCAAAC
This sequence comes from Platalea leucorodia, assembly GCF_965183815.1. Lineage (NCBI taxonomy): Eukaryota > Metazoa > Chordata > Aves > Pelecaniformes > Threskiornithidae > Platalea > Platalea leucorodia. The sequence goes on from NC_138827.1 coordinate 60,695,868, forward strand.
CCAAATTACTAGTATGTTTGAGCTGTACTATTAGAAAACTGAGCAAGCCATTTGCACTGGAGATTAAAGACATTGCAGCTGTGGAGAAAAGCATCCAAAAGTGCATATTTGCCCAGAGATTTGAGATTCTGCCTTGTGCAGAGCACCCAGCATCAGCGTAATCCTCCTAAACACAGTTAAGCAATTGAGGTCTCCACTGGAAGTATCAACTCTCCACCACGAAGTATTAACTCAATGCTTGAAAATCTGATCAAATGAATTACCAATCCATTGCTACACCACTGTATTTCCTCTTTTTTAGACTTTCCCGTGTTCTTGGTTTCATAGGATTTGCCTAATAAGCTTGTGTCATGCTTCAGTCTCAGAATTGCAACAGAATAATTCATTGTCAGCCAGATCCAACCTTCTAGATAAAGTTAATGCCAAGGAAATATACAGGTTTCTTTAGCAAACAGTTTCTGTTGAAGGGTCTTGGCTCTAATCAAGGCTCAAATCAGTT